>NC_136897.1:15884824-16624965 GCF_949152265.1 Phoxinus phoxinus | reverse complement strand
AATGTCTTGATGTCTTGATGTCTTGATTAGCAGGAGAAATTGCTGTTTCGCTCACATATTCTGTTTGAAATAGGTGAAGAAGACGATGGAGGCTACTCTACAGACCATCCAGGACATGGTGACCATTGAGGACTTTGATGTGACTGACTGTTTTCACCACAGTAACTCAATGGAGTCAGTCAAGTCCACTGTGTCTGAGTCTTTCATGAGCAAACCCAGCCTAGCCAAGAGACGAGCCAACCAGCAGGAGACAGAACAGTTCTACTTCACGGTAAATGAGAGGGAGAGAAACCAGTTAAATATGAGGTCACACGGTTGAAGAAACGGTGGATTAGACGGTGGGAAATCTGTTGCTGGGAGCATGGAAGGACATAAAGAGAAATGGGAAAGGAAGGGTGATGAGAGGAGAGATAAGAAATTGAATGTTTGAGATACAGCTTAATGTCCTTTCTTCTCTATCAGAGTCTTTTAAGAAGCCTTTGGTTAAGAAGACGGCAATTAGAGGAGACTGCTGCAGTCGACTGCTCTTCATTGATCTGTCCTTGTTTGTAGACCACTGAAACAATGTTGCATTGAAATTCTCAACAAATAACATTACAGAGGTATTTGTTCTTTAGACAGATTTGACAAAATACCCAGAACTTTGTTTCAAAAAACACCTTGGGGCGAGTTTATAGGGAAGACTGGGGTAACACGTTGTCAACATGAAAGTGTCTCACTAACTATGAGATTTTAAGATAAAAAAAAAAAAAAAAAAAAATAATTATTGTTTTCTCTACTGGTTTTTGAATGATAGTTTCAAACATCTAATTAAAACCCCCCAAAATAAAACATTTAATACAAAAAAATATAATAATAAATAATATTATTTAACATTTTTATATTCTGGGTTTTTTATAATATTATATATTATTTATTTTATTATATGTTTACAATCAAACTGTGTATGTATTTACATAACTGAACAAAAATCATTGTTTGTGTCTATACATAAATTGTTTTTCTCAAATAAACACGCTTTGAAAAATTCTAAACAAATTTCAGAACAAAAGGACAGTAAGAATATGACTTTTCGTTCGCTCTGGTCTAATATGACAATCAATGAACATTATCAATATGATCAATGAAGGCACAAGATTAACAAGCAGAGGTTTGGTTTTGTCACTTGATGTTGTACAGGCTGTTTTAGCACATCCCCTTCATCAGGTCATAACCTGATGTTTTCCTCCCCTACACATCTCCGTTTCTCCTCTTTCTCTTTAATTCCCTATATACATTCAGTTTGTCTCTTTCTTTGGCAAAAGCACTAGTGCATCGCTCCATGTCTTGGCTATCCTTCCTGCGTCTGCATGACTGTTATGCTGGTATGGCTGTGATATATGATGGATGAAATTGTAAGCATCTGTCCACCCACCCATTCGCTCCGCAGTTCAGGTTTCTCTCCATCAGTCTCCTGAAGCCTCTATCTGTCTCTCCGCTGTCAGGTTTCCATCAGGTCAGGGTTCTCGCCCCCAAAGAGCCATAAGCTATTAGAGCACATAGATCCAGTGTCTCCCTGTGCTCCAGTGGATATGAAATTAATGTTTACGCCAACAAGATGTATAGTCTCAATACTACACAGCAAATTGAAATGGGTGGAGGAAGGATCCTTTGCCAGAAAGTCGAGAAAAGGAAGGATGATTGATTGCACTGCTCACTTAATAGCTATCCAAATGAAATTTCTCAACAGTGTTTGTTCATAAGTGTTGAGATGATCTTGCAGTTGTGCTCGAGTTTAAATGTTTGATATTTACTGTTTCAGAAACTGAAGGAGTTTCTGGAGGGCAGGAACCTCATCACCAAACTACAGGCTAAACATGAACTGATCCAAAAGACTCTGGGAGAAAGTGAGTAATCTTTCACAAGTGATGTGTGCATGTGTGTTTGGGGACTCAATTGGAAAACAATAGTCATAAAATCTTGTGCGTGTAATATTGCTTTTATACAGCAGTTCAATAAGCAAAACATTAATATTTAGTAACTTGCATTTTAGACAGTATCAGTTGCTTTTTGCTGTGAAAATAGTTCAAAATGAAGTCAAAGCAGAATCACCCATTGAACTTCTCAAAGCAACACATAGTAGTGTTGAATGAATAGTGTTTTGAATGAATTGGTTGTGAAAATGATTCAGTGTGACTCAGACTCATTCATAAAGACAGTAGTTTTGTTTGCATGCAATCAAATAATCAGGTTGATGACTCAATCAGACTGAAAATATTTCATGTAAACACCTCAATCGATCCGACTGAGATTTAATTTTCAATTGGATTGGATGGTGTAGACCTGGAAAAAAAAAACAAGCATGTAAATGCCTGAAACCAACTATTTTCTTAGTCTGATTCAAAAATACCTTGGGCATAAGCGCAGTGCCGCAATGCATATCTCTACATATGTATTTTTACGTGCTAAAATAGCTCTTCTGATGCGTCGCATGTCAGTTATCTTCGTTAAGGAAAAAGCGACAATTATACTCTATGTAGGATTATCACGGTGGTTCTGAATGCAGCGACTGCGTGAATCATATGTGAATATGTGATTTATATTGAAAAGTTTAGGGGTTATATAAAAAGAACTTTAAGAATCTGAAATTGGATTGGATGAAAATTAGTACATGTAAACATACCAAGTCACTTTTTTATACCGGAGTAAAGCAGTGTTTTTGAATAAATCAGTTGAGTGAATGATTCAACTGACTCAGTCGTAAAGACAGTCATTGCGTTTCGTTCCTGAATGAATACGTTTTTGAATTAATCATTTGAGTGATGGGCTCTTGGACTAATACCGTAGCACTGTTCTAACAATTCTCGACAAAAAATAAAAATGTATGGGTAGGATAGGGTAATGCACATGTGTGGGATGTTGCAGTGTCAGGCAGAGAGGGTACTGAGCTGACCATGTGTGTGTTAGCTTGAGAATGGTACAGATGTCATCAGTCTCATAAGAGCCTGAAGCTTTAACAACACAGTGCCGCCCAGAACTGTCCTCTGGGCCATAGCATGATCTTATCCACTTGCTTATTGGCAGGCCTTGATGGTGAAGGTCAAAGGTCATGTGCCATGCTACAAGCCAGAAAATAAATCTGAAGAGAGAAGAGCACAGCGGGGATTTCCTGGAGTGTTTTTCACTCTGATGTACCTCCCACGTTCATTCCTCCAGACTGAGCAGAACTGTCAGCCAGTCAGTTAGGACAGCCAGTGAACAGGAAATGAAACTGAGAGAATCAGACTGATGGCACAGATGATAACGAAGCGATAATTATGCATGATGGAGAGAGTAATGGTGTTGATTACTCTATAGAGGAATAACCAGCGCCATCTGAGACTTGTGCAGTCAGAAAGATGATTTAATAATTTTGATATGAAGTAATAATTTTTTACATATCAACTTTCTCCACCAATTGGAACTTGCACAGTTCTAATAATGCCAGTGCTGATATTAACATTTTGGCCTGATAATAGCATACTGTTCAAAAGTTTGGGGTCAGTAAGTTTTCTTTGTTAAATTTCTCTTATGCTCACCAAAGCTGAAATACAGAAAAATCATAATATAGTGAAACAATTTTATTACAATTTAAAAGAACCATTTTCTATTTTCAGCCGCCATTACTCCAGTCTTCAGTGTCACATGATCCTTCAGAGATCATCCTAATATGCTGATTTGGTGCTTATAATGTACACTATGAAACAAATATTCATTTTAAGATTTTGATACATTGAACAGTGTTATTCAATTATTTGTTTTTTAATAAGCATTAGATGCCAATTTAAACTAAATGTAACATTTTGTAGAAAATAGCATGTATAATGAATTAAATATAGAATATTAATCATTACTGATAATCGACTCCAGCATTATAGCAATGAGTTCTGCATTGACAAACACCACGTTTTCTTCAGAGCACCAGGATCTTCCTCCACTGGGAGATTTCAAGTGATGTAATCGTTTATTCAATTTGTTGATTACATTTAAAACATCTTAGTTATTCACTGGCTGTCTTACTCATTTTTTCCACTGAAAATGCCTCAGTAAATCCGGCCTTCGGTGAGAAATGGTGCGGGTACAGTGTGTGCATCCCCAGCTGTTACTCAGTGAGCTGACAGAATGTTCTAGCACAGATTGAGGGAAACAAAGTGGTTTAGACGATTAGCTCATTGATGTCTGTTGCACGTTTGTCATGTGCTGAGTCAAACTACATGTGATGTGGAAAATAGCACGCTGTGATGTCGCTGAATGTGTTTGGAGGGGAATATGTGGATATAGGGTCACGTCCCACAGGAAGGTCCTCTGTTACAGCACATACAAGAAGCGGGACGAGTTTTTTATCCCCATAGGAAACCATTTCCAGCTGTGGCCTCTTCCTCACACATTCAGCCTCCTCCTAACGGTTTTCCTCTCTCTTTTCCTTTTTTTTTCTTCTCGTATCTCTACCTTCAGGTCAGAAGACCGACTACTGCCTCGCCAGGTGAGTGCTGTGGGAAACCCACAAACAAACCATTTACGCACAAGAAATAATTTAGCACACATGCAGATGTTTCAAGGCCATTTATAGATTAATATATTGTCTAGACATAATCATCTTTTATTCACATCTGCTGATTTATTTATTGAGGCCAGGGGAAGGTGATTTACTCTCCAGTTATAATGGAGTACGGAAATGGGAACGGACCTTTAAACAAGAGTTCACAGAAGAGACACAAAACAAGAGCTTTCACAACAAATACTAATGAAAGCCTGCCTGTGTGTTTGTTTAAATCCAGTGTATTAAAATAGGATCTTTCTCAGGAGGGTCATTTCTACTGGTCTAATGGCCACAGGCAGGTTATGAAGTGAATGCGGAGGGAAATTAGAGCAGTTTGAGGGAAAATGATCCATTGTAATGACAGAGCTTCTCTCTCTCTCTCTTTCTCTCTCTATCTCTCTCCCCTGCTTTCTCGTGTCCATCAGCGGACGGAGGAACTCCACTCTGCGGAAACAGGTATTTATCATAACACGCTGGTAGAATTGATTAACTGATGCATTGTGATTATTATTCAAACAATGCTGGATTTATCCACAAAAATTCATAATAATTTTTTTTTTTTTTGTAAATAATTTATAATAATTATTGTTATTGAAATGCATATACTGTGTGAGACAAAACATTCCTAACCCTACTTACTTAGATAATTATGTATGCACTTCCATGTGATATTTTGCTGTAAATGTGTACATTTTGTTGAATGCATGTCTTTTAGATAACAAGTAATATAACAGTAATATGCCTGTGCACGTGGCAGTGGGATAAATTTGTAAACTGGGCCAATGTGATAAATTTAGCATACAGGTCCTGCCACCTTAACCCTACAGGAGTTTACCACCTTACAGTATGGGTGAACGAACAAAAGGACCCACTGCATCCCCTCATTTGACCAACCTAACGTCCATGTCGCCCTCTAGTGAAGGATAATGATATAAGAGAAATATTCTGTGGTTAGAAGTCAAATGATTTGAGATACATAAGATTTATAGGTAAACATGAATACAAAAAAAGCCCTGCAATGCTTTATATTCATGTAAGCATGTATATGAGCATGATCTCCGAGGAGTAGTTCAGGCCAGACGTGGCCCAAATTCCGCTTCGCTTAGCCGTTTCCTGTTCACCCAAATAAACAAAAGGAAGCTGTGGCGAGAAGCTGTCTCCTAGCAACCGTTGCCCCATTCCCCCATGGCTCAAACTGTGCTGCTTTTTCATCCCTTCTAAATTCTGTTTGATGCTTGCCTCCTTTTGCAAATATTATTATTATTTGAGTCCTGTGCCGAGGAACAGAGACCCTTGTTCAGAAAGGTCCCCCCATCCACCCTTCCCCCAGAATCATCTGAACAGACCTGCATATTTTCTCCTTCATATTTTACTTTCTATTTTTTTTTCTTTCCCTTCTTTTAGGAGTCCAGCCAAATCATTCCCCTGATGGTGGAGAGTTGTATTCGCTTCATCAGTCGACACGGTGAGCTCTCTCTCTCTCTCTCTCTCTCTCTCTCTCTCTCTCTCTCTCTTTCTCTCTCTTTATTTTTCTTGCCAAAAGCACCATTGCTGTGTCGCTCTCTGGACTTTACCTGATGAAATAAACAAAGTGTTCTGTTCCGCTTAATTTATTTTCAGTATATACCTCCTCTTCCATTCCTTTAGCACTATCCAGTGTTTTTTTCTTTTCCTTTTTGGCATTAGATGATTCATCGTTATTTCGTCCTAATCAAAACTAAACACGATAATGCTATTTTTTAACATATTTAATATATATATATATATATATATACCATTTATTACCAGGGTTCCCAATGTCATGGAAATATCAAGGGAATTTTAAAACTGATTTGCAGACCTGGAAAAGTAATTGAAGTGAATAAATCCATGGAAAAGTCTCTAGTGAATATACATTTTTCTGGTTATGGTCTGCTTAAAATATTTAACTGGTTAGAAATTACTTCTGATTTTATAAAAATGGTATTTAAAAAAAAATCTTTGAATGACTGGAAAATCTCATGGATTGGTCAAATGTTGTGGTAACCCTGTCTTTTTGGAATGTGTGTCTTTAAGTTGTCATATTCACAAATTAGTCAGATACTTCAGTAACCATGTTGACTTATTAAGCAGTAATTCATCATAAATAACTTACTTCTCTTAAAGTGATTAATTTAACTGGATCATGTCATAAGAGTCATTAGTTTGTGAATCAGGCTACTTTTGTCATAATATGTTTATTATTTTAAAACACAATATAAATGATTTATTTATTTATAATAATATTTATTTGTAATAATTTATTATTACTATTTACTTTTTCTAATTAAAATAACGAATTACTATATAATATTATTATTATTATTAATAAAAAAAATTATCCAATCAAGTTCAATTTCATACGTGTTGCTGTCTTTTTTATTTTTATTATTTTTTTAATTGTTCGAAATAAATTCAGACGTCAAACTCTCAACTCAACACTTTTTTTTCTTGCCATTGTGCTGTAGGGTCAGCTTCAATTTTTAGATTATATCAGTGTCTACTATGAAGAACAAACACGTCAGGTTGAGTAAACCAACACAGGACTTCCTGTCTAGTCTGCGTCCATAACGTCATGTCTGTGTCTGTACAGGTCTCCATCACGAGGGGATATTCAGGGTGTCTGGATCCCAGGTGGAAGTCAATGACATTAAGAACGCCTTTGAAAGAGGTGAGTCTATCTGGACTGTCACATGCTGAGCCTTCGTTTGTCTATTTCAAATCAAACTTGTATTATTAATGGGTCACTGTCTTCTCCATCATTGTGTCTCAGGTGAGGATCCGCTGGCTGGGGACCAGAATGATCACGATATGGACTCCATCGCTGGAGTGTTAAAGCTCTACTTCAGAGGCCTGGATAACGCCCTCTTTCCTAAGGAAGTCTTCCATGACCTAATGTCCTGTGTCTGTGAGTGTCCGCTTTATTTCCTACACCCACAGTACACGTGCATACCGCAGACCAGGCTTACCAGATTAGACAATGGAGGAGCTTTTGTCCTAAATGAACTCATGTCTTGTTCATGTTGTTTTTTCCAGCCATGGAGAACCTCCAGGACAGAGCTGTCCACATCCACAAAGTCCTGCTGTCAATACCTAGGAACACCCTGCTTATCATGAGATACCTGTTCGCTTTCCTCAACCAGTGAGTTCCACAGATCAAACCTCTTTCTGCATGTTTCCTCTAAAGTCATTTTGTTCTTTTGGTTGTCTGTGATTTCAACTTAAGACAAGGGCTATGACAATCATTAACTCCCACTCATGTCCTTTCAACCCCGTATGACCTACTTACAGCCAGGAAAACAAACTTTCTTACAGCCCAGATGCTCTTTTCCATATAATGAAAATAAATGCTGAATATATATATATACACACATTTAAGTCATTATTCGATTATCCCTCAAATCTGATCTAATTTCAACGTGGTTGGTTCAAATATGCCAAATGCCATTGGTTGTCTTGTGTGCCTTAAGTCAAGAGTACGTTTTCCCCTTTATCCTCATGATAAAATCAATTTCAGTTTCTTTCTAGGGGGCATGCCCCCTTTTTTTCTGATTAGTTTGCATCTGTGAAGATATGAGCTTTTCAGTGAATAAAATAATAAATAGAAAATTAGTGGTTTGGAACAACATGAGGGTGAGTAAATGATGACAGAATTATTTGGGTGAACGTTTACTTTAAACCAGTGGCATTTTCCAGTGATTTATTACAGCTAACTTTACCTCAACGTACAAAGAGCTTATATGCAATCTAAACTTACCATTTTACTAGACCTTTTTACTACAAATGTAAATATTCTCTTTCCAAAAAGAGAAAATTGGCCCATACTCAACCTCAGCACTCAAGCCTCTTGGAACCGTCCCTCCATATCTCTGCCTCTCATTCTTCCACTCTTTTCCACCCTGTGGTCCTTTTGAAAGACCCTCCAGACCACAACACGATCTTAGCTTCTACTCCAGACCGCTGTTATGCACGCAGGCATGTCTGATTTTCTCAAAGCATCTGAACCCTTTCCAGCCCTCGTATCACAGCCAGAAGGGGGAAGCGAGTGTGTGTTGAGGTATGGTGTCGCCATCAAGCCCCCATTAGTGCTCCCATGCTGGATGTCTGTAGCCCTCAGTAAATGGCTTCTCTGTTTGCGCTACGGCCGATAGATCTTTCCTCCACCATAAAAGTCAATGGAGGTGCCAGAATAGGTCTCTAAAGGACTGCTGCTCTCTCTAATGCGCTCTGGCCTGCGTTACAGCCAAATTATGTGCATCGTCCAAAGGTATGCATGGTATACACTCACAAATACACATCAAGAGGGATGGTATAGATGTTTGCAGGACAAGGCAGGGTAATTGGAGACACTCGTGCAGTTGTAACTGTCTGGAAAGGACAGTGCTCATAAATTTGGCTTGGAGCCTCTCCATGTGTATGTTTATGTGACCCAACTGCTTTTATCCTAACCCCCCTTGCCCCCAAACACACATACAAATAAGGATACCTTTCCCCACTTTGTGGACACATCTGAGTTTTCAGTAATTAAATGGGCATCCTATTAAGTAAGAAGGGGGACAATTAAAAGAGTGTTACAATTCAGAGCAGTCTCGCAGACACACATAAATGGGAGGAAGCTGGCTTAGGCTCATGATAAATGAGCTGTCGTAAGGAAGTGTAGATAGAGTCTCAGTCTGGAACTCAGTCTGTTTTTCACATTAGTCCGGCAGGAGTTGGTCTCTCCATGAGAATGGTCATATTCAGGGATCAGTTTAACATGTTTATGGATAGTATGACTAGTATTCTGTTTAGAGTTTTTGATATTTGGTATAGTTCAAACCATCAATTCTTAATTGTATTTTTTATTTTTATTTTTTAAAAATCTTTATTTTTTTATTTTTAATTATTATATTTTAATTATATTCTTAATTATTATTACATTTTCTATCCTTTAGAACAATGCAAGAACCATCTTAACATTTTTGTGCAGTATCCCTCATTTAACGTAATTTTAGATTAATTAAAAACACGGACATAACAAGATTGTCTTTTTAAAGTTTGAAAATTACTTGAAACTTAATTAGAAATATAATGCATAAAAATACAAGCTTTTCATAGGAAATTTTTGACATACGTTAAGTCAGGGTTTCCCAAACTGGGGATCACAACCCCTTGGGGTTGGAAAGACTAAAATAAATATGAATTAAATTAAAACAAACAAACAAACAAAAATACAACACTTACTAAAAAGGATATTAAATATTTTAGTTGTTTTATTTTTGATGTTGTTGTTATTAAAATATGAACTCAAAATTCAAGTAAATATTAAAAACAAATTAATTAACAATTTACATTCCTATATTTTGGTTAATTCTTTGTTTCTCTCTCTTTTGACTAGTCTGTCCCAGTATAGTGACGACAACATGATGGACCCCTACAACCTGGCTATCTGCTTCGGCCCCACACTCATGTCTGTGCCCGAGGGCCATGACCAAGTCTCCTGCCAGGCACATGTAAACGAGCTCATCAAAACCATTATTATCCATCACGAGAGCATCTTTCCAGGGCCTCCTGAGCTGGAGGGGCCCATTTATGACCATGGAGGAGCCACTGAGGAATACTGGTGAGTCTAAAAATCAGTGTGAGTGAATTCGGTTACAAAGAAGAAAAAAGGATGAAAATGAAGCACATAATCTTGGCAAAATTCATTGGCAGTGAATTTTGGCCCCACGTTTTATTGGAGCAGCTGCTCAGCTGAACCACAAAACCAGAAATGAGTTGATCAGACGAGCTTGATTTAATGCAGGACAGGTCTGAAATGATGGATTGAACATTATAAATATAAAGAGACATTATAAAGACCAACAGAGCCCTACAGGGAGCCAGTCACTTTTTAAAGTAAGTTTACATCCTACATATATGTGCTCATTTAAGCTGTCAGTTCAATGGCTGAAGACACAGATAGATTTCTGACCCCTAGAAATGCCAGCACACGATCTAGACTCCGAAAAGATATCATAATGAAGGCAACCAGAATGGTGGAAGCCAGACTTATAAAGAATCATCATGAAAAGTCTGATTTTAAATTAAAAATGAGGTTATCCTCCCTGCTCAAGGCCAAGCGCTAATGAAATGCCTCCTGTAGCTTTTTAATAACTGTTTTGGATGTCAAAGAGGAAATGACTTCAGATTGCTGTGTCACCGTGTAAAGAAAGCAACATATCCAGATCAGGTTTGTTTGTGAGATGCAGGCATAAAGACGTGGCTCCTTTCATGTGGTTCTCATGCATGGGATTGTTTGGATTGCATGGGCGGTGTAATTAAGACTTTGAGCTGGTGAGATGATGTGTTTTTAGCTCAGGGTTTAGTCGGAGTCTCGTTTCAGTTTCCTGAGGCTTTAAGTCACGTGAAGTCGAGACACGTTGACAACATACTGTAGTTTAACACGTTGCAAACTCAGTTCCTGACCTGATTTGAATTACTGTTCATTCTGTATTTTAACTTGATCTACATCTGTATAGCCTTACATCTGAATTTGAGATTCCCCGTTCATGTGGAAATTATTTCATCGAACAGTGTAATGTAAAAGCAAACATTTGTTTTATTTTGCCAGTCAGGGTGCATTATTTAACTAAACTTTTGGGTGAATATCAGAAAGAAATGTTCAGCTCATGTTACACCCCAAAATAAAACATAAAAAAATGAAGGCTATTTTAAAACACAAAGTGATATTATTTTCATGAAAAATAAGGACATTTTCCTCCCAAATTCTCATTTCTGTATTGTGAAACATAAAAAAAAATTAAACATAAAATAATATAATTGTTATAATATAATAAAATAATATAATATAATGTTTATGGGATATTTAATTTCAATGACCCTACAAGTTCAATTAAACCATCAAAATATGAAGAAAATATTTAATATTTTAAAATATTTTGAACATGAGGGAAGAACAAAACACTAAACTAAGGTATTTATCTGACAAAAGTATTTGGCAAAAAAGCAGTAAACTACAGCTACATGTTTATTTTACTGTGCAAAAAAAGAAAATGCACAGAAAAACAAAAAAACTCAAAGGAAAAAGCATGCATTACATATTTAGATGATTCCGTCTTGTTTTTGCATGTATTCATAATTGCATTGCATGAGAGCCTGATATCTTGCATTCTTGTAAAAAGAATACAATTTCAATCAAATGAAAAAATGAACTGTAACTTGTTCATTTTGGTGATGAGAATTTTGCTAGAATTGTGCTTTAACTGCCTGACGAAAAAATTACGTTTTTGACAGAAATTCACTTGTCTTTTGCGCCGTGATCATCACTGTCCTTCCTTACACATGCGAAAAGTAAAAATAAGTGTCAGAAAGTTTTGTCTGAGACTGATGCTGAGAGCAGAATGAGACGTGCAGTGTCTCTGGGGAAGACATTAAGAATCAGAGCAGCTTCTGACCTCCCTGAACACAAACTCATCTGCTCACGGGTGAAGAAGCCACGAGGATCATTTTACCTTAAGAGCCCAGATCAAAGCTTACACACACTCTCTCAGATGGACTGACAGGAGGATCACAGGGTCTTCTTCACCAACTGACTGCTCAGTGAGACCAATCTGTCATTTTAAAGATTCACTGAAACACTGATGGACGTGTGCTTTGCCAAACCTGCCTGACAATGTCACCCTACACACACCAGGCAAAGATTGGCATTATACAGTCAATACCCTTAAGTTCCTTCTGTCTAAAGCTGCTCTCTAATGAAACTAATCTTTTCATTAGCCCAGACTTCATGCTTGCCAACATTATGTAATAAAGCGGGATGGTCTTAGTGAGATATATTCCAGCTGGGTCGAGTACTGCAGTTTCACTCTACAGAGCTTGAATTTCCTCCAACGCATGATACGAGAGAGCAGCTTTTATTGGTACAGTGGTGACAGTAAATTAGTCAGTGTTTTTGCTTGAGTGCTCAATGGGAGATTTTATACTAAATGAATAGTAGGGTATTAGAGGGTTTCTTGGCCTGTGAATGGCATAACAGAGCTGTTATCAGCATTGAAGCCTGCATGACCTTGGAAACAAGCCATTTTCCTGTGCGTTAGTACAGTGTTTTCTGGCCTCATTAGATTCCCCACAGGAGTTGAGTGAGGGCCGGTTCAGTTTGGAGTCAAGAGGCCACAGGAAGGTCCAGCTTTGATCCTCGTATCTGTGTTCTGCTTCCTGTTTTGCTTCAAAGAAGCATGAACACACTGTTTCAGGAATGAAGAGAGAGACGTGGAGATACCTAAAGGCATAACTGGTTCTCAGAAATATCCGCAATTCATTTCGGGAATATTTTTTCTGCTCTTTCCCTCTAGTCCAGTATTAATAATTACTAGAAGTGAAACGTTTGAACACACCTACTCATTCTTGATTATTACTATTTTCCTCATTTTTTAATAAGTTGTCAAAACTATCTAATATATGGGAATTATGCAGTAAAAAAAAATACACAAAACTGGGTTGTGACCCAAAAAGGGGTCATGATTGGGTCATTTGGTTTTGGTCATTATTTGCATGTGAAATGAAAATAATAAAATGCAACTAAACCTATAACCATGCATATTAAGAATTGCATTATAAAAATATGAATATTATAAACAAGCTTATCAGCTTTTAAAAGAAAAAAAAAAGCTTCCATTCTTGTGTTGTTGGTGGCAAAACTTGGTATTTTGGCACATTTTTTACATTTATTTATTTACAATTGTTCAAAAGTAAAGTTTAGTTAAATGTGTCTTTTGATCAAATAAAAGCAGCCTTGGTGAGCATAAGAGATGTCTTTCAAAAAAAATTAAACTTTTGAATGGTAATTTTGTTTGTTTATCTTTTATTTATTTGCTAAATGATTTCAACTTAAAATTGAAATTCACACCTTCACATTTATATTCATCTACAAACAAAAAATATAATAATAACATTTTAATTTCAAGCATTTTAGCAGACACCAGTGCATCACAAGGTCTTTAAGATAATGAGAAACATAAATTTAGACAGATGTCTCCAAACTTTTAATTTGTTAGTGTATATGTAAGTATGTGTTGAATGTAAATACGTTTGTGTTGTTGTAATTTCTAATGCACTGAAGGCTGTAATGGAGGTTTCCACTGATTCATTTTTCTTGCTGTCAATTCTACAGCGATAATCCACACATTGAGCCCCCCCTAGTGGATGAACCTGCACCTGACACCGCCTCTGAAATCCACAACAGCGATGATGGTGAGCCTAGACGCCATAGAAGACCATACTAACATGCACACGAATCTTCCAAAAGACACTGCACCAAAAGTCTGCTCCTATGTCACACTCCTCTGTCTGCGCTCCCCCTCTGCAGCTCCGAAGCCGTTTTGATGAGTGTGCTCCTCTAACCTGCCTGGCTTCCCATGCAATAACCTTCCCATGCTCTCTCTTCCCTCTCGCTCTCTCCCCTTCCTGTCTTTCTCTGTCTCTCATGTCTCTAAATAGTAAAGTCAGGGTCCTTGAACGTTTCAGAGTCTGACCCCATCGAGGCCATCGCACGTTTCGACTACTCTGGACGCACCAACCGCGAGCTTTCCTTTAAGAAGGGGGCGTCTTTGCTGCTGTACCACCGTGCATCTGAAGACTGGTGGGAGGGTCGCAACAACGGCGCAGAGGGACTCATTCCACACCAGTACATAGTAGTGCAGGACATGTAAGCTGTCCGGTTTATTGATTTTAACTAATGATATTGGTCAGAACTGCTTTTCTAATGAGTTAGTGAGCTAGGAGAATCTATGATCAAGATCACCTATAGTGTGTTAATTCTAGAGGTGTCTGTGATTTCGTGTAATAGGCCGGATGGATATGCAGGCAGAGGAAGTCCCAAAGCTGACCTAGAGGCATCCCATGATTCTGTGGAAGAGAAGGTGTCCGCCAGAGCCAGTGCCAGTTCACCCATTGGAGGTCATGTGGCTGATATATACCTAGCTAACCTCAACAAGTAAGTTGATAAAAATGGTGAAACTAAAATGAAAACATTTATATTATGTATATTAGGTCTGTCAAAATTAGCGCGTTAACGCATGCAAAAATATTTAGCGCAATCAATGCAGCATTTGGCTAGCATTACATTAAATGATCACACTCTTATTCATACAAATGCTTTTAAACCATTAAAGCGTGATAAGACACAAAAGAGAACGCAGTGTTGGCGCGGATCTGTGAATCTCCTGTCTGTGACACACACGACTCGTGCCCGCAGAAAGCCGCTTTAGACAGCGCTTGAACAGACAAAATTGCACAAAATTATGACAGAATGCCCGTTTTGTCAAGTATTCTCACAACTACAGTCTTAAATTAGTTAAAAATAAGTCTTAAAGTACCGTAAAGTGTTGTGAGAAAATGGGATGTGTGAAAATCTTAAAGTGTCAGAGGATGTCATTAAGTATAATCAAAAAACCAAAAGAAAAAGAGAAAATCGCTCATTGCTCTTGACTGAATAACTTTTGTAGCTTTAATACGTAATGATTAATTTATATTTAATTTATAATTTATGCAGTGAAGACTTTGAAGGGTTTGATAACTTTATTCAATTTCTCTATATTAACTAACCTGTTAGACCTGCCTGAAAATGAAGCACTGTTTACGAGGTGACATGGGTCAAAAACATTAATAACTTTTTGTGCATTTTGACAGGGCAAGTAAAAATCTATGTGAAGATTTTTTTTAAGTTGACTTAAATTGAAAGTTATTCTTTTTTTTAAAGCCTAATAAATATATAGCTTTTAATTATACTTGGATGCCGAATGGCTATAATTAATGGCAAAAAATTAGAAAAAAAATCGATTTAATAGAGACAGTATTGTATCGGTGATACTGGCCTTCTTTCAAAAAAAGATGACATTAAACAAATACATAGGCTACTGTCTGTATGTTGTTTCTACATTAATATGGAGATTAAATGTGAAATTATTACAATATAAAAATATATTAAAAACTTTAATGTTAGGTCCGAATAATCACGATTATTTACAGAAAAATCTGTGATTAATTCGTTTTTGTATCGTTTGACAGCACTTTATGTAGATATAGATAGATAGATAGATAGATAGATAGATAGATAGATAGATAGATAGATAGATAGATATTTAAAAAAAATACTAATACTAATCATTTTTAGTCTTTTAAAATGTCTTAATTACAATAAAATTCTTCTCATATTCTTATATTTTAAAATAAAAAAATAATTATTTTCATAATATTGACATTTTGCCTACACTTTGTCCACCTCAGGTTGAGGAAACGTCCAGAATCAACCAGCATCCGGAGAACAATCCGGACAGTGGAGGGGCTTGGTGAGGGCTCACCTGGAGCAGCAGGGGGTTTAAAGACCTCCTCCATGCCTGCAGGTGGACTGGCCAAGGAGGGGACAGACAAGCGACCAGTCAGCGCTCACAGCGTCCTGAACTCCATCACTCGCCACTCATCTCTGAAGACTAAGGTGGAAGGTCCTCAGCTCCGAAAGTCTACGCCTGCAGGACGATCCAAGAGTTTCAGCAACCACAGACCACTGGACCCGGAGGTCATCGCTCAGGTGGAGCACAGCTCACAGGTACAACTAGACCAGAACCATTCAGTTCTTCACTGCTGCGCGTGATTCATTCAAAAGTATTACTTCAATTCAGCAACATTCAAACCATGTCAGCTTTCATGCACACTTACACTGAATAAAAATGACACGCAGGTAAACTGAAAGTCCATTTTCCTCTCTGTAAAAAGTGCTGAGCTCTCCAGAGTGTCTGTGTATTAAAGCGTCCCATTTATCTTTCTTTGAGCTGTAATTTCACGGCTGGATAGATGTCCAGGATCGATCCCGACTGTGCTTGTAATTGAGTTGGAGTTCCTGCGGTCAAGTCATCCTTTGTTGTGGTACTGCCTGTACAACTGATATCAGAACGGACTGACCTTGGCCAAAACTAAAGCTACAGATGTTGTCTTTTTAAAAAAAAGCCATCTAAACACCATCAAACTGTACAGGGTCCAAAATAGAAACGTCAAAAAAACATTTCATAAAGTAGACTTACTTCAAAAAAGTTAGTTGGTCAGTACCTTTTTTTCAATTGTAATATTTTTGTGGATAATATTTTGTTTGTGAACAAAATATTATATACAGTATTAACCAGTTAACTAGGCCTTCATAAGAGATATATTTATTTAAGTTAAGCATTAAGTTATAATCAATATAAGTTATGCATGACCTTTTTGAGGTTGTTTCAATTTTGGTTTTATATATGAGACCGTAAACATGTTGTGTGTGAAAAGTGTTTTATTAAATAAGATTATATTACATTACAATAATTTAAAATACATAACATTTACAATTATATATATTTATTTTAAAATGTAAAAATAAAATAAATATGACAAATAATAATAAAATAATGAGAACATCATAAGAAATGTTGTTTGTTACAATTATATAAAATATCAAATAATCACATATACACAATTTTTATCTTTTTGTCTTCTCTCTCTCTTTCTCTCTTCCCCCCAGGACATTGAGGCCACTATGAACACGGCTCTTAGTGAGCTGCGAGAGCTGGAGAGGCAGAGCAGTGTCAAACACACTCCTGATGTCGTGCTTGACACTCTAGAGCAGCTAAAAAGCGGCGGGGCGTCCGAACCCTCCAGCCCGCTTCACTCCCGCCTGCTCCGCGAGGCCGACTCCTCCCAGCATCCTCTGCAGCGCAGCGCCAGTTCGGCATGCGACATGCCCTCCACCTTCCGGCCCGGAAAGAGCGCCGGTCCCAAGAGCCCTCTTTCGTCAATGTCTACCACAGGTCTGTCTGCTTCCGGCTCCAGCTTCAGAGATAACAGACCCCCAGCCACCAAACCCAAGCCTGTGGTGTTCCCGAAAAGCAGTTCGGCTGGGGGCAGTCCAGCGATGGGATCCCCGACCACCACTATACCACCAACACCACCACCACCCCCTCCGCCACCCACTGACAAGTCCTGTCCGGTCTGAGGCGTTACTGCCTCTATTCCAATCTGTTTCTTAGTAATTCCAAGAGCACCCTCTGATACTGACTTTTTTTTTTTTTTTTTTTTTTTTTTTGGATCTTAACAAAAAACTGCAGACAACTTAACTGACTCAAACTGATATTGGAAGCTTGCGTGAGTGAGCATGAGTGTGTGTGTGGAATTAATAAACTATTGGAGTGATTTTACAGCACTGTTTTAGTTTGGATTGAGACATGGACATCAGCAATCCCTCTTTTCTAATCCTAAATGAGTGGTTTGGAGTTTTTCTGCCTGTATAGACTGATTTTATGGGAAAGGGGTCAGACTTTGAGGACAAACAAGCAATGGATAGACTTTTTCCCTCTCAAACTCTGGTGCTGGTGCAACTTGAAGCAGGTTACAGACGGCACAGCATCGCAGGGAAGCGAAAAAAAAAATTCCTTGTCACACGACCTTGTCTTTTTCTACAGATTCTACAAAATCTGTTATACAATTATCACTAGTTACAGTGCATTTATCACCATATAATCCACATCGGCACCGTTTCGGCTTCTCTTTTAGCGAATCCAACCATAGACGTGCACCTAAACATGACAAAGGTGAAGGAACATCTTTGCATGAGGATTCACGAGATTTCTGCATGGCGAACGAACACGGCTTCCCTAACAAACGGATTCATTTCCATACCGGTCAAAAGCACTTCTGAAATTATTATAACAGTCTAACATGTCATTTTATTGTACTATTATATCTATCAGTGGGCACATTAAAAGAGGGTGTTGTTTTGTATAAGTTTAATAATTATGATTATAACTGGAAAAAAAAAAGTGTCTAAAAATGAGGAATGTCATGCAAGCACATTATTTCTTCATCACCTGTGTATAAAAATAAAAAAACAGATAAAAGAAAAATGATTTTATTTAATTTTCCCTATAGTTTATTAATCACCTCTGGGTCTGTATCATGGTATCTATGTATTAGTATGTGTGTTTACGTACAGTATGTATATTCTGAATCTTAGCAGCCTAACAGCAGTTTTTTCAAGTTTTATGGCTTTACGATGCAAAAAGGGAAAGACTTCAAACTGACTAAAGGGGGACACATGTAAAAACAGCTCGCTTTCCTCAGTTTTTCAGACTCAGAAAGGATCAAATGTGCAAAAAAGGTCTGACAATCTGCCTGTCCAAATAGCTAAATGTCCCTCACACACACCGGTCTGCCTGACTATGCCTTCGACAGAATGGATCGGACAAGTCTGTGTTTTCCTAAGCGAGGCCTTATTATTCGAGAAAATGAGTTGTGGTGGTTGGTGAAAGTAGCTTGCTTCACTTTTGAAGCATTACAAGCCTTGAACAGTCTAGCATGGCTGACCGTGACTCCTGGAAAATATCCGCGGACAGATCAAGATGTTTATGACCGAGGCATTTTCCCCAAGTAACGTCTGTTTTTTGTTTTTTTTTGAGGACGAGCCTTTTTCTAACGCATTATTTTCTGAACGTGCTGTCGTGTTCTGAAAACATCACAGGTGGTGACATTTGTTCATGTGTAAATGATTGGAGGTGTTCTGTGTGTGTTCCTGATACCTCAAAAAGGCAACTGGAAACTGTCTTATTGGAGTTGTTTTGTGGGTGGGACTTTTACATGCAAATGACAGCAGGTGATTCATGATACGTGTTAAATGTGTAATGTTAATAGTATGCTGTTGGCCGAGGCCTCTGTTTACACACAAAATGTTGTCTTTCATCGAGTAAATTTGAAATCAATCATTATACACTTGAATCTGCAATGTATGTTTGTGAACAAATTAAGTGAGGGTGATTTTCTTTCTCTTTTTTGTAATCATAACTATTGTTCAAATGTAATTCCTGTCCAGTTGAAGCAAGACTGTAAAATGAATTGTCTTGTCAGATATATTTATAGTTGTCCATTCAGATATCTGTTACCAGAGAAACCTGTGTTCAGATGTACTTTGTATATACAATTGTGTACATTACAGAGGTACATTCTTTTTTTTTCCTATTTTCTTTGTGGGTTTTTCTTTTTCTTTTTGGTACAATATTGTACAGTTACAGCAATAGTAGTTGCCACTCAAATATACATGATATAATTCCACGTGTAGTTCTTGTAGTAAACATTTTTAAATAAAAAAATTGCTTGCTAAACGTGTATTTGATTGTTTCAATAAAAAGATGCAAAATGTGAAAATTATCTTTCCCCCCCCCCAATTTTCCAAGCCATTTTTTTTCCTTTTCAAAGGAAAATGCTTGCTAAAATGTCTTTAATTAATTGTTTTTAATAAAAAAGTGTAAAATATGAAAATTATATATTTTCCCCCAATTTTACCAGCCACTTTTTGTAGATTTTCATTTTAAATAAAAAATACTTTCTAAACCTGTCTTTGATTAAATGCTATAATAGTAAAATGTGTAAAGTTTGTATTTTTTGTTAATATCTTTCTCTTTTTCCATTTTAAAATATAAATGGGCATTTTACTGTCAATCTGAGATGTCTTGTTACAGTGGCTGGCATTAAGCAATTTGACCTGCCATTACACAAAAAGCATTCATACAAAGTTTCAAAAAAATGTGTTATTTGTCTTAGCAGCTATAAAGTTTGTAAGAGTTATTCACATCATACCTGTATTTCTATGGAACTAGAAAGGGTCCTATGAAGTCTGATTCTGTTTGTTCACTGGACAAAAAATAATAATTAAAAATTCAACATAGCAAGGAATTTAATTAGGAAACTAAATGTGTCCATATTTCTTGCTAAGGATTAATATATATATATATATATATATATATATATATATATATATATATATATATATATATATATATATTTGCAACACAAATTGTACACAAGTCAAAGATACTGTCAGAATACTATGAAGAACCTGAAAGTGTCTATTGTGTTCTTAAGGATATTCCAAATATATTTCAAGTGGCAAAATTATGATAAATTATTTCCCTTAGCAGGAAATATGGTCATTTTCCACCAAAATCTGAGAAATCTTTGTAAAGAAATTCCTAGAATAATCTAGGTAAAAGTTCCCCGTGTTTTTTTTGTTTTTTTTTAACAGTGAGATGCTTTTCTAGAGAAGTATGTGCTCGTCCCTCTCATATTGTGATTTAAATGTCATCCACTAGAGGGAGACACAAATATTTTGGTTTGTTGTCAGTCACTTTTCTTTTTTTATTGTGGACTAAAACGGTTAGTGGTTTGCAAAATAAACTAAATATGATATGACCCACAATATAACATTTTAACTTGTGTTATTTTTCCTATCTAACCTTAGTCTAAAATCATCTACGGAGACACAAATAAGTTAACTTACACCAATAACGTTACCCTTTACAAACGCGATGCATCGAACAAGGAAGTTGCTAACAGAAATGAAAGTTGATGGTGACAAGTTTCCGTCGAGCTGCTTTTATAACTTCTACTGGAGGGTTGCCAGAGTAATTGGTCTGTAGAAAAACTGGATTGACAAACTCGGATTAAAGTGGAAAATGCGTCGGCATCTAACACACAAATGGTTGGTTTTTTATTTTTATTTTCGTGTGTTGTCAAATCAGAGTGATGACGATGATGATGTTAAGGGGAAATCCTCGCAGTGTAACGTTATTCAGAGTGTCGGCAGTTTATTCATTCATATATCGTCTTTCTATAAACAATAACTCATTTTCGCTGAGATATTGTGATGTTTTTTCTTACTCTTTGTTTGTTTGCAGGTCATTTAGGAAGGAAATGGACCTCATTTGACACTTCTGTTGTGATGCGACTGTTGTTGAGACGTGTTGAGGTCAAAAAATCATCGGCAAGTCACTTTTGATTAATATAACGTTACACTCTTTAATCACCCTTGATTAAAAAGTGGTCCGATGAGAGAAATACGTAGTTTGATTCTGTTTACCTTACGTTCAGCACATAAAACACCTAAATCTTAAGTTCTGTAGGTGTGTGTGTGTGTGTGTGTGTGTGTCCATATACATATGCAGAAGTTCATACCTAAGCTCAGGTAATATGTAAATCATGTTGCCAATGAAATGTATATGTTTTGATATGCAATATTTATTAATGTGTCTGTGGGTGTACAATATATTTCAATTGGCAACATGATTTACATATTACCTGGTTTTTACTAAAGGAATGAACTTCTGCATACAGGACATATCATTGGCAACATGATTTACATATTACCTGGTTTAGGCTACCTCAGGTATGAACTTCTGATGTACATATATGGACACACGTGTGTGTGTGTGTGTGTGTGTGTGTGTGTGTGTGTGTGTGTGTACATACAGACACGCACACATACACATTTTTGTGTTAAATGTTCAAATAGTTTTTGGTGCCACTTGAGTACTTTATTAATCCCATGAATACAATGCAGTACCTTTGAGGGAAAGGTAAAATCATGACAGTATTAAATGAAGTGCAATCATGTGAGCGATTACATTGTGAGAGCAGTTAAATTAGAGCATTAAATATGAAATATAAAACTTAGCATTAAATATTTACTGCTTTAGAGGATTTCTTTTTTTTCTTGTCATTCACAGATCCGATCATGTCATCCGCTTATGTCAACACAATGATGGCAAGTACAGCAAACCACCTTTGGACCATGGATGATGTTCTTGGTCAGGGGGCGACAGCCAGCGTCTACCAAGCACGAAACAAAGTACTTTACCATCAACACTGTTTTCCCGAATCCCTTACAAAAACAGATAGACTTGACATTTCTTGCTAAATGACTTTATATTCCCGTAGAAAACAGGTGAGCCGGTGGCCGTGAAGGTCTTTAACTTGGTGAGCTACAATAGGCCGTACGAGGTGCAGATAAGGGAGTTTGAGGTGCTGCAGAGGCTCAATCACATCAACATTGTTAAACTCTTTGCTGTGGAGGAGGTAAGTATCTGATGTGGTTTGTGACGCTCTTCAAGATGTTCTAGCTATGATACAATGCTTTGATGTTTCAGTTTCCTTTGATGCATTGCGTCTGGGTCAATTATGGACAACTGTGTGCAAGTTTATATTGTTTCTATAGAACAGCACACACCAATGGTATTTTATACAGTGCAATGCCAGACATAACCATAAACAAGCATGATCATATTTTTTGCAACCATTCGTTTTGCAAACGGTTTATATAGATGTATACTGTATAAAGTTTGGGCTCTGTAAGATTTTTTTTTAAAGAAATAAATACATTTATTCATCAAGGAGGCATTCAATTTGGCAGGAAAGACTTTAACGTTGCTACAAAAAAATTTCAAATTCAAATAATTGCTGAACTTTCTGTTTATTAAATAATAATGAAAAAGGTATCCACAAAAACCTAATAACAAAATAATATGGAGACTTCGTATGACTCTTCACAATCAAAATAGATCTGAAAATGTCCTTTTTCATGTCAGATGCATATGAACCCGAAGCAGAAGGTTCTGGTGATGGAGCTCTGTTCAGGTGGCAGTCTGCTGAACATGCTGGAGGAGCCTGAAAATGCGTTTGGACTTCCTGAGTCCGAGTTCCTCATCGTATTGCAGTGTGTGGGTAAGAACCGACAGAGTAAATTAATTGTTGGGTATGTAAATAGTAAGATCAGTTGTTTCCGCTCTCGTTTGGAGGCATTACTGTGGATAAATTGAGCTTTTCTCCCATTTGCACGTATACAGTCCAAGGAATGAACCACCTGCGGGAGAATGGAGTAGTGCATAGGGACATCAAACCTGGAAATATCATGAGGCAAGTGGGTGAGGATGGCCGCTCGGTGTACAAGCTGACGGACTTTGGTGCTGCCCGTGAGTTGGAGGACGATGAGAAGTTTATGTCCATATATGGCACAGAGGAATATCTGGTAAGTTGAATTTCTTACAATTGTTCAATAAATTCAAAAGCTTCCTCTTCCTGTATTTTATTTTTTTAGCCATTCACAGAAAATGCAGCACATCATATCTGAAATGTCATCAGGTGTTTGTTGTGGTTCCTGTGATCTGTCTGAGAATAAAGTTGGTCTCTGATATGATAACTCTTGTGAACTTGTGTGTTTCAGCATCCGGACATGTATGAGCGTGCAGTATTGAGGAAACCTCATCAGAAAATGTATGGTGTGTCTGTGGATCTGTGGAGCATTGGCGTCACCTTCTACCATGCTGCCGCTGGCAGTCTTCCCTTCATACCATATGGAGGCCCACGCAAAAACAAGAAGATCATGTAAGAAATGGATTTTGAAAAAATTATTTGCTTGGATTTTTTATAATAAATGTTATATTATTCATAACTGTAAATTATAGAATAATTTATTATGAAGGGAGCTGCTTATAGCGTTTTCTTCTTTTAAAAATAAGCATAAACTCTAACCCTGTTTGATGTGTTGCATTTCTATTTGCATTAGACTTATTTTTGTGCTGTTTTCGGTGGCTTTTGGTGCTCTTCCCAGGTACAAGATCACGACAGAGAAGCCAGAGGGAGCCATAGCAGGTATGCAGAAGGAGGAAGACGGACCCATAGAATGGAGCTACCAACTGCCACACTGCTGCCAGCTCTCAGAGTGAGTTACTCTATGCGCAAGTGTGTTAAACATTGAAGACAGACAGTAGTGGGAAAGAAATTGTATATGGACCTCAGTCAGCAATGCTATATTATTTATTGTTTACAAATGAAAATGAGCTTGTGAGTGGAAAATACCATTCTTTCAATATGTTGTTCTGGATTAAGGTCCTCATTTTTTGTCCACTGGAAAAAAATAAATACCGGTAAATTATTGATCAACACCAAGACCCACAATATTTCAAACTCATTACACAGATTTGTTTTCATTCACCTCAGATAAAAAAAATAAGTCACATCTACTGTGTGGAATACACTACATACATAGATATTTGATGCAATTTACAGTCTGGATGACGCTATGCTAGTTGCCGAAAGTCAGAGCCAGGCAGTCCAGGTTTCTGGGTAGTCAGAGTTGACTGATTTTACAGTTTTCAATTGTCAAGCATCTCATAGCAGCAAGGTGCATGTTTCTGCGTGAGTTTGTTGTGTTCGGAACAACCTATCAAAATCTGTTATTTTCGTTTAGTGTATGATGTTTAGTGTATGACCAAGTTTTTCTCTGTAACTATTTACAAAGTCGGTAAATGTATGAAAATCTGTTCAGATTTTTAAAAGTTGTGTGGAGTATTCCAGCCTGTAGGCTCGTTTAAGTGTTTGCTTTTTGCATGCTTTTATTCATCATGATTAACATGCTTGATAGAAGACTGAAGTGTCTTAAGAGCTTTTCACACTGCGCTTAAACTTCTAATTAAGAAGCTGCGTTAGCACCGCTTTTTACCTGGGGTTATGAAACCTGTTTAGGAGCAGGGTTAGCATTGCTTTTCCAGGGTTAGCATGCAGTGTTATAATGTTACGTCTAGATGCTTAGCAACCGACACCCAATCACATGATATTCACAATCACATGCGTTAGATCAGGGGTCACCAAACTCGGTCCTGGAGGGCCGCTGTCCTGCAGAGTTTAGTTACAACCAGGTCCAACACACCTGCCTGAATGTTTATAGTATGCCTAGATAGTATGCCTATCCCTTGATTAGCAGGTTCAGGTGTGTTTAATTGGGGTTGGAGCTAAACTCTGCAGGACAGCGGCCCTCCAGGACCGAGTTTGGTGACCCCTGCGTTAGATGGTCACAGAAACACTGCCCGTTGGAGGGGAAGGAATGGTGAGTAAAAATGCGTCAATTGAAGTGAAGAAGAGACCGTTAAATTTTTATAATCCAAAAAGTCCATTCAGGAAATATTTGATAGCGGTTGGCAATACAGTATATACTATGAAGTTGCACAATGCTAGAGCCTTTATGTATATCGGTTGTGTGCTACGTTTTTCCAGACACTGACACCGCAAATAACAATGTTATCCCAGGGTTTAGGAATGTACAGTGTGAAACGTCAGCATATGAATTCCCATGATAATTGTTAACATTGGGTAAATTATGAGCTGTGTGAAATGAGAAGCAAGAATATCTGTTGACCCGGGGTTTAACTATTTCTAGTGGGACTTTAGAGTTTGGGAGCAGTTTACCAATGGCTCTGTATCTTTTCTTAGGGGTTTGAAGACTCAACTGGTCCCAGTGTTGGCCAACATACTGGAGGCCAATCAGGAGAAGTGTTGGGGCTTTGTCCAGTTCACAACTGCTACCACTGATATCCTGAACCGCATCACCGTCCACATCTTCTCTCTCCAGCAGGCCACAACACACAGCATCTACATCCACTTTCACAACACGTATGTGTCCTCTGAGAGAAGAGATCCCTTATCTGTTTACTGCAACTAAACTACTGTGATGTTACAATGTGGACTTTTTTGAAGTTTACTGAAGTTACTGTATATGAACATTCAGTTTCTCAATATATTGTAAATATAGATGCCATTTGATGGTAGGTCATCAAATGGTCATCATATAAAATCCATTTAAAAATGATTTCCTACAATGGAGGTATGAATGAGGGTTCAGTTTTTTGTGTGAATGGCTTTTCACAGCGCCTCCAAAATATATATTTTCTTGTTGTTCTCCTCAAGGATCTCAATCTTTTTTGAGGATGTTCAGGTCCAAACTGGAATTGAACCTGCGGCTCAACAGTACCTGTTTCAGGGTCATCCTCTCATATTGGAGCCGAGCATGAAAGTAGTAAACCTTCCTCCCACCAGTTCAGACCGCCCTATCATTCTGATCACCCGACGACCAGATAAATTAGAAGGACATCCATACAAAGAACGTAAGGACACAATAAATGTTTTTCTTTCTTTTATGAGATGTTTTATGAACATGTTTGCGTGAGTCTTAAGTTTATATTTTTCAATTGAATGTATTTGTACAAATAAGGAGAGATTGCATGGTCTCTTTTCCTTCTTTATTCTTCCACCATCCCTTCTATTTTCATCTGTTCTGTAGCTGAAGCCCCCACCATGCCCACAAAGTTTGACGTCATGGCAGATTACACTTTCTCCAAGGTAAGCAAGCCTCTTGTTTTTATTTTTGGTGGACATTATAACACTATTATCCCTAAACCTCACACTGTGTCCGGTTGTTTTTTGTTCCTCCTAAAGAGCATTGTTAGGGTCATTCATCAGTACCTGCGTATAGCGCGCTCATTCCAGAAGTACAGAGAACTGATTCTGCAGGGGTTCTATAGCTACATGTGAGTGCTAATATCATCAGTGTTCTGCATGCGTCACTATCCTGATAAATATTGCCACAAGAAAACACCACCTCCAATTACGGGATTATCTTGACATTTTAGTGTGTCCAATAACAATATTCTTGACTTTTCAGTGAAAACACAGGCTTTGAATGCAATAATGTGGCGCACAGGATTGCCATGGTGAATATGAAGCTGCTTTCTTCTATCGGCACAGGGGAGAATCTCAATCGGTTGTAAGAATTTGCATACTGAATATGTGTTTAAATAATGCTTATTAAACTACAGTAAGCATTAGTTTCATGATATTATGTTGTAAGGTTGTTATTTAGTGATGGACATCTCTTCGTTCTTCCCAAACAGCACTCTGAAGTTTGCACATGAGTTCCCCGAATTTATAGACAATAATAGGAACCTCCTGCTGGTAAGAGTTGTTTTCTGTGAAATGTATATTGAATAAATGAATTGGAATGCGCCATAGTTTGCATCCTTGAGGTTTATCATTGTGTGTAGATAGAAGAGGATTTGCAGCGAATGTACAGCACTGGAATCCGAGAGTTCCCGAATCAACTAAAGCACCTGCATGTGATTCTGTCTATACACTCTGAGACACTGGCCCAGGATAAGAGGTCAACTGGGGGACGGGGAAATATACAGTTTATGATTTTCATACTCTTTCATCACAGTATTAAATCATTATGCTGGTGGCAAGGAATTTGTTTTGCACGTATCTGTTGTTTTATTTTAATTTATAAAACATTGAAACTAAATTTCAATACAATTGATGGTGTTAACATTTAAAATATTGTTATTTAACATGTTACTCAATAATTATTATACTTCATTTAACACATATATATTTATTTATTTGTATGGATTCAAGCTATTAGCTAACTTTTTCATCCAGTACCATAACATTTAAGCACAACATTTATCCAAATGTTGATTTAAAAATTAACTTATTCTGTAAATGAATAAACATATTACGTACCAAACACAAAAAACACAAGCATTATTTAAGATTTATAAATTATATAAGATTCAATTTTTTAAAAATATAATATTCTACTGGAAATGGTTGATCAAGCTCTATTAATTTAGCATATTATTATGCAAGGTTATGACATATAATTATTAAAATAATTAAATAAATACAATGAATTATTAATACAGTGATTATTTTAATTTTATGTACAGTAATAATGAAAATAATTTACCTTCTCTTTAATGCAGCATCCAGAAGATGGAGGTTTTGTCAGGGAAGATTGCTGCAGTTCATCAGCTGTATTACAAAGACAAAGTGACAGGAAGTAAGTGGAAGCATGTTTTTCCTGTCATATAACAGATTAGATAAAGGCTATAAACCCATGATAAAAGTTCTTCTCAACCAGTCTGTGGTTTCGGGACGTTTAGCAAAAATTCCCTGAACTCTGTGAATGTACTGTATATTAGGCAGTGACCCATTTCTGTCACTCGCAGTCCTGGAAGCTGGACGTGGAGTTTCATGAGTGGAGCCAGTTGCTGAGATTAGTGAGATTAGTTTCAGTGTTGCTTGTACCCGCTGCAGGGAGAGGAGGCACTGTTGTGCTGTCTTATCTGACAGCAAGGACCATTCCAGACAGGCAAGCATGGAGACAGAAGAATAGAACTCCCCTTTCTGACTGGCTGCATTGATAATGTTAGACATGACTCTGCAGAGAAGCTAGTCAGCTAAAATAGAGCTTATCTTGAGCAATCACACAAAAAATAACTACGGTGTTGGGTCAAGGTTTTAGACAATTTTCTCTGACTGTTGCTAATTCATTCGCTTTCTCTCCCAGAGCTCTGCTATAATGACGAACAGATTCACAAGTTTGAGAAGTAAGTATTAAACACCTGGAGCATCTTGAGTGTCTGAAAAGAATTAATTCTTGAATGAATTACCGTGAGGTAATTCAACTGAGAAACTGCTATATTCTGCCCAGGCTCAATCTGTCTGCATACATAAAGAAAGTCAAGACTTTATTCAAGGAGGACTGTTTGCAGAAGTACCAGGATGTTCTGAATGCTGCTGGGAGCTGGAACAGGTAAGACAGAGGTCAGATGAGTAAGAGCACACCATTTAATCACTTTTGATGACTGATAGCAGCATGTATAATTCTTTGCATTTGTACATTTAATTAGTTGGCATGGATTTTTCATCTGAAGTGACTTTTAGTGCCAGTACAGACTCGTTCATGTGTACAATAACGGATCAACCGTATTATAATCTCAGTAAATCTTGTTTCCAGTCTCCAGAGATTCTTAGTCTTCCCAAGATAAGTCCATACATACCCTTTTCATCTCTGTGCGTGCCATAAGTCTGTCTGACCCACCCACCACTAGCCTAGCTTAGCACAAAGACTGGAGATAAACGGCTCCAGCTAGCATTCTGTACGTTCCCCATATACATACTGGGAACTATATGCTCAGAAGGCGGAGTGATTAGCGCAACACTCTGAGCGAACTCTCTGCTCCTCACCACGGGGCTTCTCAAGTGCTGCGAGCAAATCACTCCACAGAAGTAGCAGTGCTTCGCCTTGTGAGAATATAGTTCCCAGTATGTATACGGTTAGAAGATGGCTGCGTCTAATGTGACCTTGTTATTTGTACACCCTGTGACTATACAAATCACAACATGTAAATAGGAAAATGTTGGCGTTATTTTGTCACTTATTGGGAGCAGTATGCTAGCTGGAGCTGTTTACCTCCAGTCTTTGTGCTAAGCTAGGCTAGCGGTGGGTGCGTCAGACAGAGTTAGCATGGAGATGAAAAGGGTGTATGGACTTATCTAACTCTGGGGGATACGGTGAATAAGATAAAGTCCCAAAAAGTCGGCGTGTTCCTTTAAGTTTCACTAAAATCAAACGCATTTCATACACTATTCATTACTGACACTGTTTTTTATGGCTTGTCAGTGCCATACATATTTCAATGACCATGTGAGTCTTATTTTTACAGAAAGCTCTATGAGATGCA
Organism: Phoxinus phoxinus; assembly: GCF_949152265.1. Classification (NCBI taxonomy): domain Eukaryota; kingdom Metazoa; phylum Chordata; class Actinopteri; order Cypriniformes; family Leuciscidae; genus Phoxinus; species Phoxinus phoxinus. The sequence continues at coordinate 16,595,205 of NC_136897.1, read as the reverse complement.
GACAAGTCTAGAACATTTTGGTGGTATCTTGCGGCAGAGAATGGCGGATCTGCATGTGTGTGAGGCCCAGCAGAAAAAGGTCAGCCCTCTGATTCCCACATAAGACACACACAGTCTGTCTTTAGCCTTCTTCAGGCATGACTAGTTGTCCCTAAGGAGGTTAGGTCAATTTTGTGTTTCACAGACTCGCTTTGTGATTTTAATCCCGTCCAAAATGAACATGGCTGTGTTTTTCTTATTAAAAAAAAAAAAATTACACCACAAATTTGTTGGCTTAATCCCATCTGGAAAAGAATGTGAGGGCAGAATTTTATTTTTTTCACAGCAGTTGTCCTCATTTACTTACACCTTAGTTGAACTACAACTAAATACTGTCTTGTGCAAAGTGACTAGTATCGCTGCATCTGAATATGCCTACTTCCTTACTATATAGTTGGCATACATACGGTAGTATACATAGTACCCAGATGATCTACTTCCACCGAGATTCTAAAGCGTTCATTCAGTGGACACTGTGCTATCCCACAAGGCCACTGGAGAGGATTTGTGAATGGAAGTGAAGCGACGCAACTCATGACGTATGTCACGTGACAATGACAACATGCCAGATGTAGTATGTCCGAATTTCATTCATACTATATAGAACATATTATTTTTAACGGTTGCAAAGAAAATTTCAAACCAAATGTACTACCTACTATATAGTATGCGATTTTGGACGCAGCATATGGATTTTTATGGAGATTTTTTGCAAACTTTCTGGGTGAAATCATTTTCAGTTAAATTAGTTCTGGCATCATTTATAATCAACTTTTCTCATTCGATTCTTGTTCCCAACGCTTAACTCTTTCCCTTAATTCATGTTTTTCTGTCTAAACCAATTGGATTGGTCTATTCTAAAGTTTGACTTTTATACCTAATCGTCAGAAAGTAATCTGACCACCTTCCCCTTCTCTTCTCCACCATCGCAGGTTCTTGACAGAGCTGTGTTTAGAGCTCTCCACCAGCCAATAGGAGCTGAGGGGGTGGATGGACCGGAAAAAGATGAGCACATGATTCTCAAGTATGTCATTGCAATGAAGATGAGACAGCATTTATCAATTCCAACAAAAATATAAATGATGAAATTGTTTCCAGAATGAACAGATTAAAGGATGAGATGGAGGATGTGGCACGGGAGCTGCAGAATAACAACAATATGATAGAAAGGTATGGTGTTTAGCTGCAAGCGCTAATGTTAGTGTGTACACTAGAAAAATCCTTTTATATTTAACAGGACATCTTTTTTAAGCCTTTCTGTAGTTACTTCTACACTGCCAGTGGAGACAAAAATACCTCAACCCAACAGACCATGAAGACCTCAAGAATACAGAATGCAACACAATGTCACAGAGCCCAGATCTCTGAGCTAAAAGGAAAGAGAAATCAACAAATCAAAGACAATACAAACAGGCACCACAAAACTGTCCTTATTTAATCCTCTCTAACCCTAAACAACAGATGAATGGCTGTTACCAGGGCAGGCAGCTGAAAATGTGTTCTGAGGTTCAAAGAGGCAACTACACATTTTGTCAAGTCAGTGTTAATGTAATTACTGCAATTTACCTTTATACAGTCAAGTAGTATGGATTTACACTGCCAGGAAGAAAGAAATATAGATCAGTTGTAACTACTAGCTACATCAGTTTTCCGGAGTAATCTTGAGACTTAAATATTGATGGCACTGTGCATTCAGCTGACAATAATAGTGTCATTATTGCACAGCCATTGAATAAAGAGAGAGGTGTTTATTCTGCCCTGTGTAATTGATTCTGGTTTTGAGAGATGACTGCAATAATTGAATTAGTCTATTAATCACAGCAGCTTTATCACAAAACATGGAGCTCTAAAAAAAGTTTTCTTTGTTTGTTTGGGAGTATTCACCTGGGCTTCTGAAAAATGTGAAGCGTGCAAAGATTATCATCCTACAAATACTGACAGTCAACAGACTCATGTTACTACTTGAAGTGAAAGTAAAATATGTGTCGGGTGGGTTCTGATGTCACATTATGGGGAATTCCTTGTGCTGGGGGAACTATGTGACCTTACAGAGACCACATTGTGGTTCCGTTTTTAAATTTGTTTTGTCATGGAATTTTATCAACTTACCTTTTTGGCAGTTTGTAAACAGATTTGTTAAATGTTTAGTATTTTTTTTAAGATCTTCACTTTCTAGTGTGATCGGTACTTTGCAGACTTGTACAGGCACTAATAAAATGTTTAACACAATTGGGGAAACTTACATTTTTTTATTAAAATGATTTGAAGTTTAAACAATATAAAAAATTATATGCTATGTAATGAATATAAACTAAAAGCAATTGTGTGTATGTATCATGTATGATACAGTGGATATAAAAAGTCTACAGACCCCTGTTAAAACATGTTTTTTTTTATGGCAAAAACGAAACAAAGGCGTGTGTGAGTGTGATGAAGTATAATAATGAAGTTATAAGATGAGATTGTTATACTAAGCACACAAAAACATTTTTCTGAGATTCTCCCAGTATTCATTGTATAATATTTTTACAGTTCCGTCTTTCTTATTAGAACTCAACTGAGCTGGACGATGACCACTGTTTTCTACAGAGCTGCGTTATAGCTGAATTGAACTCATTTTTTTATATTTAATTAAATGTACAGTCATTGGGCTGAACTGACCTCAGCTGATCAACGACACTTCTTTTTAGAGCTACTTTTACTACTAGCAAAATAGAATTATGTTTGCGAACCTTTATTTTTCTGTTAATCCCTGTAAAGCTGCTTTGAAACTATCTGTATTGTATAAAGCGATATATAAATAAAGGTGAATTGACTAGAAGAGTGGAATAAGAGAAGTGATCGTGAGATCATGAGTCTGTGAGGGGCAGGCTCGCGCACGCCCGCTATTCTAGTGACATTTAAAGAGCGCGGCTGGTTCAGTGTGCACGTCACACGCTCGCCGCTGGCGCTTCAATTTAGTTTGTATTCAGCGCACATATACAACTCCTGCCGAAAGGCATGGCGTCCGTCACTTTAAGACAGCACCCTGCTCAACACCACCTCGACCCGGATCAGAAACTTCTCCACAAACTGAAGTCGAGCGAGAGAAAGAAATTCTCGCGTAAATGGTCGTTGGAGAAGATCATGCGAAACAGAGCGAGTGATGTGGACAGCGCGAGAGCCGCAGTCTCAGCATCGCTCGTGTTATTCAATCACGAGCCGCCTTCAGCATCACACACCCGAGGCACTAGTGCCGGTTTGCCACGTAGTAATATGGACGGATCTGTTGTGGACATGGACCGAGAGAACGCAAACAATAATAACGGAATATTTCGCAGACACAGCGCCGGGAGCCGGAGAAGCTCCGTGAAGGACACGGCAAAGATCCACGCGTCTTCATCACCGCAAGAAGTTCGCAATTCTTCGCCACGGTCAAACTTAAGCTGCTCGACAGACGAACTGGAGGGACTGCAGATCGACAGGCTGACACAGGCAAGGTCAGGAGTGGTGAAGATGCGAAGCGAGCCTCTGAGGATGGAGGCATGGTCCATCTTCACCCCGAGAGACCCGAGGGTGAAGGCGGAGAGGGGAGAGGGCCACATCTTCACCTCCAGGAGGCTGAGTCAGGACTGGTGCGACGCCTGCAGCCGTCAGATCAACAGCGGTGCACTCAAGTGTCAAAGTAAGAGACTGCTACCTCCTCACCTGGATAGATAGATGGATGGAGAGAGATGGATAGGTGGATGTATTGACAGATGGATGGTTAGAAATACTGTATGGATGGGTGGAGAGAGTTGGATGGATGAATGGATAGATAAATTAAAGATGGATTGATGCATAAATTAATTATCAGATAGATAGATAGATAGATAGATAGATAGATAGATAGATAGATAGATAGATAGATAGATAGATAGATAGATAGACGGATGGATGGATGGATGGATGGATGGATGGATGGATGTTAGATGAATGGATGGAGGGATTGATGGGTTAAGAGAGATGGATGGATGAATGGATATAAATGCAAGATGGATTGATGATCCGATTGATGGATGGATGAAATGGATGGATGGACTGATGGGGGTAGAATGAAATGATGATGTAGAGACATAAACAGTTTTTGCTTATTTATCATTATGTGTTTTCAATATATTGATACTTTTATATCAGAACCATGAGATAGTTAACTGTGAAACAAGAAAGAAAAATTACAGAGAAGAGAAACACTGACAAAAGTAGCCTACACAAGTGTTGGTTTTGCTGGTAGCCTATTTTTTTGCTGAATGGGTTGTGGCTCCAGTGTTATAGGAACTTCCAGTAGGGCTATGTTTAATTAAGATGAAGCATGCTGATACATGTGGTGGTTTAGGGAGGATGAGGGGGAGTTCCCAGCAGAGGTCATTGTTTGTTTTTCTGTTTCGTTATTTGTCATATTTGATTAGTTAGGCTATATGAAGGAGAAGGTGGGATTCTGATGACCCCCAGATCATTGGGGATTCTCAAATGAATTCATACCGTGACCCACAGTCTTTGATTTTCTTGCAAGTAGAGATAGGACCAACTAGAGATATGATAAACTAGAGATATGATATGACTAACATTTGAAGCATGTGAGTAACACTTGCCTTGGTGCACCTAAATTCTTGAATTATTTTGGATTTTTCTTATTCTTAGAAGTACTTGTTACCTCTCATTGCGTGGTTTGCCTGTGCTCTGGTATTGTTGCTGCACTCCACTGTCCAATGCACTTCAGCTAATTCAATTATTAAATCTTCTTTTTGCTTTTATTTCTCTTAAGCGGCATTTCTTAATGGCAAAAAAACTCTGTTATAAATAAATAAAACTTCCTTGAACAGATTTGTAAAAGAGCTGAAATCAAGTGCTGTTTTATTTAGCATAATATACAGAAATAAATCTGTGAATGATAGCTCAGCCAACGCAGTTTGAGTATTTACAGTGCTGTAATATCCTATCGTGATCTGAAATGAATGCATTTACCCTGATGCACACTGAGAATAGAGTGTTTGTTTGTTAAGTTTTGGCGTTTTGTCAGTCCGTGTGCACATGGTGCGTCTGTGCATCTGTGTGTAAGCGTTGCTGAGTTAGCAGCGTGTCAGCAGTTTTCATTTGGGAAACGTACTGCAGCGAACGGCTTGATAAAAGTCAGACAGCGAAATTGCAGGGGTTTATAGAGTGTATCATTAGAAGTTAAGGATGATTCTGAGATTATACATTAAAACCAATGACTGTTCCGCCTTTCCAGTGCAGTAAAAAAGTCAAATTTGGGCATCTCTTTAACAGTCATATACACAGTCAAACAGACTGGTCATCTCTTTAACAGTCAAAACCTCAGTCCATTCCTATTAATTTTTCTTTAGTCATGAGTTCACCCAAACATGAAAATTATGCCTTCCTTTCTTCTGCCCAAAATGAAATTCACTGGGGTCCAATGCTGTTTTAGATCCATTTAGTTGTATGGACTAAAATGGTTGCAGAATTCTTCAAAATACCTTCTTTTGTGTTGAGAGTGCTGACAGAAAAAGAGAGTGCTGACAGAAGCAATGACAGAATAACGTTTTTTGGGGTGAATTGTCCATTTATGCCCCTTTTGACAGTTCACCCCAAAATTTTAAATGCACAGCCATTTTAGCAGAATATTGTATCTCTCCCATACAGAACCAAAAAAGTCGAAAGTGTTTGCAGAAGCCCCTGATCACATTCATTATTAAGTTCTGCTATTTCATTGAAACCGTAGAGTTTTAAGTGCTTGTTCCTCTTTCTCCTCAACCTTTCATTGTAAATGCCAGGGTTGGGTTTAATTTTTCTTGGTAGTTTTTTGTGGTTTGTAACTGAGATTCAGTATGGGATGCTCTGGGGTTTTCCATTTGCTAAATTTTACCGTTTTCAGTTCATAGGGGTTTTGTGTAGCATTCCATGAGCATGTCCTGATATGCCTCCATTGGTTTGTTTCCTCTGTATTCTGAGATGCCCCTAGCAGAGTCATTGTACGTGACCAAAAGTCACTCATGGGTAAAGCACAACATTGTAGTTTGTAATTGTTGCTGTTTTGTTTAGAAGTGTCTTGGAGCATGCTGGGAATTGGTGTGTTTAAGAGGTTGCGGTGGTGCTGACGGGCTAAAGATGGAGCGTCTTGACTACTACAGATTACCATTTTAGTGCACACAGCCCGTAATTATACACACTGAATGAAAGAGGCAGTCAGAGAACATCAGTGGTTGCATTCGTCAGTAAACAGCTCCTTTGTTCTCATACTCGCTCCCAAAGGAAAGAAAAAACACAAATGAGATCTCTTAAATATATGTCAATTGTTTATCCTAGACAACAATACGATTCAAATGAGAACAAATGAAGATTTTCGCTGAAGTCAAGTGATTCTCAGGCCCTGTCCACACGGAGACGCGTTTAGCTGTATACGGACAAATTTTGTGTCGTATTGGCGTTTCGTCCAGACGGATCCGGCGTTTTGAGAGACCGAAACCGCTATTTTTTGAAACCGGGTCCCAAAGTGGATAAATCTGAAAACGACACGCTTGCGTTTTCGTGTGTACAGCCAATCCGTATATTTTGTGAAACGATGATGTCATCACCCCACGTGTCGGCTAGTCACGTAACAGCAACAACACCTGCCGACTACATGCTTGTATAATATAATATAATGCTGCAGAAGCTAATGAGCCTCTTTTATTAGGCTACTTTATTTATTATTTACTTAAATGTATTTTCATTGTATTTCTTTATATTTTTCTTATGCTATGGTGCTGGTCTGTATTGTCTGATTAAGACATTTTGTATTTTGTATGGATGGGCATTTCAAACAAATATAATATTCGACGATCACTGGGAATTATTTGATTATTAGGCTGTTCAAAAAACGCACATGCTCGCCGGCACAACGGCGCTCGCTCAAATTCCACTCCGACATTACATTTCTCAGTAAGCCTGTTGTAGCCATTAAAGAAAATGTATTTAGTTTCATATTTATGTTTAAATAATATGTTATTTTTTTTATTTCATCTATGTTGATTTATGAAAGTGAACAGCATGAGTAATCATAAGATGCGCAATATATCGGGAGACATCATTTTGACCACATTAAGTTTTGTTTTATATAAAGCTGGTTTGTATAAAGCCTTTCTTTAAAGTGAATTTCGTTTTGTATAAATTGTATCTTAATTTTAATCAAAGTTTCATCAACCAATTGCCTGGATTTAATAAATAAGAAGCAATTATAGCTGACAATATAATCATGACATGGACGCGCCGGCGCAATATAACTTGCATTGCTCGTGAACTGGAACTCGTCTCATATAAATGAACCGAAACTCAGAAATATATAGAATGCTTGAAATGTCTACTTTTAAACTATTAAAATGTCTCCTTGCTATATTTGACTCATTCATTACTTTTGCCGGTTCTTTGTGGCAAGCTTTATGAGTCCGATAACTAATTGAATATCGTGATTCGTGACTCATCCCTATTTTGTACCAGGCCATTTATGGTTGTTTATATTGTTTAATAAAGTTCTTGGTAAAAAAGAAAAGAAGAAGCTACTGTGCCTAATATTATTGTATAGCCTACAGCGCGCAAGGTTTATGCGCATGCTCAAAGTCTTCTTCTCCGTTTTTATTGTATCTCTATGGCAGAATTACAGCGCCACATACTGGTCTGGCATGTATGCTACATCGTTTTGAGTCGGTTTCAGTGGTTTCGTGTGTACGCAGATATTTCTTGAGACGACGCCGTGTTTACGGAAATCTTTTTTAGAACGAGCCAAAAAAAACATCGGATAGGGAAAGCTCTGGCTTCGTGTGGATGTGGCCTCAGATGTTTCTCCTGACAGGGAAAAAAAGGAGTTCTGTCATCATTTACTCCCACTCATGCTGTATGATGTTGTCTGTAAAATGAAAGTACATTGTTGTTTGTACCCCACTGACTTTCAAAAGATCTGTTTTATGTTCTCTAGAAAGAAAAACAAACATACAGGTTTGAAAAGACATGTGGGTGAGAAAATGATGACAGAATTATTTTATAAAATACCCCTTTAATAGTCTCCACTTGAGTTTCAGAGGATGCTATTTTTCACTTCACTCATTCACTAAGAAACTAAAAGTTCACAGTATTTTTTATTGCTCTACACTGTAAAAAGTGGTTATGTTAAAAGGGAGCTATTCTTTCCGTATCTAACCCTTATAGTTTTTTTAAAAATATTTTTTGTTCAATTTCATTTTGGGCAAATTTGGAACCAATTTTGGATAAATCCAGGATTTTAAAAAAAGTACTTCGTTAAAAAAAAAACATCCAATCAATGTATCCTCTTACTATATGAAACAATATTCTCTTTCAGAATTCAAGGAATTTTATGAGAAAAATATCTGAAATCTCTTGTGCTAAGAAAGAATAACCTTTAAGCAATAAAATGTTCCTCTGGGCTCTTTCTTGCTCAGCCAACAACACACTGTCAAAACCTGAAACCTCTCATTAGTCTTCGGTTGCACAAATGCATATATTCAGTAAATGGATTGTGAAAGACATAATGCATGCTCTATTGTGTTTAGTATCACCATTATAGAGTTCAGTTTCTGAGTTATATTCCCTTTAAATGACGTGTATAAGCTATATGCTGAGTCACAACAGGTTTAGACAAGGTCTCAAGGTTTAGTCAAGGAGAATAAGTAAATTCTCCTCTAGCCTGTTCACGTGACGCTCCAACTCCCTGCTAGTGTGACTCACTGAGTGAGTTGGTGTCTTAAAAAAGAGTTCCTCACTGCATGGGCCTGTCTCAAAGCATCAGTCTTACCTGCTCTCTCCTTCTTCTTCAGTCTGGCTTTATGTGTCTAATCTGGCTCGGGATTTTAGCTACCTCCCCCACCCAATTCTGCACCCATCCGTCTGAGGGATGCTGCCTGTCTGACTTTTGTGTTTAATCCATGCTTGAGTAAAACTGCGTTTAGCCATATTGCAAATGGATTACAGCTTATGGATGCCAGTCAGACATTGGATTGATTTTTAATTAAAAGTTTCAGACAGACTATAATGATAGAAAGAGGAATGTCTTCCTTTTGTTGAGGTAAAGGGATGCTACTGGGGAGATGAAATTATGATATAATGAAGATGTAATTTACTTTTTGACTTTCAGAAGCTCAGCATCCACACATAAAAGTACAGAAAGGCCTGACATATTGTTTAACTTGCTGGCATTTAGGCTTCAACTTGGGATGGGATCTTGCATTATAAATTAATTGGTCGTCCTTTTAATTCAACTGATAAGTAAACATTTCTAGCTCTTAAATCCTATTTCCATTCTATTTTTACAGTTAAACACGATTAGAGATCCTCTAAAACAAGTTGAGTACTTCCTAATCAAACCCCTGGCACAAGCTTGACTATGTGCTCAACAAAAACCTATTGAAAACGTGTTTTTCATGCTGTAGATGTTTTAGTGGTTTGGTGTGCACAGAGTTAACCTTGTTGAAACACAGTTAGGCCTATACAGCAGAAGCTTTGTCTACTTTCTTAATACAACATTCACCTCAAGCTACAGATGGACTGGGCCTGTTAAATCACTTCCTGTTTCAGTACTGTGGCTTCACGGTGTTTAGAGGCCGGATAGGCAGCGATTGCATGAAGGCTTTAATGGTCTGATCAGTTTAGTATCGGACAGTCAGTTTGAGTTGGAGGTTTAGAGTGGGCTGTTTCATGCGTTTGTAGGAAGATGTGTTAATAAGTTCTGTGATGGGATGTATGGAGCAGCTCTTACTGAAAAGGAGGAGTGAGTATGCAAAAGTGTGACAGGGCTGTTGGGAGTTATATCTTCGGCTATAATTAGGCTGCCCTTGGCCACTTCTCTATACCTCTATCTCTCTCAGACTCATTCTCTCTTCTGGGAGACCTGGGGTGAGGACAGCAGGAAATGTGCCACCCCATCTATCATAGTCAACAGCAAAATATGCTGTGGTATTTATTCTACTTTTAGGTTTAATATGCATTTATTTTGGGATTATCAAACTATTTGAATCTCTCAATTGGAATATGAGGTTGGTTATTGAGGTATTTGATCATTAAAATCCATTTATTTCAGGACAGTTAATCTTAATGTCTAAATTGGAAAATGTGCAAGGAGCCACACATGAGGGGCAGGTGAGGTAATTTATGGAGGTTATTAAGTCTTATGTCGACAATCAAAACCTTCACAGATGCTGTAATAGTTGTAGTTGAAAGAAATGGAGCAAGACGCTGCTCTCATTTCTTTTTATTTATAGATATACACAAGAGAAAAGGAGGAAGATGCAGAACGGAGGGCTAGTGTGTTCAGATTTTGATTTGTCGTTCAGGACAACAGGTTTCTCCAAGCGTGGGAGTGTGTTCTCACACAGGAAGTGGCATGATGGCACAGAGTGACAGGAGAGAGGCGTAGAGGGAGGAAGGGAGAGAGATCGATCGAGATGGAGAGAGAAGGACAGGGAGGGAGAGGAAAAAAGAGAGTAGGAGGCAAGAGTGCAGTGCGGCTGTGCCTTTAAGGATTCAATGAAAAACATGCTGCAGAGAGCAGGATGAGTGGGTGCAGTCTGAGCTGGTACGAGTTCTGCACTGCGTGAGAAAAACAGGAGCACGGACGCAGGGAGAGAAGAACAGGAGAGAGAGTACCAGTCAGCGGAGGGGGGGATTGTGTCAGAGGGTAGGGGTGCAGGGTGGCAGAAAGGCAGGGAGGGGGGCATTCAGTGCACAACACAAAAACGAGCGCAGCCCTGCGATGGTGGACACACAGGAGCGACTGGCGCAGGGAGCCCACACCACGACGCAACGGAGCCGCAGGTGCCCAGCCCCAGCCGGGACGGCGGCCGCTCACGGACCGGCACCTGGAGCGGGACTCAGTGGTGGCACTTGGGTCATGGCCGCAACAGGCCACAGATAGCGGCGGTCATGCTGCCGGAGATGGGGACAGAGGAGGCGGTGGCCAGCGCCTGCTTTGGACAGGTCTCCAAGCGCCTGGGACGGTTCTTCCGCCGCCTGCCCAAGTCCCGCTCCTGGTCCGAGGGCCTCCGCATGCTGCGGCGCTCTAGCAGTAGTGGGACCCTCATGTTATCAGGTAACTTAAGAGATGAGAAATATGTGTAAGGAGACTGAGATAAAATGGGATTTGGTTCAGTAAGTGAATGTGAGACTCGAACTTAATGTACTTTTGTCCTCTGTGGCTTCTTTAGGCTTCTGTCATTGAGCTCTGCAGTGACTTTCACCTTCCTTAAATAGCCCTGTTTTGTTCTTGTTAGCGCATCACGTTCTTGCTCTCCTTTCCTCCTCTCTTGGTCCCTTCCTTTCCCTTATCTGTCTCTTTTTTTCTTTCATGTTGTATCTATTGTTGTCTATTCATGTGTTGAATAGACATTGATCTGTAACTTAGCCGTTAAAAGCTTCTGTGGTTCTGGAATGTACCAGTAAACCAGGCAGACAGAGTGCAATGCAATCATGTATACATGGAGTCAGAATAATGCTTAGTTATCACACTGATGTACTATAGTGACTGTTTCAACGCCAGTGACACAGATTTACCTGATCCTGGTCAGAGTTATTTCTATGGCAATCCTAGTTGAGTTGAGACTGTTGCTATTCAGTGCTGGGGTGTTGGGTGATCTGGTGTTTTAGGTGATTCTGGGTGATCTCTGTGATATTAAAATGGTCTTTAGTGGGTTTTTTCTGTATTTGGGGGATGTATTTTTCTGATCTCTGTGATGTTTTAATGTTCTGGGTGATCTCTAGGCCTATGGTGTTCTATGTGGTTTCTAGGGTGTTCTTGGTGATCTCTGTCTTATGATTTCAGATGATCAGATTATTTCTAGTGTGTTAATTGGTTTTTATGGGGTTCAGGTTATGTGTGATATCTAGTTTGTTCTTGGTGATCTTTATGGCATTACTATAGGTTTCTTGTGATATGGGTGGTTGCATACAGGCAGATCAATTTTTTTTAAATATGTTTTTGTTCCTTGATATGGCTCAAGTCTCTCCTCCCTTATTTTATTTTGTTTGTTTGTTTGTTGCCAATTTTATCATCTGTCAAGCTTATAAGTTTTAAAATCGTATCTCTGATTGTTTATAAAGTTAAAGAATACCTCTCCCTAAAAAAAATCACCCAATTTGAGGCATCATTCATGTCTATTAGTTTATTAATAAATTAGGAGTTTTGAAAAATGTTACATTGTGTTTGTGGAATCATATTGACCCACTGTATCATATCATATCATACGGATTCCCATCTGTAATTCTCATGGATCGTTTGTTGTTTATGAAGTCGAGTTAGGCATCAGTGGATGAATTTGATCTCAGTGCTGTTTTTGGCAAAAAGGCATTTTGATCAGAAGCCAAGGGAGTTGAAATTGAATTTCCCATTGATCTGGACCGGAATCCCTCTTCGAGTAGACGGAGACTGGGATATAGTACACCAGCCTAATGAATAAAAAGTGGCATGCTTTAGTGCACGTTAACTTCCCTTCTATTCACTTAGTATCATACTTGAATGAAAAGCAAGATATACTTATGAGGCTTCTCCTTTTTCGAAGTGTTTTAGAGAAAGTCTTCGGTGTAGATTGATGGTTTCACATGTGAAGTTGATGAACGGGGTGCTAGAGTTTTCATAGCAGTGCTTTTGTATGGACATGGACATGGACAAGTAGCATATAGTACAATAGTACAATAGTGTCAGTGCAATGCCACAGACTGACTGCTCTGGTATCACATATGATTCTGGCTATTAAGTCACAGCATACTTTACTTTCTAAGTCATGGCCAATCCAATTAGCTCTTAAGCTTTTTGGCAAATATGAGCCTTTTTAATCTCTGGTACAGAAATGTTTATGAGTTGAAGAGCGTTTAAGATGACGGCAGCACTTTTCTCACCCTTTCTGCTTCATGATGACGTTAGCCATCAGCTCCCGCACACACCGACTCACTGCTGTGGATGACACATGCTGAGTGAGACAGAGATCAACAGCAGGCGGTGTGAATTTTTCATGTTATGATGTAAATACCCAACTTTTTAAGTAGGATTCAAAGTTTCATATTGAAGTTTTGAGTGTTTATATAAGGTTAACAGAAATACTAATAGCCCAGACTAATGACTAAAACAATCAGTCAACTGTACATAATCATGTAAAACTTACTTTAGGCTTTAAAGATCTCCTTGTTTTTTTATTATAAATGTAATATTTATTTTATAATGTTAAAATATGTTATTTTTTTATATATTTTATAATATTAAAATAACATTGTATCATATTTACCTAAATTTTTCATACATATACATTCACTGTCTTAAACGCTCTTATAAAATATTTTTTAACCTACATTTTTTTCATGTCAGTCTATTATTGTAGCATAACCTATTTCATATAAACCTGCTAGTGCCAGAATCAGGTGGTCTCTTTCTTTCTAACTAGATTGTTCTTGTCCAGAACAAGGCCAATCTATTGAGCCATTAGGTCTACAAAACATAACTATAGATGTGACTGAAGTTTAGAAGTACTCTTTCAAATTGACACTGAATGTTCTATCTCTGTGTGTGAAATACTAATACCATCATAAACAAACCTGTATGTATTCAGACTTTGTCAGCACCTGTGTTCAAAGTAAACACTGGACACACACTTCTTTATGTTATTTGTCTCCAACGACCCAGCGTTCACAATTACTTTCCATTTCAATTGAAAATTTCAAACCCACAACTTGACATTCTCTGTGCAGAAGCTAGCTGTACATCTGAGGTACGTCCGTGTCCGTGGCATGTGTTCAGGACCGCAGTGACCTGGCCAGTGCAGCTTATTAAATCCTTTAGATCGAATGTTAGTGCTCTTTCAGCATCTTTAGACTTCAAAAGGTTTTACCAATACTGCATACGACAAAACATCCTGATTTGCTCTGTCAATACTTTACACCTCAGTAGGCCTTGGTTTTCCTAAGCTAAGCATTAATGGGGTCTGGGCTATTTATATTCATTATGTTTTAATAGGGTATAAACACAGCCTAGCATCGTTTTACTCTGGGTTAATTCCTCCCTGTATATGTGTATATATATATATATATATATATATATATATATATATATATATATATATATATATATATATATATATACAGTATATGTTCCAAATTTCATTTGGAATTCCAAATTTTCAGTGTTATTTTTTTGCACACCAATATATCATCGCAAAAATATATAGAAAAGCTTTCATCCAGTAAAAATAATGTTGTTTCTTGTGAAGACGCAGACTGCAGGAAAAAAAAAAAACATTTCACAGGTTCAGTCTTTTCTCTGTTTTGGTTGATCCTGTTTTTCCAGTGGCTGCTGAACTAAATGTGGGGGTGTCTGCATGGCAAATAAAGAAACAAGGAAGCTGAGGAGGAAGGGAATGAAACAAGGAATGAGAGAGAAATAAAGAGAGGAATGTTGTAGGATTATAGAAAGGAAGGCTCTCAGGGTTTGTAGTTTTTCTGATTGTCAAATATACGTTTACATGTATATCAGCCTCTGTATCCATATATATGTAGGCTAGGTGTAAATGGGATGAATGACCTGAAGGAATGTTGAATTTGCAAGTATTGGCCATAATTTTCATATCAGTGCATTTCTATTAGTAAATTATTGCAGAATTCCACATAATTGTAATACCTGAGATTACGACGAAATTCCACCTGGAGAGAAAGGTCAGATTTTGTTGTGTGGTCCCCCTTAACATGGAAAAGATCTGTTCAGGTTAATTACAGACTAAATACTCAGTAACTACCCATGGCTATTATCCCAAGGGTCTTGAATGAATGTCTTGAGCTATATGCTTGCTTTGTTATAATAGCTCTACACATTTCATAACACTACACACTCATTTATTTCCACCTCTAATAAAGAAAATCATTGTACAGTAACATTGTACACTTAAATTACAGGGTTCAGTCAGATAGGTTCCACTGGGACCAGGTGGTTGGAATATGATACAGGATGATGCCATGTAGTGTGAAAGAAATGGAGCAATGAAACTTAATTTTTGTTTTGAAGGGCAACCTTGGGAATCATGGGAAAAGATGCGCTGCAAGGCTATAGGGTCAGATTCCCTGACTTGGCTGAGAGAGAGAAATGGCAGAAAATGCTGCTGACTGATGCAGAATCAGAGAAACAGAGAGCAACGCTGAGTGAAAGGGGTGGTAGTGGTACAGTAGCTGGGATGCACGTGAGCGGTGGCTCTGAGAGGGAACTGTGACTCCTGAGGTGGAAAAATGCTGATGAATGGTTGAGGAGAGGGAGAGCAGAAATGTCAGAGGGAAGTGGGAGGCGAGAAGGCTCGTGAGGGACAAAAAGGCATCAGTGTTCTCGTTTTCTCTATAAACTCCCCTTACATTCCAGCTAACGGAGGGGAGTTCAGCACACTTTTCCAGCTTAATAACCAAATGGTTTCTACTGATCAGCAGACATAGTTAACTCCAAGAGGAAGTGGCCATGTTCAAGTGGGAAGTGATGTTTTAAAGGGACAGACCCAGAGATGCGCATTTGACCTCTCACACTGAGGAAATTCCACACATAGCCGAATAAACATTGTGTTTAATGTGACAAGGACAAGAGTTTGACCTCTTCTGTCAAAAGCACTCCTGTTTTATAGCAGCACTGCAGCATTCCCAGGTTATGTAAACTACACTGGTAATGCTCTATCAATAGGGTTTCGCTAGCAATGACCCCAAAATTACTCAAGAACATGAGTGTGACCACGCTGTTCAGAAGGCTAAACAAATAGTCTGGGGTCACGGTTTTATGTGCCTCTGGAATGGAGAGTTTGATAGACTTTTCTCCACATGAGTGAAATTGACTAATAACTTTTCCCTCAACATTAAGATTTTAGATAAATATACGAGTAAGACAAAATAATGTTTAATGTACAGCATATATTATGTTGTAAATGGTCAAATCCTTTTCTTATGCCTAGCTCTTTTTGCTAAATGTTTATTTGAATAGTCCTGCAATGTATCATGGATGCAAAATGTGACCCTGGATCACAAAACCAGTCGAAGTAGCACGGGTATATTTGTGGCAATAGCCAACAATACATTGTATGGGTCAAACTTATAGATTTTTCTTGTATGCCAAAAATCATTAGGATATCAAGTTAAGATCATGTTCCATGAAGATATTTTGTAACTTGATTGGCGTCTCTAAAACGCCAGGCCGATATCGATCCTCGTTTTATTTCTCCTTTTGTCCCAAAGTCTGCTTGCCATGGTCCAAAATTCTTACATATTGTACCTTTAATATGAGGTCATAACAACTGAATTTTTTTTTTTTTTTTTTACAAAACTGCATTCAGAAGTGTGGAGACACTAAGACATGTAAGAAATGTAATACTCCTGTTCATCAATAGCATTTAAAGTACAATAAAACAGTAATACCTATTATAAATTATTTAATTAAAGAAATATTGTTATAATAATAGTATTCACAGCACTGACTCTGCTTGGAATGTGAATCTGTGAAATCTATGAACATGGAGATATGTTGTTCCATTTATGCTTATTTACCTTCCTTCAGTTTTTTCTTATATGGAATATTTGTATGAGGTATTTTTCTCATTCTTCTGCTTTCGGTAAGAACAACTAATTCTGGAAATGTGGGCTTTTGATAGACACCCCCCCCTGCCAGCCATATTCTGTCTGGTCCATCGTGAGTGAATCATGCATATTGTATTATTCTTCACACTGAGGTCACTTCCAAAGACGCGTTAAATCTCAGCTGATCTTCTGCACTACTGTCTGTAACCCCAGAAGCTGACGGTCAGTAATAAGCCCTTGGCGGCGCATTCCTCAGATTAATCCGGGTTAGGGGGTTCAGACCCCACTGCAGTAAAGACATGTGATGATGGGGGGTTGGGGGTTATGCATAGTTTAAAAGATAAAGACATTGGTTCTAGCATTGTGCCGTTGCACTAATAAAAGAAGATTTGGGGGTAACACTTTACAATAAGGTTCATTTATTAAACATTAGTTAATGTATTAACTAACATGAACTAACAATGAGCAATACATTTGTTACAGTATTTATTAATCTTTGTTAATGTTAGTTAATATGAATAAAGCTATCACAGTGCATTAACTCATGTTAACAAGATTTTAATAAAGTATTAGTAAATGTTGAAATTAACATTAACAAAGATGAATAAATGCTGTTGTGCATTTCATTATTAGTTAACGTTAACTAATGTAGTTAACTAATGTTAACTAATTAACCTTATTGTAAAGTGTTACCGATTTGGGTGTTGTAAATTTCTGATTAACACTCATAAATACCTTTAGTAACTTTTTGACCCATATTTTTAGAAGAGGTATTCTATAAAACAAATGCCTTTCCAATTTGAAATGAGTGATTTAAAAAATAAAAAAATAAATTAAATTAAATCTCCAAGCTAAATTATAAAAGGTTGGTATATGTTAGGACATCATTGCACCTTTAGAAAAGTTGATGAACAGGGATGATGGTAACAGGGTTGAAAATTGTTCTGATTCGTTTGGCATTACAAGCCGTTAAACTACAAGATGCTTTTTATAAGAGAGGTTATCAGTTGTTTAATGTTTACTGTACAACATTAATAAGTGATAAAAGAGGATACTTTTAACTCGTCCTTGAAGTATTGTCTTATTTAATGACATTTAAATTTAATAATCAGTTTTTATTTTTTAATCAGTTTTTAATCAGTTATTAAACATTTTAATTAAAATACATTTTCTGATTTTTGTTGATGTCTACAGTAGATACATTGTAATAGTTTTCATCCTTTCTTGAAGTAATTTTCTGCCATATGAGAGAGAGAGACAGATGGCACCCGTTTGTAGGATGTCCTGTTATCACCTGACTGCCTCTGCACGTGTCAGGTTTTTCATGTTTTCTGCATAAAGTTATCAGGGTGTTGCATTAAACCGCTCTGTTGATATCAGCCTAAGGTTGAAGGTGATAGTCAGTATCGGAAGGAAGCCTCACCTCCTCCCATAATGCATTTCCTGACCCTGAGTCAGTCCTTCTGTTTGGTTTGGACACTCTTTCTCATAGTCCCGCTCAACACTCCCCTGAAGATTTATATTTTGCCAGCATTGCGTTGACAAACCATTGCAAAAGTGACGTCCATTTTCCATGTGTGTTATCAGTGTTGTGTAGGGGCTCTTAGCATTCCCAAACTCCTTTCACAGTGATCCGCACCTCCCTGCTCTTCCACAATGACAGAAGCAATGTGTTAGGCACTGATAATCAATCCCATGATAATCAATCAGCATTCGCTGTTGACATCTATCACTCCCACCGTGATACTGCTTGTGTGTAGAGACAGATACCTCAGTCACCGTTCTTATCACCTGACTGTGTAGTTAAAACAAGACAAAAACCCTAGAACATTTATACAATATAAATGTTGGCACTGCAGCCTCACTGCAAGACACCATGTCATGTAAAATCATGCTCAGCCTGTGCTGAAGAATATCCAGTGGCGCAGAGTGTCGTTTCCTTGGTTACTGTGTGACTGTGAGCAGTGAATATAGATGCTCGGAGGGCTTTTTAGCTGCTGAATTTACTCGCTGCACTGTTCTGAGATCATTTTATTCTCTCTGTTATGATGCTAATGTGATTTTAGGATGATGAGGGCACCAGTGTTTTCTAAGATGTGCTGCCTACTTTCCAAAGCAAATATGTGAAAAGGGGCCCTGGATGGGCAATTTAAAAAATGACGGGGAAAAAAATGAACTCTGTGTCAATTAAATGTTTCTTGGCAGGAATTAAACAGCAGCTGTCTTTTCCAGCCCTTTAATAACCTTGTTACTCTGGACTCCGTTAAGCTTTGATGACGTTACACTTTGGCGCCATCTAGCGATTGAGCATTTTCTCTCTTTTAGGCTACCATAAAGACCGATAACAAAACAGAATGGACCTTTTTTACAGACTGTGATGGCGCGTTTTAACAGTCATCAGCATCGTTTTTTACTAATATATATTTCAATGTATATTAGGCCTACCTTTGCAAGTTTGCATCAAAATTCAAGAAACGGTCTTGTGAGGGTGTTTCTAACAGGATACAACGGATGTGCGACTGATGGTAAAAATTACGTCTCTTCTGTTCTTCTGACTGCTGTTATCAATCAAATCCTGAGCTTCCCACTGGTATTTACGACATTGTGGTGGCGTTCAACTCGTAAATACGATCTATACGAGAATAATTAACCCTCTCTATTTTTTTCCCCTCTTTTGAAAGTTGTGAAAACACTATTGTGGAGTTTTTCTTTAGCTATTTGAGCAAATTGGAACACAAAAATATGTTTAATGGAGTCTCTCATTCACCACTATAGAAGTTTACCCAACTATGGTCAATTCTAGTTTGTTACAAAATAAATAATATAGTGTAAAGAGACAAAGATTCACTACAACATTTTTGATTCTGTACAAACAGTGCAGTGTTTTATATCAGATATCCACTAGATGGCGCCACACAACGTCTATCGCAAAAAGCACAACGGATATCACTGTAATAAAGGTTACAGCAGCTATAGATATCATTGAATAAAAATACACAAGGTCTTCTGATTTCTATAAACATCTATCTTGGGATCAAATCAGCTGAGATTGAATGAATAGGGTGCTGTTTAACCGAGCTGTGATAAATCACATGAATGAAATCCTCCACATAATAAATGTTTATGTATAGTATTCACCAGACATTCTGTCTAACGTAAAAGAGACCCTGTCATTGCAGAGCTGTTTAAATCCTCCGTCTTTAGTTTGTGTAATGTATGTAGGCCTAACTCTGAGACGCATGCAGATTGTCAGTTTATCATCACCAGCTCCAGCCTAGTTTTTCCTCAAGACTTCTAGCGCAGACACAGACATTTACAGTGAATAAAACACAAGGCCCACTCCTCCTCCAGGCTTTTCAAACCTTTTTCTCTTTAAGGAGCTGTGAAAGAGTGTTGGCAGTCCTCACTAGCTCTCTGAACTGTGCTGTTTGTCTGTGTGCTTCATGGCTGTTAGTGACTGTGGATGTCCTGTTTCTCTCTGGCCTGCAGACTGCAGCTACACGTGTCATTTGGAGTGTCAGGGGCTTGTTCAGCTGGACTGCAACCAACTAGACCAGCGGACAGAGGACGTGTCTTCTCCCACTTCACAGAGGCGCAGCGCCAAAGACCCCCAGGAGACGGTAAGTTCCCTCACTCAGCCATTATTGTTTCATGCACACTAAAAGAGGGAGCTCCTCACTATAGAGAAACACAAGGTGACAAAAACAGATAGAGAATGCGCATCCCATAAGGTAATTGTTTTGATAGAGCAAAAATGGTTCACAGGCTGGTTTTAATAGGGTCACGGATAGAATATTATTACGCATAGTTAGAAAAGCAAAATTGACTTAACAGCTTCCAAATATCTTTTATTGTTAATGTCAAAGGTGTATTTGAATACCGGTACTTATTTTAGCTTTATATTTTATATACTTGACATTATATTTCATAATGACTTTATTTCTCATAATTGCAACCTTTTATCTCATAATGTGACTTTATATCTCATTTATTTCTCACAAATGTGACTTATGGCATTTGTACATCTTACGCATGATATCTCACAATATGACTTTACAGCTCATGTGACTTTATTTTTTGTAATTGCGACTTCATATTTCACAATGTGACTTTATATCTCATAATTGTGACTTTGTTTCCCATTATTGTGAATTTTATATCTTACAATGTGACTTTATTTCTTATTTTAAACTTTATCTCACATTTACTTTATTTTTTACACTGTAGCAGAAACAGACTTCTCATAGAAATGGTCTTATATAACAGTAAAGTTATGGTACTTTGACATATACCATGGTACAAAATTATACAATATTCCATGCTACATTTACAATGCCTCTTCAAACAATAATATGGTAGTACCTTGCTACATGCACAAAAAGTGGTAGCGCCATAGTAGATGATACCATATATATATATTTTCAGTATGGTATATGACTCCAAAATATATCGGAATATACCGGTAGTAATATATTGATGATACTTTTGTAGCACTTTTGTGATGGATGAAACTTTTTGTAAGTGAAGCATGCAGAGAGCTTTCCAAATTCAGGAAGAGAGCATAAAATTATGCAGCAAGATGCGAGGGATGAAGCGGAAACTGAATCTGAAATCCTCCCTGGGACGCTTTGCTGGGACACATTAACACATGCTTAACTGCCTCTCTGATGCTTGGCTGTGTTTTGCACTGGCAGTGAGTTTCGTCCCAGGTACATAGGAAGTGACAGCACAGTTGGGACTGAGGAAGAGCAGTAGGGGCCTGCCTGGGGCACACTGTCCTCAGAAACACACACACAAGGACTTACACTTACTTTTGCCCAAGTTTCTAGGTGAGCCTGACCGAAACGGCATGACCTAGAGCACAATCAGACATATTGAATTTTGAAGACAAAATCCAAAAACCTATTTCTCCACAGAGCGTTTATTTGGTCAGAATAGTCATTACTGAAAAAAGCTTTTCCGTTCATTGTCATGTTAGTGTATCCATCATGTTTACGAGACTCCTCCTGTCTGTTCCTATCTCCTCTAAATCAGGAAAAGAGCAAACCCAGCTGGCCTGCGCTGTCAGAGAGATTGAGAGCTGTTGAATGGTGAGCTGTCAGCAGAGGGCATTATGGTTATTTCTCAACGGAAATTAATTTCACATTAGTCTCCTCAAACAGTGCAGGGCTTCGGTCTTATGAACTACAGATTGTATCACTGATTTGACACAGCTTCATAGAATAAGAGATAAGGCTGCACAAAAAACATTTATAATAGCATTACATTTTATAATTCACCACTTGGGGCAGATATATTATGCAGAATGATTGGATGATCTTATGTATTGTGATTTGCATGTAAAAGCCTCCATTACAACGTATAAATGAGTATCTTTTGCAACAAAACACATGAGACATAGCTTAAACAAGGAAGTTATTTTGTACATATAAAAGCCTTTGTTGGTCCATATGTCTGTCACACTGGCATCCATTGTGTAGTTGTCTTTACTGCCATTCAAACACCCCAGATGGACGTACCGTTCAGCAGGCATTAGACATGCACAGGAAATGCAGATAGCCCATAAAAACAGCCTCACAACTTAATTACAGTCAAAACAGCAGCTAGACACCCCTCACAGACTTCAGGGATTATACAGCCAGAAGCATTTATTTGAACAAGGCTCCTTCACAGCCACACCAGCGCCAGGGGACCGGGGGGAGGACCATTGACCTTATGTAGATGAATCGCAGAGATATGAGGGAGTCTGTGTTTGTGTGTCTGTATGTGTGAATCTCAAGGGCATTTGATAAGAAAACTCTTGGGCTTGGCAAGCACTTTGGTTGTTACATTGCCATGTTCTGCACACATTTATAATATAAAATACACACATCTTTGAGTGTAATTTTCCTCTGATTGTAGATTCTTACAGTATTAGTTATGGGAGGAGATGTTATTTATTCAGTGGGGTGAATCATCTCCACTCTTAATCAAAAAACTCTGGAATATTCTACACACACATTGACATATTTCACACTTCCCCTGTTATCCTCATTGCACAAACCTTTAACTGTTTTTCTCTGTCTCTGTCTGTCTTATTTTCTTTGTTTCATGATAATACAAAATGTTCTTCATGCACATTACCCTAATATCCCTCATACTGTTATCGCGCAGGCACAGTGCACTGGACCTCATGTCCCCTGTGGCCTTAAAATATTAGCGCTAACTCACAGTTAGCCTTGGAATATCTTTCCGTTTTTGTAGCCTCGCTGCCTCTCAGTAACATTAAGTGCTCCATCCTGCGGTCTTGTTCAGTTTTAGCATAAAAATATAGCGGATTTGATCTGAAAGCCCCTTAAGGTCTCTATTTGGTGAGCCTCTGTGCAACATCAGGCACAAACAAGAATACATTTGCAAGTTCAGAGATGCTGTTTTTTATTTTCTTGGCATTTATTGGCTGTGAGAGTGCTGTAGACCGTGTGCTGATGGCTTGTTTCCCCAGCTGCTGGAGGTATCATCGGCTTTGACTCTTGAATAGTAGTGCAGATAGGCTGTTGTCATCTCTCATACACTTCCTTTTCCTGTCCTCGGGTGTGTACACATGCACAGACACACACAGCAAACACACTCTTTATGTGTCGCATGCACCGCGGCCCCCTCAAACCACCATAGCAGCTGGGGATATCAAGTATGTCTATCTATTTGCATGTGCCATTTTCAGCTTTTTTTTTATTTTTTTATCTGGTCTGTCATGTCACCGTAGTATTTCCTGTAGAGTAACTAGCATGACAGCTGCAATGTGCATGTTTGTGCAGATTCCAGTGTCCTCAAAAACTAAATGTCATGAACGGAATGTTATACTTGACTCTTTCTGAGCTTCAGCTTGATTTTGATTCCTGAATACCAGAGATTCAGGGATGTGTGTGGGCTGATTTCATAATTTGTGTAGAGAGCTGTAGTGAAGCGCATTTAAACATTGATCTGCGTGGGATTTCTCAGTGCATTTTTGTACTGAAGGACTCCAAAAACAGAATCTATGTAATAATGTCTTCCGGCTCTGTGGTACTATAAGACAACCTGAAGAACACAGGAAGTGAGAGGCTGTTCCTATGAGCTGTTTGAAGTCCACATGAAACAGCATTCGGGTTGATTTCTCTTCAGTAATGTGACGTGTTTTAGAGTGAATCTGTACGTACTACATCCGCCATGTTGTCTTTATCATGTAAACCTATCAGCGTCAGTTGCGTCACGTCATCGCCATTCACAAATTTTCTCCCATGGCCTCATGGGATAGTAAAGTGTCCATCATATGCGCACTTTAGAATCTGACCGGAAGAAGTAGGTCACCCGGGTACACTTTTATGAGTATTGTGAATTCGGACATACTTCTTTTGTCATGTTTTTCGCCTGCTATATAGTGGGGAATTATGCGATTTCGGATGCAGCCCTTGTCATCATTTACTCACCCTGGTGTTGTTCGAATGCCGTATGGCCGCACGGTCCATGATCAATACTCGGGAGAGGGCTCCCTCTGGTGGTTGGCTGAATGGGAGTCAGCTCAGGTGTTACAAAAGGTCAGAATAAACTGGTATTACACTTTCTATCCCCCTCACTTCTGAAATTATGGCTATGCCCCTGGTCTTATGACAGTTGATAGATGTGAACGTGAAAACTTCGACGAACACAACAGATATATTCACCTCCGACAAGAAGGTACATGGATTGTATTAGTGAACTGCGGCACTAATAGTCTCACGAATGCGCATGTCGCGTAGAAGACTAATGGCCAAGGTCAATATTTGCGTTAAATAATACATTCTTTGTTAACAACATTAATTGTAGCGTGAACTATCCCTTTAACTAGGGTTGGGCACATTTTAGAACTGAATTATTGGCACCCATTCAGTTCATGAGTGAGAATTTAATTTGAATTGCCCACATCTATCTATCTATAAACCCACCCCCCAATGTTCAAGACATGGTTACGGCCTTGTATCTATCTATCTGTAGGGCCTATAAACCTTCAAACTTAAAGTTGTTGTTTTTTAAACATCACAACCCTGATATTACCACATTGGTGATGTTTATAATAAACACAGGAAGTGATATGCTAGATATAGCCACTACGTTTACTCATCTCCAATGCAGTTACTCCAGCTTCAATCCTGTCAGCCTCTATGTTCAGAGATCTGTTTGTCTGAAACGATAGATTCATTAAGTTCTGAAAACAGTAAAGAATGATGACGGGTTAAAAGTATACCATTGTTGCAAACAGATCCAAGGCTGTTTCTCCACTACAGTTTGCTCATCACCAAGTTTGGAAATCAGAGACCATCATCTCCATTATTTAACTAAGTACGAGAGGGAGGGAGAGAGGTGTTATAGCAGGATCAGAAACATATCACATGGAGCGTCCTAACGGCACTTAACACCACTGTGAAACAAGAGATGAGTCCAGTGTCATGATCTGTCCAAGCCTCCAGTTACTCCTCACAGAATGTGTCGCCAGCACAATACCAGAGCGATTACAGAAAAGAGAGATTAGGACCAAAAAATGTAGGGTGAATACAAAGACTTCTGCTTTCCCTGTAGAGAAAAATGCCTGTGTTATGGATTGTTTGAGATACATTATCATTGTCAGGCACATTGATTATCCACAATGCGTCCAGCTCTCTATACACACTTGAATGGCTCTCTTCACTCGATTCTTCATACAGCAGTAAGACAACTTTAGAGCCTGTATTTGACAAGATTAAATGATGATTTCCACTCTACCACGCTCCATTCCGGACCCCTCATGGTTTCAGTGTGGCACTTTTAGTCTGGGTGATTTTACTTTGATTTTGCACACCCCATCCATCCATCCATCCATCCACAGTATTGATTATGTTTTTCTGTGCAAGTGCATAAACCCCCTTGCAGTCTTTTTTGAGAGAAACGATTGAGTCCTAGTAAGAATTAATTGGGGTGTATTGACAGTAGCCAAAAGAGGACCTTTCTTCTTCCCAGGGGGTTTAGATATCGAATGTGTTCAGCCCCTCTGTCTTTCCTTGTGATCCAGCTCATTGATTATGATAATTTGACCCAAGGCCACCACTTCAGGTAATTTGTCATAAGCTGCTATGTGATGATGTTTTTATGTCCATGAGTTTATGGATATGGACTCAATATATAGTGCAGGACATGAGAAGCATCTGCTGCGGTGAAAGGAGATGGCAGAAATATGGTCCTGTGTAGTGTTCAATGAGAATCTAATAAAGCTGACGAGGGGAAACCAAAGTAGCTTTCAACCTCCCCTCATTTATAGTGGCAAACACTTTCTTCTTGTCTTTTATCTCCCTTTGTGAGGAATCGTCTCCCTGCTGGAGAAACCGAGCTAAGGAAAGTAGCAGTGAAAAAGAGGTGATGAACGATCTCATTTCATGCTGACATATTGCCAGTGTTTTACCATAGCAACATTGTGTGGAATGGCATTGGATTTAGTCACATAATAAAAACATAATATTTTGATGCATTTCTTACACAAGAGAAGATATTTTGAATAGCGTTGGGGTCCAAACAGCATTTGACCGCATTGACATTAATTTTATGGACAAAACAACATCAAAACATTTTTCAAAATATCTGTTCTTGTGTTCCACAGAGTCTTAAAAGTTTGAATTTACACAAATGACAAACATTTTAGTGAACTGTTCAGTTAAGGAAGACCTGTATAATTAGTCTGGTTTTGGGTTCACCCTGACTCAGATCAGACACCTTTCTTACATAAGATGCATTCAAAAAAAGTATAAATGTAGTTGGCCATGTTTTAAAAGAGATTCATTTAAAGACCCAACATTTCCAAGAGAGTTTTACCATGCAGAATGTTGCTGCAAAAAAAAAAATACAGTACATTAAATTAGTGAACCTAGTTGGTTGTGTGACACTAGTTTACCAGCATTGATTCGTTGACCATTGTGACATATCCCTAGCTGGTGAGCTGATGTATATGACAGTGATTTCATATCCTTCTTATTTTGTACTCACATTTAACATATTCTGGTGCTCCAGCTGGACTTTCTGTCTAATGCCCTCAAGGTCAGGGTCAAAGGTTAAGACCAAAATCCCTGATGGGTGCAAGGAGAGATCAGATAGCTGTAATTGTGACCTCCAGTGGAACATGTGTACATTTAATGTTGTGACACTCTTCTAAGGATCTCTGTTGGTCTGGAGCCTACAGTGTTTGCTGTTTCAGCTTTAATTTGTGTCCATTCTTTTTGCTTTAGATTTATTCTAGTTGTATTATTTTCCTGTCCATTAGGAAAACATCTATTCACATTTGTTTAAAAGAAGAGGCTCTGTTCTTTCTTTGTTTACGTTTTATAAAATATTCTAGGGCCATGAAAGATTTGTGAATATGATTTTTATTTTAAAGGCTGGCACTGGCTGGCAACTCAAAAATAATACTCTGGCGGGGTAATAGTTAAAGGTTCCCTGTAAAAAGCACTACTCTCTCAGTGTAATTCTGTTAGTGGTAGATGGTTCATGCAGTGGAAAGGCAGTGGTACATTAAAATGTGATGAATTATTTATAGAGTGTGCAACAGTAATAATGATCAGTTAAGGACTTTGAATTTTACCTGTAGCTTTTGGAGGCTTTCTGGAACACTTACATTTACATTTTATTCATGTAAAAGTCCCTTTTATTCAAAGCGTCTAATGAGGAACATGACGAGTGATTTATCATTAGAACTAACAGTTTACATAATACAAAAGCTAATTTTATATATGCTATAGTAGTACAGAAATGAAAGATAGAAGCTAAATTCGGGAATAAAGAGATTTGATTCTGATTCTGCATTTAGATATTTTTCAAATATAAAAAGTCAAATCAATATTTAATGTTTATGTATTTATTCATAAATACCAAATATTTATTATTTATTTGGAATACTTGATTCTGATTGGTCATGCTGCTATGCTGCTATAATGAGGGTTAAACTGTAGAATTGACTGTTTAATTGGCAACCAGTTTCATGTTTCTAATACTCATACTCACCCCCACATTATCAATTCATTTAAACTCAAATAAGTATATAGATGGACATGATTTATTAATTTAAATGATGAATAAGCCATGTAATTGTAAGTGTAAGCCATGTAAGTGAGCTTATACAGTCAGTCTAATATACAGTCAGTCACCAGTTATCGCAAAATAAACCCCCCAAATCATTTTTATTTTGCGCCAATGACCAGCTCATTATACGTTGTTCATTACTTTTTCCGAAATAGAAGGAAATATAAAGATTATTTTTAGTCCTGCCTGTATGTCATTTTACAAAAGTGTGCATTCATGCTGCCTGCCATCAGGAGCATTTTGCATATCAGGTACTATGTAAAATAGCCTCTAAAAGACCACATGCAGCTATCTCTTTCTTCCTCTCCCTCCTTCTTTCGCTCTTCCGGTATATTTTTCTCTTTCTTTCCTTCTTTCTCTCTCTTTCTCTTCATTGGCAAATGTCTTGAGCCGAGCAAAGAGCAGTTGCATGCAGGAAGAGCGATAGTGGAGGGAGGGGAAAAAAGGAGGGTGTTTGCGTAAGCTTGTAGGCAGATAACAGACTCCAGCCACAGATGGTAGAGCGAGTGAGAAAGAGAGCGAGAGAGCGTGCGCGTTGGTGTGAGAGAAGGAGGAAGGGAGGGAGGTGCAGTACGTCAGTTCGCAGCTCACTCAGTCACTGTGAGGCAGGTTGATTTTCTACCGTCTTTCTAGCAGCTGTCGCAGCCTCACTGTGGACCGGAGACTTCTGCATCCACCTCAACCGGCTGAAGGAATATTCAACACAATGTCCGTGCAACATTCTTACACCTTTAGTGCTCAAGAGCCTGTTTACAGCGAGACTGTGTGACTGTATGTGAGTTAGTGGATGCCAATACAAGCAATTTGTGTGCAGTGACATGCTTTCCTCCACCGTGGGCTAATTTTCTCATCTCAACCGCTTGTCGTGGGTTTAAAGCACCAAGCTGTCAGCTGAAAAGAGCAGGAGAAGCTACTTCTGTACAACTGCCTGTTTGTAACCTGTGGAAACAGGAACTGGACAACAGATACCGGCCGCAACGTTCACTGAGTGTCAGCCTGCAAGTTTCAGCTCTCGTTTCCGGTGACACGTGGAGATCTGGCCCTTCACCTGAACCTGTGGTCCCCCGCTCCCAGCCCATCCTCCCCTTCCCAACCCTGGAGCCTGGAATGGTGCGTTCGGCCCCCTGGAGACCCATGTAGGGAGTCCCCCAAACTGGATCCATCCCCGCAAATGACCGGCAGCAATAGCATGAGCAGTGGGTACTGCAGCCAGGACGAGGAGAGCGATGACTTCACCTTCTTCACCGCCAAGACCTCCTTCTTCAGGCAGCCACAGGCAAAGCAAGTAGCCAAGGTAGTGTATGAACACGAGGCTAATGGTATTGTGAAGATTGAGT
Organism: Phoxinus phoxinus; assembly: GCF_949152265.1. Taxonomy (NCBI): domain Eukaryota; kingdom Metazoa; phylum Chordata; class Actinopteri; order Cypriniformes; family Leuciscidae; genus Phoxinus; species Phoxinus phoxinus. Next base: position 16,566,154 of record NC_136897.1, on the reverse strand, counting down.
GAGCGTATTTGAACCTAATACAAAAAATTTGAAGCGTGTACACGGAAGTGAATGCATTTTTCTTGATGTTTCACACTTGATGAACTGTTGAATTGTAAGGAAGTTGTTTCGGATGCTTTCAAAAACAGGTTTATGACCTGATATGTTTTGAGTGATAACATATCCTGTCTGTTTTGGGTTTTCTTGCATTTTGTTCAGCACTGTTGAGATTCTTAAAGTTATAAGACAGGCTGTAGAATAAGATTTTCCTTTGGAAACAATGTCGGTAGAAACCTTCGCTGTTTAGAACGACTGCAAACTCTCCTGATTCAAATGAACAGTCTCTTAAGAGAAATAAGCTTATCCATTGCTATTCCTTTCAATTAATATGATATTTATAGCAGCCATTTTGACACTCTAACTAAAGTCATAATTTAGACACTGTTTACCAATCTTGAAATGAGCAGATAAAATGAAGGCCACAATTTCTGGTAGAGCATTGCACTAGCAACATCAAGGCCGTGAGTTTGATTCCCAGGGAATGCATGGACGGATAAACAAATGTTATACCTCGAATGCCCTGTACAGTAAATTGCTTTGGATTAAAGCGTCTGTTAGGGTGACTATCGAAAGGGGGTTAGTAGGTGGAGATTGAACTGTTGTGTTCAGTTTACTCAAACTTACAATGATAAAAAGAGCTTAAATATGTTCTTATGGAAGATTAAGAAGTGTACAACCATTTTAAGTGTCCGTTCCACTCTACTTTAATAAGTATTTCACAATAGAGCTGAAGAACTGAATGTACTTTATGTTAAGTTTAATTTACTGTAAGGTTCATGTATTTGCATTATTCCATCCACCGAAAACATTAATGCAAATTGCCTTTACTTTAAGTCATTAGCTGCATATCTTGACCTTCATTATAGACTCTTTTAAGCATGGCAGTGTACATAGAGTGCACTCTCACACCCTCCGAGCTCTCTAATGCGGTGAGGGGAAGGAAATGGCTGCTGATTGTGCCAGAAAGGCCTATCCTTCCCTGAATCAGAGAATGTGTTATTTTACAAGACCCCATAGCTTTTACTCTGACTTCCTGTTACTCTCTAGACCTCCTTATAGATTGAAGTGCAGTTGTTTAGTGACTGAAAAGTCAATCAGGATGTAAACTGGGTCTTGTGAGTTAAGGGGCAGTCACACTATTAATTTCGTTCCATTCATACACATGTGGAAACGCATTTCGCTGCGTTCCAAAGTTCAAGTTTGGAGAACTCTAACCTTCGAATTCATATCACGTGAAGCTGTGTAACCAATAGAAAATCGATAAGTCACGGCGTGACCTCGTAGCTGAATAAAAACTATTATAGTTATAGCTGAATTAAAGTGCAGTTGCAGGAATGTGGATTTGCTTGTATGATTTTACCTTTTGGATTTATTATTTATTGTGTGTTGAATTTATGTTTTTAAAAAGATGCTGTAAAGCTAGACGTCATATCACAACCGTTGCAGTGTCCGAAGAGATTTTGCATGCTCAAAAGTCTAGTGTGACTGCGGCTTTAGCTAGCAAATGCAATTGTATTGTGAACAACACAGTGGAAATTATATTTCATGGCCTAAAACACTTCAAACTTCACTCCCATACCTGAGCTTACCAGCCTTACATCACTTTCTGCAGTATCAGGTTTGGAAAGAGCTCATCAGGATGTGAATTATTCATCCTGTTCCTCTGTCTGGACACAATGTGAGCTGTCAGTTGAGGCCATTCAATAGGCACAGTTTATATTGTTTTATATTGTTTGGTTTTTGTGTGTTTATCAGTCTGTTGCCATATCGCAAATGCTATTGTTTAAAGGTTTTGGGTTGGTAAGATGTTTTAATGTTTTGAAAGTACAGTAAAAACAGTAATATTAAAATAACCGTTTTCTTTTTTTATGTAATTTATTGTCACAGCAAAGCTGAATTTTCAGCAGCCAATACTCCAGTGTCACGTGATCCTTTAAAAATCATGATTTGCTGCTCAGGAAACATTTGTAATTTATTGTCAAAGTTGATGTTGCGTAACTGAAACGTATTGAGGATCCAAATGCAGTCGTTTATTAGTGTAATCCAAAATCATAAACCCATATTACAAGCACAGGATCAAACACACAGGCAAACAATCCAAATATGCAAAGGTCAAGAACCACAGGTAGACAGGGTCTCTCCCCCCCCCCCCCCCCCCCCTGTTATAATAAACATTATAAATCTATTTGCTTTCACTTTAGATCATTTTAATGCGTCCTTGCATAATAAAAGTGTTAATTAATTGTTTTGAACCGAACTTTTGAACGGTATTGTTAGTTGTGTTCTGAATGCTGGTCACAGTGTAGAATGCAGGTGTGCTGATGTCCCTATACCAGGTTTATTAAACTGACATATTTTTTTGGTCAGCCTCTTTCTAGACCATTTTTTGTGCTCTAGACCAGCACCAAACCAAATGTAAACCAACCTAGCCAAACATAAAAGTTCATGCTGGTCTAACCTAGTGTTTCCAGCAGGGTTGCTATGGTAGATTGTTTGTGTATTGTGTTGCTAGGTGCAGGGCGTTACTTATAATCTCAGCTATTGGGTGACAGACGTTGGATTTATATCCCAGACTGAGATAAGATCTCTATTGGTTATTATTTTAAATTATAAGACCATTTGTACATTGTTTTTCTTTTACTGAACAAATATAAGTGCACACAGTTATAAGCACACAGAAGGTGAAGTTAGCTTGTCCTAATTCTTCTTAGCATCTGAGAAGAACCCCAGGGATGGATAAATGGGAGATTAGCTTACGTTCTTACTTTAGTCTGCACGTTCTTCTTGAGAGTTATGGGATTAATATTGCTTTATGGATCAATAATACATTTCCTGTTTACCTCGCCTGGTTAAATGTAGTAGACTGAAGGCTTTTAAACCAAGAGCACTGAATAATAGTGCCTTGATAAATGCTGCCTATTCTGTGTTCGATAATTTATTAAAGACAGCACATCTCTGCACAAGGAAAACATCCATTATACATGCCTTTTAATCTAATTTTTTTTGTAGATTTTAGACCTAAATGAGAGCTATAAGTGAAGGGAACAAAAGTATTATAGCTTCCTCTTCGAGGGCAGCCTGGGAGACGTTAACATTTAAACAGGGAAAGTCACGCAAATATCTGTCCGTTTGTTCAGGGTTTTGCTGTGGTTAAAATCTGGTGGATGTTGCAGCTGTGGTTCCATTTTGGCAAATGGCTCTACTTGGTAAGATACAGCAGAATGAGTCAAGCTCCCTTATTTCTAAAATTCTTAGCATTGTAATAGCGGTTTAAATGAATGGCTGGTTAAAATCACATAGATGCTGATTGCTCAAAAAAAATCAGACTGCTATAGGGATGCAATGAGGAAATGATGCATCAAAACAAACCCAAGCACAATACATAGATAATTAAGATCTTCATTATCAAAGGAATTGATAGCATAGGACTTGGGTTTACTGGTGTTGTGGGCTCTGATGATCTACGCTGTTTATTCAGGCATGTAGATGATGGGCTTTGCATTTGTGCAGGGCTACCGAGAGGGAGGAGAGATCTCCTACTGCACACTTGACCCAGTAATGAGAGAGAGGGAGAGAATGAGTACACATATGCAACGTGTGGGAGGGAGCAGATCGCAAGGCATCATTCCTACACTGCGGCAGAAATGGCAGAAAGAGAGAGACAAGAAAGATCAATTCAAAGCATATAAATCTTTGAAAGCATGCTGGCAAATGCAGTGTGACACCTATTAACACTAAGGACTTGGGATGGCCATTTAGATTACCGTTGTAGTCTTACAACATAAATGGATTACACGAGATTAACGAATATGAAAGGAATATTTTAGAATATATATATATATATATGTGTGTGTGTGCGTATTTATATAATATATATATATATATAAATACGCACACACACACACATATATATATATATATATATATATATATATATATATATATATATAGCCTATACTTTTTTTTATTTACTTTTTTTTTAAATACATGTAAAACATAAAATGATTAGTTTTAATTTATAAATGTTAATGCATATACTTTTATATTTTATTTAAAATATATATGGATTATATATATATATATATATATTATATATATATATATATATATATATATATGTTATGTTTTGTTTTTAATACAGAATATAAGGCCTTTTCCTCGCCCATACTCATACACGTACACTTTGTTTGAAAACGCATCTTTTTCTCTTCGTTTTGGCCTTCTATCCACACTGAGACGGCATTTTTTTTTTTTTACTCTCTCACAAGTGGATACATTTGAAAACGCAGTTTTTGCGTTGTAATGTGGACTGTGAAAATTGTTTTTAAAAAGGGCATGTTTAGTTATGTGATGCATATTGTACCTATATATATATATATATATATATATATATATATATATATATATATATATATATGGTTATACTGGTATTGTTGCGCCCTCTATTTACTTTCATAGTGTTGCTAAAGAAAAATATACCTTTTGTAGAATCTTCATATTACATTCCTGCAAAGATGACAGAAAATGTACTCGCAATTGCTCTCTTGTGGCAAAATATGCTAAGACCTCAGCCTAAGACAACACGCATAAACTAGGTAGTAAAAGCCAAAACAACCAGCTGTAACTGTTAAAATCATGCATGAAACCATGTGCAGGAGGAGTGTTTATCTTTCTATATATAGTCTCCTGTTGACTATGGCTGATTCTCCTGCAGCTGAAACAAGTGCATTAGCTGTCACTAACATTGTGTAAAGACACTTCTTTTGAACATCAGGCTTCCCTAGAACTGATGTCGGCTTACACTTGCAACTCTCACTTCCTGTTTTGTGTAGTACAATTCTCACGCCGATAACCAGAATGTGCGGCGCCCAAACATTGGTTTGAGGCCATTCGGCAGGTGCAGACGTAGATGGCTCGCATGTTGCCTGAAACTGACACTAAGGGCATTGTATTCCCTAATCAGTCTGAGTAGCCGTCTTAAGGACACCTGCTTGACATACAGTGATGACTTTAAGATGACACCCTGATAGCATTTACAGCCGTGCCCTTTTCTCTCGTGCCATGTAGGCTCTGGAAGTTGATATTTGCTCAGGTCATGCCCCAAAAACCTTTGTAACACCCTCCACTTGGGCCTTCATGACTTTCTTTCCTCTGTTTGTTCAACTCTCATTTTTGATTTAAAGAACCGCCTGGAGCGTTTAACAATGAGAGTCATTCTTCAGTAGGGGAAAGCGTATTGTTCAAATGTGCTTCACATGACCTTATACAGGTTAGGTAGGTTTTATCTGTTTAATTGCTCGAAGTAAGCTTAACTGTTGTTTCCTAACCCGGTTTAACAAAGTAAAAACAAACAAAATATATAATACAAAATATTATGTTGGACTATGGATTACTATGAACATTCAGCTTTGCCATCATTGGAATAAATAAAAATGTCATATTAAAATAGAAAACAGGTATTATAGATTGTAATAAATGTACTGTATTTTTGATCAAATAAATGCAACATTGGTGAACATAAGAACATTTCAAAATCATAAAAAAAAAATTATTAAAAACTTTTCACATTTGACACTTAAACTAAAACTATATTTTGACTTGTATATTTTGCCAGACATTTTTTGGTCACCACAAGGACTGTTCTAGAAAAATATGCTGTCTGCCACACGGTGTTTCTCGTGCATTAACAGGATATCCGTGTTGTCACCTCTGCTCACTCACTGCAAAAATCTGACATGGTGCGATTCACAGCAGGTGATTTACTGTCTCAAACCTGGAGGAAAAAGATGCGTCTGCAGCTGAAGACGTTTATAACATAGATCCTTTTTAAAAACAAGCATTTGATGAATAATGATGAATAAAACCCTGTGTGTTTTTTCAAGCTAACTGATCAGGGTTTATTTTTGACCTTTATTGATGAGGTATGTCTCAGGTAGGCGCTTTACTTGTGCAGGTGTAGCTCAGATATGGGTCAGCTCTTTAAATGACAGCAGATACTGTGAGCTGAGTGAATCGACAGGAGAGATCCCACACATTACCCACCCACGCTTATAATGCCTTTTATTCCAATTACAACTCCCACACTCATGAGTGCTCACTGTCACATACAGTCTTACACACTTTCTCCAGCAGAAACCATGAAAACACCCACAGGCACACTTATTTACTCTCTGATTTTTACTATAAAAATTCTGTTTCAAGAGAAGATTAAAGCTCATTCATATACTTGCATTCAAAATGAGGATGCATTATGGCCTTAGCTTGGATTGCTCTAGGATGTTGTGTAGATGTATGTGCGGTCAAACACACACAATATGTCTGAATGAGACCATCAGGAGCAGAACGAACATTCAAATGGCTCTCCATTGTGTTTCCCCATTGTTCCAAAAGGCCACTTTCTCTGCTTTGGATGTGAGGAAGGGAGGGAGAAAGATATATTTAGCAGCTTACAGTCCTCTGGTCACAAATACAGGAATTCCTGAGAGATTTTGGTTCTGTGCACCAAGGGATTTAAGTCAGAAGGATAATAATTAGGATGCCACAAAAATCTACTTTGTGTCTTAAATTGTCGACATTGATAGACAAGATCAGATCTCCAAATTGGTTGATTTGGTGGATGTGATCATATTTCACAGCAAACCTAAATAAAATGAAATTAGGTGTATATTTTGCATAAATAAAAATATTTAATGTATGAAGTAAATATATTGTGCAAATATTTCAAATATAAAATATGCTTAAAGCTGAATTATGACATTTCTTTATGTAAATTTGAGACTGGACTTGATTGACCAATGGTAGATTGTTGTTTTTAGAGTGTTCAGGAAAATGGTACAACTAGAGCACAGAAATGACACACTTTACATCTAATTATCATTAAAATAATATCACTATGCATGCACAATTACGGTACATGTTCTATTTTTCCTTTGATTCTGGGGTTGAACTATGATACAGATATGTTTCTGCAGTCTCACACAACTGGACATAGTCTCTGATCTAGACCACACAATACAGAACAGGTAAAGTGGGTATTATGTAAATTATATGAGCGATTGCGGCCGTGAGATAATTCTGAAAGCTTCTCTTCACAGATCTCTAACTAGGATGTCACAGTGGCTCTCATAGAGAGATTGGTTTGTTTTCTTTGCCTTAAGTTTCCTAAAGACTGTTTTCTTTAAGAAATTGTGATCATTTCTCGTCTCAGAAATCGCAAGTATATGTGAGTGTTAGAACAGATGTTTTAATTGCATCTCTGATTTAAGATTAAGTAGTAAAATGCATCAGACTTGATCAATTTGTTTCATTTCCATGAACCAGTGAAGATTGTCCATTTCAATGAATCAATTCCAAACAAACTATATATGTCAGCACTGAGCTCTCTGCAATCCTATATTTTGTGCAATAATAAAATATAATTATTGCTTCAGCAAAACAAACTGAATGGAAAAACATGCCTCTATGAATTTTAAGTGGATTTTACTTGCATTATTCATCTTGATACTAATTGGCAACAATGGATGAAATATTAAGAAAAAAATCTGATAAAATGTTTAAACAATGTGATTTACAGTATATAATTAAAAAATAAATGAATAAAATAAATATGAGCAAAATAGGTATGTACATCCTATTTCCCCCTCACCGAAGATTGTGTCGCTTCATTTGGCGAGGTGTTTCTTTCGTGCCACCACATACCACAAGACGCAACAGCACAAGTGCAGCTGTATTGCACATTTCCTGTCTGCAGATTTAGTCTTTCATAACAAGATGTCTTGCTTCTGTCTCATTTGAGAAGATTTCTGAACTTTTAACCGCCCATTAGACTGGTCCATGCCAGGCAGTGTGTGGGCCGGGCAGAAGTTAATTCGTTTGCCAAACTCTTCTTCCTCTCCGCTCAGGCTTAATGTTAGTGTGTTCATGTGTGTATGAGTGGGTCTCTTTCTGCTCAATGAGACATAGAGATGCCATGCTGGCGCCCCAGGGATCTCCATGAATAAATGATCTTGCTTTTTTCATTCTTATTCTTTCGTCCCAGAAAAAGAAGAGAGAAACTCACTTTGCGTGTATTACGGGGGATGCAGCCAGTAGCTAAAAATACCTCTGACAGAATCTGTGTTGCTAAGGCTTGCTCAGCAACTGCGCTGGATGTCACTCCCTCTTAGAAAACCCCTCGACGAGGACCATTTCTTTCTGTCACTGGAAAAGACGGAGTATTTAGCCAGGTCACGTGCTTCGTCATCATTCCTTTAGCATTATTACTGCACATTAAGGGAAATGTGTGACCCAGGGTTTGGCATATCAGTGCTCATTTTTTAAAATTTGGTAGACAAGATGCATTTATTTGATAAAAATACAGTAAAACAGTAATATTGTGAAATAATTCAATATTATTACAATTGAAAACAACTGTGTTCTATTTTAATTAATTTTAATATGTAATTTATTCCTGTAATGGCTAAGCTGAATTTTCAGCATCATTACTTCAGTCTTCAGTGTCACATGATCCTTCAGAAATCATTCTAATATGCTGATTTAGTGTTAATGTTAAATTTCTTCTTATCAATGTTGTATATAATTTCACTCTAAAAGCCCTTACTTCCATCTTTTTTATTCTCTTAAGTTGTATTCATGAAAAAAGAGGGGAAGAAATAGCACATTCTTTGGAATTCTATGATTTGACCTCATAGGAACATTAAATGAAAGGTGTTTCTTCCTGTTGTTTATTGATAGATCATTGTGGATCTGTAAAACACTCCTCAGAGGCCAAAATTGTCTTTAGACTGTCTCGATCAACCTGGATTTGCTTTAAGAAGTCTCAAGAGACATTCAAACTGTTACTGTCATCCTGAGCGCACACACACACACACAGAGAGAGAGAGAGAGAGACTGCTGTATGTAGTGCCACTCAGTGCGTGACATTGCCCTCTGGAGTTTGATCAATAAAAGTAATGTTCAGACGTGTAAATGTTTACAATGCTGTTCTTTTGAACTTTTTATTCATCAAAGAATCATGATTTTTTTTACCGTTTTCAACATTGATAATAATAAGAATTGTTTATCAAACACTAAAGCAGTATTAGAATGATTTCTGAAGGATCATGTGACACTGAAGACACTAGTACTGCACCATTCAGTTGCAAATAACATATAGTATCTCAAATGATATATCTTCTGATTAACGAATGTTAAAGGAATATTTTAGAATATATATATATATACACTTTATACAACATGTACACACACACACACACACACACACACACACACACACACACACACACACACACACACACACACACACACACACACACACACACACACACACACACACACACACACTATATAATATACTATTATAATATAATATATAATATACTGATTATATATGTGTGTGTGTATATTTTGTTTTTAATACAGAATATAAGGCCTTCTCGATCATACTCATACACTTTCGTTTGAAAACGCATATTTTTCTCTTCGTTTTGGCCTTCTACATCTGATGTATTTTCTGTAGAAACAGCATTGAAAGAGCATTTGATTGGGCAAAACCCTGCATAATGCAACATAAGACAATATTTTTTGTTTATTTTCCTGGAAATAGTGCAAATTTTCAGTGTACAAACCCTAAATGCTAATTTTGTCAACATTTAGGAGTGCTAGCCTACAGATGACAGACATGGACTAAAAACCACAACACTCATTTAATATGGCAAGTTAAAGGTATTAGATTCATTAGATCCATTATATACAGTTTAACATCCTGTGGAGAATCTCCCATCCTCCAATGTTTCGCTCTATACAGATTCAGCAGAATGCTGTCATGTAAGTGCCATATATCACATAAAAGCTTCTTGTGAAGGGCAGATATCTGGTTATCTTGATCCCGTAAGTGTCACTAATCTCAGCAGTAATCTTCCCTTCCTCCCTTAGAGATACTTTGCTTTCTCTACACTCAATACCCGCTGTCAATACAAAAAAAGGGGGAAAAAATACAGATGTACTTCCTCAGAGGAACTCCCTGTTAGCCAAGCAAAGTTTACTTAAAATAATCAACTAGTTGAGAATACGGTACCTCTACGCCAATCCATCTGTACGTCATGGCACATGCTCATAATGTCTCTAGCTACCAGACAGCGTCAGCTTTTATGAAGTGTTGATGTGGTTGGCCTTTTCTACCACCGCACATTAATACCTTACAAGGTCTCTACTGTGTTTGATCTATAGATTGCCCTTTAACCTTGTTCTCACTGTTTTAATCTTGGTTTTAGAATGTCACAAAAGAGGAAGAGGAAGACAAACGAACATCCCTCACAGAAGAAGAAATTAAAGCAAAAATAGACGACTACAACTCCAAAGTGACGGAGAACGGAATGAAATTAGTGAGTTTTGATTTGTCAACAAAGCATTTATGCTCACAATGTTGTAATTTGGGGATTATACTTTGAGAAATGACCTAACTGAAGTTGTTTTGTCATCTTCCAGAGCTCAGATGGCACATACACTGGTTTCATAAAGGTTCACTTGAAGTTGCGCAGGCCCGTGACTGTACTTTCTGTGGACGGGAAGTTAGGAACGTGTTCCTCTTCTGATAGTTCAGATAATCGCACATCCTTCTACCTGCCCAGCGATGCCGTTAAGCAGCTACACATCAGCAGCACCACCACGGTCAAGGAAGTCATCCAGGGCCTGCTGAAGAAGTTCATGGTGCAGGATAACCCACGCAAGTTTGCCCTCTACAGCCAGACCCGTCGAAACAGCCAGGGTGAGCGTTCAAATGAACATGACATGTACTTTATGTATAATACTGCTGTCATATACAATACTAATGTGTGGTTTGCTTGTTTCGTCAGATCTTTTCCAGAAGTTGCCAATATCAGACTGCCCCCTCTACGTGAGGCTGTTAGCAGGGCCTGATCTGGAGAACTTGACTTTTGTACTCAAGGAAAACGAGACTGGTGAAGTGGAGGTGAGCTTTTCTATTCTCTCTAAATTTGTAATATTTTTCTTAAATTTTCCCAACACAACAAATATTATATGTTTTATAATATTCCCTCTCCCATGCCTCTATCCTTCCACAGCTGCTTCAATAATTCTGAATGGACGTGTATGCAATATTTTTCAAACAACATGCACAAGACACTTTAATACCTATTTTTATTGTTTTAAATTATTGGTTTTATGTGTGTTGGTATATGTGGGTAATATGGATGAATACAGTTTGTTTTCTATAAGAGATGTCACTGTAACAACTAACAAGGTCACCATAAAATAAACAGTGTAACCAAAATTCTTGCTCTAATTTTTTATTATATGGCACTGAAACTGTACAAAGCGAAATTAAAAGGTTACTTTATATATATAATATTATTTGTAATAACTTGCCATAAAAGCCTTCAAACATGATACATAACCCATGCAAACATTTTTACATGTAGGTTCAGTATACAGTTCTGTTTCAGATAAATCAATTTTCTGGTTATTGTTTCCTGTGTCTGGCCTTACTGAGACTAGTCTTCTGTCTCTTTTTCAGTGGCATGCATTCTCCGTCCCTGAGCTGCAGAACTTCCTGATCATCCTGGAGAAGGAGGAGAAGGATCGCATGCGGCTGGTGGAGCAGCGTTACGCCGCCTACAAGGAGAAGTTGCAACAGGCTCTATGTAAGGTCGAGGGCAAACCGGGCTAATGTAGGACACAGAATCTCCTTCACCCCACTGAGCCAACGCCGGGCCAGCCTGGAGGACCAGCAGCCCAACAGACCAACTCACTAAACCTCCACTCAGGACTCTGTACAAGCTCTCAGCATGGCTCTGTGACCTTTAACCCCCCTAGATGGGCAAAAGGATCGAGACATGACTAAGACGAAGAGGAGGTTGGAACTAAAGATTAATACTTCAAGAGTAATCCTTCTCTCTGGAAATGGCACACTGTTGAAAGCCCAGGAGTCTGTTTCTGGCAGTCATGCTTTTTGATATTGAATGGGTTTTGTTTCGGTTTCTCTCTTTGTTTTTACATTGACCCCATCTGTCTGTCTTTTTATATGCTGCTGCTATTGCTGCTACTGCAAGTGTTACTTAAAGCATGACTTTCCCTTTGGTCTCTCTGCTTGTGTCTACCGCATGTCCTCTATCAGGGAATATCTATATGAAAGAGGGAAGTAAAAAAAAGCACTTCCTGTTCAAAAAGGAAGTGGGGAGACTTAAGCTATAGAAAATATGACGCCTGCAAGATTTCAGAGGACTAATAGTAACTTTGTCCATATATCAAATTACACAGTTCATAGACAATTAAAACATGCCTACTGTAAAAAACAATGAATTATACTCTTTATACTGGAGATTTTCTTAATAATAACTACAGTTGAACTGTATTAGTGATAATGTTTCACCCTACAGCTCAATAGTTCACCTCACAGAGTCGAAATATCTTTCTTTCTATTTAAATTATCAAAATAGCTGCACATCTCTATGATAACTGTCGCTGCATCTATAAAAAAAAGTGTTTGAATAGATCCGGGCTGCTGAAGCTGCTCAGACGCAGACATTTGGAGCTCCTCGAGAAATGTGAAATGGCTCGATGGCCCCTCATCCGTTCAGGTGTCCCATGATAGCATTTAAAATGACAAATCACCTCAGTCTCTTAAGTGTGCCACCAGTTCTTAATGTGCTGGGAGCATCGGTGGATGTGAGGATTGTGGGTTGTGGTTATCCGGTAAGCTTTTCTGAATCACTTCAGCTTTAAGCACATAATACACAAGGTCATGTTAGATTAAAGGGCATCTCCTAGATCAGCACTCTTAAAAGCTCTATGGATCCAAACCACGAGGATCTCAATCTGCATTACACCAAAGGAAAACCGAACAAGATCCCCACATTGTAATTACAAAGCTTTTTGCGAGGCAATATAAAGATCTTCCTGCTAGTGTAAAGTGGAGTCAGGATGTCTATGATTTGCACACCACTCCTGGTCAGCCAGTGTGTAAAGTAGTCAATATTATTTTATATAGGGGACATGAGATGGATTTAACAATTTTCCCTTCTTTTTTTGTGCTTTGATAATCTGCATTTAAAAGTTTTCTTTTTAATGTGCATACTTTGGTCTGAAAAATTATGCAGGAACATGTGAATTGTATGTGTTTGTGACACTGGGGGGATTTAGCATTCTGAAGCACTGAAGCGGTATTCCATATTGGTCTGGAATAACTTTCAATTTAATGTTCAAGGCACTGATATATCATTTTTCATTTCCCTTAAAAGCACATTTAAGTCCCAATCTCTTAAAGAACCACGGAGTTATAATTGTTGACCTGTATGTTAGTAGAGATGGTACTTTAGAGTCATTTGGAACACTGTGCCCATGTGCTCGGCCTGTATATTTTGAATATCTTGAATGGGTACACCTCACCTCCTGGTGGACTGGAAGTCTCACTTCCACCCTTAAGCAAGCGGCAGGGCCTCGTAAGTCTGCTCAGGCTGCTTCTCCCTGACCGCCATATTCCTGCTGGCAGTGCCTTTAGTCTCCGTGTAGCTTCTCTTAACTGTGTACTGTACATATGCTCTAGATGTCTGGCCCTATAACTCCACGTTGAGAGTTTTCACACACATTCAGTGGCAGTAGCCAGGTGCTTTCAATGTCATTAAGTCCATGTGGGACTTTTTGGGACTAGTGATTACAAATGTTGAGGTGTGTTTGTGTGTGTGTGTGCGTGCGTGTGTGTGTGTGTACGTGTGTGCGCGCGCTTGTGTGCATTTGTTTTATTTATTTTTTTGGCTCAGTTTCAGTGTGTGTAAACTTGAATTTTTGGACAAGTCAGTACTATCGGGCAATCTTTTTTGTTGTATCAGAGTATCAAATGTTTAAAATGTCTATAAAGCTGTAATGTAAATATACTTAAGAATGAAATAAAAGGTCACCCTTTAATGGCAATGAATTTGTCTTTAATTCACAATTAAATAAATGAGGTAACTAACCATTCTGTAGTTTTTAGTTTAAATTTAAATGAGGCAACTAACTTGAGTTACAAACAAATCTATAGTTTTAATTTTAGGAATATTAAAAATCTAAAAAGCAAGGTTAGATGCATAAAATTACTTTTTACATTTTTAAACCCATAAAAGTGGTTTACTGTAAATGTTTTACTACAATAGTGTAAAATATGCCAATATTTTACATTTTGCATCACAAAATATTACTGTTGGTGTCCTGTATTATGTGACGGATTTCATCATTTCTATCTACGGATCATACACTAGATTTACATCAATAATAGTATAGTATTATCATGGTTGCACGAGTCATACACAACCAGCAGAGGGAACCCTAATCATAGTTCAAATGCAAACACTTTTTGTTTCAATTGTAAAAGATGTCCAAATATTATTTATAATTGAAAGAAACAGTTGCAGTAGTTATGCTTTTTTTAGATGTATTGCATACTAACATATGTATTTATATTGTATTGTGTAGCAGTATAAAGAAAGCAAGGACACGCACTATGTTGTCACAACTTCTACATTGTGTCTAGAACAAATAAGAAACAGCCAACATTCAACCGCAGTGTCAAGGGTCAGATAGCGCACGTGTAGTGCATTGTGCACGTTTGTGTCATTACAAGAAAAACAAGTTATTTCAATTGTAAACTTAGTTTGAACTGGCTCCACACTTTAAATAAACACTTGGTAAAATCCACCTACAGGTTCAACAGCATGACCATACTTGGAAAAGTCTGGCAATATTTTAAGGACACCTAGAAACCTTTTAAGTCTCCACAAAAAGACAGCAGTTGTGAGTGTCCATCATAATGTTACAGAGCCCTCGTGAGGTGGGCACACCCGTCATGTCTGCTACTGAGAGGTCAACCTGAAAACAATGTCAATATGTCATCTGAAGACTCAAATATAGACAGGTCTCAGCTTCCCCTAAGACTGATGGCTAAGAATAGCATACTATGGCCAGGGTCCTGTTGTAAGCACACCTAATTTAGCTTGACATGTCTCACCATATCACCCTTGTCACCCCTGCATGTGCTCTTCTGCCTATGTTGATCTATATCTGGGCTTTAAAGAGTTTGACAACAACACCAGACTTGCCAAGGCAATTTAAGATATCCAACAAGGCTTAGGATTGTTGTGTTTTGATATTTTCCATATTTATCTTGCAATAAATCTTGTACCTTTGTTTTGTAGATTGCCATTTTAGTTGTGCTTTCTATTTTTGGCATGTGTATTTAACATAAAACTTTTTAAGAGATTTAAGGGAAAAAAATATTATATACTGACTTTGTTTGAATGGTCACTGTTCAATGGTGACATCTTAATTTTTGCATAGTACTGAATCACAGTTGGTCTTCTTTCTGACATTTAGTGAATTGTTTCCTCCCCATCTTAGGTCATCTTTAGACTGAAAAGGGGGAACAAAGGACCAAAAGATATGTGTATCCATATAATTTTGCTAAATAAAACTGGTTAAATTATGCAAATAGTGACATAAAAAATATAACAGCAAAAATATCAACATTGTATTTAATAATGATATCACTCTAATTATTTTTTCTTACGTCTATACAAAACACTGTTTAAACTTTAATGTACTTTACAAACATTTTAAATAGAAAGAAAAAGAAAAGGTTTTGAGTGAGCGTTTCATTTCATGTATAAAAACTCCCCATTAATACCATGCAGAGTGCAGACAATAGTATATTTGTGATTCAGTATGTGATATTCAGTATGTAATATTCAGTATTCAGTATGTGAACTGTGATTCAGGACATCACTCAGATTCTAGAGAGCATTTGATTGGAAAGAAAATCTGAGTGATCGATTTGAGAGAGTTTTGCTTATATATTCTAAAAAATATATAATTATAATAATAATAATACAAAAATAATAATAATATATATATAAACTGAAGAATCATTTCGTTGTCATCACTACAGAAATCACATTAGTAATCTATTTTCAACTCGAAACGTTCCTGTTTAGTTTTGTTTATGTTTGGATTTAAACGGCCTCTTCCGTAAATAGCCCCATTTTGGCTCAATAAGCACTTCCTTGTATCAGGTCAACTGTTCAACCTTGAAACTAAAGGAGGTTTGAGCCAGAATGGCGTTGTTTTGGCCGCGCCCCAGCAGGCAGTCTCCTCGCGAGCCCTGTTTGATGACGTCGCGCTGTGCGAAGCTGAAGACGCTCTTAGCAACAAGCTAAGAAACCACACATCTCTATGCGCTCGATTACGGGACGGAACGCGCATCCAAAACACTCAGACGATTTATGAGACACCTTGTTTGAGATTATGAGTTAATTTGGACTTCTTGTTTTTATAATAAAAGCAAGTTAGACCTGTATTATACGAAAAAGAGGAAACACTAGCCTGAGCTTTAGCTGGCCGCTGGACCGTGTGCTCGGACTGGGATGACTCTTCGGTTCAAATCAACAACACGATATTCAGGAGAGGGAAAGAGTGGAGGAAGTCGACATCCGTTTATTTTTTGGACTCAGTCTAATTGTGCTTTAGGGAGGCAGTTTGTGGTCACGGAAACGCATTTGTTTCCCCTGCAACTTTGAATCTTCATCTGCATTCTAATGCATTTGTTAAGTTATATTCGTCTAGCTACAGGTTCGGACTTTTGTGTTTCTCTTCATCATGCTGGAAATATAGACACCTCTATTACTTCTTCTCCATGCTTGTAATACAGGTGGTCAAACTGATAAGCCTCGTGAAAACAGCTTAAAGGGGATCATGCCTGAACCCTTCAGCACTGTGAAGTCGTCTCTCTAGCCTCTCTGGACATCTAACAAGCTTCCTCTCGGATATGAGACTGATGATATTTTGGTCGTCTCACTAGAAAGACATTGCATTGTTGTTTTGGATGGATCTTGCTTTAGTGAAAATATTTTTCAGAGGAAAAGGAAATATTTGATGTTGATTACATGCAACTATGATGATATTGAACAGAAAACCAGATGGCCCCATAACTGCAGGTAGGTATATCCATATGAAATGTAATTTCATGAATGGCCTGCTCTGTAAGTTTAAACTTGGTTAGCAAGTGAAGACTATTTTGAAGACAGCCAATTCATTGTTTTAGGAATACACTGCCGGTGTTAACAATTCTTCGCTAATGTACTGAAGTAAGCAAATGTCACAAGCTTGGAATCACATCCTGTTTATTCCTGATGAAATTGTCACATGTACATCAGCAATGAAAATGCACGGGACAGTGGGAACAATAGCCCCTACAGGCCACATTATCTTCATATGGTCAGTTTATTGAATTGACATCTAAGTAAATGACAGTAATGGGTTCTAAATGCTCAATAAGTTCATAGTATGTGAGGGTTTGTTTAGTTACAAATATTAAAAAATGTCATGATTATTTGTATAAAAACATTTAAACTCTTTAACGTTCATTTCATCAACCATGTTGTAATCCAGCCTACTGAAGTTGTTGTTCCAGTGTTTTTGATACAATGAAAGTCAACGGGGTTCAAAACAACATTATATTTTTATTGTATGGAGAAAAAAGCAGTTGAAACATTATTCAAATAATTTGAGTTCCACAAAAGAACTAAAGTCACGCGTTTGGAGTGGCATGAAAATTCTATCATAATTTACTCACCCTAATTTTTAGGTAAAATGTCCCTTGAGGCAAAAGTGGTCTAGGTCATTAAGAAGCTTTAATAACATAATCGGTCAGAGTTGTGGAAACTGCTGAAACTGAAATGAGTCATGAAGCCTGGTTTAATATGAAGTCACCTGTTGTGTAATGTGCTCAAGACACTGTCTGATGCACCTGCAACTTGGTTACATACCTCCCTAAGGGGATTTGTGTTTCTCAGATGGGAACCCTGTTTTTTTCTGTCTTATGTTTTTGTAATAGAATATTTTATTTGTGTAATGGGTATATTGGATGATTAAGTGACAAGTGTATTCATATTTTGCTTGTGGATTCACAACCTAACCCCAGGCTCCTTCTCATGTTTGCGTTTCTCCACAGCTCGCCACGGGGACGGTCTGTATGATTCCTACATGCGCACCGATCACATTGTGAACCAGGACGCTGATGTGAATGGACAGAGTCCCTCTGGGCTGCCCCCTCTCCCCAAACACACTGTAAGTCCTGACTTCCTGTTCCCCAGACCTAGTGCCAGGACTTTTTGGGACTCATCTTTCACAGCATTCTTTCAGTGCGTCCTAGATTAAAATGTTTCCCTAGTGCTCGCAGTTCTAAAGAACATTATTCAGTTCTAGAAGTGCGTTTGAAAATCCAAATTACTATGTCTTGTATGACTTAGTATGAGTAAGCCAGTCTTTTATGAGTAAGTCAGTTTTTCAATCTCTGCTCCTCCAACTCAATATGTTCGGATGGTTTTTCACCCCTGTGGTTCAGTCTTAGTTGAGCACATGTTCTGCTGCCACTTGTGCATCTTGGAACGTTGCGTATTTAGACAAGCCTTCCTCCCACATTCTGATAGTGGTAGAAGTTCCATCTGCAGCGCATCAAGTCTGTTTGTTGTGCCTCACAGCGTGTGTGTATTGCATGAAAAGCCAGTGCTTTTAATCTTCCAAAAAATAAAACATAACTGTATCAAATTTCTATTTTTATGCTAAGCAAATACACTAAAACAATATAATGTTTAAACTGGACAGATTAAGACTTGCATTGAGGTGCATGTAGCTTTCAGTATGATACGTCATTATGGGACCGGTGATGGTAAAGGATATGATAATCCGATAATTCTCCACAGTACTATTATGCAATAAATAATTTGTGTACGTGTTGGACCTGGTGAAATAATTTTTATTATAAGACTATATCACTCTTGTCTGCTATTATACTGCACTTCTAAGATACTTAATTTGTATTACCCTCTGCAAATAATTAACTAGTAATTTGTCTACCGTAAACATTCAATAAACAACTTTGATTTTCTGGCATTTGGGGTACAAGCAATCATAGTAATTTCCAGTAGTTCCACTCGTTCATTTACCTAGCTTCCCACATAGCAGATTTAATTTAGGTCACCTCCTCCTTGTTGAGTCAACCAAGCTTTTTTTGTTGTAATTGAACAGCTGATGCATTTGGCTAGTCTCTACAATATCCTTCAGTTCCCAACACACTGGTTTCTATTTTTGTCTCACTCCTTGGAACTGCCTTTCCATGCCCCTTCCCCCTCCAAAATGATTGGCACAGTTTATTTGGCACTTAATCATTTTATCTAAGTGACCTAATTTGTGGTCCTTTGCTTGCTGCTTTTTTTTTTTGCTGTATGCAGAGCCAAACAAGCTATAGCTTGGGCTTAACTATAAATCTTTGATAGTGGAATCTTGAATGTGAATGGGACTAGGAGCAGTCATGGTGCATTAAACATCCTGAATGTGAAAGATAGTTCCTCTGTTCCCTTTCACTCAGGAAAGCCCACTGTGACTGGCATAAACTACTGCTATTTATGACATGCTTATTTTGTAAGGCAAAGGTTCAATGCATATTTAATTATATAGTTAGGTCTAGTGGCAATTCCTCAACCATGGCAAGAATTCTTTCCAAGTGTTGTCCTGAAAGCATGTGAGGGAACTGAAGTCATACACCCTTTCTAAAATAAAATTTCCATGTTGCTTGGTTTTCCCAGTCTACTGAAATGCAGTTGATTCTGTATATAAATTGCTTTACTGTGCTTTGCAATCAGCATGATTTCAGGTCTTAACAACTAGACGTTCATAGGTTTTTTTCTTGTATCCCCTGGGAATATGAAAGTAACGTCCTGTTCCACCAGTTTTCAGTTCACGTTCCAGTCATACTGCAGAGACTGTCTGGCATTCTCTGTCGCTTTAATTATCACTCATGCATCAAACGTCCCCACTGGTCATATATTATTCCCAGGATTACTAGATAGCTGATCAATTCTGCACGTTTGTGCTATTGATTGTTTAACACTGGTCTGATAAAACCTCAGAGTTACAGTACATTGATTGTTCAGTTGTATGCATAAGCCAGAAGATATTAGGGGAAGATTGTAAAAATCCCCTCAGCTGAAAATATAATGTTAGCTTTGGTCAACTTAATTTTTGTCTTACAAAACTTGTTTTGACAAATTGTTGAAATATCTCTTTCCTTTTTGAAGGGTGTCAACAAGCCTACAATGAAGGATCACCAAGCAATCCGAGGAGGACAGATGAAGGTTAAATATATTTACGAGGACACCTACAACCGCAAACTCAATGGTGTGAGCCAGCACAATGGAACAAGCCAAGTACCAGCTAAGTCCCAAGCTGCAATCTCCAAAGAGAGAAGCGTGGACAGCAACAGCTCTGTAAAATCCTCAGAGAGCTCAACAAAAGTCACAAAGCTGGGCAGCCCAATGACCCCAGAACAAGCTATCAAGCAACACCGACAGCAACTGACTACATTGGAGCAACAGGAGATCCACAGCTATCCTGAGATCTACTTCCTGGGACCAAATGCCAAGAAGAGGCAGGCAGTAACAGGGGGCACTAACAACTGTGGTTATGACGACGACCAGGGAGGATACATCCACGTACCTCATGATCACCTTGCCTTTCGCTACGAGTTCCTCAAGGTGATCGGCAAAGGTAGTTTTGGACAAGTGGCGAAGGTTTATGACCACAAGTTACAGCAGCACCTTGCCTTGAAGATGGTGCGTAACGAGAAGCGCTTCCATCGGCAAGCTGCTGAGGAGATCCGAATTCTGGAGCACCTGAAGAAGCAAGACAAGACTGGCAGCATGAACTTGGTTCACATGTTGGAGAATTTCACCTTCCGCAACCACATATGCATGACTTTTGAGCTGCTCAGCATGAACCTGTATGAGCTCATCAAGCGCAACAAGTTCCAGGGTTTCAGTCTCCCGCTGGTACGCAAGTTTGCCCACTCTATTCTCCAATGCCTGGAGGCTCTTCATCATCATAAGATCATCCACTGTGACTTGAAACCAGAGAATATATTACTGAAGCAGCAGGGCAGGAGTGGGATCAAGGTAATTGACTTTGGCTCCAGCTGTTTCGATCACCAGCGTGTCTACACATACATCCAATCCCGCTTCTACCGTGCTCCAGAGGTCATCTTGGGATCACGATATGGTATGCCTATAGACATGTGGAGCTTTGGTTGCATTCTGGCAGAGTTGCTTACAGGATACCCTCTGTTTCCTGGTGAAGATGAAGGTGACCAGCTGGCCTGCATGATGGAGCTACTAGGTATGCCACCTCAGAAACTGCTGGAACAAGCCAAGCGTGCCAAGAACTTCATCAGCTCCAAAGGCCACCCGCGCTACTGCACGGTCAGCTGCACACTTGGAAACGGCAGCGTAGTCCTTAACGGGAGCCGTTCTCGCCGAGGAAAATTGCGAGGTCCCCCAGGAAGCAAGGATTGGGGGTCGGCCCTCAAAGGCTGTGATGACCCCACGTTCATTGACTTTCTGAAGAAGTGTTTGGATTGGGACCCTAGTACTCGATTGACACCAGCTCAGGCTTTACGGCACCCCTGGCTCTACAAGAGACTGCCCAAGCCTGCACCTGGTGGCGAGAAATCCATGCTGCCCAAACGGATCACAGAGCACAGCACCACTTTCCCTACTATCAAGGTACCCCCAGTCATTGGCTCAACCAACAACAAACTGCGGACCACCATGATGGGTGACTCCACTGGAAGTATACCCTTTCGCACAGTGCTGCCGAAGCTTGTTTCATAGAGATTCCTTAGCTTTTCAGGGATAAAGACATATTTGTAGCCGTTTTAGAAGTGGATTTTTTCCCCCGTTTCTTTTCTAAATGAGTGTCAAAGCTCACTGTTTAAATTTTTAATGAAGTGTAGCAAGCAAAAACTTTTATACAACTATACTGTGTTTTTATCAAATGGCCTTCAGAGTGTGAAATTCAAAGTTGAAATCAGGGCTGTTTTTTTACACTTTGGTCTTGAATCCAGTGCTGTTGATTGAGGTGGGTGAAATTTTGATGCTGTTGCTCGCTCCTTATCCTGTCTTTTCTGAAGTTTACACTACTTCTGCTCAGACAAATGTACAACTTTTGCATCTCTAAGTGCTGTTTTGCGTGTATTTGTGAATCTTAGTATACTTTTTAAGGGCTTAGAGTGAGTTTGCAGTTTTAGGTCAAGCATCTGACTCTAACTTTCAGATAAAACATCTTTTTAAATTTGGTGTTCAATTAGCCCATGTTATCTTGGTCTAATTTAGATCAGCACATTTTCTAATTTTATTAAATGTTAACAGTATCTTCCCTAGTCACTTGCATCCCAGTGAGAGGTCAAACTCTCAGCCATTTCTTTCCACAACTGTTTATTTTTTGAGAAGCTGTTGCTTTGAATGTGTCACCATAGAACAAGATGTAAGAAAGTTTGTACTTGTTGGTAAGTGGTGGAGTAATTCTGGTCACAATGCTGCCTGATGGCCATGCCCATTCCTGGGAGGTATTGGGAAAGGCTTTTTCACAGGTGTGGTAGGAGCGTGTTTTTATCAGTGCTATTTTGAAAGATATTGGTCAGGTTTCAATCGAAGGCAACAGGCAGTATCACGTGTTTGCCTGTAAACAGCAGTATGTATTTCCCTGAAGCTGATTGTGGGGGAAGGGAATTGCACGTTGGCAGTATTTTCAATAGCAGTGTGCTAGTGTGCTGCTGTTTGCACTCATCGATGATAGATACCAAACTGCCAATGTGAGGACTTTATAAACATGTTAAAATTACGAGATAACAAAAGGTGGATGACATGCATCCTTCGGCATTCTGTTTTTTTTCCTATAACCTCACTCTTGTCCAGAATTTTATATAATGTTGTTTTGTTTTGTTTGCAACTATTCTTATTCATATTCGTGAGAAGATAAGGGGAAAAAACACGACTAAAGAGGCCGTGCAGGGTAGTTCCCATCCCCCAAAGCTCACCATCAGGACACAGTGTGGTATATTTCCAGTGACTGGTTGATTGTGTAGTCTGGAATATCTCTTTATAGTGACCTATTTTGTTCCCTTTTTACTCTTAGGTTTACAAGAGAATCTTGTTCTTTATACAGTAGAGCACGCAGCACATTCACCCCCCCACAATGGCACTGCTCAGTGTCTGAACTTTGAGTTTTTGTCCACGTGAAACCACTGTAAGGACAAACAATATATGCATTTGGTTGTTCGGAGGGTTGTTGAATGATCTAATGTAAGCATGTTTATTGACACTGCCTCACTCTTTCTAGCTGTGAATTAAACACTGAATGCTTAGAAGCTAATTGTTTCAAGGTAAGACACTAATCTGCTGAAGGACTGTGAAAATAAATGGTGCTTAACCCATTGGCCCTTTAAGTTTGTAAAGCATCAGTTTGCTACTTGGACCAAGGTAAGAATGAGGAATTCAGGCAAGTAGTTGCGAGAGTCCTCTTAATTGGAAAAACAACGTCTTTTCACACTTCTTTCTCAGGTTGTAACCCTTTTGGGGCTTAATGGACATTTATATATGATTCCACACATTTAGCGGGTGATTTTAAAGATGATTTGACATTTAACAAAGCTAGGTTTCAGAAAAAACAAAAACATTATAGCTTTAGAGATGTTGGTGCTCAAATTAAAACTATAAACCCCAGGCCTCTATAATGTCTATGTCCATTCATAATCATTTTTGGGCTCATATGTGGTCTCCCGCACATTTTCAGTTTCTTTTTGGAATACATCAGGGGAAAGTAACCTTGTGAAAATGGTTTAGTGTTTTTCTACCTTTCTTGTGAAATCCATCTTTTATGCTCAAAAGAGATCTCTACCACAGTAATAACAGCATCACGCTCCACATATTTCTACTTCGCTTTGGCTTTCCTGTCTGCTTATCATGAATTTTTCACCAAAGCACCCGTTCACATGGCTGTCTCTCTTTGGTTCGTCTCTGTGCGTGAACCTCTTGGTTCGGGGGACTCTAGTCTTGTGCCTTTAACTGAACACACTTGACTAAATAATGAAGGCTCAGCACGGGATGATTAATGTTTCTCTTCCAGCTTTACTGGTCAGGTTTTTGTATTGCTTTTTGTTTCACCCTTTTATAGAGTTTTTACTTGTTTTAAAAAGAAGTGAAAGAGAGGTAATGATGTAATTTTTCCTTTAATAACCTTTGTCTGTTGACTGTTGGCCATGTGGTTCAAAGCATGATAGTCACAGAACGCATGAAAATAAGTGATAAAGTGAAATAGGAGTAAATGAAAAGTTTTAAATAATGACAAAGTGTGTAAGTAACCAAATGAGCTTGTATTAGCTTTTTTTTTTTCTAAAAAAGAAATAAAAAAAATCAATATTACCATTGTTTTGTTTAAGAATTGTCATTTATTGACTTTTTTTCCTAAACGTTCCACCCCCTGGAAGTTGGCATGAAAAGAAAATGTATTCTATCTCTGTAAATCCATGTTATAGCTAGATCTTATTGTGATTAATTTATTCATGTATACGACATATTTTTTAAAGCCTACTTTTTTTTTTACTTCTTTTCTTGTTACTCTCAGATGTATATCATAATACGCCAAAATTATATGCTGTTAAGTGTGTTTCAGCATGTCTTTAAGCACTTTTATCTTGTCCAATTTTAAATGACTTAAGGAAGCAATGACTTTAGGAAGTATAAGGAGTTCTGAACAATAATGTTTGAGTGTTATTCCATGGCAAACTTTACTCAACAAACAAGCCCTTGAACACTCTCATTCACTTTTCCAATCTTATAGATCTACAGTTATAGATCCAAATGGCAATATTTACTTGGTTGAATGTTCTCACTAGAATATCCCAGACACTGGGTGTGTTCGGGTGTGCTCATAAGTGAAACAACAGGATAAGTGAAACAACAGGATACTTGAAAACAGTCACAGGAGGTCTGGAGATATTCAAAATTTTACATTGTTCCTCCATGAGGAGAAATATGAAAGTATCTTCGTTGGACTCTGATCTCCAGCCTTACTGAAGCTTCTCAAAACTTTTCTGAAAGCAGCAGCAAAGAGGGCAAACCGGTCGGTTGGTGTATTTGCATATGATGAGGTCATAAACTTGCCGCAATATTTACATGTTTGAAGTGGATGTGTCCCATGTAGAAACAAAATGAAAACTTAGTTAATCATTTTTTTATGTACCAACATCCCAATAAGTCATGATATAAATTGTTCAGTTGGTGATTCTGATGATCTTGTTAAAAAATATCCCAATTAAATCATTGTGCTGTCGTAGCTAATGTAGGTGTCCAGACTCAAGACCAAAAATATGCACACTATTTCTTGAAACACTTAATATTAGGAATTTAAGATGGCAAAGGCATAACTGCTTAATTGAATGTACTTTTCTCCTTTATCTTTCACTCAATTCAGATTTTCCTGAATGAGTTTTAAAACGTGTTGTGTGCTTAACCCAAAAGCAGAAATGTATTTTATTTATCTTTTGAAATGAAACTAGATAACTTATTTTTCTTTAGGGACAGATATGTCCCATTTTACATCCGCCATTTTGTAGGAAAATGAGTGTAAGAAATGTTCACAATGAAAAATTCTACGAGATGTTGCCTGGATGATGTTTTCACCTTATAGTCATAGTTTTCACTACCCTAAGCTAAAGTGCTACATGTGCTAAAGCTAACAACAACACATGATGTGTATAATTTATCTGCTGGAAAACTGTGAATGCATGCTTAAATGTACATATAAAACGTTTTGTGTTATATTGGAGATGATACTACCCTTTGACATTTTGTAGTTAGATATCCAAGTAGGCTACATGGCTTACACGACATCAATGAATTGAGACACGCAACGTGCATATGGGATTAATCCGAGCAGGTGTGTGACTGTCTGGGACAAGTCATGACCATCTCTTCACCAGTCTTCAACATGTCCAAACAGGCTCAGAACAACAGTGCGTCAAGGTAACCACTCGTATGTCATCAATCTCATTGAGAATTTGGAATGACATGGTTGATTTAGCCTCACAGACCTGCCCTGCTAGAGGAGAGCAGATTAACTCAATCTCATTAAGGCTCCAACACACTGAACATATGACCCATATGGACTCTTCAGTGGCCAGGCACAGTGCGAATGGTCCAAGTAGTCGCATCCTCCCTCCCTTTGTGTCATGAACAGCCTTCCAGACTAAGGGTTTTACGACGACTTAGTACTTCGGCCATATGGAGCCTTCACAGGGGATTGTAGGCCAGCCACAGTGACGAGCGTGTGAGCTTTCATTAATGTTACAAAGGCGTATGATGATGTCATGCCCTGTGGCATCTTTTTTTTAAACATAAACTCAACATTTAGCAAATAATAATAAATATAAATGTAAACATACAATCTACTCCACTTTTCTGCAATGCTGCAAATCTGAAGCTTTAAAGTTTATTGGTAATTTAAAATGAATGTACATGAACTTTGGGACACAGTGTGCTTGCTATTTGTCTTCCATGTGTGTGAATGGAAGTCAATGGAATGAAAACCCACTATCCCATCGCATTATTGTCAGTATTGAAAGAATTCTAAGTGTATTTATAATTAAAAATTCTCTCACACTGCTAACAAAGTAAATAGGGTCAATTTTGATTTCATGCCGACTTTAAGTTGAATTCTTGAAATAAATCAATTTTTTGATGATATTCTAATTATATGACCAGCACCTGTATGTGTTTCTGCTTTAGATTTTGGTGAAAGTTAAGTGTCCACACTGTAAAAAGTGTTCAGTTGACTTAACAAAAAAAAAAGAGAAAACCTGTTACCTTAAAATTAAGTCAATACTTCATGTGTAAAGTTACGTTGATTTGTCAAATTCACATATGCATGCAGTTTATTTACTTTATAATTTTAAAGCAACAGGTTTCCTCACTTTATTTTAAACTGGTCACTTTTTACAGTATATACCTTCTGGAATAGCCTATATGATTCATTCAAATTCTGCCTATGCGTAGCAAGCTCTAGGATGTGGAAAAGTGGTTATTTTGCATGTATTCCAAAATATCTCTGATTCATGGAAACACACTTATATGTAATTTGTATTCTCATGCAGATACATTTGTGTGGCTTTTCTCAGGAAAAGAGATAGCACACTCTCAGTGCTTTCTCTCAGGCCTACTCATAACTGTGGATATGTAGCCTTAATGAGTTAAATTTTATACTATGTCATTTGTACAACGTTTGTTTTTATTGTGTTTCTGTGAAGTACCTTAGTCAGCAGTAATGCTGTTTTAAGGTGCTTTATAAATAAAAGTGACATTGACCTTGACCACACTCCAGAGATGTTATTCAGAGTTTTAAAGACATTATTATTTAATGAAGCCATCTCACAAAATGAAACACTCAAAACAGCACAGATGTTATGATGCTGCGACTTAAGGGCAGTTCAACTAACGAAGACCTCAAGAAAAATATCCTTTTTGTTTATTCATATTGTAGTCACGCGCTTGCTTTTGCATGCCTCTTTTAATTTTAAGTGAATGCACCATTTTTAGAGAATGTTATTGGCTTTGGTGTGTTTCAATATCCCGTGCTTGGTCTAGAAGCACAAGAATGCACCCCGTTGACTTCATTTTATTCTTATAAAGACATTAAAAGAGGATCCCCCCCCCCCCCTCAAATTTTATCTTGCTTATACTTGCTAGATTTATAATTTTGAAGCCCCCCATCACTACAGTTAGTTCAGAGGATTTAAACGCTTGTTAGCTTGAGGTGATCTAATGAAAGGGGCTGAAAATGGAACGATTGCATCAGCGATGAAAACAAACAGGTCTTACTGTGTATGCCCACCTGGATCTGAGTATCAGTCATATTGACGTCTTCAACTTAGTTGAATGAAATGCGTCAATGCGAAATGAGTCACTGATGCATCATAAAGTTTTCACACGCTGTTGTTGCAGACTATTTTCTCATAAAAAAGCTCCCATAAAACATGGCCCTGTCATTATTGTGACAGTTGTTGTGAGAGTCGACCACACAGGTCTAGTTTAGCATGGTAAAACTGTATGGAAGAACGTGGTTTATCTAGAATTAATGCTGTACAACAGGCTTGGGAAGTTCTGCTTACCTCTTCAGTGAATGGATTGTCAAGCTGGCTAAACATGAATCATTCATCTGGGGTATGTGCTACCTGACAAAAAGAAAGAAAGAAGTGAATCTGCGTATTGCATGTCTTTGTTTCCATTCTGATAATGCTTCGAATTTCGCTATTGGGCTGGGATGATACTTTATTAAAGCTCTGAAATCTTGGAGAAATCCCCCTCACAAAAGCACTCGTGCAATACAGTCCAACACATGTCCACACAAGCCGCACACAGGTCCCCACAACTGCGGTGGCAAACAGTTTGAAAGGTGGGGCTGCATTTTAGGAACATTTGTCCCACAACCCGAACATTCCACATTCCAGCGCAGCAGAGCCTCAGTAACAGCAGCACTGCTCTCGGTTCAGGACGGGCCGATGACTGACACACAGACGTGGAAGAGCTAGCTATACTTATGATAAGTGTGCATGGCCTACTTATATTACCCCAGCAACAAGTCAAATGATTCACCCAAACAATCAAAAGAAAGAAATGAGAAATATATTATTATTTTAATCCTTATTTCAATGAAAAGGAAGTACATTTTTAGCATCACCTAATTTGTAAAACTTTTGACTGAAATTCAAACAATACTATAATCACTTGTCAGACTCCATACAAAAAAATCATAATGTACCAACAAAAAAAAAGTGTCGTCATGCTCGTCAATCCTGAATCATTTTGACCAGAAGAGTTGCTGTAGGCCAGAACTTCCCAGGCCAGTTGTGCAGCCTTAATGCTAGATAAACAACCTTCCATAAAGACCAGTTTTACCAGCCAAAGTTTAAAATTGTTTAATGTTGTCATTTTTATCGTTTTTAATACTTTTATTAACATTTCTATTTAGCTTTATTTATTTTTTTTGCTTTGGTTTAGTTAGTTATTTCAATTAACGAAAACATTTTTTAATAGTTTTAGTAAACGATAACAACACTGTTGTGCACGAGCTTTTGTACAGGCAATCTTTAATCTTATCCATTGTTTTATTATTTTCAGGATGAACTTCCTCATTCATCTGTCTTATATATCTTGTCTCTTATAACTCTTATGCTCTGTCTCAGTCTGTCTGTCATATGTTTTTTGCTGATTTGTCTATGGCAGGCCTCAGACAGCACTGAAATAGCGCATGACCCCACAGTCTGCCCGAAGAGCTGGAGAATGAGAGCATGTTCCTCTTTGGGAGCGTCCGTCTGAGGAGCATCTGCCTTTCGAGCCCCATTTTAACACCTTATTTCTGAGAGAAGAAAAATATATTCTTTCTTAGCTGACAAATATAGCAATGCTGGTCACCATAAGGTCTGTTTTGCATACTTGGGACCAGTATGGGTTGCTGGTTTGCTGGTCACCAGCCTTGAGAACAGGATAATACTGGTTCAGTTAGACCAGCACTATACCAGCTCCAACCAGCCTGGACTAACCTGGAATTCATGCTGGATTTTTCAGCAGGCTATGGAGACCCTCATAAAAAAAACTCACAGCATCTGCTCTTACTTTTCTCTCTTCCTGGCTCCCAGAAGTAATTTCCTCCCTCCTTTTCTGTTCTTTTTTGTTCTCTGATGGTGTTGCCTGGCACAGTCCTTAAAGAGGTCACGAAACCAACATCACTATGTGATGCAACTCTCTCAAGCAGCCCTCTTTATCCAGCCATCATAATGAAGATCTTTAAATAGGCAGGCAAGACACATCAACACCGACTGACTCCATACTCACAGGGCAAGGTATCTTTGTCATCATGGCAACAGTCTGACCCCAGATATTAATATGTGAAGTGTTTTTAATAATGTTATCATTATTCAATTTTGTCTATGTTATATAGGGCAACAGCGAACCAAATAAGAAAAAAGAAGGAAAAAAATGTTGATGGACACCAGACCTATAGTATATAGAAAAGGGAGTATTGACACCAGCACTGGGAATGAGTTAAGTCTGACTTTTTAATGCACTTAGTGACTGCAATATATACTGCTGTTTATAAAAGAGAGGAGCTTTTGGATTGCAGCCCCTGTTCTCTCAGGAAAGGTTTTGTTCTAAAGCAATTGCTGTGAGCATCACGTGAGTGGCCTACTTTCCCCCCGGGCTCTTCAGAGTGTGCTCCATAAAGTTGTAATTGGGGTGCGAGTCTTATGCTGGGCCTTCACGCAAACATGATTCAATAAAACTCTCCTTTTGTTGCAAAGTACATTTAATGGAGTGCACAATGTTGGATATTGTCAGTGATATTCATGAGCCTAAAGTTGTCTGTTTGCTTGCAGATTGTGTGATGGTGTTTTCCCGAAAACAAACTGAATGACCTTTACGGCTTATTTTAAAACAGCCCAGTAATATGCAGAAACTGAGTCTAGGTTTAGGATTCAACTGTGCCAAACAGACCTTAACATACAAAACACAGTAACACTTTTTTTTCTTTTTTTCTTTTTTACCATGTCCTTGTTTCATGATATGTTACATGCATTTACTATAAATTATGCAATTACTAACCTCAAACCAAAGGATAATCCTAACCCTAACCCCATACATGCAGTTCGTAACTTTTGACGCTCTAGCGGTTAATAAACAGAACTGTATGTGTCTTGCGGAAGAACGTTGTAGCCGGAGCTACTTCTCTCAGTTTAAGTCTATGACGAGTCACGCAGGTACTGGGATACTTCGCAGTGGTACGACCCGAACCAGTCTAAAATAGTCCGAATATAACACTTATTATAGGTGTACCGTAGTGAATCAGGATAAGACAAAAACACGGTTTGGAAAATTAATTCATGATGTACTCGCTTATTATATCAATTTTGAACACAAAACAAGTTAAGGACTGCAGCTTTAAAGGGTTAGTTCAGCCAAAAATGAAAATTAACCCATGATTTACTCACCCTGAAGCCATACTAGGTGTATATGACATTCTTTTTTCAGACGAATACAGTCGGAGTTATATCAAAAAATGTCCTGGCTCTTCCAAGCTTTATAATGGGAGTGAATGTTTTTTTTTCAAGTCCATCAAAGCGCATCCATCATAAAAGTGCTCCACACGGCTCTGGCGGGTTAATAAAGGCCTTCTGTAGTGAAGCAATGCGTTCGTGTAAGAAAAATATCCATATTTAAAACTTCATCGACTAAAATAACTAGCTTCCGGCAGATACGCATCGTTTTACAGCGAAAGACTAACCCTTGAACTTGACGCACAACGTAATTACGAACGTGGTTGCCCAGTCCTGTTTGTTTGAACCTCGAGACGCATCAAAGCTTACGCTACTCTTACATCCATACGTCGTACAGCGCCATTCTTTTGGTGTAAGTCGACTTGCGTACGGCCGTCTGCCGGAAGCTAGTTATTTTAGTCGATAAAGTTTTAAATGTGGATATTTTTGGAACACATTTAAATGTGGAACGCATCATTTTACTACAGAAGGCCTTTATTAACCCACCAGAGCCATGCGGAGCACTTTTATAATAGATGGATGCACTTTGATGGACTTCCATTATAAAGTTGGGAAGAGCCAGGATATTTTTTAAGATAAATCCGATAGTGTTCGTCTGAAAGAATAATGTCATATACACCTATGCCTTCAGGGTAAGTAAATCATGGGCTAATTTTCATTTTTGGGTGAACTAGCCCTTTAAATGTACCTATTACACAACAAAGATGCCTTAAAATTGTTTTTAAAGTCGACTTTTTTTTCTGTGGAGTCATGCCCAAGTTTTATAGCTGACTTATTAACCGTAGATAGATTATTATTATAGAATAATTGCTAAATCATGCTTTATTTCACCACAACATCTTTACTGCAGGGATCTGACTGCAACAATTTATGTAAGGCAACATTTATCCATTTTATTTTTGATTCTATTCTATTCTATTTTTTATTTTGTATTTTTTTATTGCGCATCTTTAAATAATTTTATATGCAGTACGGATCAAACTGACCCTAGAGCAGAACAGATTGTGCATGGACATTGTCTCATTTCACAGGAAGCTTGTTGCTTAGCATCACTGTTGCTAGGTAAACAAGTTATTTGTAGCCAGTGTCAGTTTTCAGTTGGAAGGCTTCAATGCATAAAAACCATCCTGGACAAGATTACAGGTGACTTTCAGTCCTGCCATTCCCTTGGGGGAGTTATCCTCCCAATGGTTCACAAATACACTTGTTCTTCTGAATAATATGAATAATAATACAGATCTTAGCTTTATCATTGTCTGTACAGGGATCAGCAGGTTTGAACTTTTAAAAAGATGCTTGGTATCACTTTATTTTACAATCCTCTTCCCCATGTATACTGTTTCCTTATTATAGTAATCACAATAAGTGCGTAATAACTACTAATCCTGATCCTAACCTTAACCCATG
This sequence comes from Phoxinus phoxinus, assembly GCF_949152265.1. NCBI lineage: Eukaryota > Metazoa > Chordata > Actinopteri > Cypriniformes > Leuciscidae > Phoxinus > Phoxinus phoxinus. Next base: position 16,533,726 of record NC_136897.1, on the reverse strand, counting down.
TAGTTACCTATATTTCCCAGTACTTGCGTACACTGCAAGTATACGTACTGTAAAATAAAGTGCAACCGGATGCTTTTAAAGAGGTCAGAGCTGTTGACAGCTGAGGACAAAACAGAAATGTTGGTCTGGGCCCTGTGATAATAGGGGCCCTTAAAAAGTATCAACAACTGATAATTGTTAAAGATTCTTTGTAGGTCTTTGCAATGCTCAGCGGCTTCACCTTTAATCAGATTCAGCATGTATCGGGTCAGGTGTGCTATATCAAAAGGGATCTTCAGCCCTCTAGAACATGACCTTTGTGGTTATAAAAAGCATTTTATGACTCAAGTCATTAACTCCACCTATTTATAGTCTTGTTTATAAACTACAGTTCAAAAGTTTGGCGATGGTATAATTCTGTATGTTTTTGAATAAAAAAAAAATGTTATGCTTACCAAGGCATTTATGTGAACAGTAATATTGTTCAATGTTATTACAATTTAAAATAACTATTTTTTATATATATTTTAAAATGTAATTTATTCATGTGAAGGCAAAGCAACCATTACTCCAGTCTTCAGTGTCACATGATCCCTGGTGGATGAGGGTATAGGGGGCGATTTCAAACAAAGCCCTAGTTTCCTAGTGTGTTCTAGTTTGTTCCCTTGGTTACTGATTACATTCACCTGTTGTTTATTTAGTTTTCTTATTAGCTCTCCTTGTGTATTTAAGCCCTAGTTCTCCTCAGTGTTTTGTCTCGTGTTACAGTTTTTTACAGTCGCTTGGACACATTTCTCAGGTCACTTTTTCAAAACTATTCACACAGTTCTCCTAACCAACTTTCAGCTCGGCACAGCAGTTAATTTCACATTCAAAATGCACTAAAACTACCAAATCACTTCATACATGTCTCAAATCAACACATTCTTCCATAAGACTTCCGTAACAAAGGTTGACAGTTTAGCCCACATAGACTTCTGCTGTGCTCACTGTGTGAAGAGTTTTGAAAAAGTGACCTTAGTATTGAGAATTGTGTCCTAGCGACTGTAAAAAACTGTAATGTGGTATGTTTGGTTAGTGTTTCTCATTCCTGTTCCTGTATTCTCCTGAGTGTCAGTTTATGACTATATACTGTATTCTCCATCGGCGTGTTTACTGACCAGCAAATTGTGACAATTTGATTCCAAAAAAGAAATTATTTACAAATCCATGGCCCTCATTAATGTCATGAACGTGTCAAGGTCAGATATGTCGGATGTCAAGTGTTTCTTTCATTACTGTATATTAGCTATTCCTTTAAAAATCATTAGAAAAACTTGTCAGGTTGGAAAAATGTAAGGCCATGTATGTGTGTATTTGTCTGAGGTATAAATTGTTTGTGTGTGTGTGTGTGTGTGTGTGTGTGTGTGTGTGTGTGTGTGTGTGTGTGTGTGTGTGTGTGTGTGTGTGTGTTCAGATGTCTGTGTTTGTTTTCTTTGTTTGTTGCATGTGAGCAAGTGGTGAAAAAAACTCCCATGCTGTCTATGGCCAGGCCTCCTGCCGAGCAGCTGTTGGCATGCTGAAGGAGCAGCTCAGCTTTGTTCTCCTTCCACACTGACCGCTGAGAGCTTTCCCATGTCAGCAGGACTGGGCTCAAGGCCTTGAAGGACCTTATATCCGTCTGCTCATGACAGGATGCTGTTCGCAAGTCTCCTTTTCCACTGGTCCAAGGTCAGTTTTGCGGCATATGTTAGACTGATAATGATAATTAATTGGGTCAGCACAGCTGGTCATGGATCAGTTTAAAAGGAAACAAGGCAGTTGCCAGATCACGGTAAGTGAGGGAGTCCGGCTCTAGAGTCACAGCAATTACAGACACTTGATCGGGGATTAAACACCCGTCACAAGCAGATTGAAGGCCAAACGAACACCAAACTGCCATACTCTGTGACGTGTGATTTAAGATCAAATATAAAATTTAACAAAAGGTTTTCGGGTTTTTTTTGGTGAGACAAAGTATTTAAACTAATATTTTGCTTAGGTTACAATAAACACCAAATTATGTGTGGGTTGAGAATAGATCGAATAGATAGTAATCCAGTCTAGACCAACCCAAAGCCTAGAATGTTATGATATATTAGTTACATTTCTCCTATATACAAGTCATGACAAAAATACTGCTACAAAATAAACTTTAAAAAAATAATACTTGCATATAACCACAACTATGCAAATATTTTGTTCACCTATAAAATGAAATGCAATAGTTCTCAAAAAAAATATGTACAAATGATGAATTCTGTGTCTGAGCAGAGAAATTAGAAAAGTCTGGAAAATTCACACTCCTGGAAATAAAATGAATTGCTCTTATTACAATTACTCTCTGCTCATAAACATCTAAGTAGTCTGCTTTATTTTGTGCTGCGTTAAAATCCGACACGAGGACACTGAGAGTGAAATCACATGTAATACTTGGTTCCACAATTCTATTCGTCTTCTGCAATAAAACAATACTAAAAACAACTGTGCAAGCCTCTGTAAAACCACTGAGCCATCCGTATGAGAGATCTCTAAATAATTCAGCTCTAGTTATCTCAAGTAAATGCCATTCGGTTTTGCTATTAAGCATGCGGAAACTATAATAGTTTTATGTAAGTGCTAATGATGTTGTAGAACAAATCTGGTAAGTGTGCTTTTAGCCATCTTGTGAATAATGCAGCTTGCACTTACAGTACATCCCTATCTTTACCATCCTGATACACTGAATTAAGTTATCCTTGATAAAGAGTTCAGAACATTTGAAATGAATGTATCTAGTCAAGCTACATTATTGTTATGTAACTCAAATGAAGCCATTCAACTGGTCTAAAGCTAAGGGTTGCGTTTATTCTCTTGTGAGATTAAGGAAGTTAATTTGCGGCTTTCCCTTGTGACTTCTCCTGAAACTGGCCACAGTATTGCTCAGTATAGCATTTTGCATGTTTACCACAAAAAACAAGGTGTGAATATTTGAATTGAAGTGTAATCCAGTGCATTTCTATAGTTCAAGGTTAAACTGCATTGCACTGTATACTTTCCAGTCTGCCGTGGAAAACTCTGCACAGGAGACATCTGTTTGAGTTGAAGTCTAATTGGCCAAGAGACCTTGCAAGCGGTAATTCATTTAATCCTATTAGCCAGTGAAATCTACACTGAAACGTGAGGCTTGTATTTGCAGCAATATTAGAATGTGATACGCATGCAGATGTCTGAGGCATGGCAGTTTATATATAACTATCTCCTCTGCACGACATGGAGAGGGATTAGTTTAGAGAGAGGTTACCATTCATGCAAGAATGATAAGGAAACACCTCAGATGGCCTTTGGCAAATACCCCAAGATGGCCATATTGTGTATGCATGAGCGGAGTCTCTGGGATCGCCCATTTCAGGTCTGCGCAGTATGTCTGATGGGCCAACACCATGCCAGGAGGAATAAATGTAGCATTCAAGCATTCAAAATGCATGCACTGGAAAATAATAAATCTATTTTAAATCCGTTTTAATGTCATAACAGTAGTTATGAGATTAACAGAGTTAATTTCATTGAATTAATTATGTATATTATGATTTTATTTACTTTAATATGTATAATTTTAGTTTTTATTACTACTGTTCTTTTTATGTTCTTATTTTTATTTTTTTATTTATTTATTTTTAATATGACTCCAGAGTTGATTATATGGAAAAAGCTGCCTTATATTTTATCTAGGGCAGTAGGCTGTGGTTTTGCAGGCCGTGTCAAATGTTGAAACGTGACTCAAGACAGGTCTAGAAATAGTGAGCCACTGAACTGACGTTGTCCCAGTCAATGTAAAGAAGAACGGAAATAAACAAGTGCTTAGACTTTGAGGCCTCTACTGGAGAAGAATGGGCAATAGGAAAACCTCAATTTGGATGTAGGACGGTTAAAGGTTAAAGGGTCTGGGTTTCAAAATCTACGAACTACTTTAAAATACTTGCCTGAAGTTAGATAGATTATCCACAAACATTGTAGCATATAGGGGTGGCTTATGTTTCAGGGTAATCTTGCACACAAGTGACTCTTGTAATCTAAATGCAGGATCAGAAGGTTTTATGCGGATTTGGCGTCTGTGCCAGAAGCACAGGGACCTAATGCATGAACCGATAGATCTGTAAGATGAAGCAAGTGACTCACGTTTCCTCATTGCTTCAGGCTAGAACTGATTAGAGATCAGCTGGGTATGGAAAGAGAGAGTCGACAGCAGGTGTGTGGATCTGTTGTACGTCAGCGTTCGTGGCTCATTGATTGGATAGACAATCTACGCTGATAGGCATGGAAAGCCTAAACGTAAGCTACTCAAACACTGCAGCAAAAACAGTGGTATGACAGATGATACTGTAATAAGATAATATGTTTTCTAATTTGACAAAGACAATGATATATATGAAGCTATTGTTTTTAGAAATATATTTTATTTTAATAATAGGTTTTATATTAATAATATAATGTAGTTATGTCTGTTTTGCACTGCCAAAAAAAAAAAGTTCCAAAGAAAACCACAGCAGACCCCTCGTAACAGCGGTCAACGGGTGTTTTGTTCATGCATGATTTGCATTAACAAATCGAGTAATGATTCAATGACTCCTGCCAGTCACTTCTGTTGTTTGGAAGTCAAAGTCCACAGTAGTCGACTGTCGAGTTCACGCGCGTGATCATAGGTAACGAAGATGATTTTTTTTTACAAATATCCATCAGAGCTGATATTCTCAAAACACCACACAGCACCGTCTTCGGCTGACAGTTGACAGTCTGAGTCTCCACTGTTGCTTAGTTACCTGTGATCACGCGCGTGAACTCGACAGTCGACTACTGTGGACTTCGACCGAAAACAGGAAGTAAATACAGGTATGTGCGCTTGTTGAATTAACATCATTTTTATTAATATCTTTCACATATAATGCAGTCAGATTCACCGTGTTCACTCTAAAGGAATCACTCAACATGGCTGGGCACTTGTAATGAGACATCAAGGATGTTAAGAGGATAAAAGCAGGTTTAAAACTTGCCCCATTCAAGTCAATACGGTGCAAATTTTAAAAAGAGGATAACACGGTGTAGGCAACACCGATTTTTGTCGTTGTTCTCTGTATTGACAGCACTCCAAATTTACTAAAAATTGAGCTCAATGTTAAAATTGACCGGAGTTCTCCTTTAAGACATGCTTTTTTGGGGCAGTAAATAATGGTGCAAACACCAGTAAATTGACGAGCGCAAACCTTAGTAAATCACCTTGCGTGATTCATTGAACTACTCTCCTCCCATACATTTTGTGTCTGAAAGCAAAACTCCTAAATGCATATGTAATAATAAGGTCAGCAAGAAAAATAACCCCGTCCAAGCCTTTTCAGAGCTAATTTTTTAATTGCTTGTCTTGTTGTAAACCCTGTATAGTTTTTAAACGCAAAAAGAGGGTTTGCGCTGGTACAAGCTGTTAGTAATTATTAATACATAATAATACTGTTACACATTTAAATAAATTAAAATATTTTCATATATCATAATATTTATTATTAGATATATTTTATATCTTTAAGTTTATTTTGCAATAACATTGCATTCCAAAATTTTTACTGTTACATTTGGATTTCTGATGGGGGATTTCTGCAACGTTTGGAAACCATTTTTATTGTGAACAGCACTATAGAAATAAATTTGAGGAAAATGTTGGATGATTCAATATATGTAGGTCATTGTTAATTGTTCCACTGAAGAGACGACAAGTTTAAATCTGTTTGCTATTTTGTAGCCTCTGCCAACCTGGCTGGTTCCCAAAGAGTAGTGGGTTACTGGGTCTGGAGCTACAAAGATGTAGACTTGCTTGAAAGTTTATCTGAGGCCCTTTCGGAAAAAAGCAATCCCAAATCATTTGTACATGGCAACTGGAGCATTTTAGCCGTGTCATCAGTTTGCTCCTGTGACTGAGAAGTGAAGTGTAAAGTGGGGCAGTTTTTCTAGCTGAGTGAGATACAAGGAAACCTGGCACCCACAAGTAGGCTAACAAATTTCCACCATCAGGCCCTTTGTTGTTTATGGAAATGACACAAGGGGGAGACGACAGGCATTTTCACGTGACTCAAACATGCAAGCGCTGCAACCGTCCAAGACCCTGTGGTGCCCTACTAACCTGCCCTTCATGGCATTTTGTAAAGCACCCTTAATTGTGCACCAATAAAATCATTGTGGAACTGTTACAAACACTCAAACACAAAGGGCCTGATTGTTTAGCATTCAGTTTAGTCTTCAGATAGGAATAATTTCAATGAACAACCTGTGTCCACAACCCACAGAGGATAAGCAGTTTTTAAGAATGGATGGATGGATGGATGAACAACTTATGAGATCATGTCTTTCATGGTTGTTTGTGTGAAAAACTATGGAAGTCTCTTTCTGAATAAAATTTTATAGACTTTATATCTCTCATATCCCATTGCAACTCATATCACGATGCAACTTTTAATCTAGCAATCGCAACTGTATATTTCACAGCATCTCATAATGTGATATTACTTATTGTATCAGAATAACATTTTTTTTAGGTGGAAATGGGCTTCCAGAAGTGACTGTTTTTGGACATGAAGTACAATTAAATTTGTTCTTTAACTGGAATCAATCAAAATACAAACTGTGTGCATCTCAAAAAGACATATTTTTAAACACTTTCGGTATAATGAATTGCTTTGTTGAAATAGCAAAAAATTCTAAACTTTTCTTAACAAAAGTAGAACATATGTGTCTTTAAACCTTTTCTTTTCTTTTCTTTAAAGTTAGTAAAATTTTATATTAGTAGACATTAGGCCACAATAATGTAATTTGCTTTAATTTAAGCTGAAATCTGGTTGATATCTAAATTAGATATAAAGGATGATATAAATATCTAAAATTATTTCGAAGGATTTTCAGAATGCATTGCAGGAAACAAAAAAACTGCTGTTCAGAGACAGTTGCATAATGACTGAGCTCATTTGTTATTGTATTATTATATTATATATTGATTTTGGTGATGATATCCTTTCCTCTGACCCTTGTTCCTTATCCCTTTCTTATCAATAATCACTTGCTCTGGCCAGAGGCCATGACAAATGACTGGTGAACATGAGTGCAAAGCGCCTCCCTTCTCAACAATGCTTTTATTCTATCTTCCTTAAGAGTATGTGGCTTTCTGAGGGGAAATTCCACAGAATCATGTGACCTACCAGAACCAGCAATTTTATGGGCAGGGAACTCTGTAGAAGTTCCTTATTAGTGTGTTTACTCTTGTGTATGATTTATTTTTTCAGTTATTGATGCTTTTATTAGTATGATTTTCACCTCACTTACTGTATATATTAAATGCAGCATAATAAAAGCTTTAATGGCGTACTTTGTCACATAATAAATAAATATTCACTATGGTTCTGGACTTAAAAAAACATGAAATACTCGTGAAAAATGCATGAATAAAATAAATAAACTATGATGGCAAACTCCCCTTTTGCACTTTCTGTGAGATGGTTCATCACCATATGACATTCCACTTTAGCAATGACACTGTCACATGCAGACTGGAAAGTGACCAAGATCATGAACATTTAGCTAATGTTTTTTTTTTTTAATCCATTTTTATAGCTGGCTAATGGTATAAAGTTTTATGACAGTAGCATTCTTAACCTGAGTCTATCTACTTAATATGTTTGGCCTTAATGTTAATATAGCACCGTCTCTTAAGCTACAGCGCCTAAATTACACAGTCTCTGGATAAATTTGAACATGTCGAGCTGACTTCTGGGTTGGCGAGAGGGGGAAGACACACGCTAACTACCTGGGATCTGATTGGTGTAAGCTAAAGACACTTTCAATGCACAGGCATTTTCTTGTTTCCAAACAAAGCTAAAATGTCTGGGGTGAAGAACACAGTAACATGGCAGCTTTATATGTCTGTGTCAGTCAGTCATATTGTGCCTATGCCATTATAGCAGGAGGTGGAGGACATAATGGTAAACACTGGTTGAATTGGTTGGGTGCAGAGGGTTCACACACATCTGTCCACACAAACAAGCCAAGTTCGGTTTCAACAGACTATGTGTGAAATCAAATCCTTCTCCCAATATAAAGTTCTCCACTGGGCCCGGTTGTTTTTAGCTTTTGGGAAGCAAGCGCGACTGGAAGCAGTTTGCTGTAAATAGACTCTGTAAATGTGCCTTGGCTCGTATATGCTCTGGACGGCAAACTTCCCTGCACATGTGAAAGGACCAGACATGAGAATACAAATCTGCTTTTATTTATTTCCTTTCTGAGTCGCTTTGGATAAAAGTATTAGCTAAATCAATAAATGCAATATAGATTGTATGAATCCTCTAGAATTTAGAAAGCTGTGAAATGGGAGTAATGCGCTAAACTGCAAGGAGAAATAAAAGGGCCTTTGGTGGATTTAGTTATGGACACCAGCAAGAATAAATAAATAAATAAATAAAAGTTCCTCAACATTTGTCATTTTCACAACGGACTAACAATACAGTATAGCCTACAACCAATAAACACGTTCTCCAACCATAAAAAAAACAAAAACAAATGTATACAACATTACTAAAAACCGCATATAAGACCATTTATCAGAATAACGGTTTGACCAGAGGGATTTCATTTCTGTCTCTTTTCATTCCTTGAAAAAATTCTAGTTATCTGCTTGGTACCAAGCTTGGTCCCCACCTCTATCGGAAAAAGGGACTACAAGTGTGAAATATTGCTGACTGACACACTGATAAAGAGCCACAGGGCCCCTTAAAAGTGTTAAGGCGTGCGTGAGTGTGAAAAGTAGAGCTGTATGCTCAATGAACCATGTCAAGTTTGATTAAATATTTGCCAAAATAACACCCATACCGACCTGAACACAGAAAGTGTGTTTTACAACATGTTTATTTGCTAACGAAGGTCGCTTATGAGGATCATTTGTGTGCACGTTTTAATAATCTCTTTATTGCAGTTTGACTTTTGATCATACTCAAGTGAAACAACGGTTTATTCACGTTGCAACAGACACTTGAATAATAAAACATGCCCTAAAACCATACACATAAAAACAGAATGTTTTGTTTTTTTACAATTTACATGCCTGAGCTGTTTAGTTTGCTAAAAGGGCACATTACACAATAGCCAGAAATTAAATGAGGATTTCGTTAATTTCTCAATAATACCAGCTGATTATTTAAAACTATTTGTTAATGATTCAGATCCTTGTGCAAAATACAATTTATAAATCTGTTCTGTACCTATTTCATAATACAAAAACACGAGTGTTGAAATAATTTCAAATCTGCTGTAGTCAAAGGGTAAATTAAACTATAGCGCCCTCTTGCGTCTTTTCTGATTATCTGGTTTACACATAGTGCCAATCTTGCTTGAAAAGTAATGAAAATATTGTATTAGATGTGTGTTATAAGAAATGTTTATTTTAAATTAAATATTTTAATTTAATTAACTTTTAAATAACGCGTAGGCCTATATCTAATCTACCTTTGAAACGCTTGCAGACTTCGCCCTCTTGCGGCTATACCTATTCACTTCACCCTTTCCTTTCATTTTACCCAACAGCGACACCTATTGATATTTGGCGAAATTAACAATAATAACCAACTCCACAAAGGTAAAGAGATAATGAGATCAAATGGAAAACAAATATATACAAATATTAAATAAAAATAAGATATCAGTAATCAGTGAATGGGAAGCGACTTTTTCCTTTTTCTTATTGTAGCTTAGCATACTTATTATTTTAACATAAAAAGCCCATTAGGCCTCATAGGATATAAAACATTTTCGACCTTCATTCGAATGCTGCCTACCTACCTATAGGCTACAGTTGTAAATGAAAACAGGCGCTCATTTATCGTCATATGTGCATATTGTTGTATCCTATAACCCACATAAATACAGTCTTAAAGTCAAAACTTTATTATCATGTTTAGGCATTTACAAAAAATAAGTAAAATAATATACAGAACGTTGACTAGGTAAAGAGATACATTAAATGAAGGGGGAACATAAAGCAATTACATAAGAATGGTATAACCAATAATACTAATAATAATAATATACAAATATAAAAAAAAGAGGAAAAAAAAAAACCGACCAGTGAATGTGTTAAGGCGATGAGATGGGATGGGATAGATAAAATATCTTCGTGTAGGGCTATATTATTTGATGTCCTGCATTAATCTTTTAACATTTATTCATAACAAACTTCATTCGAATGCTGTCAACAAAGGCGCATAGGCATAGATAGCAACATCGCGCGCAGTGCAGGACAGAGCATAGTCGATAGTTTAATATTTAAGATTCAGAATTTCACATATATTCAGAATTTCATATTTAAACATTTATTTCAATTGCGATTGCACTTTCAGTGTACCTGCATTTTCAGACGGTGGCGGCTCCTTTAAGAACTCAGGCATTCCGAACTCCTCCATGACGTCAGAGCAGTAAGACGCTGGCCGAAAGTCGCGAAAGGCCAGTGCGCTTCTCGCAGATGACTAGTGTTAGAGCGCATGTTATTACCGAGTTTTTAACTCTACATTTGTGTTTTTAATTCGTTCGGCGGCTCTTTCAAATAGCCTGTGACATTTCGAAGTCTTTTAACCTTGAAGTGAGTTTATGTAAGTCGCCTTTTAACTCTCTGAGCCCGGAATTGGTGGGTTGACCCTCGACATGGATATTAGCTAGCTTAGCTAACGTTAGTCACCAAGAAACCGAAATAACTGCGTGTCAGAGGGTTTGTGTCACAGTTTTATCGCTTTTAAACATAGTTTATGTTCCTGGAGTCGAGCTCTCTGAGGCAAATATTCGCCTTGGGTGTTGCCAAAGAAGGACTGAAGTTCGGGAGAAGTCGCTAACGTTAGTTGTTTAAGTAAAGGAAGAAAAGAAGTGGGAAATGTTGACTAACGCCAACAGTCCGCCGAAGTTTCCGCAGCAGCAGCAACAACAGAATCCAGCTCCATACGTGTTGGGTAAAGGCTCACTTCAGATCAAGAAACATGCCATAATCGAAGACTACAAGGTCACAAGTCAGGTCCTGGGACTAGGCATCAATGGCAGGGTTCTGGAGATCTTTCAAAAGAGGAATGGGGAGAAGTATGCTTTAAAGGTAACGTTAAGATTGAGACATTTATAAATCTGCTTGTTTAACCTTATGAACAAGTTTAGGCTTTAGGGGTTTATAGTGTTTTGGGGGACTTTTTAATAAGTAAAACACACGTCAGGATTATTCTTTAGGACCATCTGTCCATTCTCTCTCATATTCATAAAACCTAAAACCAGTGTTTTATTCTTCATTTGGAGTGTTTGCCTTTGTGAGTTGTTTAAGGGATTTAAAAGTAATCAGGTAAGCTTTCTACAGGTGTTCTTCCAGGGTACACCGTGATTTGGGAGTGAGTTAATCATTCATTTTAAGAGCACAATGGAAATTAGAAAGCCATCTGTTTTATTAAGAACCAGGTGGCAGGTTCCTGTTCCAGCTGGCCTTTGATATTAACGACTGTATTGGGCAGAATGGCTTGGAGGAGAGGGCAGAGAATGACATAAGACGTTCCACCACCATCACAGGGAGTATTTATTTCATTTAGATTGACGCAAATCCACTCCTAGTTACGCAAAACAGGAAGTTGGATCTTGTTTTGGTCTGTTGATTTTGGAATGGGAGGTGTGTCAGTTCATTCAGTATCATGTTGATGAAGTTGGCAGGTGACATTTTTTTTATGTTTGGTTTTGGTTGTTTGTAGTGGTGGCCTGTGTTTGGTTGACCCAGATTGAGTTATTTAGTCCCACGTGTTCTCCTAGTAGTAGTAGCCCAACTGCTTGCAATGCATACTAAAACTTATCAGGTATCATTTAGGGTACATTGGGCATGTGGTTAAAATAGTTGGGTTGAAGCCATAGCCTTGTGGTCAGTGCTCTGAAATAGGGTCCTGTATGGCTTTGGGCAACCCGAGTTCAAGTCTCAAGGTCCTTTTTCCACTTTTTCATCCTATTGCTACTTCATCCCATTTTCCTCTTTACAGTCCGATAAAATATAGGCAAAATTACACACATATATATGGCAGCATTTTTTTGTAATAATTCAAAAACGCAGCGTGTTATCTCATTAATGTCATTTAAATTAAATTAATTTATTAACAAATTATGTTTTTGAACAGTTATGGCTGCTTATTAGCCTATAAAATCAACATCAAATTCAAAAGTTGTTTTAACAATGCACAGATCATAACACAAAGTATTTTGCTTTAAAGGTACAATATGTAAGATTTTTGAATTAAAATATCCCAAAATCACAAGGCCAGTGTTATATATTTTGTTGAGTTGATTACTTACAATATCTCAAATGTTTCCAACTTTTTTTTAAATTGTGAGAAAACACGCCCGTTTCCTTTAACCGAGGAAATGGGGCGTGTGAGCAGGGGTGAGCTGGGAGTCGCCAGTCAGTGGCGTCATATCCGCGTTACCCTCGGTTTCCGCTAGGGCTGGGCGATATGACCAAAATCTCATATCACGATATAAGTCATCTCATATCCCGATAACGATATATATCACGATATAGTACCTTTTCTGTAAATTCAATCAATTAATAATTTATATATATAATTACTACATGGAAAATACTTTTAGCATATATCAAATAAAAGAAAAGTTGATATATATATTGAGTATATATTAAGTATATCCTCAAAAATGTTTTTTATATATATATATATATATATATATATATATTATATTCTCAAAAAAAAATGGGCAAATGTTTGATTAAGAATGTAGAAATATAAAATATGAACGAAATTTAAAACACTTTTCAAAAACAAATGTTTACAGGCCCAACATAAAATATTGCTAGCCTATATAAAATACCAAATGTAAAAATTCAATGGAAGATGTTTAAAATGTAGCAGAAATCAGGGCTCCGAACCTGTTCAATGAACGAAAACAAACAAACGAAATTTTGACAGGAGCATAACCAGAACCGGAAACCAAATTAAATTTAATCGTTCTGAACAGACCGTTTATATACTGTCTATGGAACAGACACGCTTATTTGAAATGGCCATTACCCAGTTAACAACGTTATTTTATCGTTCTGTTAACTATTTTAATTTGCCAGTCAAACAATCATGTATTCAAATAGTACAGACTGAGCAAATGTGATATTGACGCGCATAGCCTATCCAACGTGAGTGAAATGCCCATGCTCAGCTGTCAGTCATCATTGATAAGTCGCAATGGGAATGCGCTGGCGTTAGTTTTATATACTGTATGTCACCAACTGTCAAAAAATTAGGCCTACATTTCAGTGAAAATGAATAGCAGGTATATGCAACTTTTTGTTTTTTGAAACCAGCGAAAATGGCAGGATAGTGTAGAACATGGATCCACACAACGTCACATCACGCACTTAAAGCGCTTCTGTGAACGGAGAAAACAGAATAAAGCTAAATATATAAAACTAATATATAGGCCTATATGCGAAATATAGGCTATTTGCCTTAAATAATTACAGATTAACAAAACGAAAGGAAGCATTTTGCTGAGCTTCGGATCATGCGACAGGGTCCAAAGTTCACAAAAAGGAGAGATGTTAGAAAAGGGAATCGAGCTTGTTTTCTGTATTTTACGGCTTTACAGTTTTGAATCATTTTTTGCTTCTATCCGTATGACCATAAATTACGGAATAACGGATTCCTGTTCCTGTGATCGCGCCGACGCTTCACGGCACGCGCACACGTTATTGCATTGCTAACTTGACATAGCAGCATGTTCATTATCAAAATATAATAGTCAACCAAACATAAAGGAATTTTACCAAATCATGTTCAGGCTACGGTAGCCCCTCATTTAGGAACGAGCTCCTCGGTTTGTCCTGGCTGGTCCTGCTCGGAAACACCCGGTTCTATCACCCTTCACTCGCCATGTTATTCACGTTTCTGCCTGCATTCTCATGGCGGCGTGTAAGATTGCAGTCCTCCAAATGATGAAAAAAGTTTTGCCGTAAACAATGTTTTTTTGCGACACCACGATATGAACGATAGAGCATAATATGAATCGATAGACTTTTTATATCGTCCATCCGATATATATCGTCATATCGCACAGCCCTAGTTTCCGCTCGTACTGCGTGGAGTCCCGGACAAATGCGGAAGTTGTAGTTGTAGCGTCTATCAAGCAACAAACGTTAGCTTGTTTCGTGCAGTCGTTATGGAACACAATTATTCTTTACCGATTGCAGCTGGTTCTGTTGACAAAGACAAGTCCCATAAACGTACGCACGGGTCAATTTTATATATTCCAAATGTAGCATTCGGTAATAGTTATGTTTATGTAAGGAAAGTAATATTGCTTTAGGTTTGTGTTTAGTTTGACATTGTTTATCACGTCTGGTGTTTGTGGCCATGTAATAAATATAGCATGTGTTATACATAAAGATTAATCAGTCTTTTGGCAAATGATGTGGGTATGTATGTTCGAATGTACTTTTACAACAATTGTTTAGAACACGTAAAACTGCGCAGCTTTATCACAACAATGAATTCGATAAATACAGTAACATCTATGATAACCAATTTAGTATTAAACCTTCTTGCGGTTAATTCATTTTAATGAAATAAAAGCATGTCATTAAACGCAACATTTATAAAAATAGAACTTTACCTCATCCATGAACATGATTTTTCGATTCCCTTCTGACTGATTTACATCCACGGTGGAGTTAAAAACGACAGTTCCCATCATTCCACGTTCCTTCACATCGTCATCAAGCTACGCTGTTGTTGTTGTTTGGAATGGAAATCTTGCATATTGTACCTTTAATACATGGCCAGTCTTTAATTGTAGCTATGGCTCTGCATTATTACCTGACCCTTGGTTTTTAACAGATTTCTGCCCACCACAACCTCACATCATGATAAAATATACTTTATCTATCTATGCTTCTATCAAAGTGATTGTATTTTATTTGCACTTAGACCTAGGGCTGCTCGATTATGGTAAAAGTCATAATCACGTTTATTTTTGGTCTATTTTGACACGATTATTGGTGGTTGATCAAAGTCTTATTTCTAGGGCTGTAAATGATTAATCACGATTAATCGAATTCAAGATAAGTTTGTTTACATAATATATGTGTGTGTATTGTTTATAATTATTTTGTATACTGTATATAAATACACACACATGCATGTACTGTATATATTTAAGAAAAATATAAATGTTATTTATATATAAAATACTAGTTCTATTTATATATAATATAAATCATATACAAATATATATGCATTATATAAATGCAAATATTTCTCAAATATATACATGCATGTGTGTGTATTTATATATACAAAATAATTATACACAATACACACATTATGTAAACACAAACTTTTATTTTGGATTCGATTAAGCGTGATTAATCGTTTACAGCCCTACTTATTTCACGATATGAGTAATTTTAAATATCAGTGAAATTTCACAATCAATACTTCAGCAAAAACTAATAGGATAACTGATATAAGAAAAAGGCCCTTAAAATAATTACATAAGACAAGTAAACAACAGTCAGTAATACAATAAGAACAAAGAAACTAGGCTAATTACAAACAAAATGGACAAATAAATATAACAAAATAAAAATAAAATCAAGTATTTTAAGTTTTTCAGAAGATGTACCAATAGTATCATTAATGACAGACTGCAGCTGGTATATTAGGCATCTGTCACTTTAAGAGCTAATGCACAGATCCAATATACTGGTACACGTGTTTACCGTGTATGACTTAAGACATCGGCTAACCCACTGTGTTTACATTAATACTCTCCAAAAAGGCATTTTGACATTTTTGTGTGTACTCGTTTAGGCGTGTAGCCTATACAAAGCCCATTTGCTTATCCGCGTTTGGCTGTGGGTACAGAAAGCCTTCTGGTGAACAGTGTCTCTTTTGCAGCTTAATGCGCTAATAACAGTGTTTTATATCAAACACGTCCCGCAGTTTAGCAACAGTAGGCATTTACAACATGCACTAATTTGGCTGATTTGGATGTTAAGTTTGGGCTTTTAGGGAGGAATGAAAGTGCACTGCTGTGAATAAAAGGAAGGTACGCTACGCTACGTTTTAGGCCTACCTCGATTATCTTGTTTTCAAATTAATCACACAGCCCTACTTAGACCCATCAGTTTTTGAGTTAAAAGGCAGTCAACCAGACTTCGGGCAAAAAGTATGTCTCAAAGGTTAAAACAATCCATTTTTGTGGTTGGGCTCTTCACATTCACTGTCTGTGCTGCTATAGCAGCAGAGTAGAAATGTGGAGGTGTTCATTCACCCCGTTATAACATTTATTTGGCTGGGGTCTTTTTTTTTTTATGCTTCCCCAAAATGTTGCTGTGATCATAATCACAGGGCACTATACTGTAAGATCCAGCATTTGCTTTTTGCTTCAGCTTGGTGGGATATGTTGAAGGAAAGCCCTGTTGATCTTTCAGGGACACTGATGATGTCAGCATGCTGCATGCTGGCTTTCTGTCATCGTGCTGAATGATCTCTGTGCTCTCCGGTGACGGATCTGGCTCAGCCCCACATTCATCACCACACACGGCCTGGCTATTTGTAGCTGCAAAGGACCATTGCATACTTGTGAGAGGCAAGAAAAGAGTGTGGGACTGTGAAGCATGAGATTGCTGCTGATGGCAGTTTGGAGTTTATGATCCGAGTTATGGACACAGATATTCACCCTTCGTTACGATTTAGTGTTTGTGTCATGGTGCCTTTGATCTGTATGTTTGGGGGAAATTGAGTCATAGCTGACTTGCCTATTAGTAAAATAAGTTTGATCAGAGTAGCTGTCCAGTCCACTACTGAGCATAATTTTGCTAACAGTGCATTTCCTTATGTTTGAGAAAGTGGCGTGTATTTTTTTTCTGCACTCGTGCTTGTGACCCAGTTTAGCTGGAAATGAAAGCAATTCCTGATTTCAAATATCTAAATGTTCAGCTTGATCCACAGGTATCATCATTTTGTGTAATTTGATGCACACGGAATAAAAGAATCGTCTTGTTTTCAAGCCAAGGAATAATTAGCTTTGAGGACTCACTCACTGTGATGTTTAATTCATGAATGTGCAGGTTTAAACTTGTGAGGTATCTATAAAGTCTGCGTTCAAAGCCAGTTTCAGTTCTGTTCTGAATGCAAAATTCTTTCAATGCTCTGTCAGGAGACACGTTTGCAACAAAAGCCTTTAATGCTTCTTTTTCATTTTTATGCTAAACACATTCTATGTCTTTAGCATGTTGTGTGCAAGTACCAACACATCCTAAGTAAACTGGCTGGCATGGAGTTCCAAGATTTTTCAGAGAAAAACAGAACAAATCACTTCCGATGTTTTTGTATGTCTGATGTCTCTGATCCCTGCATCAGACATACAAGCCTAGGGTGCAACCTCTGATATATTTTGCTGATTAAGTTGAGGATTAAATGCCACATGGTGCCTGTTCTTAGGTGCTTTATTTTTCCTGTCCGTGGGATCAGTAACAGTCTGAGGTTCATATGAGTATCTCCTATCTAACTCTCTCTTAATCAAATTATGATATAATATCACTGCCGAATATCGATAGCTCCGATTCAGAAAGTAACTTTCATTGTGTTATGCTCCCTGTTTCAGTATAATAAAAATTTTTATGATTTGCACTGCAGTTTGTTTGTAGTTTTGATGAGATAGAAATTATTTCAGGGATCGTATGCATGCAACTCTGTTTTTAAACACAATTGTTAGTAATTTAATTCAGCCTTTCGTTTAAGTGAGCGGTATCTGTAAAGAACACCCATAAAGACAACAGGTGCAGTGTGCCCTGAGATCCTACCAGATTTGTTTTATTATTAGTGTAAAAAAAAGAAAGAAAAAAAGGCAAACTTTTATATGAGTTAACCCAAAGTCCATCCTGTGTCAGCCTGATTTAGGATGTGTGCCTGATTTTGAAGGAAATTCTGCATGGATGTTAGACGGTCTGTAGAATATATTACAGCTAGCTTAACATTTTATATGATGTGAAGACAAAAGTATTGTAACTCATAATTTGTCCTGCATTTAACCCATCCAAGTTAGTACACACACATTAGGAGCAGTGAGTAGACTTGAGTAATCCTTCGGGGTACAAGTCTGACTCTCTAACCATTAGGCCACTAATTGTTAATCTCAAGTAAAAAATATATAGCATTTCATTATGGCTGCCCCCTAACATGACTAAACCCAAAATGTGGGAACATTTCGAGAGATTAAAGTATGTCCGTGAAAACGTGGACAAACTCGTATTCCTTTCTCATTGCATGAGAAAGCTGAGATCAGAGGAAAAAAAAAATAGTGACCGTGAGCCAGGTAAAACCTAGCCTAATTTTAGGAGTGTAAAGGATTGTAGTTTGTGATCCATAAAGATCAGGCCTGATGATTATGCACACATGTGATTCGCTGATTGCAAAGTTTAACCATCATAGAGTGAACGTTTATCATTTGCACGCGACGCAAGAAAGTGGAATTTGCACGATTGTCAATTTAAACATTCAAGCGATTTTAAACCATTCCAGCTCGATAAGAGGCGAAAGAGAACTCAATTCGGTTCACATCTGTGTGCCCAGCCGCACCTTCAGAGAGGTGTGTTTTAGACTGCACTCGAACACATAATTTATTTATTTTTTCTGTCGTCTTTCGCATGAACGGACACGTACACAAAATTGTCAAACTAGCCATCTCTGCAAGTATTCTCGTAAATAGTCGATTATGTCTTAAATGAATGTAAACAGTTGAAAAACAAAATTGGATGTGTATTCGTGCATTAGGTCTTAATGTGACATCAGCTGCTGTTTGTGTCAATGTTAATCCAACAACTAAAAACAAAGATAGATCAATAACAAAAATTAATCTCTATATTACATTTATACAGTAAACACTATACAGTGTTTAACATTTAATTATTACTTTTCTGTACCCAAATTAATTGTAACTTTGTTATATGGTATTTATTTATTTATGATTGTAATTATTGTATTTGTTGTTTTTTCTGACTGTTCACTTTTTTAGTTTTAGCACTATGATGATTCAAAGCATTTTAGATGGTTTATTCTTATCATGTAGCCTAAATGCATTAATAGAGGCAGAGACAGAACACAGTGAGCACCGGGAGTCGGGAGAGTCTGTGTAAGAGTTTCAGTGACAGTACTACATTACATAGCCTAACTACTATAATGTTGAATATTATGTATAATAATGCAGTGGGGGAATATTTGCGGGTCCTGATGATGCAAATGTCTGATTTTACTGATTCTACTGCTGCAGCCTGCTGTACTTTCTGCATGTCTTGATTGACAGATTTTTCCATAATCAGCGCGGTATTTCATTCTTAAAATATACCTACCTTTTCCGTTTTGTCTGACTTGCTATTTTGTTTTCGGAATTGTCGTTGTGTTTTCTGACTTGTTTTGTTTTTGGCCATTGTATTAATCTGTTTTTGTTTTTTGGATTTCTTAATTTGTTTTCGTATGTTATTTGTTTTGCACTTCTCAGCCGCTGTACTTTATTCTATCTTTTGTCTAGGCCATGCCCTCTGAGCAATAGGACAAAGTCTTCTCTGTTGCATCAACATGCCCTGAATTATATTTCTAAAATTGAACTAGAATTATCAGTTTATTATAAATGGCTCAAAAAGAAATGCTAGTGACCTTCAAGTTATCATATCTTGCAGTTATGTAACTATGTTTGAATTCATCTTAAATTTTCTCCCCCTTGAGTTGCTTTTGTTTTGTACTTTCATACTTTCCAGTGTTACTTTTTAAGTGTTGAACATT
Source organism: Phoxinus phoxinus (assembly GCF_949152265.1). NCBI lineage: Eukaryota > Metazoa > Chordata > Actinopteri > Cypriniformes > Leuciscidae > Phoxinus > Phoxinus phoxinus. The sequence continues at coordinate 16,513,870 of NC_136897.1, read as the reverse complement.
CAGTGGTTTCCAATTTATTCCATCTAGCTTCTCACTTGCTTTTTGTATTAGGCCTATAAACACAATCAGGTCGGATTTAGGCCATTGAAGTCTGCTTCAGCTTGCTCTTCAACAATGTCACCAAAGGGATTCGGGTATGTACATGTCAAGAGACATGTTAGCTTGTTTACACAAGCACTTTGGAATGATCAGAAAACGCAATCTATGTCAGAAAGGCTGAAGGCAATGACATTTTTCTGCAAACCGAAGCTTGTGACGCATTGCTTAGTGTCCTTTACAACCTCTTAAACAAGGAAGTCATGTGATTCACCCTCATACTATTCCCCTTATACGATCTATTAATTGCATGTATTGGATTGACATTCATCTTCAAAAAAAAAAAACGACTGGCCATTATAGGGTATTATAATTGAGTCCTTTGACTGCTGAGCAGCTATTAGTAAAAGATCAATCTTTTTTGTTTTTTCAGATCTTCTGTTAACTCGTGTGTGTGCCTTTTTAAAGAGCTTTTTGCTCATTCATGATTTGTGGTTATAAACAGGCGGTCTTTTTTGCATGTTGGCAGGAAGAGGAAAGTAGCATGCTTGTTTTACTTATGATAAAGAAATGTGTGGCCAGGATTTGTAAATCACTGAAATTGACTTCTTCGTAGCTGTGATTCTCCATTTTTAACAGCTGTTAATCACAAACATTTATATCGCAATTAATCGTCAACCAAAATGTCATAATCATGAGAGACATTTTAATCATTCCTCAGCTGTTCTGGACATGTTGAAAAAAGGCTTGTCGCATTGCCCACCTAGGCGGTGTTCACACATCCGTATTGTGGCTTTGGTGAGGGTTGCTATTAGGGGTGGGCGATATGGCAAAAATATCATATCACGATTTTTTTCAGGAAAATCACGATTAACGATTTTATCACGATTCCTTTTCATGTTGGTTTTACTATTTTGCAAGTGACTGAGCATCACAGCCAAACAAATGTCCCTATTTTAAAAACAAAGCCTTAGGTAACAAAATATAAAATAAAAAAGAATGGCAGACATTTAGGCCAAAGTGGCGAAGATAAAAAATCTTTGTCATTTTCTTTGTTATTAAAAATTAAGAACAAAGATACACATACACAACTTAATATACAAATTAAATAAACAGTGCTTTATTTTTTCAGCTACAGGTGTATTTAACAGCATTGAAGAAAGTAATTAAATGAACAAATATGAAAAAAAACACAACATCGACTTCACTGTATAAATTGTACATTGATTCTTATTAAAGCTACTATTAAAGTTCTCAGTCAAGAGTGAGTGAGATGCTCTTTGTATTTTGTTGTTTTATTAACAGGGATAGTTCTCCAAAGATTTAAATTCTCTCAAGCCGTTTTAAACCCGAATAAGTCTCCCTCTTCTGTTGAAAATAAAAGTTATTTGGAGGAATGTGGGTAACCAAACAGTTGATGTACCCCAGTGACTTCCATAATAGTTTTTTCCTACTATGGTAATCAATGGGGACCAGCAAACGCCCGGTTAGCCACACTCCTCAAAATATCTTCTTTTGTGTTCAGCACAAGAAAGAAATTAATACAGGTTTGGAACAACATTAGAGAGTGAGTAAATAATGACAGAATTTTTATTTTTGGGTAACTGTCCCTTTAAGGACAAGCGGCAGCATGTTTACTATTAGGGCTACTGTCACTTTAAGATCTGCACGCAACGAGTCTACACGCATTTGACTGACAAGCAGATTTTTTCTTCATTTTTTCTATTGTTCTTTCACTTTAGACATAACCAACTTTGTTTATAAAAAACCTTGTGTGTATTTCACAGTATTAGCGCAATAAGACTCGAAAGATAACTTAGTTCAGTAACGGGCGCTGTTAGACAGGCTTTTAGTGCATGTGCGCGCGTCGGGTGTTTGCGCTCAGTTAGAACAGCGCATCAGCAGCGAACGACATGTTTAACCGACAAGGCTTTAAAGCACATGCAAATAATTCATTTTTATGAACTACAGTGTCCCGTTCCTCTGCATTTCATGTGGATATACGTCGCGCTGTACAGTATGTTGAGACGGAGGCGCCAGAAATGCAAACTGATAAAATGGACGATCCTACGATATTTCTTCAAAAGCAGATCGTGGAGACATTTTAATCGTCCACGATCAAAAATCGTAATATCGCACACCCCTAGTTGCTATGACATTCTGTAGCTTTAAGTAGGTTGTGGATGAGACACCTGGTATTTTTGCATTTGGTGTTCATGTATGAAAGTGGCTGTGGCTGACATGGTTACAAATGGCTGTACTTCTGTCTATGAATTTTTTTTTTCAACCCTTGAACCTCACCTGTGGGTAAACTGGCAAATAAATAGCTTAAATTTTAAACGTAGTGACTTTTTTTGTATTGTGCTTGCTGCTGACAGACGTTTAAAATTCTACGATTATGTAATACATTTTAGGTTGGAACATAGCATGAATTAGAAACTATTGTGGTATGACCAAATGTCATGACCGTGGCCATTTTTTAAAGGGGTGGTAAAGTATGATTTCACTTTTCTAACTTTAGTTAGTGTGTAGTGTTGTTGTTGTTTGAGCATAAACAACATCTGCAAAGTTACAACACTCAAAGTTCAAAGCAAAGGAAGATATTTGCTTTTAAAGAAAAGGACTATAACAAATGGCTGGTAGGGACTACACGACATTCCTCACGGGTTAGTGACATCAGTAAGCCTAAAATGTACATAAACCCCGCCCCCGCGAAAACGCAGTCCATGTTGAGAAGAGGAAAAGTTGTATAAGAGGACATTTGTGAGTCAGCTCAAACTTTAGCATCCATCTTTTCACATGCAATAGCTAGAAAGTCACTCTGTGTGCATCTCACAACAGTTCCTATGCGAGCGATTTATAGATTACCATGACAGAATATCCTAATTGAAGATAGTTAACTCCACATCAGCAACATAAATTCATCAACCAACCATTCATTCAGAGACGTCCTGTTGCATTCTACATGTTGTCACTTCTTTGAGTCTCTCCATCTTTGTCTGACTCAGTTTTAACATTAAAGACAGAGTCAGAGACAGAGTTTTGCGTGAGCCGGTAATCGCAGCTGCTAACACACATGAGCTCTTGAAACCCCGCCCTCTGCAGCAGCTCATTTGCATTTAAAGGGCCAGGCACAAAACGGTGCGTTTTTGCAAACCCTCAAAAAGTGACAACTTTAACATGCTATATAAAAATATCTGTGGGGGTATTTTGTGCTACAACTTCACACACACACACACACACACACACACACACACACACACACACACACACACACACACACACACACACACACTCTAAGGGGCATCAGAGATTTATTTTACATCTTGTGAAAATGGCATTTTACCACCCCTTTAACATTTAGACCTTGTTTTGTGGTAAGGGAAACCGTTACTCGCGCGCTGTGTATGCTGCTTCTTTTCCTTCCATATTATAGTAGTCACCCTGATTTAAGTGACAGTTTGTGTTTTGTAGGCTTTCTGTTAGATCAGAAAGATCTCACCTCTCCACCCACTAGATCTCACATGTCCCACAGACACCAGACCAGCTTGACTGCACAAAAGCGTTCTCCTTTTATTTTAGTAAAGATAGAAGGTTTTTACTCTGGAAACCCAGCTTAATGAATATGAAATCAGCTTATTAGACTTTGACAGGAGCAATCCCATGTGTGGATCTTATAATGGAGTTAATTGACCACATCCACTAAGGAGTTTCCCATCTCTCAACCAGTGAGACAGGTGGAAAACCCCTAAGGGAAAACAGATGACTTAGCCAAGCAAGCAGAGTCATGACTGCTGATAGGATCATTATCATTAGCTCAGTGAAGGTGATTTACACTGAAATGTCATCTGATAACACAGGGAAATTACATCAGTGGAGTGGCAGATTTGGTGGCAGTTTTTCAGATCGCTTTTATGAGAAGTGGGAATCAAATGGGCCAGTGTAGCGACTAGCGAGCTATAATGTCTCAACACATAACTGCACAGTCAACTGGAGGAAGTGGGGGAAGGATGTTTGGCGGACTTGAAGAAGTGAAACTTCTAACCGTTGAATGCATTATTTTACATGCAAGGACACCTGGTGGAGAAATTTTGTAGCGGGAAGACAATGGTACTTCGAAGTGATATTTGTCTTCCTTTTTGTGCAAATTATGGCATTTCATTCAAACTTGACTGTAAACTACAGGCTGGGTTTCTGAAATTGCTCCCTGTTACTTCCTAGCTCACAATTTAATATATGAGCCATTTCATGCTGTAAAACCCGGTTAAAGTCGGCATGAAATGTAAAAAAAATTTCTAAATGCAACATGCATTGATCTTATTGTCTTTTTAATTTTTTTAATTCAGTCGAAAGGTCCGTGTTCTGTTTAAATTCTCAACTGGTCAAACTTCTAAGGTCAGAGTTCACTAAACTAAATACACAGCGGAAGACGAAACTTCCTGTGTGCTTCTGTTTCCGGTCTCCAGTGTTTGTATGCTTGTAAATGGAAGTCAATGGAGAGCTCTGTGACTGCGCTTTAACTTTGTGTTAATGTTCAACTTTTAGATGACATATTACAGAGTGGTGTTGTTAGTGAATCCCAGTGTTGTCTGATTTTAATATTCCCTAATTACTATTTATTTTATTTTATTTAGGATAAATGTAATGTGAAGGCCTCTGGTCAATAGCTGCGTTTTACCCAAATAATCTCTTTATAATTGTATCGCGGTGGCTTTCTCCGGTTCTGAACGTAATAACTAGGCCCTTTGCATGCGCTGAAGTTTTGTTTTGAATATGAGAATCGTAAAGCATCTTTAGGGTAGGGCTGTGCGATTATAGCTAAAAAAATTATCATTATTATAATTATTATTATATTAAATAATATACTAATATTAAATTATTATACTGTCAAATACACACAAGGTTTACATAAACAAAGTAGGTTATGTCTAAAGTGAAAGAACAATAGAAAAAATTAAGAAAAAATCTGCTTGTCAAATGTGTGTATATTAGATTAGTTGCGTGCAGATCTTAAAGAGACAATAGCCCTAATAGTAAACATGCAGCCGCTTGTCCTTAAAGGGATAGTTACACAAAAATAAAAATCTTGTCATTTATTTACTTGTTGTTATGTTGTTCCATACCTGTATTAATTTCTTTCTTGTGCTGAACACAAAAGAAGATATTTTGAGGAGTGTGGCTAACCGGGCGGTTGCTGGTCCCCATTGACCATAGTAGGAAAAAACAATTGTGGAAGTCACTGGGGTACATTAACTGTTTGGTTACCCACATTCTTCCAAATAACTTTTATTTTCCACAGAAGAGGGAGACTTATTCGGGTTTGAAACGGCTTGAGAGAGTAAATGATGACAATTTAAATTTTTGGGAGAACTATCCCTGTTAATAAAACAACAAAGTACAAAGAGCAAATCACTCACTCTTGACTGAGAACTTTAATAGCTTTAAGAATCAATGTACAATTTATACAGTGAAGTCTATTTTGTTTTATTTTCATATTTGTTCATTTAATTACTTTCTTCAATGCTGTTAAATCACAATAAAAATCACATAATAGCCCTGTCTGAGAATGATGTCACATTTTTTCAATGATACAAGATCAAGAACAGTGATGTTTGATGGTGGAAAGACTGTGAACACCCAAATGATGTGCTGCGCTTTGACAATAACATTCTGACAAATAATTACAGACTCCTATGAAACAAAAGGATCAGGCTTGGCCTTTTCTACCAAGCTTATCAAAACTTTACTTAATGAAAAGCACCACTTATTTTGTTTCTCCATTGTAATCTCAGCTATTAAACCCATTTTACTTCACAGCAGCTGTTTGCGCATAGTTGGTTGCTTGGTAACAGACCTGAGAGTTGATTACCAAACTCGATGGAGGGGTTTAAGATTTCCTAACTACAGATAAGATGAGATTTTGTAAGATAGGATAAGAATCCTAAATCAACATAAGATTTGCTTCTTGTAATACAAATTTGTGAAAAATCCTTATTTTTTAAAAGACTTGAGATAGAAAGTCCCCAGAAGAGCATGTATTGTGTATCCATTCTTATTAACTATAAAGTTATTGGCCCTCGTATAATGACATTTAGTTCAATATGGCCCTTGACCTACAGTTGTCAATTAAAAAAAGATTGGCACACCATATTTTAGGGGATTAGTACATTTAGATAAAGATGCTGCTCTCAGAACATTGTGACAATCTTGTGAATAAGTAATTTCAGATACAGTTCTTTTCTAGCAAGTTCATTTGTTATCCATTTCCTGTGGTGTGACTAAGTGCTGCTGTGGGTTTCCAGATGACTTGTTGTTTTGGCAGCAAGGGAGTGAACTCCAGACAAATTCTGGCCCTAAACTGTCACAGGAAGACAAGGAAGGTGTAACGCATGAGAGCTGCAGTGACAGTAAGTGTTACAAGCTGGTGGACGTGTTCTGGAATGGGATGAGAATGAATCTGATAACAGGAAAATATGAGGATGTAATAATGTCTTTGTTATTATAGGCCATGACATAGACAAAGCTCCTTTTGAGCTAAGTCAGAGGGGTCGCTGGCAGATGTCTTTAATCAGATCAAGATACTTTGACACAAACATGTTTACTCTGACATGTGGCTGGCCAGTCATCACAATGAGCAATAGTCTACACACACACACACACACACACACACACACACGCATTCCCCAAACACATCCTCAGGGACAAAGAGCATTTAATACTAAAGTAGCTTACAGGCTGTTGTCTCCTCAGTTCCTAAACAGAAGCAGGTGGAAGATGCTGGCCCTCCATCTCCAGCCCTCCCTTCCCATCCTCTAGAAACCCCTCACCCCACTCTTTTGTGTGCTTGCGGAGGGGATCTTTTGTACTGTGCCTCAGGAAGGTGAATGGGCCACATCTGCTATGCTCACACTGAGCGGATGAAGGCAAAACACTGATAACAGATGGACATGATTTTCCTACATATGTACTGGTATTAAAGATAGCGGGACTTTGATTGTACACAAACACTATTTTGATTAACTTTTATAGGCCAACTCAGCATTTTAACTCAATTTAAATGAACTTGTTCCTTTTACAGTGTATATAGTATAGTACATACTTAACAGCACACAGATGTGAATGCTTGACCAGCGTATTGAAACAGAAGGTTGCTACTTTGTGATGTGTGTAACGGCTAGGGATGTGCACGAATATTCAAAATTTCTAATATTCGATCTGTAATTATTATTCGAAAAATAAAATGCTATTCGAATTTTACTACGTTGCTTTGCTGGCCGTAAATGCAGTGAATTCATGATAAATCCCAAGCACTAACTCGTAGTTATAATTAAATCCACTGGGTGACGCCTGTTTGCATTTTTTGTTTACATATTGTTTAGTGTTTTCAACTAAAAGAAAACCTTAAGATATATTGTAAGCTTCTTGTGTATATTGCCTAATCGTAAGCTTGTTAAGAAATGGTGACAAAAACGTAAAACGTTGGTCCAACTCGTTAAACGTCATTTAAAAATAAAGGAATATTCGAATATCCGATTTTTATGAGCCTGAATATTCGAATGCAATATCTTTGAAAAATGGCCATCCCTAATAACGGCACAATAGCATTGCGTTACTGTAATTTTATGTTACTGCGCTGATAACAAACCTTGTTATTCAAGGGGCCAATATCGCTGGTCTACATTTTTTGTTTTTTAGAAGTCATGTGCTTCAGAAATAAAAAGTGTTTTTTAATTTGTGTCAGTGTATTGTGTAAATAGTACAGTCACCTAAATATTTGTTTTTTAGCAAGATCTCTGGTATTGATTGAACCATATAGGGCCCTCAAAATTAAGATGCCAAAATAAATGTTTGTTAAAAAACAAAATCGAATATTAGGATATCTTTAATACTTGAGTTTCAGGCATGCAAACTTGGGGCCGAAAACACAAGTCCTTTTTCCCATTTTTGAACTCACCATTGGCATATAATGCAACAAAGATTGCTAAAGTTAACAGATTTAACTAATAGACCTACCAATCTCTGTGTAAAAATAAAATAATGATGCTGCAATCTTTCTAAATGATTTTTTCCCCCCTCTGTCTAAAGCAAATTTAGTGTCTTTAAGATGCCATGTGAAAATCTTTAGTATGCACTCAAGTCAGCATATGGTTATCGTGTTTATATTGTTTCACGTTCATGTTGAGAAAAACAATCCACATGCTCGAGTGAGAAAACGCAGCGACAGATGTTGCAGAGACACGAAGATAACTGTTTGCTAAGCAAAGTTTCTTAAAGCACTTTGCGTTTTCTCTTAAACCTGTCGAAAACTTACGAAACTTAAAGGAAGTATGTCTCAAAATCATTTTGCTATCAGAAGATATCTCCGAACACTCGCGCTACAGCTGCACTTACCTGCAGTCGACTGCTGTTTGGATTTTGGATGTTTTTTCATTGTGGTGGTGGTATAATTAATTTGATTAAAAGTACTTCCATTTTGTAATCTAATTTTCATAGTAGCTAATTTCAAACTTTGCGAGCCAGGCGACAACATTATGTGATATATAAGTATTTTATTTTTCTAATAATAATTACAGATCGAATATTAAATTTTTTAAATATTCGTGCACTGGATGTTATTGTAAAAATACTTTGACTTTGTATGTTTATCCTGAACGTTGTTCTCCAATGCCACTGTCAGTGTCTCCTTTGTTTGTGTATGTTGAAGTCGTAGATGGTTGTTTTTGTTTGTTGTCAGGGCATTAGCTGGATATCAAGGCTGCTCTGGGGTTTGGCAGTGAAATTGGAGCACACTCAGCCCCACCACATGTTTCATTGGAGAAAACCAACCCCACACCCACCCCCCACCCCTCACAAGACACAACACGTGGCACCACACCTTCTTTCATATCCCACTTCACATGCAAAAAAAAAGAAGCTTGTACCGCCTGCCATATGTCCTTTCCTCCCTGTCACTCACAATGATCCATGGAGATTTGTTAATGACATTTAATATCTTAGTCACTACAGTCTAATATAGATGTTTTAGTTACATTCAGGCCGGACAGGTGGCTGCCCTTCAAATCTCTGTTCCTGTGACGCAAGCTACTTGCACCCAGTGCACCTTCAGACCCTTAATGACGCAGTTTTCCCTTATTTACACAGTCACAGCATGAATACTCTTTAACCTTACTCAGCATGACAGTGCAATCCAAAGTTATGGTGTAACAAATTATATAGGATTCAGATAACAAATAAAAGTCTTGATTTCATAAAAAGGTTTTGCTAGCAAAGGTGCTTTAAAGGGCACCTATTATGTAAAATTATTTTACATGTTTTTTTAACATAAATGGGTGTTGGCAGTATGTACACAACCACCCTATAAATGATAGAAATCCACACAGTGCTCAAGAATGTCTTCTAAGCGATTTGTTGTTGGATGTAAGAATGAATATAGCAGTTGTCATTTACTCCCAACATCTGAGCTGCTGAAGATGCAGTTGGTCACTTGTTTTTGAAGGGAATGCCCCCCCCCCCCCCCAATCTACCTAAATGTTTGTTTGTGCAAATCATTTTACAACAGACTTCTTTGTGAACGAGGGTCCGTACAAAGCAGGCTTTGCTAAAAAGTTGTTACTCGACGAGGATGGATCTGTAATACTAACTGTTTTGTTCGTGATCCAGCTTACAGTCTCCGGAGCGATTGTGGTTACGCCAGTAATGAAAGGGAGAGCGCACACTTTATTACAGTTGTTTTATGGATATAAAGTTAACCAGTTTATTAAGCACCCACTGAAAAGGTCTGTATATATTTGTTTACTGTTAGTTGTAACGAGTGTTTTTGTGTAATTCGCTGTATGTTGATGATTATGCAAGGGAGAGACGCAGTTTAATACTGCGTTTATGCGCAGTATTAAAGTATCTTTTTTATTTTATTTTATTAAATACAATTACATTTCTGTAGATTTCCTGTACCTGAATACTGTTAGACCTACCTCTAAACCTTAAAGCACTGTTTATTTCATTTGTGTTTTAGATTTTTTATTTTTTTATTTGTGCTTTAAATTTCAGAATTTCTGAAATTATTTTGCAAAGTTAGTGTGTAATAAATTAAAACTGTAATGACACTTGGTTTTGGAGAATAAATTTCAGTTTGGTGCATATTTTGTCCAAAAATAAATACTAATTGTCAGACTGTTTCATTTGAGCAGACGTGCTTTGTCCACTTTGTTTGCAAATTGCCCTTCAGTTGGCATGGCGTTTGAGAGAGATCAAACCTTGTTCTTTGTTTCTGAGGAATGTGTTTCAAGCTTTTCTTCTTGGTCTTCACAAAAAAGCAAGAATTAGACCAGTGACTGCAATAATTGGTCTATGTTGGCTTGGCAACACTTTCCGTTCGTCAGCTCAGCGTATGATTACATGTCGCTTGAACAATAAGGTGTCTCAACTTACCAGACTGTGCTTTTATTTCAGATCTAGATACAATATCCTGAGTGTATTCGCAGACCTGGCTCAGTTTCTTGTCATCTTGTTCTTCTTGCATTTATGCTAGTATGGATTGTGTATGGCACTCTAAAATGTTACAAGGTCTGTAGGTACTTAAAAAAACAGCAACACAGTGATTTTCGGTGGGTCCAAGAACTGGATCTTAACTGATCTCTGTCAGAGGACTCGGGGTTAGTCTTTTCAGACAAAAGATCTAGAAGTGCGTCGCCCCTGATCACTAGGGCTGGGCAAAAATATAGATTTTTCGATTAATCGTTTTTTTTAAAAAGTGGTCAATTCAAAATCGATTCTCAAAGGCCAGGCTACACTGATCATTGTAGCCTCCATGTTACAGCTAATGCTGTGAGATTTTATCTTTAACAAAAAATAACCTGATCCAGTTTTATTGCATAAATCCAATTTTCCACTTGTCCAATTTTCAGCATAAATTTTTCATCTTGAATCAAAATCCTGTCTATTCATTGTATGCATTTTAAATATCGAGTTGGGTTCTGTTTTAATGTACCCAATTGTACCTAAAATAAAAAGTTTAAAATACAGGTTTGTGGCTTTTTATTAACCACATGTACACTTTTGTTCACTGTTCTTTTTTATAAATATAGGATTTGTATTAAATATATATTAATTGAATCGAATTTATAATCGAAATTGAAAATCGAATCGAAATCAATCGAAAATCGAAATCGAAATCGAATAGAGAGCTTGTGAATCTTATCAAATTGGAACATCTGCATTGATAACCAGCCCTGATCACGCCTTCCTCTTTTCAAGTTTTATCAAGTAAAAAAAAGTTAATTTGACACCAGTATGTAACATTACATGAGGAAAAAATATCCAATGTCCATCGCTAATTACTTGGCTAGAGAATGTAGATATATTTATTTTTATTTAATTTTTTTATACAGTTTATTAATGTCTTGATGTATGCTACCAGTCCAATTATTTTTTTGTCTTTTTTTTTATATGCTCAGTTTGCTCAAGATTGTTGCTTTTTTTTTATGGTTTCAAACGTATTATAGTGTAAGTCGCAATGCTTCCATTTTCATGTCGTCTGCCTTTTTACACATCAGATCAGCTCTACAACAGTGAGGAATTGGACCTTGATATATATATAATAAAATTGATAATGAAATCTCATCATCTGTGATTTAAAATGCTATCAAATGTCAAAAACATTTAATAAATCCAATTTTGGTATTTCGAATGACAGTAAGCAAATAGAAGTGGAGTAATTCAGGTCCATCTCGCTCTATAGGCTAATAATATTCTACCAAGATTAACAAAACCGCTTGAGCTGCTGAGCATTAGTGAAATGCCACCTTGAAATTGAATATTGCAGCGATCTGTCTGCTTGAAAAGCAATGGCTCTGGTGAGAGAGAGGCTTTGTGACTGCTGGCGTCTGTTGTGCAAAGTGGGTGACATCAGATGTGTCTGCATTTTCACAATTGAGTTAGCATGCTACATATCTTTAATATTTTTTTGTTTACGTTTGTGATACCCATCTTCTCTCATTAGTCAAGTAGGTCTGAATCACTATACTTGGTTGGCATGAAGCAAATGAAAGTTCCTGAAAGCTCTGCCAAATAGGCTGTTTAGCCCCCTGTAGGCTGGTGTGAGAATTAAGCGGTTTGACAGGTGTGATTTGGTGGTGTGCAAAAAGAGGAATCCTGAGACCTCTAAGCCAGCTATCTGGACAAGAGGGGATGACCCCCCCCCCCCCCCCCCCCCCAAAAGAGGGATTCTTTCCTCTACTTGTCATACACAGCTGGTGTAGTATCCCATGAGTCCTTTTCTTTGTGCTTTCCATTTATACTCATTCAATCAAGTGCTTCAGTGTGACTGTGAATCAATTAACATGATTATCATTCCAGAGTTTCCTTTATGATAGGAAGCATCCTGTGTTCCTCGTCTCATAGTTTTAAATTCTAAATGAATATTAGGCCTCTATCTACCTATCATCCTAAAAGCATACATCTAAGAAACAAGAGTCTGTAAAAGTCTCTTTCAGTGAGTTGATAGGGGGCTATTTATAACCTCAGAGATAGGTTTACGACTGGACCACATTCTGCTGTCAGTGACGTTTCAGTCAGGTCTTGGGATTGAGAGTCTATATTTGACATTTTCAATGATGTCATTGCTCTTAGCATCCATAAAACACTGCTCAATTTTCCAGGGCTCTGAAATGTGAGTTGGGAGTGAAAGTGGCTTTTAACTTTACGCAACCATATAAATGTTCTGTATATTTTAAAAGGTCTTCCTTTTAAAACATATGAAGGGCATTTAGGCTAGTTGCCTACAGTAAATGACATGCTTTATTTTTGAAAAAAAAGTGATGTGTGAAATTTTAAATAGTTACAAATGGATTTGAGGTAATTCATGATACTCATTTAAAAGAGTATCACTTCATCATTTTAGTGTGTGAACTGAAAGTACTAAGTGATTTAAATCCCATTTCCTTAGAGGATGATCATCTAAAGAAATCGGCACAATCTCACACATACATGGTGAACTAGAATCTGATCAGTGTTGTCAGGATTGTCTGATCATCCAGTTCCTTGAAATGCATATTACTTTATTACCTCTAGAGGGAGGCAAAACTCCAGAAATTCTCTCAATGATTATATATGGTTAAATGTGGTTGTTCTGCACTTTTAAACCACACGCGCACACGCACACACACACACACACACACACGCACACACACACACACACACACACACACACACACACACACACACACACACACACACACACACACACACACACACACACACACACACACACACACACACACACACACACACACACACACACACACACACACACACACACAAACACAAACTGTGCTTTTCCCCCCATATGTCATATTATAATATTATTGTCATTATTATATATTTTATTATTAATAATGTTTTTCACAAACTTTAGTTTTTAATGCTCATTTTCGTCCTCTCTTGTAGATGCTTCATGACTGTTCCAAAGCTAGACGAGAGGTGGAGATGCATTGGCGGGCTTCCTCCTGTAACCATATCGTCAGAATTGTTGACGTCTATGAGAATCTCTACCAAAACAGGAAGTGCCTTCTTATTGTAATGGAGTGGTGAGTCGTCATCATCTTCTGCTGTCTTCAGTATAGATATCAAAATGCCCTGTTTTTTTTTTTGTGGTCATTTCTACATTTCACTTCCTTTTATGGTCAACTTTCCATTCATAAGCAATTTACAATTCTGTGAATATGAATGTTCCATCTTTTTCATTCAACAGTTTACATAAAGCAACCCTAGGTTATGATATTTGCTCCATGGTAAATGCTGATCAGCACTATGATCAGGCACTGTCTTTATTTCCTTGATCATCCCTACTTTGTATTAAACCTGCAACCTTTGCTGTTCTGGTCCTTATCCATTCGGCTATAAAACATTTTAGTAAAATCATCAGACATTTGTTTCTACCATAAATACTAAGGGTTCATACTAATATCGACTGAAATTAAGTCACAATCTCGAACTTCGAGTCAACTCTAAAGGGTGTCGCACACCGGACGAGAAGCGCAGCGCTGCACCACGTCTGACAACTCGATGTATCGCACACGCACTTTCTCATTTGTTATGTTTAAGGATATTATGGAATTAAGATCATGTCTGTACTATGTTATCATTGTAGGCTACTGCAGGGGTTTTCAACCTTTTAGGATATGCGCCCCCCCAAGTTTGTCTAATTTCATTCGCGCCTTTCCAGGGCTCAAGGACACTTTACAATAAACAAACAACGATAAAGGCAATTTACATTAAGACAGCAGACAAAACAACAGTAGGTAGATGAGAGTGCAAAGTACAATATGCGAATTAGGTAGAATACAAAACAATCTCACAATAATAAAGGCAATTTACATTAAGTATCACTGGTAATATTATGTGTAAGCCACCTTGAACGCGTCAACTCTGCTCCTCTGCTCTGTAGACAAAACTGTTAAGGTCGCCTCGACTGATTAGCTGCGGGACTAATCAGATTGCCCCCTCTAGTGGATGACTAAAGATTTGCTATCTTACATTCACGTTAAGCCTCTAAATTCACAGTTTCTCGCGCCCGGGCCCCACAGGTTGAAAACCCCTGCTGTACAATTAAATACGTTGCTTAGTCTGCAGTCTGAATTCACTTTATCTCAGAGCGTCCGTTAACTGAATGAATTGAGAATATCACCTGAAAATCCGATAACATCAGCAATTTTCATTCAACCAGCTGATTTCTGTAAATGAATGTAAAACTAAATGTATATTGCAGCACAGGGTGAAGTCATAACGACCATTTAAGACCAATAATGTAAATTTAATATAAAAATATGTAAATGGCGCTCTGTGGCGCAGCAAGATTTTGAACAAGGCCGTTGCTGCCGGGCGCCGCGGACAGACGCCGCTGGTGTGTGTGTAACGTTACACTCAGAGAGAATGTGTTCGAATTTTAAAGACGTGGTGCTGCGCGACGCATAGATTTATCTGTTAAACCCCAACAACTGTTTGTTTGTTTTGTTGTGAACTTGAATGTCGTCATCTGTGAAGAAGACTGCAGTTACAAAAGAGAAACTAGATGGCAGGTTATTTCACTTAAGTTTCCAATTGAATGAAGATATAAGTTATTGTTACATTATGTTCTTAATAAATGTTTTAAATTTGACAGTGTAGTGTGGTACATTGCGAACAAAGGTCAGATATTATGCAAGTCTAGTTTAAAAATGGCATTGCAAAAAAGAATGTGAGAATCGAATCGAACCGTGAATCGAACATTTAAAGGACAAGTTCGGTATTTTACACTTAAAGCCCTGATTACAGATCGTATCTGATGAAATAGAACGGTTAAGATTAAACTTTGGACACATGCTCCTGTCCCGAGAATTTTAGTTTTATTTAGCTTTCCCCCCCCACCCCCACAATGGTTGTCTATGTGCACTGGCAGATTCCTTCCTAAAACACATTAAACTTTCGTTTACAAAGACGTGAAACTCACCGAGTGGTCAGGGGTGTTCACTGATACGGTCCCAAAAAAAAACGCTGAAAAAGATGCTTTCCAACAGGTTTTATCGTAGTGTTTGTCCAACTCCATTGATTGTATTGAATGTGCTGTGTGAGGTACGTTATTCCTCCGCCGCTTCTTCTTCTGCTTCTTCTGTGTATTAAATGAAATGCCAGCGGTTTGCTTGCAATCGGCAAAGGTGCATTATCGCCACCAACTGGTGTCTATTATTCAAGCTCTCAACGGAAGAATCTGGGTGTGACGCGTTTGGCAAAATAGGTCCACAAACGCTAAATAAAACTAAAATTCTCGGGACAGGAGCATGTGTCCAAATTTTAATCTTAACCGTTCTATTTCATCAGATACGATCTGTAAACAGGGCTTTAAGTGTAAAATACCGAACTTGTCCTTTAATCGAATCGAGGATTTGGAGAATCGTGACACCCCTAATAAATACAAGTTAAATGTTTGACATTTAAGAGTTTTTATATACCAGTACAGTCATTATTATGGGAACAAAACGTCAAGTCAATTTAGCTGTTTTAACATTTGGCTAGTCACAGTTTGAGTAAATATTTCATGAGCAATATACTGACTTGACATTTGCCATCGCTGAGCCTGTATGTCCTGAATTGCATTGTCATGAAAACCTTGATTCATTTAGTTACTTTTTTACGCCGCCCCTTAACTCATTTGTAATGTTTTGTCAAGGTTTCGTTGCCTCATCCGTGTAAAAAGTTTACCAGCAGGTGTTTGGAGGTTACTTACGGTAAACACTCACTCACCTATTTGCCCCTATCATGTTTGAGTGAATTAAAAATTCCCTTGTCTGATGACGTACCTCCTTAGTTGGTGACCTCTTCACCATATAGACTTTAAGTTGCATAACCAGACGCTGTTGTTTCTCACACTTTGCAACATGTACTATGCTATTGCGAGCTGGTACCAACCTTCTCTGCCAACCACCATTGTGTGCTCCAAGGCAGTTGAACCCAGATTATTTTCATTGGAACGGTCCCCGCTGTAATCAAAATGCAAGTCGCATGGATGCAAGTTCTCATATGACGACACAAAAATAAAAATTTGTTAAAGTCCCTGTAAAGTCAAAATTGAGTATGTGTTCTGAGTTTGTCATATCACAGAAAAATGTGTTATTAGCCACCCAGCCAAATTTGAATGATAAAAAAAGCCGGCAAGTACATAAAATAAGCAATCAAAATCTTGAAAAAATGAGCAGTGGTCTCTGCTCTCAAACGCTGGGGGCGTGTCCGCCTGCTGCGCTGAAACCTGTCTGACTGACATCCAACTTCTCGAGTGACTTTATGCATGAAAGACTCGGTCTCTTTTCTGGTCGGAAGGGACTGCTTTGTGAACGGATAATAGTTTAAATGACTTGGCTAAGGAATCATATTGATCATATAAATAAACAAAAAAAATCACGTTAGAGGGTTGCAGAATTTAGTACTTACTGTGTGTGGACTACCTACTATAATAATAACATAAGCACACAAGGCAGCCTACCCTCATTGGTGGGCACGCACTGCCGAGGATGGCACCAGGTGTCGGCGCGACGGGAGGATGAAGGCCGAGGCGGGAGATAGTCGGTTCGGCCCCATTCACCAGTAACAGCGGATTATCAGAGCATCCCAGTTGTCTCCGACGAAAGTTTATAAAACTATCCCGTGTAAATTGATCACTACAGAGGCGGGTTTTGGTGGTGACCCTCAGCTCTCCATCAAGGTGACCCTTCACAAAATTAATCCACCTTTTCTTGATGTGATCGTTTTTAGGAAATTTAAATAAGGACACCGATCTGTTTCGTACATGATCGCATCCAGGTAGTAGGCCACGCATTTCCGTGACGAAGGCATAGCTAACTAGCAAACTGTAGGCTGTAGTAATAATAGTACTGACAGTAACTCGCGATTGAGCGCCAAACTGATGCGAATGTGCTCTATTTATATTGTTAGGAGCGGCCAGCCTCAGGGGCTCCAGTGCGTCATCAAGTAGGGGCGTGTCCAGGAGCTCAGGGGCTCCAGTGCGTCATCAAGTAGGGGCGTGTCCAGGAGCTCAGGGGCTCCAGTGCGTCATCAAGTAGGGGCGTGTCCAGGAGCTCAGGGGCTCCAGTGCGTCATCAAGTAGGGGCGTGTCCAGGAGCTCAGGGGCTCCAGTGCGTCATCGAGCCCCCGTTTTAGCCCCGTCCAAAAAATCCGGAAAATAGCAATGGTGAAAAACTGTTTAACGGTCTAACTCCACAATTCAGTACTTTGCAGTTCACAGTCTTTGTAATATGGTTTAGCAATACATTTCTAACATTTATAATGTGTTTAGAATTTTTTTTTAGAATTGCCTTTACAGGGACTTTAAGTCTGCAATAGATTACTTAAATAGCAAACTACTGATTGGATTATTTAGAAGAGTTTTGGGAGGAAAGAATGAAACTTCTGTTAAAGTGTAGTGTTTTAGTAAAAAACATTTTTTATACATACCGGTTTATTTATAGATCTATCATTAAGTATTTTGTGAGTAGAAAATGTTGTACATTTTAAAACCAAATGCATCAATCTAGTGCACTTTGACAGTTCAAAATTGAGAGCTCCAAACCATTTTCAATGTCCAAATTGAACAGAATAATTCTGTCTACATTACATACACACTGGTGTTTTAGGAAGCCAAACAAGTACAATACTAATATTAATAATAATAATTATATTATATTATTAGTAGTGGTACGAGCTGCAATACAGCGAGGAACAGCTGCTGCAGCAGAGGAGCAAGACCCCGGGCAGACTCGAGCTGGGGCGGACTGGTGGTGTCAGTGCTCTCGCTGTGCGCTTATGGACACCGATAGAGAGTCCTATTGCTGTCGCGAACCCGTCACGGAGACTCACGATAAAACGGCGTCTTTTCAGTTACGAATCAACTAGTACTTCCGATACTGCACTCTGTTACCTGGTAGGAGTGGCTTGGGAGTGGCCTCGTAGGGCAGCGAAGCAAGTGCTTTCTGGGATTTGTTGTCTTTCATCCACATGAGCCAAAAATAAATTTTCTAGCTTTTCTTAGTCTAGAAGGCACCAACTTCTAGAATAATTTCACATTTCTACTACATAAATTACCTAAATTTAAATACACATTCATCTCTCCAGCAGTGAAGTATCCCTTTAAGGGCCCACTGAAGTGCCTTGAAAAACACAGCATTATTCAACATGTTGATGTAATTTCCACTGAAACAAGACGACAGGGTGGGACATTGCCACCTCGGCCAGAGCCGTTGAGCTCGTTAAAGCTGCAGTTTCCTCTTAATCTTTAACCATATCTCCTCAATATCGCTTTAAAATATAACATTCTGTGCAGAATTCAAATGGGTCCAATACGTTTTGTGGAATGCGCCGACTCGCACACATGATCCACTCTGTGTTATCATGTCTCTGGACCGGAGCAGACTGTGTGCTGCAGCAGTTCGTGTGACACTTATGTGAAATCAGACTTCATTCCCCAATGGAAAGCATAATTACACTGTCTGAATAGTTCCCGATTCCCTATATAGTGCATTATGTGCCATTCATCATATTGAAATGTGAAAAAGTGACAGATTTCAGCCGCAGCTTTAGCGTCAATTTAAAATGTAGGGGGAGGAACGCTTTAGAAATCTGATGATAAGCTGAAGTACAGGCAGAGTGATGCCATTAAAATCATTGGCAGAAATGAGAGACTAAGTTTTGAATGCTTATATCTTCTAAATGCAAATTTTGTCGTTGTTTTGAAACACACTAGCTTATAAATGATAGTAAGGCTAACATATTCATAACAAAATTTTGATTTCATGGGGACTTTAATTTGATATTGCCTGCTCATTGTACCTCATTGTGGATATATTGTAAATGGGTTTAACTTGTTTACCTGTTTAACCTGTTTAAATAAAAAAACAAGTACAAAAATTTCAACCGGTTGAAGTTTTTAATATACTTTTTGTACAAAGTTAATGTGATTGCTGTAAAATGCAGTCTAACATCAAAACATGCAAATTTTTTATCATTGTGAAATTAAATGACTCATTGTAACTTAATAAGATTTTGACCATATCGGCCAAAATTGGAATATATGCTATATGTGCCGAAACCTTGCACTGAATGCATAATATTTGCATGGTGGAGATCTTTAGTATTGCTTTTATGCAGTTTTTTATCTTCTTTTCATGACACCATTTTGTCTAGTTTCAACATGATTTGGCTAGCAGAACTGCATGCTTTCACTGAAAAGATCAAAGTGATAAGTGATGTGTTTGTGACCTTGAAACTCGCACACCTTTATTGAATCGGATATGATGATGTGAGGATCAGAAATCACACCTCCCAGTTTCCATTTATTTGATTTGTGCGTTCTCTTGGTCTCACTCGTGCTGACAAGGACATTTTCTTGTCTTGTAGTAGGAAGTCAGAAACTGCACCTGTCACCACTGTTCACCAGCAGATATTTGTTAGTTAAATTTTAGGCTTTTGGGGAAAATCATTCTTTCATTTTTTTTAGTCATCAGAGATGATGCAGATAGGGATGGGCCAGGATAATCTTCACTAGACTTTTAATGGGTGGTTGTCTTATTTTGTAAAAGTGCAATATTCTTTGCAGTCATTTTCTAACAAGAGGCAATGCAACAACTTCCAGAGGAGTGTTTTACACTCAATGCACTTTTGTCCCTCTGTCGATCCTACTGACCGTGGCCGGGAATACAAATGTGCCAAAAGTCTGTCAGATGATGCTTGCATGTAAATTTACTGTTCATTCATAATATCAGAATTCAAATTGGCTTCTGTAAGTAATATTCCTTTTTATGATACGTACTCTAAAGGTTATTTGTGAGGTCTTTTGGAGAGACAGTGTTTTCTGGAGTCTTATGTGGAGCACTGCAGCCTGACAAATGGCCTCTGATGACCGACAGATGGAGGATTCTTATGTGAAGACTAATTTTGTGCAATAAAGGTTACAGATATTTAGCGGAGAGTCATTTTAGCTCACCATTTTGTGGAAGGTTGCCTATGTGTGTAGTCTGGAGGTTGGTCACACCTTTAGCTTATAAAGTTTCATCTATAATCTAGATGCACAGAGGAACAGAGGAGGCAGGTCTGTTTTTTGCTGACCTCTGCCTGCTGTACATTTCTGCACAATAAAATCTTATGTACATGTTTTCATATTAATTTTTTGAAAGGAATCTTTCTCATGACTCTTTAAAGGGATAGTTTACCCAATTTTTTTAATTTTTATCATTTACTCACTATGCTCCAAACCTGTGTGAGTTTGTTTCTTCTGTTGAAATAAAAAGAAGATATTTAAGAATGTTGGTAACCAGACAGTTGATGGTAGCCACTTCCATAGTAGGAAAAATAATACTACAGAATTCAATGGCTATCGTCAGCTGTTTGATTACTGACATTCTTCAAAATATCATATTTTGTGTTTAGCAGAAGAAAGAAATTCATACAGGTTTGGAACAACATAAGGGGTGATGACATGATGATGACAGGATTTTTATTTTTGGGTGAACTATCCTTTTAAATGCCACAAATGCTAACAATAATAAATCAATGTTCCTTTGCTTCTGCTTTACAGTCCATTTTATTTTTTTTGCCAGTCTTAGAAATATTATTTTATTAAGAGTAATATTGTTTAATGGATGATGCAAGATTTCATACATCATGTTGATCCACGAGACTCATAGGAAAGTGTAGTATTTCTTTAGAAACCGTTGATTCTTTCCCTGATTGTATGACAGAAATGAGTGAGAGAGTAGCTTCCTGACATGAGTGATCGTGGTATTTGTGGCTCATGGGATATCATCTTATGGAATCATCAATATATCACTGCTGTTAGTCATAGTACGAATATTAAGAGAAGCTGGCTGAAGGTATATCGTAGACTACAGAAGATCATGAATAGATTACAAGAAATCAGGCTATAGGCATCTCAGCTCGCAGGAAACCGAATCTACAGGTCATCAGAACTGAGCGTGCGGCAAGTGATGGAAATGGAAAATGCCAACACAGTTGTTCAGCTTCAAATATGGCTTTTCTAAGAAAAGTTACACACAGAAATGATGGTGCAATCCAACCCTATAGTGGGCCTTTAGTGGTTTGTACCATAAATCACATGCCTTTCAATATTCAGCGCTTAACACTCTCTTTTTTTTTTTTTTTTATACTTGCTGCTATATATCGACAGTCTGAGACGCAAAGCGTCTGAGGATTAGTGAGATTGAAACGCCTATGGGCGGGTAGTGGTGAAACGTGTTGTGGTTGTTCTTAGCCCTGGTCCCCTTCTCACAGTGAGTTGTCTCAGTCAGACTCATAGTGTGTTTTTCTATTTCTATCAGGCGTTTGATGATTTCACGTGAAACTGACTGCAGTTCTAGGTGAGCTGTAGAAATGAAACTCGTCTTGTACGCCGTGGCCCATAGTGGGGATATGAGAACAGTATGATTCTTCCTATTTGCATAGATGCACACCGTTATCAGCACAGTGTGCACTCCTTTCAATTTTATTTAGCATGCTTTATTGCAATAATGGATGTGCAAGAACAAATCAAGTAGACTAAATATGGGTTTTTGAGTCATTTTCCCATTAACAAAATCATAACCATGCAGTCTTATGCTGATCCCTCTCCTTTGTATCCCTTTTATCTCTCTTCCCCCATCTTCCTCTCTTTTCTGTTGAGAGAAAGTCTTTCTAAGCCCACTGACCCAATTTCTCGCAACTGGCAAGTTTTCAAGAAATGGAGCTCACCTGACTTGCGCGTCTAGCAGCGGTTTGCGTGTAATCGGAAATGATAACCACTATGATTACATGGGGACAAAGGTGAAAAGATCCCCCCTTCGTGTGGTTTTATATGTATTTGAACAAAGTCATTTGTATGTGAGTTTCAGCACTTATGTCTGGCAATTTAAAAAACAAAATTGCTCTTTAGAAGAAACATTGCTACAGCTACTATTTCTATTTCAAATCCACTTTGGCTGAATTTACTGCTTAATTTTCAAATGTTGATAATTATAATAGTAGCCTAATTATAATAATAATACAATTTTATCTTGGTCTTTTCTCTTAACTATGTCTAACAATGTCACATAATAGTCTAATGTCTTTTTAAAATAGTCTAACAAAAAAAATCTCTAATCTTATATGCCTGCTGATTTTTGCTTTTAATGTGTTTTGAAGCATGGAGGGGGGTGAGCTGTTCAGTCGGATTCAGGACAGAGGGGACCAGGCATTCACTGAGAGAGGTAAGTTGTCTACTCTTACTTTGCAAAGCATAAGTTTATACAAACAACTGAAATGGTAATTAGGCCCTATTTCACAATACTGAAAATCTGTTCTGATATCTTATTCTGTTGTCTTTACAGAGGCTTCTGATATCATGAAGAGTATAGGAGAGGCCATTCAGTATTTACATGCAATAAACATCGCACACCGAGATGTCAAGGTAAGAGTCATATGATGACCACTATTGAAGTGATGGAAAATTGTTTGACTACTTCATTTTCTTAACTGAATATTTCTGTAAATCCACTTTACAGCCAGAGAACCTCTTATATACCAATAAAAGGCCCAATGCCCTTCTCAAACTGACAGACTTTGGGTTTGCAAAGGAGACGACCACACACAACTCTCTGGCGACCCCTTGCTATACTCCTTATTATGTTGGTAAGAATATCATAATCATCAGAACTTGGATGGTGATAATTAGATTTGTTCCCATTCGTGAAACCTTTCCCTTTTTTCAAACTTTTCATGTTATAGCCCCAGAGGTTCTTGGTCCAGAAAAGTATGACAAGTCTTGTGACATGTGGTCTTTGGGTGTCATCATGTATATTCTGTAAGTGAATCTGTCTCGTATGTTGTGCATACACCATTTTTCTCTGTCTAGGCCTCTATTTTTAATGGGTTTTGTGACTCCTGACCTTTTAAAGTGTGTCTGATATAGTGCAATTCTCACTTTATTCAACTTCCAGGCTCTGTGGTTACCCACCTTTCTATTCCAATCATGGATTGGCTATATCCCCTGGAATGAAGAAACGAATCCGTATGGGACAATATGAGTTTCCAAATCCTGAGTGGTCGGATGTCTCAGAGGAAGGTATCTGTCAAGTTCCTGTTTTGTGAAAGCGACTTGAGAAACCGTTCCTAGAATACTGTTATCTTCAAGTCATTTGTTATGCACATTTCTAAGAATGATAATAGATTTGAGTGACTCAGTCTTCCTATTTTAGCTAAACAGCTCATCAGAACATTACTGAAAACCGAGCCAACACAGAGGATGACCATCACCGAGTTCATGAACCACCCCTGGATCAATGTGAGTGAATATTAGCATTATTTCATGAACACTGGTGATTTAGACAAATTGATTTCCTTTGTGCATTATATTTGGCTTACTATGTTATATGGTGCTTTGCGTGGCTATAGCAATCAATGGAGGTACCACAGACGCCCCTACACACCAGCCGTGTTCTGAAAGAAGAGAAAGACACATGGGAGGATGTCAAGGTGAGGCCTCCCTCAACAAGAAAGGCTTTTCAGAACATCTGACCATTTTCAGAACACTTTTGCAATCACTGCACTTCAGATCCTAATTAATGTTAATATGTCTGTATTCCACAGGAGGAAATGACTAGTGCCTTGGCAACAATGAGAGTCGACTATGAGCAAATTAAAATCAAGAGGATTGAAGACTCGTCCAATCCGCTGCTGATGAAGAGGAGAAAGAAAGCTAATAATATGGCTCCTGAAAATGAGACGCCTGCTTGCTAAGGACACGTTCACTCTGTCGCACATGCACACACACACACACATTTTACACTCGTATATTAGTTAAGTTTGATTTAAGGAAGCAATAACTCAGTTAAAACAAGGTTTTTATATATATATTTCTTTTTAATCACTCAACATCTTTAACTAATACACCACTTTGCTACCAAAAGAGAGGGGCTGTACAATTATGAAACAAGACTATACATATTGGAGTTGTGAAGCAGCCGACATCCACTAATTTGCTCCTTACAGTGTTCACGAGTTCTGTTTTTCACATGGTGTTTAGTGGGGTAATCAGAATGCTAATTTAGTTACCTTTCTTTTGCATTTTATTTGTCCTTTTACTGTTTTTTTTTTTTTTTGTTTTTTTTTTTATTAATCAAAAGCCATTGGTACATGAGTTCATGAGTTATACACGCATTTACCACTGTTTCTTTTAATGATGTTCCATTCTAAGTTACTTGTAAAATAAGTTGCCTTGTAATAGCATGAGCATTCAGTTTCCTTTGTACTGCTCATGTTCTGAGGAGCTTATGCATAAGTGCTAGCTTTCCTGTTCTTCATTACGTTTGTCATTTATTTCTGCACTTGAATGCTCTTTTACAGTAAGACTAGTTCCAAGAGACACCATCAGTGTCCATATGAAATTGTATTTCTGAAATGACTCTTTGAATGTAAACACACTCTGTTCTTTACTGTGAAATTGTCTGTCAGTATTGTTCAGGGTCCTCTCTAGTAAAATACAAGATCTTTTTTGAGCTTTAGATCTAATTAGCCTTATGTTGGTTATCAGATTGAGAGGGAAAAAATCATATTGCTCTGCTTTCACATTGGTATTTGATCAAGCTTACCATGGAAAACCAGTCTAGCACATTTTTTCAGCCCTTTGCTTAATTCATGCTCAGAAATACTTTTATTGCACACTGCTTTGATTTGCCTTGAATCAATCCTATGCATATGTTACCAGCTAGTTTTTCCTCCGAGATTTGTAAAGAATGTTAACCTATACGCATTTCATTTCACAAATACCAACTAAAATATTCAGTAGACATATATATAGTCTACTGGTTTTTCACCCACCACCCTGAACCGCAAAGCCCGTTTGTATTTTTTTAAGTGTATAATGAATGAATTGTGAAACGGGATCTTTGTGAGTGGTCAAGATGGTTGTTCTTTTGGCTGGAGAATGAACATATGTGATAACCGTCGACTGTACTCTTCGTTATGCCAGTGCATTTTTGTTTGTGTTTTGTGTGCTTTCCATGCATACCATGCAGTAAGTGTTTGAATGTGAGCAGCTTTTAGGTACCAGATGTTTTATAAAGGAACAAAGAAATGCCCCTATGACTTAAGGCCTCATGTTCTGGAAATGTTTAAGGGAATCCTACGCATTGATTGATATACTCTGAAAGGTTGTGTCTTGTTTTATTTTTCCTACATAGTCGTCTTTTTTTTTTAAAGAAAAAAACAACAACTGTATACTTCATTTTTGTCATGTGATTGATCCTCTTTTTTTAAGGACATGATTTACTGCTCACAATGTTGAACATGCAGAGTATACTCTCAGACAGCAGATCTCCCAAACGATTTCAGTGCCGTTCTTGCAAATAGTGCATCTTTTTAGTCAGTCTGTAAACTTGATGTTTGCAGTTTGCTTGATTCCCTCATGCATTCATTTTTCAAAGCAAAGACTATAGTATCAGACAAGTTGAAAAACAGACTAGAATTCCCACAGAACTTTATACTAACAGGGAAAGGCAGATATATGTCTTGTTTTTAGTATCTGACTGCTGTACCTATGTCTTGGTCTGCTTCAATTTTGGATTAAAACACCAAAAAAAAAAACTGCTTGTGTTTCCTTTAAACGTGTAGATTTGTTAATACCACCAATCCTAGTATGAACAGTTTCTGATTTGTATTTTCTTTTTGTTTAAAAAAAAAAATATATTCTCATACTAACTTAAAACATCTCATTCACTTTATGAAATTGATCATGCAAATCATGTAATCATTCTCATCTCCCCAAACCAATTAATAAATTGCAGATATCTTAATTCATAACTGATGTGACATTTTCTCATCCTCTGTTAACCTTTCCAGCCTTACTGGGATTTTTGGCCTAAGATGGCCTCTCTTCAGTGGCAGAGCACAGTTGGGCGGTTCCTTCGAACGGCAGACCTTTTCGCGCCAGTTGTACAATAAGTGTCTGTCTAGTACTTCCCGCCTAGTAGCCTCAACTTCCAGGCTCTGTGGTTGGTTACCCACCTTTCTATTCCAACCATGGATTGGCTATGTATATCCCCTGGAATGAAGAAATGAATCCGTATGGGACAATATGAGTTCCCAAATCCTGAGTGGTCGGAAGTCTCAGAGGAAGGTATCTGTCAAGTAAAGTTCCTTCCTCTCCGGTTTGTGAAAGCGACTTGAGAAACCGTTCCTAGAATACTGCTAGTTCACCACTCTCTCAGGAGTTGTTAGAGATTAACAGAAATAAGTAAAAGTATTTATATGTTTAGTCTGCAGATAAAGCTAAATGTAAATCCTTACCACGTCGAAGATGTGATCCAGGAGGTGAGGTATCAACGGGTTTAGCCTACTGCTAACTAACGTTAGTGAAAGCATTCTATGGAGTTAACGTAGGCTATTTAATGTGAATAAGTTAGCTGCACCAAGAAAAAAAGAAGTTGGGTAACGCTTTAGATTGCAGCCCGGAAAAAGTACTGCGTAATTAAGACGAATTTACAGCATAACTTTCGGTAATTATAGTGTATAAAGTACCCCTTAGTTCTAATAGCCTACTTACAGTAGGCTAGCCTATATATTTTAATTATTCTGGTTGTTACCCCTTTATTCCCCAAAACTTTACATGTTGTTCCCTTATACTTACATGTAAGTACTTTATAGGTAAGCTACACTTTAATTACAGAAGTTACACTGTAAACTCGCTTTAATTGCTCAGTTCCGGGCTGTAATCTATTCTAAAGCGTTACCATTCATGGTGATAATACTACATTATTAGGCTACTTTATCTCCTCAACATACACGAACGGCTATATAATAGACATATTTTTTCTATGTCTTATAAAGATGTTAACATTTTTAAAAAGTTACAGCTTACTGTTCACGTTTAACGAAGTGGCTTTAATTAAGCAAACTAGGCACATTTTTCCTGTGTAGCCCACTACTAGTTTCTTTAAATGTTAGCTTTTAATTTAGCATATGGGTCACATTAAAGTAAATTAGTTATATGGCAAGACTTTTTGGTTTTTGGGCGGGACTTTAAAGTTTAATCTCTCTAAATTTGACAAAACCTCGTATGTGAGTTATTTATTGAATAGTCGTGTCATTAATGCTTCCTATTATGATTCTGTAAGTGTTAAAACGTGTAGCCTATAAGCCAACTTGGATTCTAGCTATCTGAGACTGAGTCATGCCAATGTATAAGAAATTATTCATCTTCATGTTCTTAGTATACCACAACTAAAGGGTAATCACCCTTCCTGATTCACACTCCCATGTCGCCCACTGTTCACCCCCTAAACAGAGACAGAAAAAAGAAAACTTTGTTAAAAGGCATATTTAAAAAAAAAAAAAAAAATGTCCATACTCACCCCAATGCCATTACAAACCCATATGACTTACTTTCTTATGTGGAACACAAAATAAGATATTTTGTAAAACATCTCCCCATAGAAATTCATTGTATGAACATAAACATTTTCCAAAAAATGTTTTGTGTGTGTTCATCAGAAGAAAGAGAGATTCCGGTTTGGAATGACAAGGGTGAGTACAGGATGACAGAAAATTGACTGGGAAGGCCTCTGGTTTCTCCCCAAATCGATTGGTTCAGTTTAGAGGTCAACCGATATTGAATTTTACCGATACCGGTAATTAAGTCCGGCGGTACCTGCCGATAACTGATGAAATAACAGATAGTTATACAAAACATAACACTCAAGGTAAAATAGTGCTGATCTTTATTACAAAAATAAACTATTGCCTAATGCATGAAAATGTATCAAACTTTTAAAATAAAATTAAAAGCCTATATTTATTAAAAATATTCCAAGTCAAATGTGTGTGTGTGTTTAGCAAAAACCTAGAAACATGGCAATAAGTAATCATAAGTAACATTTCACTATAAGCAACCATTTGTTAACATTAGTTAGGCCTAATGCATTAGCTTTCATGAACTAACAATATGAAATATTTGTTTACAGCGTTCATTAGTATAAAATAAAATAATTATTAAACAACAATTAACAAATCAATCTGTTCACAGACCACGCATATTTAACCCACCAATTCCATTTGGCAGTTTTGGGTGATTAAGAATGGCTATACGGTATAGAAAATAGCTTTAATATATTAAAACGGATTTAACAAAGGTGAATTTTATATCTTTGGCAAGTAGCATGGGGAAAATAGAGGCTTTGGACATGGTTTTCTTTAGACTATCAATGAAATTTATGGAACAGTTTATAGTACTCAGTAATCGAGTAATCGGTCAATTATTTTAACAATTAATCGATTAATCAAATATTTCTTTGTGGTAATAACAAAATAATCCCTCTGAGATGCACGTTACCTACACGCATGCAAATTATTAAAGGGCATGTATCTTAAACCAGCAGGGCATATATTTATTTAATTGAATCACAGCCTTGGTGAATTCACAATAGCATTATGCTATTGTATGCTTTATAAATGGTTTTAATTTGTGGTGCCCCAATAGCATTTTTCAGAGCTGATTTGATACAAAAAAAATTAAGTATCGACCTGTACCGAATACTGATCCAATACCAGTGGAGCAGTTTTTTAAAAATCAATGTAATTTCTATACCTCTGTGTTGAAGAACTGATACTCACTCTTTTGTGTGTTAAACACAATCTACTAAATACAGAAAACGTCATTATAAATAAAAAAATATGTAACCATAATTTGTGACAAAAATACTATTCTAAAATAGGTTAGTGCATAAGTTGCGAAAGTTACTCTAGAAAACTCATAAGTGCACAATAATTGTCGCGTAAAAATAATAATAAATTTGAGTTACTGTGCTCATGAAGAACAATTCATAGTACTCTCTAGTCTCTACTCCAGTGTTGTGATCTACCAGACACTGGTAGAAAGTAACAGAATTTAGAAACAGCAATAAACTCCAGCAAGATCTGGTCCTTTAATGCAAAACCCATAGACCTTTATCTACAGATCAAGTATAATAATAGGAACTTAGAATCATCTTAGAGAGAGTTCTATCGTGTTGACTGTCGTAACTGAACGCGACACGCAGTTTGAATGCTGAATGGAGAATGACTGACAGGCGCATCAGAGGGAAGCATTTACGTGAACTTGAATTTAAAAACTCAAATATTCATCTGTAACTCACATTAAACTATGGAATGGCTTCAGAACATTTGGAATATAGTGGATAATAGCTTTATTTCAGAGTATCTTACTTCCCAATACAGAGAGTGCACCTGCTTTCAGTAGAACGGTTTAAGATGTGGGTGATAGTGTCGATCGTTATCAGCCTGGGCAAAATGCATTTGAAACCATTGTGTCTTAAATGTAGTTTCATTGTTGGTAAACTAACTCAAAATGTATTTTTATGTGCGTCAAACATTCGTACAGAGAGCAGGCATATGGCCAATTGAGAGGAAATGACTGCCAGCATACCAAACAGAAACTTGAACAAGATCAAGCAGTTGTTTCAGAATATTATTTGAGTCTGGCACGTTTGTGATTTCCATCAGGATTTCTCTGTGTTCGGTACTTGCACTAAATTGTCCAGATCAATATAGTGACACATTTTCTAACGTTTTCTTGACAATTTACTTTCTTCTGTTTAGTGTAAAGCATTCAATTTCTCTGAATATACAGTGTGGACTATCATTTGACACTTCAAACACTCTATCCTCAAGTAGCATTTCGAAGAACTTGAAATTTGTAATGCTGCTTCAAGAACGAAGGTTTTAACTGTCAAACTGAAAAATTGGGTGTACTGCACAAAAGGGACCCGGACTTACTCTCCTTTATGAATCAATGGCAACATGACCATCCCTATCCTCAACAACTTGGTAAGATCACACTGTGGTTTGGTGGCTGATTGTTAGGGAAACAGCAGTTTTGGTTCTCCCATGTTACGGATCGAAAAAATGTGGTGCAGAATGAAAAGCAATATCTCACAGACCAGCAATCGCCCATTTCACCATGAGTTTCTGGGGAAATTTTCAGTTTGAAAATAGCAAGACTTGAGAATAACTTAGTCACACAGATTTTTTTAGTTGGGCTTCCTGCTACCTGTGTTTCCCAGACAATGATAGTATAGTGTAAGATGTTGCAAGAACTGACCCGTTAAGATTATTCCATTGGTTGTTAATATCCTGTTTCCATTTGCATCCTAACTTGTGCAGGTTTTACTGTGCATATATTGGCTGTCTAATGTGAGTGGAGACTTTTTGTCATGTCAGCTTTTATAGGGCTGAAAATGACTTCAGTAGTTAAAATTCAATAGAACATTGGTTAACTTTAACTTTTTTATGTAGGCAATCAATACAGTGTTGTATTTGTCTAAACGCCTGTTTTATTTTCTGAACAGTGGCTCCTGGACCAACTGTATTTAATCGCCTAGCATGTAGCAATGTTGCGCATGTTATTGGGAGAGCATGACTGCATCTAAACCTGAAAAAATCTGACTTTGCAGGCAGTGCCACAGACGTAAAAAGGGATCATGGCATGTCGAAGTAAGTAAAATAACACAGTATGACATCCCACAATCCTGTGTGTGCACTGTGCAGTTAAAAACAAGACTTATTCAACTTGCAATTCCATAATTGAGAAATAAGCATTGCATTTGCAGTTACTACATATTTGCTTTGTTATCACTAAATCTCACTGAATATGTTCTAGATTTGTTTTGGGGTTTTGGAAGATTTTGCAACCAGTTTCCTTAGCAGGTACCTTCATACAAAAACCCTGCAAGGTTTCATACACAGACTATGATAGTTTGGTGTTGGTAAATGCACAAGTGTATCAATGTACTCTATTGTTTCAATTTCAATTGCATACACCAGCCAGGCTAACCACCCCAAGCGTTGCTTAGCGCTCTGTCACAACCGAAACTCTCGTCTCGTTCCCATACTGTTTTGCTTACTCAGTAGCTCACAGCGCGGCTAGTTTAAGGCTTCATATGTTAGCTGTTACATAGTTAATCTCATTAGGGTGAGACATGCATCGCTGCAATTACAGTAAAGGGCTGACTGCTGTGCTGCTGGTAACTGCTCTATTTAGGTCAGTTCTGAGGTTAGCACAGTCATGTTTTAAGCCTTACTCGTTCATTTTGACACACCCTGTAAATGATAGTGTTCAATGGTAAGTCACGAAGAGCACTTTTAATGCTTCGTCATTTTGGAATGTAGATACTGCTTGTCCCCCCCCAATTTTTTTTTTACATAAGAGTCTTGGAAGTAAACAGATCAGTATGAACTCATTTCAATGTGAGGAAGACAGCTAAACCACATTAACCAGAAAAGGAAATGTTTGCATTATTCAGTTGCAATAATTTATTGATAACTTTTTTGTAACAAATTAAATAAGCATCAGAAATATGAACAATACAGTTAAATTACCTTTTAAGCTCATAAATTATACAACAAATAAATAAACTTCACAAAAGACATAAATATCAGTATATATACAATACTTTCAAGTTACTTCAGCAAGTTGGCAAAATTCAACTAATTTAATTTTAATTAAATTCAAAATAACCATGGTCAATGTGACTTAAACAACATTTTTTTTGCCATACATTTGACAGAACTTCAGACACTGAAGGTAAAGAGGCTGGCATTGCAGTGCATCAGAAAGTAGTGTGATGGAATGATGATGTGCAAGCGATAAGTTAAAGTCCATTTGTGCTATATCCGTGGTTGATCTGTCCATTATCCTTTCTTTGTTTTCAGATTCAGACTCAGACTCAGTTCATCATGGCCACCATCCAATCCACAGCAACATCCTATTAGTGCTTGTCTCTCTTTGACGCCAGATACTGTTCAATGTACTTAAAGAGCATATCAAGCTCTCCCATTGCTTTATAAACGCCCTTTTCCTTCATCTAAAGTGAAAAAGATGTTGTCTTTTAAAAACATAAATTGACCATTTCAAGCAATTTGAGAGTAGAAGTTAGTTTTGATAATTTAACATGTTACACTTATTAGCATTAAATTGCAGTATAAGACTTACCTTTTCATATGAGTTCTTTATGCTGGCAAACTCAAAGGGATTTTGGCAAGATAAGTAGTTCTTCTGTAACAGAGAGACATGTGTGTTATCTCATGTAGTTTGTAATGTTAAAGACACCTTGTTTGCCTCACCATAACATTTCGCAACAAGCTTTAAAAATGCCAATAAAAATCCACATATGCTTTCTTCATATGTGCACTATTACGACATCCTGAATATGCCTAAACTGCGTTGTTCAAAAAACAACAGTGACCATCCGAATATACACCTCAGCTCACATCCTTTACAACATTAGCAACATAATTTTGACGAGGTATTGACCATCATGAGCAGAGTTCCATGCTTAAAAACAACTACAAATCAGACTAAACTGATTTGCTGGTCAACCAGAAAGTTTTAGGGGTTGTGGCTGGTTTAAGCTGTGTTTGTCACCAGGATGGACAGATTTACTCTGAATTACATCAATAAGATCACATTTATTTAACTAATTTAATATGTTAATGACCAAAAGACGGACTTACACATTTCAACATATCCCGCTTGAGATTTTGAAATATACTTCCAATGGAGTCTATGGGCGATTTGGAGTGCAAGTGGTTCTTCTGGACTGTTGGCAGAATGGTCCCCAAGTAGAAGTGCAGGATCTCGTTCATGACGTGACATCCATAAGGACTCTATGGACAAAATATACGAGGTATATCCTTTATGAGCTGTTTCAGACACCCACAGTTATCACACTTTGGTACTGCCGTAGCAATGTGGAGTTGCAAGATGTTCGGTGAGATTTTACATTGGTTTGCACACATTTTGCACATAACCTTCAGTTTCAGTATGATTCTGCTGTTGCTAATTCTAAATTTGAATCATTGCTAGTATGGTGCTGTGGGAGTAAATGTATAGAGCTTGGTTGGCACTTACATTGATGTTCTGTTGCACGTTCTCGGTTAATAATGGTTCTAAGTCGTCATTGGACTCCTGAGCAGAACAAATGTAAACAAATGAATTAGAGAGAACCTCAAATCTCAGCACAAAGCAGAAATGTCTTGCAGATTGGTATTTGTAAAGCTCATACTTAATGCAATGAGTCTAAATATACTTACATAAAACCTCTGTATTTCTCTGTATGCAGAACGGAGCTCTTTCAGCCTCACAGGAAAGCCCTCTACAAAGGAGCAACACTCAGACTTGCAGTTGACTCTTCTGCACTGAGCACTTTCAGAAAGCAGAAGCATGACCAGAGCAGAAAAGATGACTCCAGAGAAAATCATTCTTCAGTTCTCTTTCTTAGTTTTTGACACTTTCTTGATATTCAGCCAACAAGAGAGGAGATGTACAGATGTGCTTTGGGGTGTCGTTATTTTATACCCGAAAATCCCTACCTAGCTTCCTGTGGTGATGATGGTGGTGGGGGGTGGGGGGGGGACAAGTTGACTTGACTTACTGGCAATCATATTTCTCTTTGTCATCACCATGTACACAGCAACTTTTTCTGTTTTTGGATTGCAGAAGTTATGTAGGAAATTGAACTTTGATGGAAGTCATAAAATGTTTGTTTTCTAGAAACCTGTTTTCTCATTATCATGAGTTTTCTAAACACAATTTAGATCTATCTATCTATCTATTTATCTATCTATCTATCGTTCGTTCTGTCTATTGTTCGTTCTATCTATCGTTCGTTCTATCTATCATTCGTTTGTTCTGTCGGTCTGTCTTATTGTTTAATCTGTCTATCGTTTGATCTATCGTTCCATCATTCTATCTACCTAAAGATATAAAACAATGGATACATTTCTAGTTAATCTGTGTAAATGAATTCTGAAAAAAAGAAAAAAAAGCATTAAAAAAAAGTTATTACATTTTTAATTGGGCTTATTTGTTTGAACCTTAACCTTTTTTTCCCGGCAGTTGCGGGAATCTTCTGTAAGCTTTTCAGATAAAAGCAGTGAACTGAATAGACTTCTCATCTCTGACATTTCTTTTTACGCAGATGGTGGAATCGCTATATGTGGATTGAGCCAACTCTCACAGGTGAGCGTAAACTCACACATACAGAGATGACTGTAAGGGGTCCTGTGTGGTTTCTAGGGGGCAATTAACTACTTTATGTTCTTAACCACATAAATCTTTCACATTCACCCCTGGCTCCATTAATTCTAAAATAATGAATGCAAGCCTTTCTCCTGAAACTCAACTCAAGTTGTTTGCCTCTTTCAACTACCGGTACTATGAAAACAGGCACCTCTTTTGGGTACAATATTGTTCCTGTTACATAGCCACTTAAAGGGGTGGGTGATTACGATTTCACTTTTTTCATTTTAAATATGTGTAATGTAGCTGTTGGTGCATGAACAGTATCTGCAAAGTTGCTGCTCTGAAAGTTCAACGTAAGCAGAGATATCATCTTTTAAAAATCAGGAAGTTTAATGCCTACAAAAACGACTTGAATGGGACTACAACGATATACTTCCCGGGTTTTATACTAACTAACCCATAAATTTACATCAACCCTCCCTCTGGAATATGCAAAAAAAGGGGCATGGCCATATTTCTGCGGCTTTGTCGAAGAGGAAGAGTTATAGTGGAGAGCTGTAGCCATGCCGTCTAAATTGTGTTATTTTCACCCCGCTGTCAGATCTTCTGTGTTCGGCTTCCTACGGACGCTGTAGTTCGTCAATAATGGCTAAAATTTATATTTGATTATGTTCCTGAAAATTACAATCGTAATTTAGCTCTCTGTGCTGCGCATTTTACGGAAGACAGCTTCCAGAATCTCCACGAATTCAATGTCGGATTAAACAAGAAACTCTTACTAAAACATGAAGCAGTTCCAACTTTAAAACCAGAGGCAGCAGTTGTTGGGCCACAACCTGTTAGTAAGACTTAATTATTTGAAATGTATTTGCTTGTATAATTTCAGACGTAATGTTTTAGTTTTATCAAGGACGTAAACAAATGCCAGCGCTGGCGTTAGTAGCCACTATTTATGCTATTTCGTGTGTCTATGACAAACGCGTACAAACATTTTGGACCTGAATTTGTAATTATGTACTAATTTTGTAAATGTATTTTCCATGTATACTTTATGACGTAATTTTTCGATTTGATCAAGAACGTAAATCAATGCCAACGCTAGTTTGTTTATAGTAGCCACTAGCCAGTTAGTTCGATGCTATTTTGTGTGTATAAGACACACGTGTATAAAGTAAAAAAAATGATATGTACTGTAATCGCAACAGCAAACTTTAGCTGCGGTATTGCTCCGTCATTTATTCAGTTATATTAAATGTTTAATAAGGAGAAAACTGTATCTCAAAAAGTAACAGCGTATCGAAATTATTATATAATAGAATAGAATAATAATAATAAAAAAATTTACCATTCAGAAACGTTTTGTAAGAGCCGAGAGGTTCTGCTTGACTCTCTTCATTGCCGCTTTCTGGGTCTGATTCTGGATACACTCAAACCACTGTCTGCTGCTCCTTCTGATTGCTTTTAGAGGGAAAAGCTTCTACTTATAATGTGGTTTTGTAACGTTGAGCAATGTAGCCTCAACAAATCGCTGGCTTTTTGAGCGCTGAGTAGGTTCTTGCGGTGATAGTTTTTGAGCATAGAGGCTTTAATAACAAATAATTTACCTGGACCATTAATACTGAAATGTGTAGGTTGTGACACGTAACTATTTATAGAAAAAAAAAAAAAGTACGCTCAATATAGTAAAAAGTCCTTTCGGTATATTGCGGTTCCCACCAGAATGCCAAGGGGGACTCTCCAAAACATAATGTAGTCATGTAACACATTCCAGCACTCTTTGAATATGATGATATGATGTGCACAATTTGTAAAAGCTAAGTGTGAAAGTCAATATTTGCTGCAATATTATATATTTTCAATAAAAATCAAGCTGACTAAGCAAGTACTTGACCATTAAACTGGGCTCATTTTCTATATGCTACATTTTTGGCATATAAATGCTATATTAGGTCAAGCTGCATCCTACCTGAAATAGATTTTACCAAAAAGTTAGTTCACCAAAATTATTTTTTTCTGTATCTTTCACAGCTGGCCACATTAAAGGAACACTCCGACTTTTTGGGACTCTAGCCTATTCACCTTATCCCCCAGAGTTAGATAAGTCCATACATACCTTTTTCATCTCCGTGCGTGCTATAAGTCTGTTTGACGCACCCACCGCTAGCCTAGCTTAGCACAAAGACTGGATGTAAATGGTTGCAGCTAGCATACTAATCCAAATAAGTGACAAAATAACGCAAACATTTTCCTATTTACATGTTGTGATTTGTATAGTCACAGAGTGTACAAAAAACAAAGTCACATGAGACACAGGCATATTTTAACCGTATAAATACTGGGAACTATATCCCCTGAATATAGGGCCGAGTGATAACCGCAGCGCCTGAGACGCGCTCTGAACGAACTCTCTGCTCCTCACCACGGCGCGTCTCAGGTGCTGCGGTTATCACTCCGCCCAAGTAGCAGTGCTTCGCCTTCAGAGAATATAGTTCCCAGTATTTATACGGTTAAAATATGTCTGTGTCTCTTGTGACTTTGTTTTTTGTACACTCTGTGACTATACAAATCACAACATGTAAATAGGAAAATGTTTGCGTTATTTTGTCACTTATTTGGATTAGTATGCTAGCTGCAACCATTTACATCCAGTCTTTGTGCTAAGCTAGGCTAGCGGTGGGTGCGTCAAACAGACTTATAGCACGCACGGAGATGAAAAAGGTATGTATGGATTTATCTAACTCTGGGGGATAAGTTGAATAGGCTAAAGTCCCAAAAAGTCGGAGTGTTCCTTTAAGATGAAAATGTTGCACCCACAATCAGTGAAACTACATTTTGAGCTTGTTGTTTCATAGACATTGCACAAACAATTATTTCCCATTGACATATACAATATGAGGTCAAAAATGGTTTAAATATAAAAAAACACATATTTGTGCAAAAGACATTTGATGTAATCCAATTATATGAAATCTCAAGGGCAATTAGCAATATGTGAGTATAAAGTTGTTTTTGGGGGTTGTTTTTTAACCTGCCACTATACAGCTCAAACAGTGGACTAAATTAATCTTTGAAGTATGAATTGAGATTTTCAGACATTGCTTTGTTATTGTTGTTCTAGTCATCTGTTTAATGGTTAAATAAATATTTCTCCATCTTTGTATTCTTCGTTAAAGCCAGTTTGAACCATTGCAGTGAACCGGGCCTATTAAAAGCTGCATCTTATTTTGCTAATGCAATACAACAGTAATTGTAATGATGAAAAATGCTTTCAATCCTTTGTTGAATTTTACCTCAGTGCTGGTTATTACAAGAAACAAGTGAGCACTATGGAATTTCATTAGTTAGGTCATTAACTGAATAATGTAAGCATGGTTAAGCTAACCTATTCCATGACTTGCTATTATACCGTCTGTGGAAGCAATGGATGTACTTTACATCATGCTTCAGAGTGAAGACTAGTGGGGTAAACCAAACCCATGATGCAAAACTGGTGGTTTTTTTCTCTCTGCGTGTACAGATAGGCACAGATTACTGAACGTTAGTGAACGTAATGGAGGGCCTTTGCCTACAAATACAAAGAAACTTATAATGTGCTGCTTGTACACATTTGAGCAGTGAAACTTGTGGAAATATTGTGGAAGCATGAAACACTGAGATATTTGACCATCAAGACCTCAGATCACCTATCCTTATAGATTTTGTGTGTGTTTGTGTACTAATTTTGATGAGGAATCAAGAACTGACTTTTTAATTAGGCTAAATGCAGCTATATTGCATAAAGAAAAAAAGAAAACATTATTAAAGGGATAGTTCAATGAAAATTTTGTCATTTACTTACTTTTTTTATGTGGAACAAAAATATTTTTGTCAATGGTCACCAAAAATGTTAGGTTAACAACATTCTTCTTTTGTGTTCACATGTTCTTCAAAATATGATCTTTTGTGTTCTGCAGAAAATTACAGGTATGGAATTTTTGGTTGAACTATCCCTTCAAGAATTAACAGCTGAATGAATCCTGTTTTAGTAGACTGATAACAATCACAGCTTATAATGTTTGTTATGTACAGTATGTTTCCAGGTAGATCTTTTTTAAATACCTCCCAGTTGGTTTTATATTTATTGATGGGCTTTTAAAATATTTTTTTTTACAGGAAAGTCAAGAGAAACAGGGAGTTGAAGATCTGGCTATATTCATTACTTTCCCATGAGTACGAGTGCGCTTCCGTGTTGTGAGTAAACAAGTTCTACACGTTTGAATTGGTGATTAATTGGGAACCGAGGTTATAAGCTAAAAAGGGACTTGTGAGGTAAAAACCTGAATGTGTTATTTCTTCTTTTCCCTTTTCACAGTTGAAAATATTTGCATATGGAAAGATTCATTTTTTTTAAGACATGCATCGCCTTACATATTATTGAACCTTTTCTTTCAGTTCCGTATATATTTTACATTAATTACATAAGTTTTACATAAGGAAAATGTAGCATTTCCTTTTGATTTCCTTTTGAAGTTCCAAATTGCGTGGCTAAGAGAGTTTCTGTTAAGCAATTGGCAGTTTCTGTGGTCATCGCTGTCTGAGCTAAAATCACACACCACATATCGACTCATTGACCATTTTATGGACTTGTAATATTGGGAAGTTATGAAGACTGTTAATTTAAGGGGTGACATTTATATTTATTCACATGATTTTATTGATCATGACGATTGCGTTGATGTACTGATTTCATACTTCCTTATTAATCAGCCATCTTGTCAATGGTCACCAAATCTTGCATCATGAAAACATGAATCATTTCTGTTTCTGGCCATTTCGTTACTACAAATATCTACTTTAGACCAAGTTTTAATCTGTTTTTGAACAGGTCTAGTAGCAAATAAAACTTGAAGTAGTTCTTTGTTCGCAGGGGGTCACTGCCAAACCCTTGCCCCACTAAGACAGAACAGAGCGTCTTGTCTTTAGAGGAAATCCTTTTCTCAAACAGTAAGGGCTCACCACATCATCCTGCAGTGGTTTCAGTTTCACACATTTTTTTTCTTTAGTTTAACTGTTTAAGTTAAGGTGTCAAGGCCGCTGTTCTCATGGGCGTTCTGAAGTGACGCAAATGAGAGCTCGGTGGCAGCGACATGAAATGGCTCGTGCTTTGCGGGCTCTGGTACCCACATGACAAGCTTGGTTTCAAAACAAAACAGTATGCATCTGCTGAACGTATTGGATGTTTTGCTGCATAAAAGTTCCTCCCTTCCTGTCGCTGGAACACTGCGAGCATAAGTTGTTTTCAAGGGCCAACATCATGAAATCTTAGTATGCTTGGTTGCATGTTTGTTCTGATTGCTTCAAAATGGAAAATGGTGTTAAATGCAAATAACCACATACATCACCGTTTAAGTTGGGTTTTGGTAAGATCTTTTAAAATGTTTTTGAAAGAAGTCTCTTATGATCAATATGACATTATTGGATCAAACAATACATTAAAAAAAACAAATTTTGAGAAAAAAGTATTCATTTCTTTCCAAAGAAAGAAAAAACGTACTGACCCCAAACTTTTCAACAGTAGTGTAATTTAGTTATGTGATGGCTTCACATAGCTTTGTTGTCAATGTCAAACACTGTGTAGTCAAACTGAAATTTTGGCCGAAATTCATCTGTTGGGATAAAAAGTCAATTCTAATGGGTAGGAAAAAAATTATGACCCAGAATACATTAAATACACTCCCAATGAGGATAAATATTTGTGGATGGGTTTTTCCATTCACAAAGAGCTTTGTGAGGCCAATTGTTGGCTGCGGAACACAGGAAACCATTCAAATAGAGGCCTTTAGAAACTAAACTCTCAATAATTGTACATATTGTGGGGTTCATCATAGGTGTAGCTTGACATTTGAGCTAGGGGGGGCCATATAACTCATAGAATCCATACCAGAAGACAGTGACAGAGGCACTTCTTATTTTTTTTTAAAGAAATCTAAACGTGGTAATACATAATTTCTCCAAATCTCACAAATAAACATCAGGCGACGTGATTGAATATGTACGTGTCATTATTTCATTATAATTATGAATAACCCGTTTTATTAATTTGTGGGTGGGTTGGCACTTTTTGAAAGCCACTGAAAAATAGCTTGTGCTATTGTGCTGTGCTATAACACAAAGAAAAGCATGCAGCGCCAACACACTCTGGGCCTCTTTTACTGTGTGATCGAAGAGATGAAGAAAACGGAATGCTTTCAATCCCATTTACACTTTTTGATTAAATGTGCATTTCTCATGAATGGAGTTAGGCACACAAATTAGATTAAATCAGTATCCATATTCCAGAAATTATGACAATGTGGTGGTGTCATACAGCTAGTTATGGGCACTTTCAAAACACTGGTTTCGACAACTAGTTGTCCAGTCCGGTTCCGTTCACACAGTGCGGGTTTTCCAAGAATACGGATGTGAGTCATGAAAATTTACGAGTGTGAGTTTGGTTATAGAATGCGGTTTTCACTCCCGTAGATAACAGTGCTGTGTGTGAACGTAACCGTATTAAGTTTTAGTTTAATTAATAATACGTTTTTATTTATAAAGTGCCTTTCCCAAGCTCAAGAAGATAAAAATACAGCATCAAGCTGTGTATATATGCATAAATACTTATGCATCACATAATAAATTTATATTTACAAACATACAGTAAGAAAACAGCAGAACACTAAACAGAGTAGGGTTATAAATACTGTAAGAAAATAAGTTTTTAGTTGAGATTTGTGAGGAAGAGAATTGCAGAGTTTCGGAGCCACAGCACTGAATGAAGAACTCAAATACAGTAACAAGACTGACAACCATATTCTACTGCTGTGTGAACGCGGCCTGTTTGCAATCGGTTCAGATTGCTTTGCAGTCAGTTGACTTTTTAAAAACGCTGAATATCCAGTTTGACGAGTCATGTAGCATAGATAATATAGCATAGCATAAATTCCAATTGCTACGAACACGGAAAAAGTTTGATTGGATTTATTTTTTTACAATCATTCATTTATTTACAAAGTACTGTTTTCAAATATACAAGAACCTGAATTAATATATTTATTTTAGAGTTGAGAATATTATTTATTTCAAAAACAATGTTTAGTAGTTTTTAGTCTTTTAGGCAAACAGGAAGGAAAGGGGCAAGATCCGCCCATGGGGTTCATGGTATTGTTTCCTTTTAATGTTTTATTTCAAGGATATTTTTGTACAATAAACAATCTTGGCGCTGTTGGGTTGCAGTTTGAAGTCTTATGTAAAAATATGGGTCCTTCAGAACCGCTGCTATAACAGACCGTGCAGGTTTATTAAAATAATCACACAGTTGTGCACCCTGTGCATTTCATTATGTAAATATGTAAAACAGTGAATGGCTCAACAGCTGCTCTGCTAGTTTGAGTTGTGTTCAGAACTGTAGTGTCAGTTTTTTCATGACAGCTATCAGAGACGTGTGCCATATAATGTGTACAGTTGCTGGTATAAAAGCATGACATAAGTCTCATTGACAAATAGAATAGGAGAGAGCGTGTACTATTCTGGGTTTGGAAGGTCATTAGATTTATTGCTGCACTGCAGTCGTGAGCTACCACAGGTGCTAGCATGCAACTTTGCTCATAGTCCTGGGAAGTTTTAGAGGAAGTGTACTGCGTATGTTCTTTCCCGTTTGGTTAAGAGTGACCTACTACTGTATTGAACATTTAGTTTTGACCATGCAAAACGGATATTTTGAAACTGTAGAAATTTTAAACCATGTTGAATATTTTTACATTTTGTGTTTTGGATGACCCTGGCTGTGTTTTTAATATTGTAAATGACATGCTGATCATACTGTCTGCAGTGCTTTGCCTAGTGTGCTTTGCTTGTCTTTTTTTTTATATATATATATATATACTTTTACGTGTTAATTGATCAGCAAGAACTAAAACGCAAGAAATTTCCTGTTATGCTGAGCTGGTTTCAGTAAATTCACTAATTCATTTTTTTTAGCTGTTATGAAAGTGAATCATGAAATTCAAGCCAAGTCAGCTATGTATCGCACGTTTCTAGTACCGTCATCAGAATGGAATAATTTATCCTTTTCACTGTCACTGGAAGGCTTTGAAATATTTGAATATTGTGCATGTATTAATGTTTTTCCATGACGTTAAGATGTCTCCTCTACTACAAAGCACATCTCTTAATTTAGCAAGACTTTATATAATTTACCATAACATTGTATCATTTACCTACCTTAGCATAGGAGATTACAGTGTCAACATTAACAGGTTATGAATGAGGTTTTTTATTTTTATGTTGCTCTATGAATAGTAAATCTACCAAATCATAGTACAGTGCAACGTTATTGACTTTAATCAACCAATTTTTTGTTGTTTAGATTTAGTGTTTGTTACACAGATATTCTATTCTAACAATTACATTTCATATCTGAAGGTCACAAAGAAGTCGACAGATCTTATTGGCACTTCCTGTTAGATTAATCAAACGTATTTAAATATTTCATTTGTTCAGTATTGTTGTATTTAAGTTGTAATGCCCCTTTTAAATCAGAATTTGACTTGTGATTGATTACTTCACATTTTGGTGGAATATTTTATTGTTATCATTAGTACGCAATTTGGTGCTATAGGCTTCTCCATCCTCATCCTCTCATGTA
The DNA here is from genome assembly GCF_949152265.1 of Phoxinus phoxinus. NCBI lineage: Eukaryota > Metazoa > Chordata > Actinopteri > Cypriniformes > Leuciscidae > Phoxinus > Phoxinus phoxinus. The sequence goes on along the minus strand of NC_136897.1, from coordinate 16,470,611 downwards.
AAGATATTCATTCATCTAAATATCTCATATCCCATACCAGCAAAACTCCTGCTCCAGTTTTGGAAACTTTAACACCATCATTGGCCAATAGAGGCCACTAATGAGGCTTGTCGAAAGTATTTAAAATTGCTAGACTGAATTAGGAATAGCATAGTATGTAGGGGTGTGCAGCGAGTAGATATCTGTACCTGTTACAATCTCAAAATTATTAAAATCTGTATTTGTATTCTGATCAAAATGGAAGTGCGCACTGGAAGTTTAATACAATTAATTGGAAGTTCATAAAATTACACGAGAAGCCCGTTTTAAATGTATTTTTTTCCCTTCATAGTTTATTTAACATGCCTTGTATAACTCAAAATAATTCTTCTTTATTATAATTGTAAAATTTCTTTAAAAACTTTATTTATTTTAATTTGATTTATTTAATCAGGGAAAATACACATTAATAATACATAATATGTTAAATGCGCCAGATTTAGCCAACACTTTCTAATTTTCATCCGTAGTCCCTTATCTTCTAATTGTCGGAGCCGATAGCCTCCTATGCAGTGCTCCAACATGAGGATGTTAAAGTTTGTAATGTGTGCCCATCATAGTGCTCATGTCACGTGTATGTGACCCGCTATCTATAAATGGATAAATGCTAATAAAAGAGGTTCCGGTCCAACAGAATACAGAGTTATGTCTGTGTGTTTTTTCTCTGTATAGTTTACTAAAATAACTGGTTATAATTCACAAAATGGCTGCGCCAACAGGTTATGGGCCCAATATGGGATTCAATACTTGGATGACAAAAGTTTGTCTCTTGTAATGAGAGATGCTGCGGACGACTGTTGGATCTATCTGATGACATGTACTAGACCTGATCTAAGTTGGATTGTCAGTAAACCCTCTCAATATATGTCTGATCCAAATGAACAACACTGCACAGCAAAATCCCCAGTGTTAAATTAACACTGCTCAGTATTTATATGAATGAACACTGAAGCAGTGTTAAAGTTAATGAGATAATTAAGTGATTAATTGAGTTAGGATTGAGCATTATTGAAGACACCTGATGATAACAAGCAGAACCACTGAAGGAGAAAATCCTAATTGGTATGTTACCATTATGGAGATCAGTGTTTGTTTTAGGCTATGTTTACACGGAAATCTGAAGAGAAAACGCAAAAGTGGCGTTGCGTTATCACTTTTTATTCTGCGTTTAGACGAGCATTATGAGGGGGGAAATCTGCTTGCATATGGTGATGCAAAAGTGTGTGAAATTCGATGTAGTATGCACTCCAGACGGCTAGGTGGCAATGTGAAGCACTGAAAGTGAAAGAGCCGCTGACACAGTTTTTCTTGTTTAATACGGTAAAGCTGCTGTTTTAACCCTCGGTGCTCTTTGCGTGTCGCTCTGAATTATATATTGTTTTTGTCAATGAAATTAATGCTATATTTTAGGTTGATAATGTTTTGTTATTTTCCTGTACAGGTGCATGCCTGTGACGTAAACGCCTACGCGGCGCCTTCACTGTCTAGCAGACTTTTGCGTTTTTACCTTTTAGACGGGAACGCGATGGTGGAGCGTTTTTAAGATTTCCACTCTGGAGGGCGGTTTCACTTTTTTGCGTTTTTAAGCCCCAAAAACGCCGTCGTCGTGTAAACGAAAGGCACATCCGATAAAATATTTTTACGTTTTCACCCACGAGCGTTCTCGTGTAAACAGGGCCTTAGTTGGGCTCTTGACCCTTAAATCATTAACTTTAGATTTTGTTTGGCTGCTGTACGTGAGTTATATCAGCCAGATGGACAAAGAGAAAAGGTGATATGATGGTGTTGGTTGTGTTTTAACATAATCATTATTCTTTATTAATTATAGCTGCACAGTCCTTGAAAATCATAATATTTTTTAATTTTACATTGTAATCCAAATAATTTCTTAAAACTTAAAGGGATAGTTCACTTTGAAATTAAATGTTGGTATGTTTTAGCTTACCTCGAGGGCATCCAAGATGTAGGTGTCTTTTTTTCCGCAGTAGTTTCAGTTTTGATATTTTTAGGTTTGACCTAAAAATATCAAAATTGAAACTACTGCGGAAAAAAAGACACCTACATCTTGGATGCCCTTGAGGTAAGTTAAAACATACCAACATTTAATTTCAAAGTGAACTATCCCTTTAATCACATACAAAATAGTTTTTTTCTTTTTTAAACACAGACATCAAAAATCAGCCTGTGAATCTGAACAATGGTGACAATTATGAAGCATTTTGCAGTGCATTCTGTATGCCACCAATCAAATCTCATTCATGGCTCCCATCATGCATTGCTGCATGAATAAATAATGAGCTTATGGTCAGAGGTGATCTGTTTGTTGAGTCATACGCTTTTTCTTGATATCTGTGTGTGCCTACCTGAAATACTTTTATAAAGTTTATTTTTTATTTTTATTGATTTGATCATTTGGATTTAATTGTAAACGGCTAAAAACGGCATACTCTACAAGGACAGTGCTGCTATAATCCATAATGTAAATTTTAAATTATGCTCTCAATGAGTTCAGTGCTTCAGGCCATCTATTGATTATGTTAAAACACAACCAACACCATCAGATCACTGTTTCTCTTTGTTCATCTGGCTGTTATAACTGAATTAAATCTAAAGTTAATAAAGTAAGGGTCAAGAGCCAAACTAACTGACACACTGATCTCCATAGTGGTGATAATGGTACATCAATTTTCTCCTTCAGTGATTCTGCTTGTTATCATCAGGTGTCTTCAATAATGCTCAATCCTAACTCAATTGATCACTTAATTATCTCATTAACTTTAACACTGCTTCAGTGTTCATTTAACACTCTGAGTGTGTTAATTTAACACTGGGGATTTTGCTGTGTGGTCTACAGTGAAACATGTGATGAGGTACTTAAAAGGTACAATTTATCATGAACTATGTTAGACAAGAAAAGAGAAGAAAATCTCAAACTTGTGGTATACAGTGATGCTGATTGGGCATCAGATCTAAATGACAGGCGGAGTACGACAGGATACTGTTTTGGTCTTACTCAAAAATGGTCCTCTGATTTCCTGGAAGCCAAAGAAACCGTCCACAGTTGCTTTGTCTTCATGTGAAGCTGAGTATACAGCACTGGCCACAACCACACATGAAAGCATGTATCTTAGTTGTTGAACAGCATGAAAAATGATTGTCTGCTTGAGCCAGTACAAATCTTTGAAAATAACCAAGGTGCCATTGCCCTGTCGAAGAAAGTTATGGACAATCATCCACAACTTTGTACCCTCAAATAAGAGGGGACAAAGAAACACATAGGCCTATCATGTAGCTTATCATATCGTACAAGTTTTAAAACATTTAAATTGAAATATCAGGTAGTAAAAAATGTGTATGATTTTGTATCTTAGTTTATTTTAGCACTCTAAATAATATAAATAATACTATTTCAGTCCCCTAGACTTTCTGAAGTGGTGGTTCACCAAAATGAAATGTTAAAGGCTATGCTTTGGTATGTGTCAGGAAACACAGACTGGAGAGATCAGTAAGTGTAAACAATCCTGGCGCTGTCTGTACATCCACTCACAACCCTTCTTACATCTATTGCCATGCTGGGCCACTAGTAACAATCTTGGATTAAGAAGGCTTGATTGGCCCCTGGATGACCAGTACCCACAGAGAAGTGAACGGTATGGATGAGTTTATTACTGTCAATCTGAAGGGCAACCCGGCGGAGGATTTTCAGGGGCATTGGCTTGGTTCTCCATAGTGGTCCACTGAATGGGGTTGACAAAGATCTTGGCATCAAGAATGTTTTCTGGAGAGTAGTTCTAGAGAGTCATTTAGAGCGTGAATGGTGGATAAGGCATCAGCCTTGCCATTCTTGGAACCGGGGTGATAATCAATCTTGTAGTCGAATCGGGTAAAGAATAATGCCTAGTGTGCTTGACAGGATTGAGACGCTTTGCATCATGGAGGTAATAAAAGTTTTTGTGATTTTGTTTTTTGTGGAGTGCCTCCATTCTTCCAATGCCAGTTTGATGGCTAAGAATTCCCAGTTACCAATGTCATAATTTCTCTCTGCCGTGTTGAATTTACAAGAGAAGAAAGCACATGGAGTCTGGGAGGCACATGGAGTCTGGGATGCATCCCCTGCTGATGGGGAAACACCGCTCTGACACCGGTGGTGAAGGCATCTACTTCTACAATAAAGGGCTTGTTCGGGTCAGGACAGATTAGGATCAATGCCTTAGTCCCATGGCTGATGTGGTGGAAATTGTGAGGCTCTCTTGGGGCAGAAGATGTTTTTGAACTGGGAGTAGCAGTCTGGGATATCAACAGATTGCTGTTTAACTGGACTTTCAATCGAAGTGGAAAGTATTCTGTCGCTGGAGAGGTAATGAAGGAAAATAGGATGAGAAACAAAGATTGCACCAGCGAGATGCAGCTGAGTTGGGGAGATAATCCTTGAGGAAAAGTGGTTAGGAAAGTGCGCTCGTTCAAGGTTCTAGCCACCGCTAATGTGCTATACTTTAAAGCATAGTCGTTGATGGACATTTTTCCTTGCTTCAAAAAGCTGATCACAACAGGCTTACCGAAAACTTCTAGAAATTGACTGTCCAAAACTGTCCAATGACTGTGTAACTGGTCCTGACTACTACCATATTGTCTCAGCCCATTGCAGCACTCTTCCTGTCAGAAGAGAAATTATCGTTGGGAATCTCTGCGGCTGCATCTCAAGGGCCAATGAGCATTGCAGCAGAAATCCATTGTACTCCTCCGCCGAATCAGAGTAGGGCGCTCCTGATGATAGCGGGCGGGGAAGAAGTGAACGGTGGAGTGACTGGTGTAGTGGTTGCGGGCTTAGTGAGTGATTGGTGAAGTCAATCCACCAATTCTTGAAAGGGATCGCTTTGAGGTGAGCTCATGTCTTCTGTCAGGAAACACAGACTGGATAGATCAGTAAGAGTAAACAATCAAACTGGTGTTAACAGAGTGAAAAATAAAAGGTACAGTAGCAGTTGCGGTGAATGATGACGAGGGATATGCAGGTGAAGAATCACTCTATAAAGACTATACAGACTATAAAGTTTCAGCCTGAACTCGACCCATTCTCCGCCTAATAATTTAGGCTCCCCCAATATGTGACACAATTTACCAGAAATTACATCATTCAGGTCTCTTTAACAGTGATGCAGAAGATGGTAAGTAGTATCCTACTTTTCATTCATATTTTCAATGCGTATAATTTACAACTCAAACCTATCACATAAAATTAAGATGGAAAATGGAAAAAACTATTTGGACCCTATTTTAACGATCTGAAACACAAGTTTCAAACATGAAACGCAAGTAACTTTGTGGGCTGATCTCGGGTGCTGTTGCTATTATACTGGCGGGATAAATGACTCTGGCGCCCGACGCAAATCTAAAATGGGTTGGTCTGAAGTAGTTTCATTATTCATAGGTGTGGTTTGGGCGTAACTAGCAATAAACCAATCAGAGCGTCATCTCCCATTCCCTTTAAAAGTAGGCGCGCTTGTTCCATGGCAGATTGCTATTATAATGGCGGATTTGCCAGGCGCACGCAATTTACCGTACATGATGGTAAAGGTGATTTCGCAGTTTCAGAATTTTGTTTCCTGGTTCTTGACGGACAACCCACTTTGTCAGGTGTCCTTATATACATATATGCCTTGCCTCTATTGGTCAAACAGGTTTTATCCGTCATTACTACAATTAAATAGTAATACTACAAATAATTTGGGTAAATGTGTAAGCTAGATTTAAGCCTATTTTTTCACATCTTCATGGACACCACAATGATTTCCCTTGTGTGCTAATATTTTTCCTTGTAATTATGTATGGTTAGCAAAAATGGGAACTGCCGCACCTGTTTGGACGAGAGAAGCAAAGTGTATGCGTGTTGTGCACACGTTACATTGTGGCCAAGCATGCTCCCTTAAAATAGCATTGATTTAAATTAACGTGACAAATAGACTTTAGACTAGGTTTTTCCTGGTCTGTGGCAGAATTGTTTTCTGAAACTGCAAAATAGCACCAGGGAAAGTTTGCGCCGGAACACGCCTCCTCTTTTCACTGTACCGCCCCTGCAAGTTTATTCCCTAATTTACCGACGTGCATCTGTGGAGGGAAAAGTCCGCTGTGCGTCGGTGCAAAATAGGAATGATACATGCGTCGGTGTACAAAGTCAATTGCGCTGGGTGCAAGATTGTAGCCTGGCTCCGCCCTCCTATGTTCTTCCGCTCAATTTTAATTTTCCTTCAGTACATTGTCTGGGTTTGCGCTGTATTCTTGGGTTTTCTCGGGTCAATTTTTTACCGGTCCAATCAGCAAACAGAGGGAGTGGCTGAGAACGATGATGTCGAGGTCGTGCGCTAGTTTGAGTTGAAGTTTCGTCACGACCAAATGTTAGCGATTGGTTATGGCAGGTCCAGAGTGGCTCTGGGCAGATCCAATAGTTTAAAACTTCAACAGTGTACCCGCCCACAAATAATTTAACGCTTGTCAATGGAGAGAGGCCAGACTCTCTGTACAAATGAAATATACGAGAGTCTGGTAGGACCAGGCTAGCAAGAGAGGGCCCTTTGTCTTTTTAACTTTAGTCCCATAAAAATTTGAAAATTATCATATATGTTACATTTGTAATGATTAAATTCTTATGAGGGACTATGAGCAGCAATTTAAATGGTTTTAATACATTGTGCAGCCTTAGAAAATTTCTAATAATGCGATTAATTTAATTTCGTCCATGGAATGCGCCACTTCCGGAATTTCGCCGGTTATTCGAGACGGGTCAATTGCAATCGAGGATTTTTAAAAATCAAGTTCTTGAATTGAATCGAAGAATAATGACAGCCGTAGACTCATTTACTTCGCACTCTAGCATGATTGATTTTATAGGTTTATGTAGGTTAATATTGTTCTATGCTATCCCCTGGCTCACCTGTTATCCAACAAACATGAGGAGTGACTGTGTCTGCCGAATATTTTTCCTATTTGGTAGAATTTGTTATTTGTTAATTCACGTTTTTTTTTCCGGCCATATCTTAATAAGCACACTAGCATAATAGCCGTACCTTACTTTTTTTCTTCTGCTATTTCTAATTATGCTCGAATGCTATTCTGAATTCAGCCATACAGCAAAATTTAACAGAAGTGTTGTGTGATTGACTTTTTGCCCCTTTCTTGCACTATTTGTGCTGTGAAGACACTATTAAGAATTAAGTCAGAATTTGACATGGTATGACCTTAATATCTTATTGTCTGATATGAGTAGTTGCGAACCTGGTAGCTAAATTGAAAGTCAGTGATAAATGCAGTTTGTGTTTTGTAGACACCTGCTAAAGAGGTCTGTCAGAAAACACTGAGTGATGACGAGCTAAAACTTTAGACTGCAGAGTTTTAGCATAAACATGACAAGATTATGGTTACTCATGTTTACTCTGACGTGGTGAAACTCCACATATGAAACAAGTTTTTGAGCGATTTCTTATAATGTGTCTCAATGAATCTGAATAGATTTTGTGGTATAACAGGAGATGCACAATAGTTTAAATATATCTTTATTTACACATTATTTTTTATAAACACATAAATACAACAAAAACAAATCTATTCAAAATGCAGATCACAAACTGACCTTAAAGGTCTACTTTGCAGCATGACATTTATACATCATGCAAATATGCTTAGTCTATATGGCCCATAAACAAATACTGAAAAGTAATTCCGTTATTCCAAGGCATATCTTTTCCAGAATGAAATTCCATGATTTTAAAATCAAGTACAGTAGTAAAGATTCTTTATTCTTGAATCTATGCAATGTTTTTCTCTTAATAAATATAATAAATATTGAGCTTAAGTTTGGTCTTGGTCTATCATCAGTGGTGTTGGAAACTTTCTAGCCATTCAAGTAGCGAATCCAGCTCTCCGATAGCCTTCACGGCTCCTGCTGCATTATCAAGCTGAGAGACAAAAATAAAGTTAAATTTTCTGTGCTGATTGTGGGGGAAAAGTTAGTAGAATTAAAAATATTTTATAATCATAATTAAAGAGTGTTAAAAATCTGAAGAAATCTGTGAAGCTTTTTATTGTCTGGCAGCCTAGTTATATGTCTCCTGTTGGTGAATAATGTCTCTTACCTTGTCATACGTGGTTTGAATGCCTGTGAATTTTAGTCTGGCATCTACACTGCACTCACAGTGTGCATTAGCATGCTTTTGGATAGAGAGAAAACATCACATGGTTAAGTTAATATGCTAAAAGCTTTCCAAGAACATCTCTATCTGTATTCTTGTGCTTACAACTGCCCCACCAAAATTCTACAGTACACATGTATTTATTTAAAATTGCTTATTTATCTATTAGTAACCAACCCCTGCACTTTTGCAGACAGGCCACAGTCGATACAAGGGAAAAAAAAATAGGAAAAGTATCACAAAATATTGTAGTTTACAAGTTTTTAATACTAAGCAATGTCTTAGTCAATGACCTTATTTTGGAATTTCCGATGCCATTCAAATGCCCAAAGAAGGTCTTTGGCCTTGACCTTTGTAAAAATATTTGCGAGTTACGACAGTATGCCGGACTTTTCCCATTTTTTTCCAGTCTTACAATTGCTACAGTTTGAAAAACATCTTTTAACTTTAAGTAGTGTCTCTGTCTAGTATCTATACTTACACACACTCGCAGGTCCTTGGTGATACTGAGGAAGGAGTTGGCCAGGACGCTGGTGGTTCTGCGATGTAGGGAATGACTGCTGGTGTAGCTGATAAAGACCTTATCCATGTAAAAGTCTAAGAGCCGCCTGAGGAAACAGCAGCTTTCTGTAGCCTATAATGGGGAAGACACATAAATCACAGATTTTTTTGACAGTCTTATAATATATGGCACATTTTAATTGATCAGTTGACTCTACAAAGGTTATGATGCTACAGGCGCTGCAAAAAAACTTTAAAAAATGTTACCTGTACACTGTTCATCACGTCTTTTCTAAGTAATCTGATTCCCTTGTGATCATCTCCAGAAATCTGCCAAAACAAAAGATATCAGATTGCATTACCATAATCACTATATAACCTCAAACCACAGACGCAATAAAAATGAGGCCACTTTAAAAACAGCTTTGTTTCATGTTGCTTGCATGTACATTTTTTGCTCTGTTTTTTATTCGTCACCCCGACGAAGTGCTGAACACATTGCCAGGAGTTTCCAGTGAGGTATTCCTTTTGTTAATTTTTCCTTTGTCATGCTTAAAAGTCATTGGCATGTTAAACTCAGAACTGAAACAAAAAAGCATGTCTTGCTACATGCTGTTCTTTTGATTTAGACATGCAGAGTCAAGAAGAATGAAATAGCTCAAATAATAACCTGTTGGTTGACATGTCAAACCTGTCGAGAAAGCCCATTGACATCACCAGTGACGTCATTGTTATGGTGGGAAATTGACATGGCGCTATTTATACATGTTTAGAATGCTTCAAACAGCTACCAGCTATTTTAACAGAAAGAAAGGCTGAAACTAACACATGACTAAGCTTAACACTGTAAGTGTGCTTACCATGCCTTGACGAATGTGCTGGAAGTGGTGCCTGAGTTCGTGGGTGTGAATGTTCACTTTACAACTGCCTAAGTGAAGCCTCCGACCCTGGGCTGAGTCCCATAGACCACACAGCATGATGCATACCAACATACTATATACGATAAACAAGTCCTTCATTATGCTTCTGACAATTCAGCCTGGGAAATGAAGAAAAGACAGTCAAACACAACATTGTATGTGCTACTTAAAATTATACTTGTATGAGCTTTATCAGTCTGTTCTAGGATAAAATATATGCTATATGTTATGGTTTGTTACCTAGTGATGTCCGAGGAGTGTTTTCTTCATAGAATGATGTGCACCTCTTCATGGTGATGGCAGGTGCTCTTATAGTGGGACAAGAGGGGAATTTCTACAGGTATTCATTGATTATCTTTTGCCTCCCCATTACAGTAAGAGGAAGTCTTTGCAACATTTTTTATTTCATCACTGTGGGAATTGACATGAAAGAATGAAGGACTTCCATTCAAACAATTACTGACATACATAATGTTGCAATACCTGTAGTAGCATGTTATACTACGTAGTTTAGCAATTATGTATATTGGTAATATCGGGGTTGGTAAAACATTTTTGAAAGAAGTTTATTAATGCTCACCAAGGCTGTATTTATTTTTGACCAAAAATACAGTAATGTGATGGTAAAGCTGAAGTTTCAGCCAGTCTTCAGCGTCACATGATCCTCCATTTATATAAATGTATGAATTATAAACTATTTCATTACAAATGAGGAAGAAAGACCAAACTACTTTTATCCCATCATTTGGTTATTCTTTTTTAGCAGATCTGTTAAGGAAGCTGAGCTTACTGTACACTTGCCACTGGGACGGTCCCTCTGCGGCCGCCTTGGGTATTAGGGGCTTATATAATTGTCACTATACCATTATCTCTACATCCTTACATGTGTTCATTTCATCTGATAAAAGCTGACAGAAACGTCGGAGTTTCCTTTTCAATCAACTGTGATATTTCTTTTTACACCTTCAAGCGCAGCTTACTTTAAACCAAAATGTATCTTGTGACCAAAAATGAATTACGGTAGTATTCTTTTTTTTTTTTTGAACAGGACAGCAAATTTCTTCCAGACATTGTTGTGTTATATGTTCTTTTTTACTGATCATTTCATAATCAAGTGACCAGCATTGCTTGCCTTTGTTTTGAAAGTAGACACCCCATGGCCCAGAAGAAAAAAAATATTTAGTCATTTCTGGCACTGTTAGAAGGCATTGGTAGGAAATAAGTTCAGATCTTCCTTGCTCTGTTTCCTGATGCTGCAAGCAGTTTGTTTTATTTTTGTCCTTTTCTTTAAGGGTTTTTTTGCTAATCAAACCTGTCTGGGAAATGCAGGTAACTGTCTGTCGTACAAGTTCTTTGAACGGAAATGAATACGTGAAATACTTGTTTAATTAATTGTTTAAAATATGAATATGCTGAAACCCTAAATGATTTGCAACCAGTGAGCAGGAAGAGAACTAAAACATTTGTAATAATGTATTGTTACTGGATAAAACAATACAACCAGGAACTTTTTTTTATATGTCACTCATCACTAACATGTGAGGACCTGAAACATGATTTCAGTGGTTCACTTTGGGATATATCTCCCTGGGGTCGGCAAAGTCGTGGCGCCCTCACTTGTGTCCTGATAACTGCAAAGAGACTCAAAATACTCCGTACATTTTGGTCATACAGATAAGTGTTATACATCATTCGAAACTGTTAACACAATAAAAACTAAATGGTTTTCGCAAAATAAAACAACATGATGTGCGATCTGCCGTCTCTCTCAATGAAATCCATTCCAATGATACTCATCAGAAAATGAACTGTAACTTAGCGAGTACTTGTCACACTAACGTGAAACATATCTCTAAAGAAACGTTGAAATGTCAGGTTTTAAATAATGTATGACCAATCGAAAACAAATATTCTTTGTTTATGTAATCTATTAGAAAAGAGAGAGATGTCAGTCCTTCGCGAGTAACCTCATTATCCGCTAATACGGCCAAGCCCACGCAGAGCGTGCAGCATTCAAAGCATATCAGTTTAGTCATATTAATGTACTTTACATCGTTCTGAGACACGGTGAGGAATAATGCTGGAAGAATTTACCTCAGAGGAAGAGCGGGACTTTCAGTTCATTTCGAGGAGCAATGACGAGGTTTGTGACCTGTACGTTTTTTATTCTAATTGCGATATAGACTTGTGTCTGTGAATAGTAGTATTTTAAGTCTATGTTGCTTCTATGTGAAAAAAAATCCCCAGCAAAACCAAAAGCGCGTTTGCCGACCCCAGAGGGTTAAACTGCAAAAAGACTGTTTAAATATGAATCCCGTATGTTTTGCATGTCTCTGTGTGAATGAATCGCGCAGACGCACGATTTCCTTTACTACACATATTGGCTTTTTATCATGCTAATCATGCCTAATAAAATAAAATAAAAATGTTCACAGTGCTGGTCAGAATTATTTGCCCCCTTGGTAAATATGATCAAAGATGGCTGTAAAAAATAAATCTGCATGATTTAATGCTTTTGATATATATATATATATTTTAAATTAGCAAAATCGAACCTTTCATTGAAGTAAAAGAAAAGTGGGGGGGAAATCACATTATGAAATGTTTTTCTCCAAAACACGTTGGGAACAATTATTTGACCCCTTTTATTAAATACTTTTTGCACCCTCCTTTTTACAAGATAACAGCTCTGAGTCTTCTCCTGTAATGCCTGATGAGTTTGGAGAACACCTGACAAGAGATCAGAGACCATTCCTCCATACATCTCTCCAGATCCTTCAGATTCCCAGATCCATGTTGGCGCTTCCTCTCTTCAGTTCAGCCCGCTCATTTTCTATAGGGTTCAGGTCTGGGGACTGGGATGGCCATTGCAGGTGCTTGGTTTTGTGCTCAGTGACCAATTTTGATTTTGATGTTTGTTTTTGAATCACTGTCCTGTTATAAGATCCAAACATTGCCCAATTATAAGATTTTTAGCAGAGGTTGTCAGGTTTTGATTTTGTATCTGTTGGTATTTGATTGAATCCATGATGCCATGTATCTGAACAAGATGTCCAGGACTTCTGGCAGAAAATTAGGCCCACAGCATTAAAGATACAGCAGAGTATTTCATTTTACACATACGGTACTTTTTTATCTCTGTGTGTGCACCAAACCCATCTTCGGGGTTTGCTGCTAAAAGCATTTTTTTCCTTTTTTTTTTCATAATCGGTTACAAGTCGAAGCCTGAATGGTAATGCATTTTATGTATGGTTCTTTACAATGTCGAACTCATAACGGTAATTAATATGTTATATAATATGTATCCTTAGAAACACTTTGAACCACTTAGAACGTTCACCCGCTATATTTTGCTAAATGCACAATTTTTCATATCAACAGAAACATATACCAGGATAACCTGGCTTCTCTTGAGACTCCCCTGCTTCGCAACATAGCTAAGGACATGCTGAAGTCCACCCGCTCTTTGATGTGATTGGTTACAAGGTAGTTTGTCTTAAAGCATATAAAAAACACCACATAGATAAACAAACAACAGTAAAGACTTAATTTTTACCATTGGGAGTAAAACATAATATAATACATAATAAACTTTAACTAAGTTTAGTATTTTCTTATCAAAAATATTTGGAAAAATTGGATGGTTTAAACAAACTTATAGGGTCATTAAAACAAATATCCCCTTCAGACATCACTTTTGGCCAATATTGTATAACATGATTAAACAGATCTAATGTTACAGAACATTAGCCTACAGTTTGAAAACATTCCATATCATATTTGAAAACAGTTAGCAAGTATTCGTAATGTGAAAACATATAAGTTAATTTCTTCTAGAGATGCTAATAGTATTTTGTGCAATATGTGTTTTCTTGATCTAAATGTAAGTGTTAGAATATTGAATCTTATCACAAAAGCATTTAGAGATTCATTTACTCAATATAATGTACTGTACATGATAATAGATCCCACAAGATGTCGCTATAGACACAATTTTCTTTTGTGCTTGGTACATTTGGCTTTGGAAAAGTTTGTGAATGTGTCCTATATTATTCACTAAATCTGTCTTCTTGTCTGGTTTTATTAGAGCCCAAGCACATATGGTGTAAGGGTCCTATGGATTTGCTCCATTTATTATTTTATATATTGTATTTTTATGTTATGTGAAGTGGAATATAGCAGGTGCATTATACCTTTGCAGTAGCAGAGTCTATATTTCAGATAGCATATGTCAAACTACAATGTGCATATGACCGATGTAAAAAACATATAAATTGAATGATTAAAATAGCCTATTATTAATTTTAGAAAAATCCTTAATGAAATGTTTTGAGAAATCCTTTTGGGTTGTCCAAATGGCAAAAAAATGTATATACATATTTATTTATATAGAGATATAGACAAGATGAAGGCAGAACTACACACAGTACTTTAAAAACACAGGCACATTAAGGACATTTTCAACTACACAGTAGTTACATTATTCCCGTTTATCATTCTTTTCATCTTATCTCTAGTCTACCCCTATAGACAATATACTTCTTCCAGTATATTCATTGTAACTACACTTGTTGTCTGTAGCACAGCACGTCAGTTAATGTACCTTTATTTTTAGGGTTGAATTAATTCCACTCACAGCCATTGCTTCTGCTTCTGCTCTGTATAATCACATAGAAACGTTTAATGCAGAATACTCATGCTCGGTTGTATTCAAGACAGAAAGTTCAATAAATATGATGCATCAAAGGTTTTTAGGTTACACACCGAAACATTCCTGAACATTCAAAAAATGCATTGCCTTTTGTTCTTGATTACTTGTTTTCTCTGGTACTGTTTGATTCAATCAGTACTGTCAAGTAGACAGGAAGGCCTGGTTGTGCGCAGGCATGCATAAATCGGTTCATCACTCATGATATCTTATATTACTATAGCATGGAGGTGTGTGAAGCACATTATGACATCAATGGGCACAGGGGGACTCAAGTGATTGCCATCCAGACGCAGGTATCTCAGTTTGGGTGCTCCGTTTTCATCATGCATGTTGTGAGAGTTAGTGGGGCAGATCTCGGTGCCATTTATACCTGCAAAGACAAGTAAATGTGTTATTTTGTTGAAAATATTCTGTGGCGCAATACAAAAATTGTATTTAAGTACATACTCTCAATGGCATTGTTGTTGAGGTGAAGCTGCTCCAGTTCGGAGTTGAACAGGGGAACAGTGCTCAGCTTGTTATGGGCCAAATGCAAATCCAACAGTGAGCTCATGTTGAACACCATCTTTGGAAGACCTTTGTCACTAAGCTGGTTGTAGTTAAGTCTCACAAAGGCCAGGTGTGCAAAATCATTGAAGTAGTCCTGTGGAATCTCCTCAATGTTATTTCTGTCCAAGAACAGTTGGAGGAGGCTGTTGGGTATATTCGCAGGCATCTTCCGTAGGATGTTGTGGGCCAGATTGAGCTGAATCAAGTTCTTCAGATCTTTGAAGATGTTCTTGCCCAAGCTGCTGTCACTGATCCTATTGTGATGCAGATCTAGAAGCGCAAGATGTTTCATCTTGCTGAACGCTCCTGGAGGGATCTTTGAGATCTGGTTGCGGCTGAGTCGAAGCTGCTCCAAGCTGACCGGCAGGTCGTCAGGCACCTCCTTTAGCTCGTTCCTCTGCATATAGAGGTAAAGGAGGTTTGGCAGCTTCTCAAACACTTGTTTCTCCACCGAACGAATGCGGTTGTTTCCCAGATTGATCCACTTAAGCTCAGTGCAGTTGTTAAAGGAGTCTGCGTTTACTTGATTAATGTAGTTGTTCTGTAGGTACAGGTAGTGGGTTCGGAATGGGATGATCGGGACCTTTCGGAGATTGCGGTTTTCACAGTACAGGGCATTTGGGTAAGATGGTGGGCAAAAACACTCTCTGGGGCAGTCTGAGAATTCAGAGGGAGGGCCTAGGATCGGAGGGGGGAAATCTGTGGGTTCCTGGGGTTCGGGCTTTGATTTTGGGACAGGAGAGGATGGTTTCTTGGGGGCAGGAGGTTTCTTGGTGGTAGGTGGGCGGACAGGCTTTGGTTTTCGTTGCCCACAGACATCCGTGATTAGAAGAAGGACAAGAAGAGAGCAGTATGTAAGCCCAGCTTTCATGGTCCTGAACAGAGAAGCAGCAAGAAAAAATTGGCATTTTTATTTATTCTGATGATTAGGGCAATAATATAAATTCTTTCTAAAATAAGGATTGTTTAAAGTAACATCGTCATTTATTGCCAACTTAAGAGCACAAAAAGATAATATTTAAAATTCAATTAATTAAAAAAATAATAATATTGAAAATGAAATAATTAAGAAAAGTTTTTTGTCATATTGACTTCATTGATTGCATACTTTGCTATCTTAGAAAATCAAGAGCACAGTTTGAAATGCTGAGATTAAAAGAGACTCATGTGAGGTTTCTGGTATCTTTGGTGTATTTTTTGGGTAAAGAAACATAAGAAGATGAGAAGAAATAACTGAAATATTAAAGATACATCTTTTGTGTTTTTTCTTGATATCTTGATCAAGGTCTGGCATGACTCAGCCAAAGATTGTAAAGTATTTTTTTTTTTTGCTGTCGTCTTTGACAAAGCATGCAGTCATGTAACCTTCCAGTTTGGCTGGATTATTATGACTTCTACAGACTGGAGGGAAAAAAACTCTCTGGATTTACAGGTTTTCTGCACAGGGCTGCGATAAAGACTCTATTGTGCAATGCAAGACCTAGGAAAGAGTGAGTCTTAACGAGGGAAACAGGCTAAACACCCCGGGGAGCTTGGAGGAAACCAATGCTAGAGCAGTCATAGTGTTGCTATGCTATCTTCACCACTTAGAGTTGAATTGTTGATTGGTGGAACACCAAAAAACATGACATCATTTCTTGGAGGATTAAATAAATCTAGATCTAACAGTGTCGCCAACCCGCTCTACTCTGCCAAAAGTGTTTTTCAAGATGTTTGTCTTTGTTTTGCCTGTGAACTCCAAGTGAATTATAAACTAGAGTATAGAGATGATGAGCAATGTTACAAAAAATGTTTTTCACATAATATGAAAGACAATTTTTTTCAATGGAAGATACTCAAACAGTACAAATTTTTTTATATATATTTTTTTATTAATATTGCATAACATTCTATGTTTATAATAAATATTATTACATTTCTGTCCAATTGGATGCCAAAATTACGTCAAGAGAACCAACATTTTATGCTTATTTAATTTAATATAAATAATACATTTTTAAATATTTAGTAAAGTTATATATTATGTTATATAATTTATTAATAAAGCACCTTCATCAGGTCAAACACTCTTATCGAGGATTCTTCATCTGCTTCTTAACTCCTAAAACAATGACTGCTACCAAAGCTTCAATAATTCAATATCAGTCTTTGCTGGACTTTAACTTTGCAGGACATTTAACCCTATATTTGAAACATGTTTTAAAGCAAGAACTGCTCATTTTAGGCCACATCTCTTTTGGGGTTATGTGAATTTTGACAACATCAAAATATGTTAATTTAGCTTTTTTGGCCTTTCTACTGTGAAGTACCGTGTCTTTTACATCACTATATTGCTGTGTCCTAACTGTGCTTCAGCTTCCATTTTTAGAGAAGTGTCCAGATGTTCTCTTTAGGAATGTTCTGATACAAAGCAGAATGTTCAAGTTTTAGTTGCAGTTCAGCCATTTGGATGTTTTTCAGGGTCCTTGTGATTACATAAATGATTTGAAACACTCATAGAAATATTTTGGCGGGTTGGCTGCTGGGAAGAGATCTCAAGTTGAAGATTATTGTTCCTACTACGGTTCAGTGGGAAAAAAATCCTTTGCAAAATAAACAGACTGATACATTTAAACATCTTATTTCTACTTTGAGCTCCCTTCAGGAATTTTCTTTGGTAGTTATTGTATACTGCTCTTGGGAAAACCTTTGTGCTGGAAACTTAATAGTAAAAATGTGTGAAATTATATTGAGCAGTGTTGATAATTGGGTTAATAAACCTATTAAATTAGGTAAACATTATAATATTTGTCTACACTGGGTTACTATTATCTAATATTACATATAAGTTGATCAGATCGGTCAAGCCCTACTGTAAAAACATGTCAGTTCAACTCCATTGTTTAGCCTAGAGGAATCGTTTCACTGGAGAAATTTATGTTTTATGAATTCTATGCAGAGACTCACACCCATACAGGCACAAAACAAGGAGCAGTGCAGCGGGTCTGATGGATGATCGCAATCAGATGTTTGGCTTAAAGTGTCTGGCTGGGTGTCAACTGCATGGTCATGGAGACCATGGGAGCAGGGCTCGGGCCTTGGTAGAAAGGAAACCTGGGAAAATGTTGATTTCTCTTCTGCATACCTGATTTAGGTGGGGTGCAAATGAGATTGTCCTTCTATGGCCTTTGAGGTAAACTTAGATTTGAATCAGAAATGTTGAAAAGCAAAATAATATTTGTGACCATATAAAGAGATTTGGGTCAATACTAGGCTTAACACAAACTCATAATAACAAAAACATGTTATGAGTCAGTGCTGGCAGGACTCAAAATGGGAGGGAACTGATGTGTTTTAAATTTGGTTAGAAGTCAAAAAAGACAAAAGAGGTCTCTTGGATATATCATGTCTGAATCAAAAGAATAATAGTTTTGTCTAGAAATGGATCAAACTAAAAACATTACAGGTCTGCTACCTAAGCAGTTAATATGATTCATGAAAATGTAGGAGTAAATCAATGAAAAAGCTTCCCCTGACATATCATGTGGCTCAGTTTGATGGATGTAAGAGATGCTAATGGGATCACTATAGCCAGACTCTGCTATATACTGTTGGATATTTTTTATCATTTTGACTGGTTTCTGACATCCTAAAATGTACACAGTTATAAGACTTTGATAGACGGGTCAAAAGACAGCTGGAAAGACCTGGACAGGTCAAAAGACAGCTGAACCATGTATAATTGGTAGAATTACTTTATTTTTTTTATATAAATTATATTTATATATGTGTTATTATCTTGTTTTATATGTAATATCTTGTCTTATATTTTATTAATTGTATTATATTATTTATATACTATACATATTACAGTCAAGGAAACTTTTAAGAAGTATTAACAATGAGAACAAAAAGCTTGCAAGGAAACATCTACCTGTTTTAGCATTGCACTCAGAGGTGTTATTGTGAAAAATCTGGACATTAATTAAGCACTAAGAAATATTTGCAAGAGTACTGAAAGGTAGTGAATGAACAGCCAAAGGAATCATGCAATTATTTCATAAGCTTTAAGTAAATAAATCATACTCGGCTATATAGACTTTAGGACTAAATTAATTGCTACATTAATGTTCCATTTCTTGCCAGTATTCACATATTTTCTGATCAGTATGTATATATATATATGTATTGCTTGTCTCCTTTGAGACTGATTTGTGGCTATTTTGAAGAAAGAGAGCATTTCTTACCTGTTGCTGGGTCCTGTCCTCATTTGATGAATCCTCTAGCTGTCACTTCACTCTCACAGAGTTTTGCTCTCCCACCTAGCTTTCTCTCCCTCTCTCACTCAGTTTCTTTCCCCCTCTTTCCTCCGTACTTCCCCTGTTCTCCTCTGCTAAGCAAGCTGCCTATTGGGTCGTTCCCTCTTTTCCTTCTGAAGGTCAACGATTCTGTCTCCCTGCCCCGCCTTCAGGGAAAGTGCCTCAAATTAAATCAAAACATCCATCCCTTAACACCAGGATCTGCTTTATATTTAGTTTAGAACTACAGAGTACTTGACAGGTTCTTATGTTTTAATTTTTTTAAATAAAAATAATTATTGTGTGAGCTCACTTATTTGGGATTGTCTGACTTTAAGTGCTTTAGGTTTTAAGGTAATTTCTCTCACACTTTCTTTTTCTCTCTTTCTTTCCTGTGCTTTTAGGCCCATGGGTGTTTGTGTCTTATGCAGTGAGTGTTTGTGTCTTATGCAGTGAGCTGCAGCTGCAAAGCAGTGTTGATGAGATGTGCAATACATAGTTCTTAATCCCAGAGAAACCTATTTCTTCCTCTATCCTCACACACATTTGCTCATTCATACCATAAAGTCAAACCCACCCTATTATAAACCCAAGAGAACTTCAACATCTGGAGTAACAACATCTGTGATATATGGTGTTTCAGCATTATAAGTCTTAAGAGATCCAACATTTAGCCAGTTACATGTTTCAAAGGGACTGTTCAGTGTTGTCTTCCTCTGATATCTCTGGCGATGTCCTAGATTTGCACATTTGTGCTAAATGAGAATCATGCAATTGTGGGATGTAATTGTGGCCTGATTTAGGGATATGTTGGGTTCTAAATCAGCCTAGGACATATACTGGCTCATCACAACAAATGTTGATGATTCATTAAATAGGCACAATTATGATAAAGATGTGGACAATGACTGAACGAGAGGGAAGGAGGAGCCTGGCTGAGTCAGAGGGGTGGAGGATCGAGACGCAGCTGGAGATCCGGAAGTCCAAGGCAGAGCCAGAGGGACGAGGGAGCCCGGCAGAGCCTGAGGGTCAACAGACCATGGTGGAGCCAAGGGAGTGTTGGCCAAGGTGGAGCTAGGGGATCCTAAGACCAAGGTGGATCCAAGCAGCTGGGCAGAACCACTGAAGGAGAAGCCGGGGGGCTGAAGGGAGACAGCGGAGGCGAAGCCAAGAAACTGGATGGCTTTTGGGTTTGGCAGAGAAAGGCTGGGTGGGACCATCTGCGATGAAGGAGACTTGGAGCTGTGTAGAGCCAATGGCGATGAAGGTGCTGGACAACGAAGGAGACTTGGTGCTGGACAATGAAGGAGACTTGGTGCTGGACGATGAAAGGAGACTTGGAACTGAGCTGAACCAGCAGCAAGGCAGACAACTTGGGACTGGGCTGAACAAGCAACGTGCAAGACTACTTGGAACTGGACTGAAACAGCGGTGAAGAAGGGGACTTGGGACTGGACTAAACCAGGGAAGGAAAACGGAGATCAAATGAAGATCTAACGAGACCAGAGACCTTGAAAGGTTTCATCATCCAGTTCATAAAATAATAATTCCTTTGGCGCCCAGCTCATTGCACGCACCTCAGTGACAGGAGTGTGGGCGCAGCTCCAGTCCATCCCATCAAACTCCACTAATATTCCCTCTATGGACAGCGGATGCTGTTACCAGCTCATCCTGGTCAGTCTCTGCCATTTGATCGTGCTGTGGGATTAAATTGGCCTCTGGCAAACACTCCTGGGCTTGGGCTCTGAGTCCGCTGTGGGCTCTTGGGCTGATTTTTCATATCAACAGAAAAATATACCGTGATAACCTGACTTCTCTTGAGTCTCCCTTGTTTCACAGCAATAATGATATGCTAAAGCCCATCCGCACTTTGATGTGATTGGTTACAAGGTAGTTTGTGACGTAAGAAACACCGGCAATTTCAAACAGTGTTTTTGAGACGGTATTTGGTTAACTGCAGTTTTAAGGAGAAAATACTCAGCAATGGTGTTGACTTATGAATTTGCACATGGTTTGTCTTTGCATTGGCTTGCTTTGATTTTGATTTTGTGGTTTTCTTTGTCCACATTGTTGATAATCTGTAACATGTGAACAAGTGTTTTTGGTGCTGGTCCAGTTCTTTTTTTTAGGAATATCACTCTTGTATGCTGTGAGATCCTTTGTAAGGGAATTATGAATACTGTTTAGATTGATCTAACTATTCAGGCGCAGGCTGGTCTCTATCAAACATCATTACATAAGAGTTATAGTGGGTGTGATTTTGCATGTGTGTTGTAACGGGTTTTGCTCTGTACTGTACGTAAGTCATTGTGACATTTACTCTGATACCTTGTGAGATCATTTAGGTCAAATATTCTTTATGGCACGACAATGCATCTTTGCCAAGACTATATTTTTTAATGCAGTATCATTGTTATCTGAGGCACATCTAAATTTTGTATTAATTAAAAGTAAAAGGCTGGAAAGTATGTAACTGGAGTGCCCTTTTGGCAAGGAAATGTCTTTCCTTCCTCTTACAACTTACATTTATTTGCATATCAAGCTTAATTACATGCCTTAAGATTTATTGTCAAGAGCTTAATGGTTTGGCACAGAGTGAAAGCAACCAAGGTTAGTCATATGTATGATACAGGGTTGAACTGACCCTGAGCATCTGAAGGCAGATTTACTTTATTGTTCTTCTTGTATTGCTAAGGTGTGGTGGATTTCTTTCAGCATGTGCTTGACATATGATTGTGTGTCTGATGTGTGCAGTCTTGCCATCTGGATGATTTTATTGTTTGCTTACACCACAGACAGACACAAATGATTGACAGATGTGCATTTTCAGACGTATAGTATGTGTGAACATCACAATCATTGGAGTGCAGTTTATGCACCCTGTATTGACATTTATTTTGCATAGAATTAATAATTCTATTACATCATGCTCAACAAACCATCGAGCCTTACAACTTGCGATTCTGGCACCTAGAACAAAATTGTGAGTTTTGGATCAGAAGCAGATGCTTAGCAATGTGTCACTTTCACCACACAGCTTTCCCTCTGTGTTTGAATTAATGAAGCGCCAGACTTGTTGTAATGCAGTTGTGGTTACCATAAGCATTTTGATGAAGTCTATGGTGGAGGTCTGGTTGATGTAATCAGACTGAGATTCATTAAGATCTTTGCTTACCAAGCTGTTTCTCCCACCCAGAGGATCTAAAACCAATAACCACCACAACTTGCCAAACCCTAAGGGTAGAGTATGTGAACTCAGAAAAATATCAGAGAAATATCCATTTTTTTTCTGGGAAGTGGTCCAAGTAAATACAGCTAGAGCTCACTACCTACTTCATTTATAGCAGAATGTGTGAAAACGCAGCAGGCTCAATGCATGTAGATTTGGCGTATGCTATAAAGGGGAAATTGAATGTATGTTATTATGCAGCAATTGTTTAGTCAAAGCAGTTTGTAATGAGAAGCAGCTTTTTTTGTAAGTCTTCCTAACATGGATTATAATATTGACCTGTAAGGCAGAAAGTCTGGCTCTTTTATAATAATAACAATAAAGATAATTTTTATAGATGATTTATGTTTGTACTGTATCTCAGTGACTCTTTCTGTAGGTTATATCATTGCATCAGTAGGTGGCACCAAAACACTTTATGAGTGAGTCACTGAATCATTAATTTAACTGATTCGTTCAGACACATTGGATGCTTCTCAAACGGAGAAGTCCAGTCCTTCAGAGGCTTGTAGGCTAGAGTCATCTTCAGCATTAAACGCAAGCAAGAAACGGACTAGTAAGTGTGCATAGCTACATCATAAACGTTTCCACCCCCATGGTCACAATGTAAACGTAATATTACATTTTATTATGTAGCCTTATAAGACACAGCCTTCTGATTGAGAATCACCCATTAATTCATAAAGGAATGAAATGTTGATGAGTGAGCCAGTGAATAATGCACTTAATTTATTTTATTTTTTTCAAAGAATATTCAGGAACAAAACATGTGACTGTCTTAATGAGAGAGACATTGAGTAATTCACTGATTCATTCAGGAACATCACTACCATGTCTTGCTTGAAAACATCCAGCGTTCGAGTCTTCTGTGGCTTTGTTTGGAACTATTTGCTGGTCTGAATATTATATCAATCAGTCAAACAAAATGAATCTAGTTGGAGAACAATGAGCAAACAAAGCTGAAAGGGATATCTTGAGGAGTGGCTTTTTGTTTTGTTATAGGTTTGGTCCTGGGACTTTTCTGGGACTTATTTCCCTTGAATATTGAAGGACACTTCAATATATCTGAGTGTTGTGAATGCATTGCCTACCACTAGACAGTTGTCTCAACTCCCTAACAATCAAACAAACACATCCAAACATTATGAATAGTTCATTTGAAACTCTGGTCTATTGACTTTGGACTGATTTTGTTGATATTCTTTGGGCCAGATGAACATTAGAATCGACTTAATGGATATTTGTGCCAAATTTTTTAGACTCTTTTGTGATTACATTTATTTTAATACATTGTGATTGACATTTATACACAGTGGTTTATTTGAAGTGTATTTGCTATATTAATGTCTTGTTTAGTAAGTGGATTTCTTGTTTATTGGGTAACTAAAGCACACATTTTTAATAGGACTGTAGGACTTAGTACTATTTAATTGCTATCAAAGGCAGTTCTAAACAACCACTGCTACAATATGCACCAGTAAGACCCTTGTTTTTAAGGTCTGTTGTGGGACCACCTCTTCCTTTAGAGGTGATATCAATCTGTCTTTTACCTCACTAATGACTTTACCACAACACAGCTATATATTATTCCATTATTCTCTAAAGAAAACTGTCTCACTTTGTTTAGGCTGGTTTATGTATTTTCTCAACGATCCAGCTATGTGAAAAATGCTGTAAATTTTATAATTATGTGTTATTCACCTCAAACCAAACTTGGCAATGGCTTTAAAAAACATTATCTGACTGTATCCTCCTGGTTCATCCATCTTTTTTTTTTTTTTCAGAAATACAATTTTCAGGTTCTTTCTGTTGTTATGGCTCTGCTAATGGGGAATGTGAAGTCCAAACCAGTCTGCTCTGCAGTTGTGGAAAAAAAAAGAAAGAAAAATGTAAGATCCCATAGAGAGTTATGGTATCTTGAACACATGGTCCATTAACTCCCATATATATGGAATATGGTGGAGTTATTTCTTTGGACTTTGATTAAACATTATTTTTTTGGCGAAATGTTTTTTGATTCAACAGGACTGGGTTATTGTGCTAAATGAGAGTTCAGTTCGAGCATGATGTGTTATTTACTCTTCATTCAATTAGACGGGTGAGAAGGAGCTCTTCTCTTGTATATGCTGTGGTTGACTTCACTCTCTTATATGTCTGTCTTTAGTCTTTGGTCTGTCCACACTGAAAGCAAAAATGCTGCCTCGAATATACCCAAACATAAAAGTGGATTTGTTTGAACTCTCTTGAACTTGCAGCACTGCACAATGAAAAACCTTTAACTTGTATAGCTTCTATGCTTCTACAGATAGCATGCTTTTTGTGGTTAAGTGACCATCCAAAGTTAAGTGATTTGTCGTCATATATCAGTCTCTTATGTTTTAACAAGTTTTTAGTTTAGTGAGTTTACAGTGAGCAACTTAAAAATATAGTAGGACAGAAAGTAGGATTAACATGGAAGAGATTTATTGCTTGTCACCATGTGTTTACAAGTGTTTAGAGGGAAATGCATTGTAATCGTACAGAGAGGTGCCACATAAATGGAATATTCATTTTCCAGACTATAGGTAACAAAAAGCCTTCAAAAGTTTGGGGTTAAGTCTCTTATGCTCACAAGGCTGCATTTATTTGGGGGGAAAAAATGGAAAAAAACCTAAAACAATAATATTGTGAAATATTATCACAAATTAAAATTTTCTATTAACATATTTCAAAAATGTTATTTATTCCTTTGATGGAAAAGCCGACTTTTCAGCATCATTACTCCAGTCTTCAGTGTCACATTCTTCAGAAATCATTCTAATACTTATGCTGATTTCAAGCTCAAGAAACTTCTTAAAGGTACTCTTAAGAAATTAAGAAATTTCTTATTATTATCAGCGTTGAACAGTTGTGCTGCTTAATATTTTTGAGGAAACCATAATTTTTTTTTCAGGATTCTGTGATGAATAAAACATTAAAAAGAACATATTTTTAATATATTGTATATATTTTACATTGTTTTTTTTTCTGTAACAACGTGAAAACCTTTATTGTCACTTTTGATCAATGAAATGCATCCTATTCCTTGCTAAATTAAAGTATTGGAAAAAAAACTTCCTGACCCCAAACATTTCCACATGTTTAACAGTTAGACTAGTTCTCATGTCCTTAAAACATTTGAAGTGAAGACTAGGACAAGGCACAAGACTTGCACTGTACATCAAAACAAAGAATGGCTGCCCATATACAGTAAATCCAGAGTAAAATCATTAAAACATTATAAGATCATTTACAGCATGCTTATTCAAAACAGTAGCACTTGAATACTGAGCAGTTCATTCTGCTGTCATGCTTTCTAATGCAGACTAAATATACATATTATGTTATAATAATATATTATTGCATGCTATTTTAAAGCCTATTAAAAGCATGAAAATGTCGAGCTACTCGAGGCAATGCCTGCTTTTATTAGATCAAATATAAATGTTATGGAGGACTCGTAGGCAGAACACCCAATCAGGAGGCAGCTTGTGGTACTCCAGTTTATTACCGTCCAGCCTCAGGATCTTCATACGTGAATATGATGTGGGTCCTACTGTCCTGCAGAGACTGCTCACGTTGAACACTGAACAACACAACAGGAAAGTTATAGCAGAACAGTTTGATTGTTTTAATTTAGTTGGCGTGTAGTATTTTTTTAATTTTCATGTCACATGATTAAACATAAATAGATTTGTTTGATATTATCTTATAGTTAACCAGTATGGCAGTAGTAGTGTTATCATTAGCGTTACTGTATCATCAATAGGTGTTTATTGATTTATTTATTTGTATATATTTTCACAATTGTCTTAACTTTAATACTTATCATAGTAAGCTACTTTAAAAAAAATGGTACTGTTACCTCTTCCACTGTTTACTGTTGACAGAAATAGCAAGACAATGAGGTCAACATATTTGGCGATTAATGTGACGTGCCGTTTCAGAGAATTGCAAGCAGACATCAATCCTTCACTAGATCACACACAACAGTCAAACTACAGCCCTCGTAAACAGGAGCTGCTTATCAATACCTAGCAAATAAGTTACAGGTGCGCTGGCATTGGCAGCTCTTCAGTGATCTGTTTCATCCTGGTTTTAGATACTCATTGTGATGGTAGAATAAGGGTGCTTTCACATCTGTAGTTCGGTTCATTTGGTCTGGACCAAGGGCGAAAAATTATACTTTGTTTGTAGCATTTTTCAGGCGTTTTGAATCCTTTTCACAGCACACTGATTGCTCTGGTCTGAATCAGTTGATGAAACGAACCAAAATGCAGTCACGTGACAACATCCACATCACTCTTTGGACAGATGTGTCTTGAACGTATTTGCATAACTGCACTTCAATTGTTCAGAATTAACGTGCGTCAAAATTCCAACAGAACTACCGGAAGTAAACAAAGAGGAGGAAAATCCGGCAGACAACATGCATCTTTTTTCTATGGAGAAACGACTGCGTGGGCTGATTGTATCCCTGGTCATAGTTTATTATATATATATATTATATATATCTACACCACTTTAGGCAAACAATAACATTTGAGAATGAAGCGAGGATACAGCTTGAAAATAATGTTATAGTCACTTCAGGAAGAGGAGTGCATTAATGTTGCTAAACAGTGACATAATGCACAGTGCAGCTGACTACGGCAGCTGGTTTAGTCCAAAAATGCGTTCTTTGGCAGTTGGGTCTGTTCGAGGTCGGATCACGTTCTCACCACAAACAAATCGCTCCAGAGTTCTTTGAAAGCGTACGCTTGTTTGGTCCGCTTTTGGTGCGCAGCCGAGTGCGATTGCTGCATTCACACCTGCCCAAACCAACCGCACCAAGGGGGACAACAAACTCTAGTGCGATTCAATCGAACTAAATGAGGCAGCCAGGTGTGAAAGAACCCTAATAGTTATGTATCTAAGCTCTAGCTGCTAATGCTAAGGGAGAATCCAAGAACTGAAAGACCATGAGGTATGTCTGGTGGCATTGAGACTATTCTCAGAACAGAGAATTGAAATGCGTTTACAAAGCACTTAAGCTGTGTAACTATTTTGTATCTGTTTTTCCAGTCCTCTAGCCTGCAATCCAGCAATAATAATGTTATTATCATATTTTCTGGAAATCTATGAGCAAAACAGACACACAGTGTCTCCAGTGACTGGAGCCTTTTGAATAGGGCTTGTCAATACATATTCTTTCCTTTGTTTTCTGAAGGTAGATCGGACAGTTTGACAGGCTTTTTTATAACGTCCATTTCTAGGTTATAATATAGCCTACCAATCGTCTCTTTTATCTTTTTCTGTAGAAGCTTGTTAAACATTAGATTATTATAGTTAACTTTGAGCTGGTAAATCACTATTAATATCACTATTAGTCAATACATTCTTGATTACATTCTTTCCATTTGTTTTCTAAAGGATAAATCTGACAGGTTGACAGGTTGTTTAACCTTTTTATAACCTCCACTTCTAGGTTTTAATATAGCAATTGGCTATTTTCTACAGTGGCTTGTTAATAATTAGAATATTATACTTTACTTTGAGCTGGTAAACCACTGCTAATGGTATAATATTTCGTTATATGGTTCAAAACAGTGAATCACGACCACTGCCTGAAAAAAAGAGAATGTCTGCTGAAGTCTTTGCAGTTGACCAGTGGCACAGCTCTCGTAACTGAGCTCGGTGTGCTGTTGAGGAGGAGGGGGAGAGAACAGAGCGTGCTTTTAGCACATGTGGATTCCTTTTGGAGTATTCACAGATGTTCCCAAACAAACCTTCCTTCTTTCCTTTCTCCCTCCTTCTCTTTCAGCTAACCTACTTTTTCTAGTCACCTTGTGTCTCTCCAGGATGTTTCTGTCTGCAAACACGTTGTGACAAACGCATTAGAGAATGAGAAAGGGGGAAAAGGAAACCAAGAAAGGAGGGAAAGTTTGTTATTTCTCTTCTAAAATCCTGTCACATTTTCCGTCATTTTCCCATGGCCCGTCCGATTCTGAATGTTGATTCTCTCGTGCCAGAGATTATTTCATCGGGCCTGAGAACATAGCCTCAGGACAGCCTCATAAGACAGGACAAACATTTGAGCAGTTCTCAGTCAAGCTTACAGATTTGTGTTTAGAATCATTTCTGCACTTGGCTGATATTTAACTCTTTCCCTGCTATTGACAGAGTTGTCTCGTCTTTGATGAGAAAATGCTTCCCCATCCTAAGACCAGTTTTTACTGCTTTTCGAGTTTTCTCTGTTTTAAGGTAGGGGGCGTTATTACACCTCTTCTGAAAGAGTACTGAATCTCCTGATCAAAACACAGGTGAAGAAGATGCAGAAACAAGCGAGAACACTGTAATCATATGCATATGTAAAATAATGTGATCATTAACATTAAACAGCATATAAATCTAAACTGCCTAATGAAATGTTGACCCAGGACGAGCTATTGGACTGTGAAGCTTTGGGGGTGTTGATTGACTTGATCTACTCCATGTTTGATCATCATAGTCTTTGACAAAACCACGTTTTTTCTCAGCTTACCCATATTCAAGTGTTGATAAAAAACACATGAAGCTAGAATAAAGCAGTATTTTGTTTAAAAGCTGAGGGTCTGTTCTTTCTTTATATATATTGCATGTTCAGATATTCATACAACAACATATTCTGGGGACCATGACATTTTTGTGAAAAATGATAAAAAAAACGCTGGCGGGGAACAGCCAACTTTAGGAAAAAAAATAAAATAATAATAATCTGGTGGGGAAAGAGTTACTGTAAGATTGTAGCAGACATATAAGCTTGGTTGCTAAAATTTTCACTGCCCAATATTTTTATCTGTAGGCATTACAAGGCCCGGGACAGCGTTCTCGGTTTGTGCACAATACAAAATTGTACTTGGAATGCTTTTTAAATTCCATTCACAGTTCTCGAATATTAATTAAATCTGATTTTGCCAATACTGTAGCATGCAGAATTGCAATTTGAATTTAAGTATACTTAAAATGAACTGAAATTTTGACAAAGCTTTGTATGAAAGTTTAGAAAAAAATCGATAGGCTTTTTAAAACCAACCTGTTTGAAATACTTATATTCAATAAATGTATAGGCACAGATAGAAGTATAATTATTTTTCCAGAATACCATTTACCGTTGAATTTTTCAGAATCCATCAACTTCCTTCAATTACACTTCAAATTCCAAAATTCCAGTGTGGCAAATACAATTGAAATACACATTCCCAAGTGAAACTGAAATTGTGTAGTTTGCCACATTGAAGTGATTTTGTAGATCAAAACCAATCCGTTGTTTCCTGAAGTCTGTCAGCACTGCTTTATTTCCACTATAAACATCTTGTCTCTTGAAAATCTGCAGTGAGATTTAAGTGTCATGCTCTCTCTTCTGTTTGAGCCATGTATTGAATCGTTTTGTAATGTAACATTAGCGAGACAATTGCTTAAAAAATAAGGTTCTCTGTTTTGTGTCTTGACACAATCAATCAACTTGGCATGAAAATTTTCTCTGTCACATTGAAATTAAGCAGTGGTGATTTTTCTCAATGCAGTGCTAAAGAATAAACCTCGGTGTTTGTTGTTTGTGTAAAACAAGAGCCTCACATCAACTCACCTTGGATTTGGTTAACCTCAAGGTAGAGGTACTGAAGGGTGGTGGGAACGGTTGGGATTTCTGTCAGCTGGTTATATGAAAGGTCCAGCTCTACCAGAGATGTGAGGTTAAAGGCTCCAGGGTCAAGCCCTTCATTCCTCAATTTGTTGTGTCCGAGCCGTAGGTAACGGAGTCCGTTAAAACCATGAAGACTGTTCTCGGTCAGGCCTGTAAGAGAGTTGTTGGAGAGGTAAAGCTGCTGGACAGATGATGGCAGATGTTTGGGGAAAGTATCCAGGAGGTTGTGACTGAGATCCAAGAGGTTGAGGCCTCCAAGACCTGGTGAAGTACAGTTCATGAAAGATGTGAGTTTACAGAGTTTACACAATGATCAACTTTAATATCAAAGTTTCCTGATGATTTATGTAGGGATGCACAATATATGCATTTGCAAGATGTGTTACAATATATAAATGCCAATAAAAACCTTTTAAGTCGCTCCCTTCAATAGTCTTCAGACGGTTGCCTTGTAACAGAAGTACCGTTAAATTGGCCAGATTTTGGAATGCACCTGCAGAAATCTTTTCGATGTGATTATATGCGAGTCGCAGTTGCTTGAGTCCGCTAGGCAGTCTGGCTGGCACCTTTGTCAGTTTATTACTGTTTATGAAAAGATATACCAAGCGGGTCAGATTGGAGAACAACACATTATCGAGTTGCTCACTCAGTAGTTGATTGTGATCCAAGATCAACCAACGCAAGTTGGTGGCATTGGCAAACGTCCCGGATCCAAGGAAAGTAATATTATTCCCTTGGAGGAACAGGTACTGTATGCGGGACGGAAGGCCTGAGGGAAGCTGGTTAAGGCCCCTGTGGTCACAATAAAGGGCCGTTGGCCACTGGATGGGGCAGTCACACTCCAAGGGACAACTTTGTGCGTTCACAGCACGAAACCAGCCCGGATCCATCCGATCTTTCAAAGTCAAAACACTCGGCTCTCCCAAAAAACGGTTGATCCAGAGTGGTACACCTCCATAGTCCAAGTCCAATGTGAAGGCCCAAGTCGGCCCACACACAGAGAGTAACAAAAAAATTGATCTGATATCCATTTGTCCGCCTGCCTAAATGAAACACAAAAAACCTCAATATAGTTTATTTTTCAAACTAATCAGGAAGCTTCTTTTCTTCTTGCAGCAATAAATAAAATCTTGCACACATACTGTTTAGAGAAAATAGCTTTTCGTGTAAGTTACAGCAGCAATTCCCAGCAAAGCTTTTGCATTCTTGCTTAATAATACCGGTAATATGTTGAATATAACTTAACATCTATATTATCTCTATTTCATTATAAGCTACAGTTAAAAAAACTACTTTCAAGAGCTTCAATGAATATGCAATTGGCTAAACTGGTTAAAATGCCCAATAAATTTCTTCCATTCTCCTCCGTCACATGCATCATACATATGTGAGAGGAATGTGCATACCTTTCGCCTCTCTTTCACAGCCAATCTTAGTTAGGAAAGCCTCTGAAAAGGTAGATTCGTCGAGACTATCCCTGTAGATGTTTACGCTGGGCACTGAATGGCAACCTGAAGAGTTTTACCCAGCTACTGAAACATTCTTCACTCAGCGATGGCCTTTTCTTCCATACAGCTTATTCTCACTCCTTTTTTTTCCAACCTGTCTCGGAAGCCTATGGTTGGAGTCTAACCACTGCACAACATTTGTTAGAAACATGTGTGCTGGCAGCGTAGAAAGGGCAATCTTTACAGACAATGCTGCTGTGATTTAAACTCTTTTGGAATTAATACACATCACATAATGTGTGGATAGAAATCCTGTTTTTGATTTATTGTGACTTGTTTCTTCAAAGCTTGATAATGTATTATGCACAACTGATGTTGAATATGTCAATGCTTATGCAAACCATATACTGTTACATAAACAGCCTGCAGCCCACTGACTGATGAACTGTAATATCACGTCATTGAGCCTGTGAGAAAGAGGAGTATGTTTGAAGGCAGTATATTTTCTCTTTACAGCTCTGGAACATTGAGCACAGAGAGTAATGGTTACAGTCAGACAGCTGGAGGGGGCCTGGGGAGCCAAACAGACCCTGTTCGTCTATGAGAGAGCAGGGAAAGAGGGAGAGAGAGAGTGTGGTTTAGTTGAGATAGCTTTAGTCCCACACTTCAAAGCCCTTCCATACGGATGAGAAAATGTTTTGGTCTATGAACGTCTGAAAAGTTAGAGTGCCCCCTAGCACTCAAATCAACCATAACAATCACAAAAGCAAGGTTCTGCATGACCTTAGTCCTATAGAAATAATATTGTTATGAATATAGTGAAAGATATTATGAAATATTGCTATTTTATATTTATACGTATTATTATTGTTAATTTACTTTTACTAATTAATATTGAAATTACATCATATTATTATTGTTCTGTATTGGTTTTGAAACATAATTTTTACTGCACCCCGGTATGTTAACATTTAACATTGTTTAATACATTTTTAAAATCTCTCTTTTTATTGAAATATCAAAAACATAAACATTAAAAGCACAATATAAAAAAATACATAAATTACATTCTGTGAAATATAGTAAAATTTGTTTATTCGTTTAATATTTTATATTATTAATAATCTGTATAATATAATTTTAATTTCAAACATAAATCACCAATTTTTTTACATTTTAATAATTTTTTTAAATCTCACTTTTTTATTGAAAGAGCAAAAATAAATACATACAATAAAATGCTCAATACAACTTATTTTGCCCTCTGTAAACTTTTTTGAATATAGTCACTGAAAATGTCATACGAAGAACAGTAACAGTTTAGATTATTCTGCAATTTCACAAAAAGTACCTTAGCAAACTTGGCTGATTTGTTACAAGACTGAAAAGTTTATGTTGGCCTATAAATTGTAATTTCTCAAGACTTTATTTTTGAATTATTAAGCATAACTCATTCAATTTTATACTTTTAGTTTGTTTAGGACACCAAGATGAACATGACGTGCACTGACACATTTGAAGTCTTTTAAACTCTCTTAAAAGGCTAGACGGGTAGTTTTTGAAAAACACTGACTTAACTGTGTAAGTATTGCTCTGAGCTTGAGTGTTTTTGAAGGGGGGCTTTATGTTATTCTGTTCCTTCACTGTAGTCTGCCAAATTTCTTTTCCATTTAAACAGAAGGAAATGAAGAACCTTCCAGTGCTTTTTGGAATTTTTACTTTGTTACCCAGCAGGCAGTGCAGCCTGACCACAAAAAAAAAAAAAAAAGTTTATTCGAATTCATGATACAGCAAAACAGTTTTTCTATCACATTTCTTATAGTAGAGGGGTATACTTTATTAGCATAACTGCAATGTTTGGTAAGAAGCAAAAACTTTTGCTAAATTATGTAGGGTTAAATTCATCAATGTCTTGATCTAACACTCATGTTCTCCATCATCTCTAGTACTTCCTCAACATTCTCCGTGTTTAATAGCAACTTCCAGTCAGCTAAATTCTGTGTACGTACATCCAGTCAAAACACTGCTTACATGTGTACATTGCGGTTTGTGTTTGCATTTTCACGAGCTTGCTCCAGTCGTGTGTGCTGTTTTTCTCTTGGCACGTGATGACTGAGGTCTTTGTAACTGTTGTGTGGTTAGCCGACTGCTGTGGCAAAGTCATGTTAAGCCATGGGCGCAAGACAGGCAAGCTGGAGATGTTACAGAGAGGGCATGACGAACAGTTCACAGGACAATACATTTCTGTTGCCTAATGCATTCAAGCACAAATGCCTTACAAGCGATCTACAGGCCTGTGGTAAAGAAGCCTGTGTTTTTCATTTCTCTCAAAGCCTTGTTTCGTGGATCTATACTTCATATGTTATACATTGAAAGCTTTGATCAAGCCTGTTGATTAATTCCAGTCTATATGAATGAATATGATCAGTTATTTCCTATTGAGATCATCTGCCTGTGAATATGACTCATGTGTTGGCTCCAGAATCGCATGCTTTTCCCTAAACTGATGCCTAGAGGGTGCTATATCTCAAACTACACATCATCACTACACAAAGGATGATATTCTTTTAAATTGTTAGAAATTAATAATGAATTGTGAGTTCTGATAACGGTTTGACCAATGCCAGAGTACGCTTAAGGTTTACCAAAGTGTACTTTGGCATGCTAATTTTATTATCTGCTAAATTCTAGCTACTAGAATAATACATTTATCAAAACATGAAACAACACAAATTAAGGAACTTTTATGTCCCAGTGGTTGATTTGTATTGAAGGTAACAGATTTCAACTATTTCCTTTTTGAATGACATTTAAATTGTTTACTACTATTACTATTAATTACGACTTTTGCCTCAATATACTCCTAATTACTGCTTATTAGGTAGTTGTTTAGTTAAGGGATGTAGAATATGGTCATGCATAATTAAGCATTTATATGTGCTTAATAAGTACTAATAAACAGCCAATATCCTAGTAATATGTTGATAATATAATTTTTTACACTAATTACGTGATGCAATTTATTTGCAATTCATAAAAGTTTGGAACAACATGAGGGCAAGTAAATGATGACAGACTTGTCATTTTTGGATGAACTATCCCTTTAACTCTGAAAAAAAAAAAACTGCACATTGAGACGTTTTCTTCAAATACTTATGTTTCTAACATCTTTATGCTCCACGGAAAAAAGTCAGTCATACAGTTTTTGGACAACCAAGCATGAGTAAATGATGAAACAATATTCATTTTTGGACTTAGAGCTGTAAACATTTGAATCAGACATAGTATATGGTCAACATTTTAGCGGAATAACTTGCTATACTTGATGATCACTAATAAAGTAATATAGTTTCGGTGACACTTCAGTTTGAAGAACAAATCTGACTACAGGTATTAACTAGTTGCTTATTAGATTGCATATTACTAGCATATTGACTGTTTATTAGTACTTATACAGCACATTATTGCCTTGTTCTGCATGAGCATATTCTACATCCCTTAATCCTACCCAATACCTAAACTTAACAACTACCTCACTAACTATTAATAAGCAGTAAATTTGGAGTGTATTGAGGCAAAAGTCGTAGTTAATAGTGAATATGTGTTTCCCAAACTAAAGTGTGACCATAGTTTCAGTCTTCATTTACACACAGAGGTCATCACTCAAGATAATGTAAGAAAGCACGTCTCAGAGAGATTCAGGTCACCTCTGTAGTCTGACCTGTGTGTGCTGAAACACAAATCACATATCAGCCTATAGTTCAAAGAGGCTAAGTCACGGCTGGAGAGAGATCAGCAGGAGCAGGGACAGGGATGGCAGGAATGTAAAGTGTTTCCTGATGCTGAGTTCACCTCCCTCTGGGATCAGACACTGTTTCTGGACCTGGGGCTTTTTAGAGACAGTCAGGCTACGTGCAGCTAAAGTATGAATAATATTTTACAGGGTGATCGAATCATCTGTACATGCATCCGAATAATGTTTAGACTGAAGGGATACTGGGGGGTGAAGAATCCTATGCGGTTTCATTGTATAGATCTTCAATTTCCTGTCACAATTCATGCTAAAACTGGCTAGCTAAAGTGATTAGCTGATCTAAGTTAAGCAATTTACTGAAGTAGACTTGACATCCTTGTGAAAAAGAAGAACACTTTATTATACTTTAAAAAAGAGTACTTATAGACAAATAATAGTCAAGTCACCTTTATTTATGTAGCCCTTTTTACAATTCAAATTTGTTTCAAAGCAGCTTTACAGTGATAACAGGAAATGAATACAACAGAGTTTGTTTTGCCTGTACAGCAGAAGAAAGTCATTGTCCAGTTTAAGTAAGTTCAGTGTTGATTCATTTCCATTGTAAAGATCATTAGTTATTAATTTAGTTCATTTATCTATACAGCAGCTCTGGAGAAAACAGTGATGTCATCGTCCAGCTCAGTTCAGTTTGTATACAATGTCAATGCAGGCAGATCAATAATATCGTTCTCGATAACATAATTAGACAAATACTGCGAACTGAATGTAATGTTTTCAGATAAATAAGTACTTGAATACACCTTGTGGTGCAACCTGGACACATCGTCAGTGATATGTCAATGGGAGCGTTTTTAAAACTCCACGAGCGTAACGAGGCACCGAGCGTCTTTTTCACGCTGAAGCGCTGAGCGTTCAGCGTGAAAAAGACGCTCGGTGCCTCGTTACGCTCGTGGCGTTTTAAAAACGCGGCGCTCCCATTGAAAACAATTGAAAAAACACGCCAGCCACGTGAAAAAACGTTTTGGTGGACACACTGCCTTAGGGTTTGATTTAGGCATGTAATTGCATAATGCAGTACTATAGTACTTTTAGCACATATGTGTAACAGGGAAACTGTAAAATAAAGTGTTAATATCATCCCTTATTAGTATTACACAAAATTAAGTTGCAACCACTTAGTCCAGTAACTTTAAAACTGCATTTGAAGGTTGTAAAATGTTTTGACTCATTGGTACATTAAAACAAAATAGCTATAGGAGAACTACCTTTCCACACCTATGGTTTTTCACGTTCTCCATTCCTTCAAACAGTAAATAAAAATGGAGAATCCCTCAAGACCTGTGGTTGTGATGGTATATTCAGGCC
Organism: Phoxinus phoxinus; assembly: GCF_949152265.1. Lineage (NCBI taxonomy): Eukaryota > Metazoa > Chordata > Actinopteri > Cypriniformes > Leuciscidae > Phoxinus > Phoxinus phoxinus. The sequence continues at coordinate 16,433,954 of NC_136897.1, read as the reverse complement.
TGAAGCTGTCTGGCTTTGTGTCTTGCATTGAGTCAAAAGCACAGCACCTCTAGCACGCCACAGATCTACTTACTTACCAAAAACCAGCTGGCTGTAACCAGCCATCAAAGACCACAAAAAGAGAGGCCTCTCAAGAGATGGAGGACCTGACATTCCTCAGGATGAGTGCCTGGAGATATGAAACACAAAAAGATATGAAACACACAAGAGAGCGAATGGCAGATGAATGTTTAATATTGGCCACAATGTTAGCATGGCCACTTCTTTTCTGGTAAATAACTTGAGTCAGTAAGTCTGGATCTGAGGAAAATGTGATGAATATGTTTCTTTTTTGAATCTGAAGTGAAAATGTATGTTGTGCCTCTTGTGCGGCTCAGAGGTAGGCCGAGTCTGCAGAGTTGTATACAGCTCCCTCATGCACTGTTGATAGGCTGTGAGGGCCGCATTCTCCTTAATGAGAAAAGCTTGATGTATGCAGAAGCAGATGTCCCTAACATGTTCCACAGCTGGGAGTGATCGAGACCAGCCACTCAAAACTGGTGAAAAACATGGACTTGGGATGGAGAAAGGCAAGTCTTCTGTAATTGGACAGGGTTTGAGAGGGGGCTTCGGAGGGTGGAGGCAAAAAAGCTTGTAGGGGAGAAGGGGTATTTGCAACCTTTGCCAAAGCCACTCCATATTGCTACAGGGACTCACAGTGAGACAAAGAGAAGGCAGTGCCTTTGTTGATCAGGTAGGTGTGATGCTGTTTGCCAACATGTTAGTGCAAGATTTATTTATTTCGTTTTTGTTTTTGTTTTTTTTGTTTCTTATTTTGCATCTCTGCATCAGTGGAGACTTGTTGAAATGTTTCTCTTTGGATTTGGTACTGAGTGGAATAAGCTCACTGCTGAATTGAGGTTGTGTGTTGCTGTTTGTTCTGTGTGTTCTTTGCGGAATAGGTTTAAATATTTGTTGTTGGTCTCGTGGTTTAAATTTTTCCGCCCTCACTACTGACTGCACTGTTTTGTCACATTTTGTATAGTATAGCCACTATTCTACAGGTTTATCATGCACAATGAACTATTTTTGTCTGAGGTGCAATCATTTCTGTATCTTCTTTTTGTCTACATTTTCGGTAAAATTTTAGTTAAGGTTTCAATTCTCACTATTAACTAGTTGGTTATTAGCATGCATGTTACAATGATATTGGCTGTTTATTATCACTTATAACGCACATATTATTCAGAATCAACATATTCTACATCCCTTAATCCTACCCAATACCTTAACTTAACAACTACCTTACTAACTATTAATAAACAGTAATTAGGAGTTTATTGAGGCAAAAGTCGTATTTAATAGTGATAATTGTTCCCTAATCTAAAGTGGGACCACATTTTTTTTTTTGATCTTAACATTTTTCCCTGCTGCAAAACCGTTTTAAAGAACCCTAAACTAATTTTCTGTTTTTATATGGATTTTGGTCATTAAGCCTGTTTTTTTTTTTTTTTTTTTTAAGTTTTAGAATAGCACTTGTCAGCTAGCCAATCCGGAAGCTAGTCACCCTGCTAAAGAAAAACTGTTTAAATCAGTCTAAAATGGTCTTCTTAGGTGTTTTAAACTGGTCTCTAATCTTGTCCAAACTGGTATTCAGCTGTTTATGGCCAATCTGGTCTATTTGCTGGTTAAGCTGGTCAAACAATGCCCAAAACTCCTTTTAAACTAGCCAGACTATATGCTGGAAGACCAGCTATAACTGTTTTTTCAGCAGAGCACCCAGTTAAACCAGCTGACTATCAGCTTATCTGTGTTGGAAGGCCAGCTGGACCAGCTTAAACCAGCAAAGACCAGCAATCCATTTGAGGCGGGTTTTAACAACGGGGTTGCCGGTTGACTAAGTGACTAAGTATGTAATCATTTTATTGAATCCTACAAATATTAAAATGCTCTTTCTCTCTGCAGCTGTCGAGTCTCTTGTTTCTGTGACAATGCGGCTAGTCGCTCTCTTGCTGTTGGGACTCCTGAAGTTCACGTTGGCTCAGGACAGAGATCCCTTCCAATGGCTTTCTTCTCTGCACAGCCGTGGTTACGCCTCTCTGCAGGCCGACAACTCCGGGGGAGAATGTCCCGAGGAGTGTGACTGTCCTCCAACCTTCCCAATTGCCATGTACTGCGACAACCGCAACATTAAACAAATGCCCTACATCCCATCCCGCATGAAGTATGTGTACCTACAGCACAATCAGATCACCTCTGTCCCAGATAATGCTTTTGGAAATGCCACCAACCTTGTGTGGGTTATGTTGCATGAGAACCATATTAACTCAGTGGGCAAGCAAGCGTTTGCTAAACTGGCGAACTTGGATCGCCTGTACCTGAACAGCAACAACCTAACCGAGGTGCCGTCCAAATTACCTCGCTCACTACGTGACCTTCGTCTTAATCACAATAAAATTGCCAAGTTGCCCCCCAACGCTTTTGAGGGCATGGAAAATTTGACCATACTTTTGCTCCATAACAATGGCCTCGAGGATATTGGTGATGGCCTGAAAGGTCTGAAGTCGTTAACTCTGCTGGATGTGAGCAGTAACCAGCTCAAGAAGGTTCCAAATGGTCTTCCTGAGATGCTCCACCAACTCTACCTAGAGTCCAACTCTATCGAAGCAGTTCCAGTGAACTTCCTCAGCCAGTTCACCAACCTGCAGTATGTCCGTATTTCTCACAATGAGCTCACAAACAAAGGCATCCCCCAAAACACCTTTAACAACAGCGTTCTGGTGGAGCTGGACTTGTCCTTCAACAAGTTGGAGAGAATTCCAGTTGTTAGTACCAGTCTGCAACATCTCTATCTTCAGGCCAATCAGATCAAAGGTCAGGTCAAAGCCTTATTTGTTAGAATTACTGTTGTAATTTTTTGTAATGAAATATAATTGGATCATATTTCATGACTGGACTAACCTTTTGTCAGGAGTGACTTGTATAGATAATCCAAAAACGATGCGTGAGATATACTTTTTTAATAAACTCTGGGAACCAAAACACTACAATCCATGTAACATTAACAAAAGACCCTCTTAAGAAGAACTAAGGAAGACTTCTAACTAAGGAAATCTTAGGGTGTCTCAATCAGCTCACAAGCGCGTAAATAAAATCCATCAATATTTATATATCAAAAATATTTCTAAAAAAATTATGCCGTTTAAACACATTGTTCTGTTACACATCCTTGAAACATTTTATGTTTCGCACTTCAGAAATGTGACGTTATTTCTGGTCTCTGCGGTGCATTTTTTTTTTTTTTTTAGGGAGCGAACGTTCCGGTGCACTGAAAGGATTTTCTAATTGAGACAGCCCTTATAATAGCCGACTCCCAGATTAGTGCCCTGACTACTTAAAGCCTAGTTCACACTACAGGATTTTAAGCCCGATTTAAGCCCGATTTGCAAATCGTTGAGCTCGCCGACAGGTCGGGTTGTTATCGCGTGCAAATCGCGGGGGAGTAGCGGCCGATGAACGCTCGCCAATCTGTTAGTATGAAAGAGCCAACAATGCATCAAAGACGCTCGCAGACGCCTCGCGGACGCGTCGCCGAGCCCAGAAAAATATCTAGCATGCTAGATATCTGGAGCTGTCGCACGACTCAACCACATGTGATGCCATGAGCTACAGCCAATCAGAGCAAGGCATGGGTTGAGGTCACTGGGAAAATACCGTTTATATACTGTCTATGGGATTTATTTTTTTTTTTTTTCAGAGCAAATCATCGCGCAAACAGTTTGCAGCACTAATTTCTTTCTGACGTCCATATTCAAACAAAGACTCGCGTGTTGTGCACTTGTGTTCTTCTTCGCTGGGTAGTGGCGCGCGTGCTGTATTGCGTCATTTCCGGTTCGTTTTATCGCGTGATTTCTTCGTGATAAAACGTGGTTTGTAGACAAGATAGAATCGTTGGCTGACAGAGTTGTTGTCACCTCGTGTAGTGAGTTACCTCCTGTTGCGGATCAATCACGTTGTGTCGTGTGGTGTGAACAGCTCAACAACTTGAACACTCCTGATTTCACAGAGAGCAAGTCATGTAGTGTGAACTGCACAGTTCAGCCCAACGTTTTAAAATCCTGTAGTGTGCACTTGCCTTAACTGGTGGAGAGGATTGAAACGCACCCTTAAATACACAGAGGATGATGATTAACAGAACAGGGAACAGGTGAGGACTAGAAACCATGACAATAGATGACTAGAACTCAGGCAAAACAGACAATGAAAACTATATGAAACGCATGAAAACTATGACTATGGGGCTGTTTACACGACACCGGTTTTAACTAAAAGCGTAAAACTTTTTAAGCGTTTTGGCCGTTTGTTTACACGACAAAGACATTTTGGGTGCCTGAAAAAGAAAAGTTTGTAAAAACGGGTTTCAAAGTGCAAGTTGTTGAAAACGGTCTCCGTGTAAACGACAAAAACGCGAATCTCTGCAAGACGATGACGTCATGCACATGCGTATTACGTGTTCAGCCTAAAGTGTGTCATCGCCATCTAATGGCCTGGCAGCAGAATACAGCGGTTTTAGTCATTTTCACTACTTTTTTAGCGATTTTTTAATATATTTATTTAAGTAAAAAAACACAATATATAAATAAGTAATGATTTAAAATGATATATTCTCTGAAATTAGTTATTTTGTCTTGTGCAAATTTATTTTATGCTATTTAAGGGTATTTTGAAGGCTAGACTTTGATTTAATAAAAAAATACTGATTAAGAAAATTATTCCTTGCCATGTAACAGTCTTATCTATTTTCATCCAATGACTGTTCCCATGACAGAAATGTTAAAATTGTATAAAACTTGAGTGTTTTTCTTTCGTTTCAGAGTTCTCATTGGGCAGTTTCTGCAGTGTGGTGGATGTTATGAATTTCTCCAAGCTGAAAGTCTTAAGGCTGGAAGGAAATGAGATCAGTCCTGGAGAAATGCCCCCTGAAGCTGCCCTGTGCCTTCGTCTGGCCTCTGATATTGCCGTGTAATGGCACTGACCAATCAGCAGGGGGCTCTTTTGTTTCCCCTCCAACATTATTATCTCAAAGTGGCATAACATAGCATTGATGTACATTTTTATAGTAGGGAAAGTTAGAGTGCCTTTGGATTTTGTATGAGAGGAATCTAATTTCCTGTGGACTTTAGAGAGAGGTACAAATACAGAAATGGGGTGAAAAGGGAAATTGAGAGATTTAGATAGGAAATGGAGATCCTTTGTAAAGGTATGTGAAGCCAATCAAAAGCCACATTGCCATTCTAATATGCTTTTTTTTTGTTGGTTAGATGACACTATTGGCAGCGCTAAAATCAACATTACAGTTTGCTATTTTGCTTGATGCACATTTGATTTACTTTAGGTTTGTGCAACCTGGATTCATGTCTCTTCAGGAAAGGATTTTGAACAATGCTGTGAGTATTTATTCTACATGTGAGACAGAATAATCGATCTGAGAACAGAAACATCTTACTTGACTACATTTATCTGACTTGTTCTATAACGTGTTATCTGATATGATATCATCATAAGAAAAGTAAATAAAAACCTTTTAAATCAGTAATCAGTAATTTAAAAAAAACTTTGTTGTTTTAAAAAAATTGTTGTTTTAAGAGCAAATATATTGCATGTGAAATTAAAAAAATGACTGAGGTCCTGGTGTTTAAACGTGCTTTCAGACCTTTCGTGTGACTCAATAAAACATATTATGATGTTTTAAATGCTTTGATGTGAGTTTAATACATGCAAACAAATCGTATTTCACTAGTTCTCTGTACCAACTTTCATATCTTTATATCTAAATTGGCCTAATACTTCTGTTGAATAAATTGCAGCTCACAAACTGCTAATTTACTTTGTCTGATACTGATGTATTTTTTACAGATTTTTTTTCTTATTAATTGCTAAATATCAATTTATTGCTCTTAATCTTAACGATTGTGACACATCTTTGAAATGTTGATGGAGTATTCCTGCTTGCAGAACATTTAGACAAATTTAGGCCCGAATCAAGGAAGTAACCTTCAAAGAAAACTGACTGGAGAATGTAGCTTTTGTGCTTTATGCCATGAATTAGTCACATATTAATGTAATTAAATTAGCAAGTCATGTGTTACTAGCCTGCAGGTCATTGGGAATTATTGTCACATTACACATATTTGAGAACGAGCTTAATGATGTTGTCTTGATTGTAACCATGTGTTTGTTAGTCACCATGTGTTTGTAACAATAGTACAATGACATCATATTGTCTAGTGTGTAATAGGGAGTTTGCAATCCCACACCTGTTCGAATGTGATGTATTCAGGTGACTCACAGTCTTCATTTGTTCCGTTATATTTATACTTCCATAATCCCAAAACCCTACATAAACAGCCTTTTTTAAGATTATATCTTTCTTTCTTTTTAGCAAAGTCACTGCACATTGGAAACTCAACAGCAAGATACTGTCTAAGTGTGACAACCATTGACTTGTTAGAGATAGTAAACTAAAAAAAATAACATAACGTTAAAGACATAACATGAGATTACCTTGCACCTGAACACTTGAAATTACAGCACATTTGTCAAATGAACTGATGTGTAATACTAATATATATTAATGCCCTTCTGACCACAAGCTCTTTTTTTAGGTGCTCACTCTCATTCCAGTGACTATATTTTAACTCTTAGAATATGATAACATGTTTCCTCTGAAACAGGCAAAATGTTTGTTTCTTTTAACTAACCTGATAAGCACTTTAATGACAGTCAAAACACTTCTGGGCAATAACATCATGCTGTGGCAGACAACGCATGACCTATCTCACAAATCAGCGAACCATACTATAATCTGACGCTTAACAAAATGACAGTGAGTTATAAGACTTAAATACAGGTGGTGAGGTGTTCAAACCTGTAGAAGTGTTGAGTTAATAAGTTGCCTGATTATTTCAGGGATACAAAGATCTTATGTTTGCTCTCCATCCATCAGTGTCCAGCCATTGAGGGTCTGTGGAATGTCAATAATGCTTTTGGAATCTGCACTTTAACATGCTTTGGAAAAAAAAAAGAAAAAACAGGGAAGTGGATTCATTTAATTCCCGGAATCTTTTCTTGTGCCTTATACATTTTCTTCTAAATGTAAGGATTGGCTCACAATCAAAACATAACCATCAAACACAAAGTTTACTTCTATGGAATAAAAGTTGCTGTCTTAAATTTTTGAGTACAATCAGCTTGGATATTTAAGTAATTTCAACCTAAATAACAGTGAACTGAAAAAACATAAAAATCTTGTATAACTTATATATTTTTTTTGAAAATTTGTGTATTGCTCTGTAAAACCACACCAAAACATGTTTTATATTAATAAAGCCAATCGTGCTTCCCTGACATTCTTTGAATAGCTCAGCCTTGCCTAAATGTTTCCTAACAAAATTTCATGGAAGTGATCTCGCTGAATAAATATGAATATGTCATACATGTCTAAACCGCATGCTTTTTTTCTTGTCGAATCATGAACAGTTGACGTTCATGCTGTTATGACAGGACGACTGTGAAGCCCCGTTTCTGAGGGAGTAAGTGTAGTTTATCAGGGGCCTTGGTTTACAATCATTAGTTTATTCTGACGTTTACTTGACACTACATGACTAAATTAGCCCAGTTCTTCCTATCTGTACTTACACACTGTATAATATTCTACATATACTATATATATACACTCAAGAATATTTAACTCTTCCAAACAACTTTATTAATAAATCCTGATAAAATGTAAAATATTGATTTAAAGGTCAATGTTTCCATCAGACGAGATTATAATCAGTAATGTGTGCTGAACTGTGATGAACACACCACATGTGATGTTTTGTCATGTTAAAAGGAAGTGGGGAGGGGTGTATGTCACCTATAAGACTACCATGGACTATAAGACTACAGTTTTTCCTCAAGTTCACTCAGTCAGGTGTATCTATCACTTTAGCTGCCGCTCTTGAGACTGATGAAGAATGAGAAAATACGACTTGAACAACATTACAGGAGTACTTTTCAAAAACTCAGTCGCAGTCGAGAAGGTAGGCTATCTATTTATTGGAATGTTTTGATAATAACGATAGCAAATGTGACAATTGTAAAGAAAGACCAACTGAAGATTTTTTTTGTGATGTGATTTAGTAATGAGTTATATATATATGTATATATATATATATATATATTATTATTATAATTATTATTCAATTTTTTTTTTTTTTTTTTTTTTATTTTTTTTTTGCAGGATAAAGATGGGTCCAACAACCCAGATCCTCATGTTGGGCAGGAAGATGAGAACACTGACAGGGGAAACTGGAGTAGCAAACGAGAGTACATGCTCTCTATGATCGGCTATGCAGTTGGTCTTGGAAATGTGTGGAGATTTCCCTATTTGGCTTACAAACATGGGGGAGGTAAGTAACTTTTGAAAAGATTTTCCACAATCAGTGCATGATAAATGAAACTATGAGTAAAGTTTGTAAACAAACTTTTGAAGTTGGCTTGAGAAAGCTAGACCAGAAAATTTGAAGTAGTTTTGACAGCTTTAAGTTTTAAGGTTTTAAGTTTTAAATAGTTTTCAGTTTTAGTTTAGTGAGTTTAAAATTTTTTTTTTTCAATAGATAGATAGATAGATAGATAGATAGATAGATAGATAGATAGATAGATAGATAGATAGATAGATAGATAGATAGATAGATACAAATGTCTCTTATATTTCTCTCTGTTTTTGAATACTGCGTCTCCTTTACATTTCTAGGGGCTTTCCTCATCCCCTACGCTATCATGTTAGCTGTTGCTGGCCTTCCCTTGTTCTTTATGGAGAGCTCTTTTGGACAATTCTGCAGCCAAGGCCCAATCAATGTGTGGAAAGCTGTGCCTATACTGCAAGGTAACATACCGGTATGAGCACTTAAAGTGCCCCTATTATGCTAAAGGTTCCTAATTTTGTTTTGGAGGTCTCCTACAACAGGTTTACATGCATCAAAGGTCAAAAAACACTTTCTCATAATATACATTGCACATCACCAATTTTTTTAATGATTCTCAAACGACTTGTCAGTCTCTCTAAATCCCTCCTTTCCGAGTGCCTATTCTGCTCTGATTGGCCAGATGGCCCAGTCTGTTGTGAATGGTCTACCAGCACGTGTCCAAAACAAAATACACATTACCATAACTGAACTTTAGCTCCGGAGGCTTCCTCAATCTTTAGCAATTGTATACACTGTAAAGACAGTAACGATAGCGTTGATTTTACCATACAGTATCAATCTGAGCGTGAGTCCGATGTGAAACATTGGAAGAACTAGTTATTCAACTTAAACCTCCATCGCAAGGACAACTTGGGCAGGACATTTCTCAGTGATACGCCGTTTTAGGTACAGATGTTGCATTCCTGATCATCAGCATTAACAATATGTTCATCAACAAACCGATGTGTATATTTCTAATTTATTGCGGTGAACATTTGGGAACTGTATCAATAACGGTGCATATGTTCGCCCAGCACTAACGTAAATGATTGATGTAACATTAAAGTCCGTAAAACACAAAACTACGTATTTTGAAAACCTGGTAGAAAATATATACATCAATAATTAAAAGGGGTGGAACGGTTCATGAAAAAAACAGAACCGTTCAATTCACTTGTCACGGTTCAACTTGTGTATTGTTCGAGTCCGCGCAGCGTAACGTTTTCTTTTAATCATTTGGCATGTAGGCGAATGTTAGGAGTGTCGAGTGCTGCAGAAATGGCAAGCCGCTCAAGAGTTTTTAAAGGAGGCACTGACAGTATCGTTTCGGTCTACCGGTACTGTGTGGGATCATTTTGTATTTAGTGCTACGACGACGGCGGTAAGAAAGTGGTGGATAAAACCGTGACAGTTTGCAAACACGTATTGCTTATGCTAATGGGAACACATCCACACTACCAAGTGAGAGAATTTTCCCTACAGCTGGGGATATTGTCACTGCAAGCCTCTCGCCTCTCAGCAGAAAACGTGGACATAGTTAGTTTTATGCTGTAGGCTATTTTATGTTTAAGGGCTAATTTGTTATTTCATTTATTTACATTACATAACACAGTGGCACATTGACTTGTGATACAAAATCCAGCAATATTTATTTGTTTGGTTTTCTTTTAAATACTGCACTTTCATTTCAAGTGGTTGAGAAAGTATTATGCTATTATTTCTTTTTATGTTGGTGGCCTTTGCCTAAATGTCACCATCAAAATCTACAGCCTTAAGTTATTTTTCTTCATTTAAAGATTAATTTTTTGTAAGAGCCACCACAAAGTTAACAACACTGTAATAAATGTAGCCACTGATAGTGACAAGTAAGCCTATTCTTTATTTTTTCACAAATAAATGAAAAGCCTGTTGAGATGAACAACATCTCCCCTCTTGCTGTATCAGAATCTCACAGATTTGTTTTATGATTGTCAGTGTCACAATTCCTAAGATCAAGCTGCCTCATTCTTTCAGTTTTTTTATTACATGACCTTGAGAATAACTTACTTTTTAAATCTGTAAATGGTAGATTATAAGGCTATATATTTTATGCTGATGCATGGTATTTCTAAAGTGTTAAAAAGGCCGTGATACAAACCAATTTTGTGAACCGTTCCACCCCTAATAATTAATCATGCTTAGGTTGTGATTCTGAGGAGATGGTCCAAATTAAACTGGGTACTGTCTAGAGGTCTGCTACCCGACCCGAGCTACCCGAATCGTTAATGAATTGCCTAGGGTTCGGTTCGGGCTTGTAACTTAGAAAAACTATGCTATACGTATAGTTTTAGTGCCGTGTGCTTGCTTGCTTGCTGTGTTGTGACTGAAAGAGCACGCAAAAGAGAAAGCACATGTGCAGTTTAATACATATAATATATCATTTTTTATCATTTTTATTTTATCATTATATATATCCTTTATAGGCTACAAAACTGCATGCTCCTGCGTGCACTATTTCGGTCACAACACAGCAATCACAGGAGGACGGCACTGAAACCATCAACTGTAGATGCTGTTCTCTTCCTTCATAACAAACTCATACTATGTTTGTGTAAATAGTTGTGAAGCACTGCGCAAACTTTGTTTTGAAGATTAATGATTAAGAAGAAGGGGAATATTCGAAAAAACATAATAAGGGCACTTTAAATTCAACCTTAAAGGGATAGTTCAGCCAAAAAGGAAAATACCGTCATCATTTACTCACGCTCATGTTGTTCCAAATCTGTATGAATTTCTTCTGCTGAACACAAAAGAAGAAATTTTGAAGAATATGGGTAACCAAACAGTTGATGGGACTCCATTGACTTCCATAGTATTTTTTCCCTCCATGCTGTGGAGGTCAATGGGGCCCATCAACTGTTTGGTTACCCATATTCTTCAAAATTTCTTCTTAATGATAAATTGATCATTTTTGGGTGAACTATCCCTTTAACGTTGGTAGATCTAGAAGCTGCAGGTGGTTTATTAGATATGCACCAAGGATTTAGGTGGACTTTTACTATATTTTGAGGTCCACTAATGTGGTAAATGCCGCAGGGCTTTTACTAATGTATTAAACTAACCTTGAGACATACTAAGGACAAATAATTTGCTGACACAGTTAACATGCAGATTGCATACTTACACATGCCCTCAGGACGTTTACATTAATGTTTAAGGAGGTTTGCAGACACTGGAAAACCCAACATGTGCAAATCAAATTCATGCTTATTTAAACAAATGGATTCAAATGTGTCATTTACCTTAAACGTATCTTTTGATGTGATCTTTTGTAGGTGTTGGCATCACAATGATGCTGGTTAGCACTTTTGTGGCAATCTACTATAATGTGATCATTGCATACAGTATCTACTACCTGTGTGCATCTTTTCAATATCCTCTCCCCTGGAGTGTCAAGAACTGCAGCTCAACAGGTTTGTTACACTGCTTCTCTTCTAAAGAGGTCAATGTTGCTGTGTCAGACATACCATGACTTTTTGCTTAGATAATGAAAGTATTTGGATTTTTCCAGATGAACAGGCTTTTTAGGGGATATGGGCTTTTCGCACTTAACCCTGTGACAAATTTCTCTGATGGGAACTTCCCTACAGCTCTGTGCTTAAAGATAAGAGTTTATAACCATAACTAGTTTAGATCTAACTACTGTCTGGCATGTTCAAAGTATTTATTTATCAAGATACTGTACAATTGAATAATAGAGCAGTAAATTGTTGTAATACCTTATGTTGTATTTCAACAGCCTACAACGTTTCTGCTGCAGCACTGAATGTGACTGCTGGGAATCAAACCTGCCAGGATGAATCCTCAGCCAGCCAGAGTCTCAGCGAGAAATACTGGGAGTAAGTTGACATTTGTTTTTATAAATACCTGCTTGTCAGTGAAACCAGAGTTTGTTGGCACGGTTTTCATTTCTTCCCAAGTTCTTGGATAAAATCCAAGTTTAATATTTAATATCATGTTTAATATCTCAAAATAGATCCTACATGTGTGACTAACTTATTGTTTTGGTTGTGTCAGTTTGGTTGGCACAGCACTAAAGACTTGCGGAGTATTTCCTGTTGAAACAGGAAGCTTAGGTGGTTTATCTTGCCTTTTGATGTTTACAAGACAGTAATTGTAAGATGGAAGCCACAAACTTAAAAGTGTAAGTGTAAAAAGTGTCAAATGTTTGGTTTAAACCTAACGCCACCCAACACTTATCTGATTTTAGAATCATTTATATTTTAATAATTGTATAATGTTAATGGTAACTGGAACTATACAATACTGTTCAAAAGTTAAAGATATTACCGGTAATACTTTCATTCAGCAAGGATGCAGTGACAGTAAAGACATTTATAATTTTACAAAGATTTAGATACATTTATTTTCTTTAAAGAAGCCTGAAAAAACATATGGTTTCCACAAAAACATCAAGCAGCACAACTGTGATAACATTGATAATAATAATAAGAAATGTTTCCTGAGCACCAAATCAGAATGATTTCTGAAGGATCATGTGAAGACTGGAGTAACAGCTGCTGAAAACAGCAAATTTTTGAAAAATATTTCACAATACTACTGGTTTACTGTATTTTTTATAAAATAAATGCATCCTTGGTGAGCATGAGACTTCTTAAAAAAACAAAAACACTAAAGATGTCTTAATAACTAACATTGAAATAATTAATATATATTTCTCTATTTAATTTTTTTTTCAAATGATCTAAACCTCAGCATGTTTTAATCATTAGTCTTAATTGATAGAGTCAATGGGTCCATGTCACGAGGGCAAACTTGCAGATGTTTGATACCCTGTTATAACCTAGGAAATAACCCTGTTGCAAACAATCCTGATCCCTGAGTACAACACACAGTACATTCATTCATGCGTTGTTTGCAACTGGTATTCTCTGCATTCTTTTTTGTTATGTTTGTGTTTTTTCCTTTCATGTCTTTGCATTGAACATTTTATTTGTCCTCAGTGAGGTGGCTCTTCAGCGCACTAGCAGTATGAATGAAACAGGGCCAGTGGTGTGGCATCTGGCCCTCTGCCTGCTGCTCTCCTGGATACTAGTCGGAGCAGCTCTCTTCAAAGGCATCAAGTCCTCTGGGAAGGTTAGTGTTTCACCCCAGAAACATTAAGTTGTATCTGTACAATAAATTGTATTAAGTCGGCAAGAGCATTTTGGATTCAATTGAACATAAATGGTATGTTTCAGGTGGTGTATTTCACAGCTACTTTCCCTTACCTCGTCCTTTTAATCTTGTTAATTCGTGGTGCAACTTTGGAAGGAGCGAAAGACGGCATCGAGTTCTACATCGGTTCAAAGTCCAACCTCACCAAACTGGCTGATGCTGAGGTGTGTAAAGATCGAAACACAATGGTCTAACCGTACCGGAATACACATACTGTAAATCATACAGCTAACGTAGGCTGTTTTTATCGTAGGTTTGGAAGGATGCAGCTACTCAGATCTTCTTTTCTCTCTCCATTGCTTGGGGTGGTTTGATGGCTCTGTCCTCTTACAATAAGTTTTACAACAACTGCTACAAAGACGCCATTATTGTGTGTGTTACAAACTGTGGCACCAGCATCTTTGCTGGCTTCGCCATCTTTTCTATCCTTGGGCACATGGCGCATGTCTATCAGAAACCAGTGTCAGAAGTTGTAAATGCAGGTAAGATCAGAAATGTAAACGAATGTTGTTTTTTTAAAATCAAAAACAAGTACGGTAATCAAAGTGCGTATTTGCAGATTTTTTTAAAATAAAAAGCAGATAATAAAATTAGTATTTTGTCATGAAAGCCATAGTTTAACCAGAAAATAAATAAATACCAGTATGCACTCTTAAAAATTAAAAAAGGTTCTTTATCTTATACATATGTTCTTCACACTAAGAAAAAAATGGTTCTTTTAAAAACTGTTGACTGAAAGGTATGGTATTCGCCACGGAATAAAAACAATACAAAATGTAATTGTGACTTTTTATCTCACAATTCTGACTTTTTTTCTCACAATTGCAAGCGTACATCTTGCAATCCTGACTTTTTTCAGAATTGCGAGTTATAAAGTTTTAATTGCAAGATATAAACTTAAATTCTGAGAAATAAAGTCGCAATTGTAAGAAAAAGATATAAACGCACAAATGCGAGTTATAAAGTCAGAATTGTGAGCTATAAACTTGCAATTGAGAGTTATAAAGTCCAATTCTGAGAAGAAAAAAAGTCAGCTCACAATTCTGATATTTTCTCACAATTGCGAGTTTATATCTCGTAATTCAGAGTTTTATCAGAATTGCAAAATGAAAACTCACTGCTGCAAATTCTGACTTTATAACTCGCAATTGCACATTTATATCTTGTAATTCTGAAAAAAGTGAGAATTGCGAGATGCAAAACGTGCAATTGCAAGAAAAAAAAGTATTGCTATTGCAAAAGAATCTTGAGCTAAAAAGTAGCAATTACCTTTTTTATTTTTTTATTCGCCGAAACAAGCTTCCATAGAAAGGTTCTTTATCCTCTTTGGATGAACAATTAGTTTTAGCAAGAAACTAAGTTGCAATTTGTGTTCTAGATTTTGGATTGGCCTTCATTGCATACCCTGATGCCCTCTCTAAGCTGCCCATATCACCCCTGTGGTCAATCTTGTTCTTTATCATGCTTATTACCCTTGGCTTGGACTCCCAGTTTGCAGGAATAGGTAAAGAATACATTTATAATAAATCTTTTTTTTTATATATATCAGTACTCAAATATTTGATTAGAATCATGATCTGTCTGCAGAGGTTATCGCCACTTGCTTTCAAGATGCCTATCCCAAAGTTCTGAAATCCAAACGGGGACTTGTTACGACAGCGGTCTCCATTGTTCTTTTTCTGCTTGGCTTGCCGTGCGTCACGGGGGTAAGGCAAACTGTTCTGAACAGCACTGATTAGGATGAAGGTTTAGAGAGACTTTCCAACTCACTCACTATTACAAAATGAACCAAATTGTACTTTTAAAATCTATGTTTTGAAAGGCAGGAATATACTGGGTGAATTTAATTGACACATTTTGTGCTGGATGGATTCTCCTGGTTGCTGGATTACTGGAGGTCTTGGGTTTATCCATCCTTTACGGTAAGTATATATTAGTGATATGTTATATTATTCTTCAATTATTGTTCTGCCCTTTACTAAAATTCATGAGGTACATTTTCAGGTGGTAATCGTTTCATCAAGGACATTGAGATGATGATTGGGACCAAGAGCTCCCTCTTCTGGTTATGGTGGAGAGCTTGCTGGTTCTTGATCACTCCAGTGGTTCTTTCTGTATGTACTGTACATGATTTTTAAGCATGTTTATATTTATATTTTTTAAACATATACCGGTAATATATTATACATAGGCCTAATCATCAAAATTATAACAAATAAAGGCTTGACATAACTCACTTTGCATGTAATGAGTCCATATAATATATTAGTTTCACCTTTTAACTTGAATTACTGAAATAAATGAACTTTTGCATGATATTCTCATTTTTTTAAGTTTCACCTGTATGTATATATATAAACCTATATATAAATTGTACTCAATGATGATGTTGTTTTTGAAATAACGTTTTGTTGTTTTTAATGCAGATTATTCTTGTATGGTCCTTGTATACTTTAACGTCCCCCACATACGGCTCAGTTGCATACCCAGATTGGGGCATTTCCCTGGGCTGGTGTATGACTGCATTTTGCCTCATTTGGATCCCTATTGTTGCAATCTGGAACGTGTACAAAGCTAGCGGAAGCCCCTGGCAGGTAAAGCAGAATGTTCACATTTTGATCTGTCTTTTGGCATTAAGATATCAACATGCATAGTATATCAGTGGTGCATTGTATTGTTTAGTCATGCACTATTCATTTTGATCTCTTGTATTTTGTCGTACAGCGTATCAAAGCAGCCTGTTCACCCAGAGAGGACTGGGGTCCTTACTTGGAGTGTCACAGAGGAGAACGTTACGGTGCGAGAGGCGTGGCTGATGCAAATATATTTGTAATCTCAAATAAATTCACTACTAGGTTGTAAAAAATGTTTAACGTAATCATAACAGCATGTAGCACTATTCTCTGTAGTTTATATACTTAACAGTAAGTAAGATAACTTAACATTTGAATGTATATACTTTTAATCCCTTTGTTTGAATTAATTGCATTCTAGTTGATTTTTTTGTGGATTTTATTTTTAATGAGAAGTTTTTTTCTTTTATGAGAAGTTTGTATGTTTACATTTATCTTTTTAGGTGCTCTTAATGGAACATGTAACATTTATGTTTTTAATGTCCAAATTGAAATGAACATTAATACTATATAACTACCATATAAATACTAATCAATATGGGTATAGTTACCAGACAATCTGGAAGATCTTGCATCTTATATTGCAAACGTTTTTATCACAAAAATGGGGGTAAGAAAACATTTTGGTACATATGATGCATGTTGTTAATCAGTGGTGTGACGTATTTGAGTAAATGTAATTATTGGTTACTTTGTAGTTTTACTGAGTATCAAAGATATTAGCATTTGATTTTACTCTCTACTTGACTACATTTTTGCAATTTTGAAAGTATTATATGTACTCTTTACTCCAATACATTTCTGATAAGTAATACAATTATTTGTTACATTTTGTGTGTCGTTTAGCTTTTTCTGCAGCAGTTTATTTTTGCTACAAAATAAATGATATTGCCATCTACAGGGCATTGAAGGTTCTGTATCTTGTGCTTTTTGCCATCACTCACCCAAAGTCCCAAACTTGTCAACAAGGCTACTTTATGTGACTGCAAGTGCATTAGCAGGAAGTTGTAAATTGCATACTGTATGTTGCATATATGAGATGATGACACGACTGCAGCCGGGGGAGCTTTGACTATTTAATTTTTCTTAACATTATTTTATTTATCCGTTATGTTGAAGAGACCTTTTTGAAGTTATTGGTTTAACTTTTGAAGTTACTTTTTGACACTGGTTTACTTATGCCCTTTTTGAGCACTTGAGCTTAACTGAGACTTAAGTGCTTGTAGACGTTTAAAAGGCTGTTGTGTCGACCTTGATTTATTGCAATATTGAGGTGTTCAGTTTTATTTCAATTTTAGAAATAAACATGTGATTGCTCTCCTCACAAATCAACTGTGTCTTGTTTTTCATTGGCATGTCTCTTGGGTGTTGAGGACTAATATTTTTGTTTTATTGTTTTATTCGTAATTTTTATTTATTTTTTGCACACAAAAAAATATTCTCGTCGCGTGATAAACTTAAGGTTGAGCCACTGTAGTCACTTGGATTATTTTAACGATGTCTTTAACTTTTCTGGGCCGGCAGATGTCGATTAGGCCTACCTAGCAGCCTATGAAGGAGTGAGACAGCTCTCAGATTTCATCAAAAAATATCTTACTTTGTGTTCCGAAGATGAACGAAAGTCTTACGGGGTTGGAACAACATGAGGGTAAGGTTTGCAGGAAATGTTACCATATGTGAATTATAGAACAATAATTGTTTGTTGATACTACACACTCAAAGACAATACAGTTTCTGCATTTTGCTTGTTCTTTCCAGGCTTTCATATATATCTTAAGGGTCTATTATCCCAGACCATCATCACGGTCCACTGTCCATCCCATGGATGAAAAAAATTACTTTTTTTCAGCCAATGAATCTGTACATTTTCCAGAAAAACTGATTTACCTCTATGTGCAAGATTTAAGGAAAGAGCCTAATCTCACGTATCTAATGATGTTTGTACACAGCAAGTAGGCTACCAACAGCAGGAAAACTGATGACTACAGAACCTCTGAAAGCAGCCTTTACTGACATTTTATTAGCTAATGAAAGTATATAATGGAAGCTATTAGAGTGATAGTAAAATAATGCTTTACGTGCCCTGGAAGGTCTTGATGTTGTCATAGCCAAGCCAAACACTCTGGCTGTTGTTTGCACAGGGACAGGGAACCATCTGTGGAGAATCCCATGCCTGAGTCGCTCCGATTGTCAGGAAGCAACAGATATGAAGTAGCCTGACCTAAAGTACATTGCCATGAAAACAGTTTTCATTTATTTTTAATTTGTTGCATAAGGCGACAACCAGATAACGAAAGTGTCATTTGTTTAGTATAAAGTGTATAAAGTACAGTATAATCCATCAAATGCCAGGAGGGTCTTCAGATGGCTTTGTATATATGTGAAGAGTAAAGAAGATAGAGTATGAAAACATTTTTTTTTTTTCAACATGAGCCCTTCCTTGGGTATAACATTTTTGTGTAATTATTAACACTGACAGTGCATTACAAAGCAGTAATAGAGGAACAATAATGAAGTGCATGTTTAAAATTTGAATCTGGAACTTACGGAGCTGCAGATGCTGCAGTAGAGCTACACCTGTGATGCAAATACATTCATTTAAATCTCTTTTAGAAACAACTTGTCAAAGCACAACTGTGATTGAATGAGTACAGGGAAAAACGAGGGCAATATATCCAGCTTATATCCAAGCTATTTTTCGCAATTGTGCAAGACTTCCAATTCATTAGCCACTATATACTGTAAATAACTAGAAGAATAACAGTCAACTGCAGTAAAAGTGCAGTAAACAGTAAAACTATTTGCGCTAGAAACCGGTGTATAATTATGACAATGCTTTAAAACTTTTGAATTTTTGTTGTTTTTCTGCTGTCTAAAGCTGTCCCAACATAGGACGCACCAATGTATCGGCCAATAAAAGCAATTATTTTCTCTATGATGATCAGGGCTGATTATATCCTTTCAGTCGAAAAATGTGACTGCAACTCTGTGTGTGAAGAAAATGTCTTGTGTTGAATTTAGGGCTGTCTAAGACTAGTTAATAATGTGACAATAACGCATTAACAGTTAGCAGTTAACAGAAAATAGTGACAGTAGGTTCTTTTTGATTTTGTGAATCACCCAGTTCAAGCCAGGGTTGCCATGTCTGCGTTTTTTCCATACACCAAACATTATTGGTAGTGCTCTTCCCATCCAATAATCGCAAAGGGCTTTGTGCTTTGTTACTTCTGATAATAATCAAATATTCATTTTATCACAAAATTTAAACAATAAATGGTGTTAAATGTGATGCTACAGATCGTTGTAGCGCCTCAGTTGAAGTAGCAGCGTGGAGCGCAAGTCTTTTTCCTCTTTAATTCAAGTTATAGCATGAAGAAACATGCATACGCGCCTTTGTGCAAGCTGAAACCTCAGTGCCTGTTGCCACCAAGTCTTGCTTCAAGTCTTTTGCAGCCACTCGAGGGTTTTCTGAACCTGCCTTCTCAGAAATCTGGTTGCAGCCGTTTCCTTTTTCTGCCCCATCCAGGTAGTGTAACCCTGTTCCTTGTACGTTTAACTTGCGAACTATGCTTCCAAAGTTGTGATTTGGTGCCTTCGCTATCTTTTTGTATCCTGTTCCTTGTTTGTGAAAGGCGATTATATGCAGCCAAACGTGACACTCAACAAACCTAGCCAGTTCAGATATTTCATGTGTTCTAGCTCAAGCACGTCTGGTGCAACTAATGAAGCCCTTGATTAGTTACATCAGGTGTGTTTGACAACACCTGTTTTGCAGATTTGTGCTGTTCAGAAGATCACAGGGGTTGAATAATTTTGAGACAGCGGAAGTCATTAAAAGTTGCATTTTCAATTGAATTTGGGTAAACCACTTGAAACATTTGTTGTGTTGAGCAATTTCAATTACTTTTGTTTGATTTGTTCATTGCAAACAGCTGAAAGTGTGTAAATGTTGCCAATAAACTTGATTTGCAATGGGGGTTGAAAAAAATAAATTACAAATATCTACATTATCTAAATAAAGTGTCGTAACTTTTAATTTACTGTATGTGCACAGCCTGATGCAATTACTACTGCAGTTGTAATCAGTAATTTAATGTTGTTTACATTCACGTTGAGCTTCTTTATTCTCATCTTTATTTTATTTTAAAAGTGGACCTCGTTATTAAAATAATCATGTGTTTCTCCTTCCTATTTGAGTTCCTTCATCCATCAGATTTGAAGATCACTGTGCTCATAAATGTTCACCCCCTAAGAATCTTAGGATGAGATTCAACACTGTGTTTTATTTCACAACATTATAACCACTGTTTATATTCTGTTATTCTTTCACTGTTTGCATAATCATTGGAGCCAATAAAGAGCACCACATGTTGCTGCACATTCTTTTCTCTATCTTCATATTTTAATCTCAACCAAGCAGGAATTAATACAATTAGTATATTGTATACATTTATTTGTTTTTCCTCAATTACAAAAAGAGCAGACTGTTCAGAATGCTAATAATTTTACATACCCTAACCTGTTTCAAACCAGAAATGAAAGAATAATCATACACCCACACAGTGCTAGTAACTGATTACATGCAATCTGGATTATGTAATCAGATTCCAAAACATTAAGTAGGCTACTTGTAATTAGATAATAATACATTTTAAAACTCATAGTCAGCATTTGATCACTGGATTTGCAGAAATCATTTAACTTTTAAGAAGTGTTTTCTCAACATTGCATAATCAACTCCAGACGAACACAATTATTATTTGAATTATCACCCAGTGAGTCATTTAACCACGTGTGACTGTCTTTTGTCTTTCAAACACATTTATGTAATTTCATATTTTCATGCAACAGAGGGATTCCCCAACTTTTTTTTTTGTCAGCTCTTGCTACTAATATTTACTTGAAGTACCCCCTGAGATTTCAAGTTAATAGTTAGGTTAATAATTCAGTCAATAACAATAATAACAACAACTAGTAATACAATTACCTAACTAATTTTAATGTTTTTTTTTTTTTAACGAATTGATGCAAACAACTTTGGGGAGAACATTTGAGGACAAAATGCAGAGCCTTTTATACCAGAAGATAAAAATTCCACACTATACTAACTTATAATGACCACTAAGACATGGTCTCCAAGAGAAAGAAAAAAAAATTGGTTCATTGGTTCAAAGTCATCCATTTAAGTATTTTATTGACATTGTATGCATAATGTGTATGGAGTTTCCTTTGTGTTTTTTTATTCAATCAAACATACTGTGCTTGCAAATAGTTTTTACCCTGGCCTGCGGTAACGTTTTTTTGCAATAAAGAATTAAACTCGATATCAGAAGAACAATATCATGAAACTGAAAGACGTAAACGTGAGGATACAGACACTGTAGTAGGAGGATACTGTCAATGGGATGCAGTAGCAAGCGTGCCCTCTATGGCCAGTCACGGTGGCAGAGGTGTGGCGCCTTTTCACGCTTTCAGCTTTCAACCAAACACAGACGCTTCAAAACACGGGGCCATCTTGGGGGAAGACAGCCCGCTGTGAAGTTCACAGAATAGCCGCTACACGCGTTATAATCAACACATAACAGCTAAGAGTGCCTCTAGATATACCCATGAGCAACGAGCGTTTAAATCAACGATTGTTTTTCAACTTCACAAGGCCCTTTTCTCGATGACAGACCGACTCTGACCGCGCTCCGCCAGAATAAACTGACGTTTATCATGTCCCGCCTCCACGCAGGGAGACAACCAATGAGGATTCCGCAAAACTCTAGCGTAATGACGTTTCCGCTTCTGCGCGCATGCGCAATGTCATTTTGTCCAAAGCTCCTCACTGTTCACATCGAAGATGGCGGCAGGCTTTGACCTGCTATATAAGGATTTCTGTATTAAAAGAGTGGGAAAGAAACTTTTTTACCGATACTTCAGGTTGTATTAGATTAGAAGTTTCAACATCTTGTCACAATAAGTTTGAGGTAAGCGCCCAGGCAGCCGGAAAATCACCCCGCTGACTCCGGGAAAAGAGGCAATTCAACTAACGTTAGCTAATGTTGACATTCCGCGAGCTCTTGTACATATGAACATAGTGAAAGCAGCTGCTCTTCAAGTGTGTTAGATGATTATTTCTCCCAAGATCATTGTTACAAGTGGACTTGAGGTGACACGGGCACTTGTCAAATCCTTATTGACATTGTGACACGAGACTCCCCTTCACTCACGCTTGTTCCTTCGAAAAGCAACTGGAGGGAAAAGCGGATGAAAACCCAAACTTCCTGAACTGATGTGCTCGAGGCACAGATGGAAGACAGCTAAGGCGATCCAGTGTTTCTTAATGCTATGGTAACTACTTTGATCGGGACGTCCACAGTGCAAACTTTGAACGGAGGCAATGCAATGGATTCGCACACTGAAAGCGGCACTCCAGTGTCCAGTGGCCCATCATCATCATCACCATCAGACGAGGCTTCAACTTCTGTACCAGTTGTTAATAACGGGCCCGGGGTGGCGAAAGGACACGCAAACATCACTGTCGCCCCAAGCCCAAACACAGTGATACAATCTTCTTACGGGAATCCTCCAGCATCCGCAGCATCCAGTGCAGGACCCTCGGTGACGGTTGTCAGGTCATCTATGCAAACTGCTGGAACAGGTTTAACTATTAACGGGAGTAATAATACGACTGTAGCCAATGTAGCGACCCCGGGAATAACTACTACTTCTACAACTTCTACTACTAAAACGACACCTCTTTTAATGAACCAGACTCCTGCCTCTGTCTCTGCGAGCAAGTCCGAGTCCCCTAAAACTATTATCCAGTCCGCCGGCGGCATGACTCTCGGTCCTGGAGTGGTCAAGGGGGCTGTTTTGCAGGGGGTTGCGAGAACAGCAGCTCCGGCAACTGTTGCAGCATCCAGCCCTGCCATCAGGGCCATCGCGCCACAGGTGTTAGCGCCCCGACTCCCTCAGAGCAACCCGGGCCAGAACATCCAGAACATTCAGCTACCTCCAGGTACCGTCACTCACATTAACTCTTAAATGTGTGTCTAGTTATGTGAATCTGTGTAATATAGGAAGTTGAAGAGATTGTTTTAACACCCATCTGTAATCTCGTGCGAAGATTGCGCGCGCGTGGTGTGATGCGCGCCCTAATCTGGAAAGTAAAGTGCATACAACAGCAGTGAAGCTATTATAGTTTCTGAAGATTATGTAAAGTGTAGTTCACCCTATAATTTCGGCATTATTTATACGTCCTTCAAATCTGCATAACTTTCATTCTTGTGCACAATATAAAAGGAGACGTCAAGCAGAATGACTGCTTCAGTCAACATTCACTTTCATTGTATGGGAAAAAAGAGAAGCTTTCTGCTTTTCCTTTTGTGTTCAGCAGAAAGTCTTTTTGTATTTATTCATAATAAAGTTGAACCTTGCATGTTGATGTCATTGTCGAATTATAATGCATCTTCTTATTGAGTTTTCCTTTCCTTTCAATTTGAGGTTGAAATTTAGATTCTTCCATTCACTTTTAGTGCTAAAAGCTTTGAAATCTAACTGATCTCGGTGTCACTTTACAATAAGGTTCATTAGCTAACATTAGTTAATGTATTAACTAACATGAACTAACAATGAGCAGCATTTGTTACTGTATTTATTAATCTTTGGTAATATTAGTTAACAAAAATGCAGCTGATCATGTTAGTTCACAGTGCATTAACTAATGTTAACAAATACATTTTATTTTAATAATGTATTAGTAGCCTAAATGTTGCAATTAATATTAACTAAGATTGATAAATGCCGAATAAGTAATGTTCATTCTTAGTTCATGGTAACTAAGGTTGTTAACTAATGAACCTATTGTAAAGTGTTAACCTGATTTTATTTTCATACTAATGTTAATGTTCTAATACTCTCTCATTCCTCTACCTTGTCTTTTAAGAGGTGGTTACACTTGACTTTGAGCACACACTTTTTTCGGACACTGCAAACGAACATAATGTGATGTCATTCTCTGCAGCATCTTTTTAAAAATATAAATTTAACGTAATAAATCCAAAATGTACAAATACACAATCTACTCCACCTTCCTGCAATGCTGCAAACCTGCAGTTTTAAAGATTGTGTTATTTTAATTCAAAAAGGTCACACTGTGATGAAGCTATTGGTCACAATGTCTTCACGTGATACGAATTAACTGGTCAGAGTTCACCAAACTAAATTCAAAACTTCATTGTATGAGCTTGCGTTACAGGTCTTAAGCATTCGCATGCATATGAATGGAAGTCAAAGTGTAGTGTGACCATCCCTTTTCACACTTTTCTTTTACTTCCTCGCAAGCACTGGTATTTCCTTCAGAAAATGCAAATCTGGTTATTCCTTTTCTAATGATTTTCCTTTTGACTGTATGCTCTGGTCATTCTGACAAGCCTGTTGTCTCGCTGGACGGAATACTTGACAGGTTTTTCTACAAGAGGCCATCTGGATTCTCCGACCAACAGTTTCTGTTCAGAACACATCCGTTGGTTCACACGGTAACAGGAGATGGAGTGTGTAGGGTTCTCAGTGTGCTGTGCAAATATAGGCCACCAACTGTGCGCTTTATTCTTCATGGCTCTAAGCAGGGCACGATTGCCAGACTTGACTCCAGTTAGATCAATAGGAAAAGCTCACTAATGAATAACAATTTACATGGGAAGTGATGTCAGCCTTTCTATATGTGTCTGTTTGTGTTTCCAGGTATGGTGTTGGTGCGTAGTGACAGTGGTCAGTTGCTGATGATCCCTCAGCAGATGTTGGCACAGATGCAGGCCCAGTCTCAGGCCGCCCGCCCTGCTGCCCCCACCAGCACCACCCCTGGGCAGATCACCTCTGCACAGGTAATGCCATCTGAGTCTGACCACCCTCAACTAATTTAACACCAACCGTACACATTCTTTAATGAATGGGGCTTTGACTGCAGAATAATAATTATTTAGATTTATTTATAATATGTAGGGATTAGGGTTGCCCCGATATGAAAATTTTAGCCAATACCGATAATTATGTGCAGTTATGATGATAACTGATATATATTGGCCGATAAATCTAAATCTAAGTTTGTCTTATTCTAATCCAAATTTTTATATAATTTTTGAGAGCCTGATTACAAAAACAAAAGTCTCACCATTAAAATCCATGTCCCATGCACTTACACACAAATCAAACATATACAGTACAGTAGCCTAGTGTAAACTAGTGTAAGTTTTTTATTTTATTAATTTGACACTTCTATGGTCAGCTTTCTTTATAAAAAAAAAATCTAATGCAAATAAGTCAGAGGACAACATTACTTGCGTACAAAGAATCAAAATGCATGTGTCATCATGGATAAATAAAAGGGAATAGCTTAGGCACGGACAATAATGAAATGATTTTAATTAGGGATGTCCCGATCAGGTTTTTTTGCCCTCGAGTCCGAGTCCGAGTCATTTAATTTTGAGTATCTACCGATAGAAGTATCGGATCGGGACTCGGTATCGGTAGATACTCAAAATTAAATGATTCGGACTCGGACTCGAGGGCAAAAAAACCTGATCGGGACATCCCTAATTAAAATTAGGGATGTCCCGAAAGTTCCGTATTTTTTATTTAATTCACCTTATTTTAACATTCAACAACTCTGTTAACAAACACTTCTGTGAGGTAGCTTGAACAATCAAGTAATAAATAACTAATTCTTCACTTTTGGTGATGTCAACAAATTGATGTCATGCCGCACGCGTTGCTGTTTCTGTGTGGAGTCAAAAGGGTCTAACTCTGTGCCACCGCATAACTATAGATGTGTTAAAAAATAATGAGAATATATATACATATATATCCGAGTCCTGATCGGGAGGTAACGTCCGATTCCGATCGAGTCTGAAACCACGTGATCGGGCCCGATTTCCGATCACGTGATCGGATCTGGACATCCCTAATTTTAATTAAACCATAATGTTGATGAAAATTAAACAAAAGTGCTCATATAGGATGTGTTATTAAGTAATAAATACCGTAGTTATTATTAATAATGCATCAGTGTTTTTGAAAAATAAACATCTAAAATTAATATTACTGTTTCATATAACAGCATTGCTGTTTGAGCTGCGTGCGCTGAAGCTGAAGAGTTAATGAACTCTGAGTAAATGAGTACTCTGAAGCACTTTGTTTGCGGGTTAATTAACTCAACCAAACTCAACCTATATGGATGCGCTCTTCCTGTAACAACGTTCTGAAACATGGCAACTAAACCCAAATAATTCACAGCGTTTTATTACAATAGTGTTCTCATTACAATATGTTATGTAATGTCCCAATCATAGTTATTAATGTTGTACATTGCTGTTTGAGCTGTATGCGCTGAAGCTAAAGATGATCACCTGTAAGCTCTTTGCTACCACGTTAATTCTTAACCAAAAACATCCTATATGAGATAAATCAGATATATACATATAAAATAAACATAATATTACAACTTACAATTGCACAAAACAAAAGGCTGCGAATGCACAAGCGAACTTGATTGTGCTAGTCATGAAGGTGTAACTCCTTTGTGGATGCGCTCTACATGTAACACTGCTCAAAAACACGGGCGTACAAAGAATTCACTACATTCTTTTACAGTAGTGTTTTCATTATAATTTTATGTAGCTGCACATGTTGCACTCAACTGTATTTTAATTTTTGAAGTGATTCCAATCATATTTCAAGGAGTTCAAAACCATCATGGCGAACAGTGCACATCTGAAGTGTCTCAGCTGAAGGAAATAATCAAATTATTTATTAGCTTTAATATATCGGGCTAAATTTTCGTATAGGGTAAATAACGATGTCATTAAAAATGAACATATATCGTCCGATACCTGTGTGGTGGCCGATATATCGTGTTTCCCTAGTTAGAATGCACCGATGTGTCGGACAATAATTGGTTTCGGCCGATAAAAGCAATTATTTTCACTATCGTCCAACAGCTGATTGGTTAAAAACAGACGATTATTACGGCCAATTATATTCAGACTGCCTCTCATACTGTGTGTGAAGAAAATGTCTCTAGTGTTGAATTTAAGGCTGTTAACATGACAATAACTCATTAACAGTAAAGAAAATAGTTACATTAAAGTTTAAAGTTTAAAAAAAGTTTTGTCATCATTTACTCACCCTCAAGTTGTTTCAAATCTGTATGAACTTGAGGGTGAGTAAATGAAGACAGAATTGTCATTTTTGGGGTAACTATCCTTTTAATGCAGTCTCTATTTGACCCTATGAATCACCCGTAGTTCAAGCCAGGGTTGCCAGGTCTGCGTTATTCCCATCAGCAAACATTATTTGTAGCGCAGTCGCACTTAGCCATCCAATGATCACAGAGCATTGTACTCTGTTACTTCTGATAATAATAAAAGTCTTAGCTTTCAAATTCTGTCCATTTTATCACAAAATCAAAGCATCAAGCTTCGTCAGGTTACTCTACTTTTCATCGTTTTTGGAAGAAGACGCGCTATGAGAATTAAGCCTTGAATTTACCTCAGAAGAAGCGGAGGATATCATTCACCGACAAGTAAGTCATTAATTCTTTTACATTAGTTAACGTGTTTTCCATAAACTTATACACATTTGACTATTTGGACTATATCGCCAGACAAAAATGTGTGAAACCGTGGGAGACCTGTTGAATTAAGAAATATATAGGCAACATTTCATTGCATATAAATGTTGTATGACACAAGGAGGTTTTTATGTTATATAATATACCGGTAATATAAAAGCACAATACAATATAAAATGAATATGAGTGTTTATACTGTAACATGATGAATGTCATTCGGATGAGACGTTAAACCGAGGTCCTGACTCTCTGTGGTCATTAAAAATCCCAGGATGTCCTTCATAAGACTAGGGGTGTAACCCTGGCATCCTTGCTAAATTTGCCCAGTGGCCTCTGTCCATCATGGCCTCCTAATCATCCCCATATATACTCATTGGCGTCATCACTCTGTCTCCTCTCCACCAATAAGCTGGCTGCCGTCACATCATCCAGGTGGATGCTGAACATTGGTGTTGGTTGAGGAGATTCCCCTTCTATGTAAAGCGCTTTGAGAGCAGAGAAAAGCGCTATATAAATGTAATGAATTATTATTATAAGAATATTTAGACCAGTGTTTACTGTTAAATACTATTTTCAGGAATATCTTCTCAAACTTAGATGCTTATAATGTTCTAAACAATAGTAATTTAGTTTCTAAAATATAAAATGTCGTTGTTGTACTGTATAATAATGCAAACAGAGCATATGTGTGCCAAGACTACAAATATGGCTATGACTGTTTTTTGTGTGTGTTATTTGTTGGCAATATTAAGAGGCTATTAGTGATTTCTAATGTAATAATACAGTTTCTCCTGATATTATGCTGACAGTTGTTTGCCTTTTTTTTTTTTTTACTACAGTGATCAGATACCTGCACCACAGATGAGTCCTGCTGACTCAAACTTTCAAGAGTGTCTTCAGACTGTTTTTCTCTGAGATTTCAACTACATTGGACTGATATTCTACATGATCATGGTAAAATAAGTTCCATCACTGACTACTGATGTTGGGGTAGTTTTTTACTTCTTCAGTGAATGGCAAAATAAACAGCAGACACATTGGAAATGCCAGGTATGGTTCACTTGTTTCTACAGTTGAACAGGAACTGTTTTCTGGAATGGCACAAATGTGTGTAACTGTTCAAGTATCTTTGTTTTGGTCAATGTGATGAATAATGTGCCTTTGACCATTATGTATATTCTGATTATGGTGTGCACTATGTTGAAATAAACTACAAAAAACTCATTCTTCTCCCATCATCATTCTAACTGAAATAAATACAAGTGTCAGGGCATGTCAAAACATCTCCAGGGCCAACCGCATTTTTTTTATTTGTGTAATTATTATATCTGAAAATAAATAGCAGTTGAATATAATAACTCGGCCAGTAATTCTGATTTCCACTTGCCTTTTCTCAATGTCCACTCACCCCACTACAAATATGATTAACAGCTGTTTTAATAAATAAACAGAATTATGTATATGTCTTTTGTTTTTACTTTACAAAAATATCAATAATATACTATCTGGGGTCAGTAACATAAAAAAGAAAGAAAGAAACTGATACTTTTATTCAGCATGAGAGCATACAATTGTTTATAAATGACAGCAAAGACATTTATAATGTTACACAAGATTTCTTTTTCAAATAAATGTTGTTCTTTTTAACTTTCAATTAATAAAAAAAATCTAAATTTCAACAAAAATGCTGTTTTGAACGTTGATAATAATAATAAGAAATGTTTCTTGAGCAGCAAATCAGTATATTAGAATTATTTCTGAAGGATCATGCGACACTGAAGACTGGAGTAATGATGCTGAAAATGCAGCTTTGATATCACAGGAATAAATAGCATTTTTGAAATATATTAAAATAAAACGTACTCGGTTACTAACGTAACCTCGGTTCTCTCTAGGAGAGGGAACGAGTACTGCGTCGAATCGACGCTGCGGGAAAGATATTTCTTTGTCGAGATTGAAGCCCAAAAATTAATCCTTAATTTTGTAATATGTAAAACGCTTTTCTGTAGCATACAACCCTAGGCGGAGCAATACAGCTCGCCCATTGGCTGCTCCGCCAGAAAAGCACAGCCTATGCGAGGCCAGTGACGCTGACCAATGAGGGCGCTTCGCGCCCTTCTGCGTCATCTCCCGCCGAAACAGGCGTGGCCTAGGTCTATAAATACCAAGCATAGCTGCTTCCACTCCGATTTTTGTCACAGAAGCGACACATCGTGGGCATGCACGGCATGAGACGCAGTACTCGTTCCCTCTCCTAGAGAGAACCGAGGTTACGTTAGTAACCGAGTACGTTCTCTTACGTAGAGTTCTCTCCTACTGCGTCGAATCGACGCTGCGGGAACCCCTGTAAGACGCCGTGCGTGCTCTTGGACCGACCCAGACACCCGAGGGCGCGCGCACGCGCCCCGGCATGCCAGAGCCTACACCAAGAGTATACAGGGAGAGCGGCTAGGATAGCATCATCCCTTTATAATAGGGCCCCTAGGGGCATAATAACATATATATGTAAATAATAGATATATATGGGGGGGGGTAAATAGCATGCTCATGGGACACATTGTCGGTGAGTGATGCTTAAACATTAGTGACCTGGGCCGCAGTGCGGGGCAGGAACACTATACCTGGTCTTAGACCGAGAGCAGTTTAGCCTGCAACGCGGGAACCTCTAGGTTATAGAACCTTATAAATGTAGACGGGGAGGCCCAGCCTGCCGCCATACAAATATCATGCAAAGAGATTCCGCTATACCAAGCCCACGACGAGGCCATGCCTCTCGTAGAATGTGCTCTGATGCCCAGGGGGCATTCCAAACCTCTAGATGCGTAGGCTAGCGCAATGGCATCCACTACCCATCGAGATAGGCTCTGTTTCGTCGCAGCACGCCCTTTAGAGCGCCCACTGAACGAAACGAAGAGCTGCTCCGTCTGTCGAAAAACAGCGGAGCGGGACACGTAAGCTCTTAATGCCCTGACCGGGCAAAGAAAGCTATTTCCGTCCTCAGAGGCCGGCAGAGCCGACAGGGAGATGACCTGAGCCCTGAACGGTGTGTTGAGGGACTTAGGTACATACCCGTGCTTCGGTTTCAACACGACTATAGAGTCGTTGGGCCCGAACTCCATACAAGAGGCTCTTACTGAGAGCGCTTGCAGATCCCCCACACGCTTCACTGAAGCGAGAGCCAAAAGAAACATGGTCTTGAGAGACAGATGTTTCATGTCAACTGAGTGAATAGGCTCGAAAGGGGCCCCTTTCATAGCGTTCAACACTGTAGAAAGGTCCCAAACGGGGACTGAGGGAGGCCTTGGAGGATTTAACCTTCTGGCTCCTCTTAAGGAAACGTACCACCAGGTCGTTTCTGCCCAGTGCATGGCCAAGCGTCGGATTGACGAACGCTGATATGGCTGCCACATAGACTTTGAGCGTGGATGGGGTCCTACCCTTATCCAACAGCTCCTGCAGGAAGGAGAGAACCTCCGTTTCACCGCACTGAAGAGGTGATAGACCTTGGTCTGAACACCAGTCAGAGAACACCGACCATTTGGAAGCGTAGAGCCGTCTAGTAGACGGGGCCCTAGCCTGCTCGATCGTGTCTAACACTCCTCTTGGGAGTTTAGCGGGTACCCGTTTATGGCCCACACATGAAGGGACCATAGCTCTGGGTGAGGATGCAAAATCGAGCCCCTGGCCTGCGAGAGGAGATCCCTCCTCACCGGGATCGGCCACGGAGCAGTACTCTTGAGCTGCATCAAGACTGGGAACCAGGGTTGATTCGTCCAGTATGGTGCTACAAGAAGCACTGAGCATCCGCTTTTCCTAATTCGCTCGAGCACTTGGGGCAGGAGCGAGACAGAGGGAAAAGCATAGAGCGGACGGCGGGGCCAGACTCTGGCGAGCGCGTTCGTGCTCTTTGAAAAGAATTCCGGGCAGTGAGCGTTTTCCTGGTTTGCAAACAGGTCTATCTCCGCTCTGCCGAACGTTTTCCACAGCAGACGCACTGTCTGTGTGTGTAGGGACCATTCTCCTGTCGGAACATTGTTCCGTGAGAGTCTGTCTGGTCCTACATTCAGGCGACCAGGCACATGGATCGCTCTCAGCGAGCGCAGGTTGTGCTGGGCCCATACCAGTATGCGTTCCGTCAGCCTGTAAAGGTTTCGGGATCTCACGCCACCCTGGCGGTTTATATAGGCTACTACCGACGTGTTGTCCGAACGGACTAGGACGTGGTGTCCTTTTATCCGAGGACAGAAGCGCCTCAGCGCTAAGTCCACTGCCATCATTTCTAGGCAGTTTATGTGCGGTAGTTCGACTCGTTTTGCCCATTGGCCAAAAAACGGTCTGCCTTCGAGCAGTGCTCCCCAGCCTGAGGTGGACGCGTCCGTGGACACCACCTTCAGGCTCGAGGAAGTCCCCAGGCTTACACCTGACCGGTACCAGTCTGACGCTCTCCATGGTGTCAGGGCTGAAATGCATTCCTGAGTGACCTTGAGGCGATAACGACCGTGTAACCATGCTCGGCGCGGTACGCGCGCTCTCAACCAGAACTGTAGTGGGCGCATGCGCAGCAGGCCCAACTGCAGCACTGTTGAGGCTGAGGCCATGAGGCCCAGCATTTTCTGAAATCTCCTGAGTGGCACTATGTGGCCGCTGAGGAAGGATTTCGCCATTGCAGGGTATTTTGCCTGCGCTGTGATGACAGCTGTGCTGTCATAGACAGTGAGTTCAGATCCAGTCCTAAAAAGGAGATCCTTTGACTGGGAAACAGTGAACTTTTCTCCCAATTGACTCTCAGACCTAAGCACTCGAGGTGATCGAGAATTAGGGTCTTGTGGCGGATGCGTTCTGAAGGTGATTGAGCTAGAATCAGCCAATCGTCCAAATAATTCAGAATTCGAATGCCGCGGAGTCTCAGGGGTGCCAGCGCCGCGTCCATGCACACTGTAAATGTACGAGGTGCTAGAGACAGGCCGAATGGCAGGACTGTGTACTGATATGCCTGGCCCCCGAAGGCGAATCTCAAAAATCGCCTGTGACGTGACGCAATTTGTATGAAAATACGCGTCTTTCAGATCTATTGCCATAAACCAGTCTCCTCGGCGAATCTGCGCGAGGATAGCTCTGGTCGTGAGCATTCTGAACTTTCGCTTTGTCAGCGCTTTGTTCAGATGCCTGAGATCTAAAATGGGTCTGAGACCCCCGTCTTTTTTCGGTTCCAGAAAATATCTGCTGTACAGACCCCCTTCGCTCTGAGCTTGAGATAAAGGCTCTATGGCCCCTTTGCTCAATAGCTTCGCTATTTCGGCTCGAAGTAGATGTGCTACTTCTGTTTTCACCGTAGTTTCGACTTTCTCCGTGAAACGGGGAGGGCGTCGATGAAACTGTAGCGAATAGCCTCTTTTTATAGTCTCTAGCACCCATTCTGAGACCCCGGGAAGTCATTCCCATGCATCTGCACGTGTGACTAGGGGTTGAATGTAATCTGGGCCCTGGTCGCGAAATGGCGGCGACACGAGAGCAACCGTGTGCTGTGACATGGACGCCGTGGCGTGTGAGGCGGGGGGCATGTTTAACACAGTATGCATCCCGCGCGCGCTCAGCTCTCTGTGTCGAGAGAGAGCGCGCGGGACGAGTCCCGTAGGGCTCGTGATGTTTGTGAATAAACGTGGGCGCTTGGTGGCGGGCACATTTATAACACCGGGAACACTGTTTTTGTGTACTGACTGACCGTTCGTTAGTTTCGTTTTTACAGAAAACCGCGGAACGTGCAGTGTGTAGTGGTTGTGGGCACTTGCCAGTGGATCACGCTCACTACATGTAAAACACAATCGGCATGAGCCGATTTTATGTGTGCAGACCCTGTGTTGTTCAGGGCTGTGCTTGCACGGGTTGAAAAACCGGGCTCTGGTCGCGAAATGGCGGCGACACGAGAGCAGTCGTGTGCTGTAACATGGGCGCCATTGCAGCGTGATGCGGGGGCGCGCTTAATCGAGCGGGCAGCCCGCGCGCGCTCTCAGCTCTCTCAGCTGAAAGAGGGAGCGCGCGGTGCGAGCCCCGTACGGCTCGGCATGTTTGAGAATAAATGTGGGTGCGTGAACGCGGGTACATTTATAGCACTGGGAAGTACTGTCTATTAGAACTGACTGACCGTGCATAGGTTTCGTTTCATAGAAACCGTGTGACATGTAGCTTGTAGTGATTGTGGGCGCTTGAAAAACGGGCACGCTCACTACATATAATGCACAATCGAAATGAGTCGATTTATGTGTGCAAGCCCTGTATTGTGCGGGGCTGTGCTTGTGTGTACAGATGGGCACTGGGTCGTGGGCATACAGTTACACACATTACATCATCGGCCATGGCCGGGACACCGTGTAGCACAGAGAGTACTGTCTATCAGAACCGACTGACCGTACATTCGTTTCGTTTTTACAGAAACCACGGGACATGCAGTGTGTAGTGATTGTGGGCACTGAAAAGCGGGCACGTTCACTAGCTTACATGTGAAGCACAACCGACACGAGTCGATTTTATGTGTGCAAGCCCTGTATTGTGTAGGGCTGTGCTTGTGTGTACGAATGGGCACTAGGTCGTGGGCATTACGGATACACACATTACACCATCGGCCGTGGCCGGGACACCAGTAAATACATTTTCAGATTTACCTGGGGCGTCGTGAAAACGGCGTCTGTGTGCAGGCAAACGGGCATTGATGCCGATTTGGTGACTGCAAAATACACTGGCACGGTCGCGAATGTTGGGACTGTGCGAGCGAGACATTTTAGTGAAATCCGGCCGCGGCGGGATTTTAACACTGTAGCTTTCCTCGAAGCAGAAATGCGCATCCTGGCTGAAAACGGGGCTTTCCGGGACTCCGCGATTTCTTCGTGAATTCAGGAAGAAAAAGGCGCGGGTCGTGAGGACGGTAACGTACGTTCCTCTGCAGAAAAGCAGCCATCCAGCCGGTAAGCGCATCGATGCTGGTCTTTCTCCGTCGACGCTCACGAGCGGCGGGGGAGGGGAGATCCTCGGAGCTCGCCCATCCCTCGCTACCCGAAGCGAGGAGAGAACAGCAGTCGTCCTTCACAGACACGGCTTCATCTTCCTCATCCATGACGGACGCGGCGGCACACAGCGGCCCTTGTCCGTCGGTCAGAGAGTCCAGCGAAGCGGGCGGAGGAGCTAGCGGCAGCAGCGGCGAGCACCTCGTGGTGAAGGGAGGTTCCGGGCTCCGCTGAGCACGGCGCTTTTCACGGCGCGGCACTACAGCGGGCGGAAAAGGGTGCAGCTTCAGTAAATGAACGCCAGGCGAGTCCGCAGAGTCACCGTAGGCATCAAATTACAGCGATGGCAGCCGCCATCGACGAGAGCTGAAGCTGCGTGATACTCACAGGCAGGAAACACAGCACGTGGTCCCTGTCGCTGAGCGGGGCTCTACACGAGCCACAGGAGGTGCGAGACATCTTGAAAAAGACGCTCGGCTCTTTTAGTGTGGAAAAACTGTGTGACGCGACGGCGAACACACACACAAAACACACACACATAATGTAAAGGATATTCCACGCCGGAGAAGCGCAGCAGGGAACGGCGGCTGAAGGCGGCGATGACCAGCGGCTTCAGGTAAGGGCTCGTCCTGCTGAGGTGCTGTGTCAGACGGCTGTGGTGGCTCGAATCCGGTCCAACGATGCGTGTAGCTTCGTGAAGTAAAGAAAATCGGAGTGGAAGCAGCTATGCTTGGTATTTATAGACCTAGGCCACGCCTGTTTCGGCGGGAGATGACGCAGAAGGGCGCGAAGCGCCCTCATTGGTCAGCGTCACTGGCCTCGCATAGGCTGTGCTTTTCTGGCGGAGCAGCCAATGGGCGAGCTGTATTGCTCCGCCTAGGGTTGTATGCTACAGAAAAGCGTTTTACATATTACAAAATTAAGGATTAATTTTTGGGCTTCAATCTCGACAAAGAAATATCTTTCCCGCAGCGTCGATTCGACGCAGTAGGAGAGAACTCTACGTAAGAGAACTGCTATTTTAAACTAATAATATTTCACAGTATTATATTTTTTGGCCAAATATATGCAGTCTTGGTGAGCATAAAATAAACCTCTTTCATAACCATTAAAAAAATATACAGGACCCAAACTTTTGAACAGTAGTGTATTGATTTCTTCTCATTGCGGTCTGTCTGTTTATTTCCACATACCTGCAGGCACCTGGAACTCCTCTAATGGCCCGACAGGTGACCCCTACCACCATCATAAAGCAGGGCTCTCCTACACCCAGCAGCACGGCCACTACCACACTCCAGAGACCACCTGTACAGGTACCTACAAAAGCACATCACGGAGAAACTGAGTTGGCTGTTACCGTCTCTCTTCATACTCATTCTCTCTCATCTGTCAACAGGCCTCCTCTGTGGGTACAGTGTTGTCAGTGCAGGCGGGAACTGCCCAGAGGACTGTGACTGCTGCCACGGGGACCACCGTCTCCTCAGCAACGGTGAGAGGCTGCGCTAACTTTGCAGTCACACAAAGACTGAAGAGACGGTGCTGAACATTTAGCTTCATGCTTTTCTTGAAGGGTCTGTAAATATATAAATATAACCTGATCATATATGTTTTGAGAGCTTTTGAAAAATTAGTTGTTAAAGAGATTTTCAAGTGTAAACCTAAATGGAAAAACTGTTTTCTCAGAGTGGGAATCCCCTGAAATCCCCATTTGATGCAAGGCTCATGCTGTTCAATCTTAACCTGAACATTTATATGCATCCAAGAGACTGTGGCAAGATAACCTTAAGCTACTACAGGAGGAGTAAAACGGCTTTGTGCTAATGCAATAACTTTTCTTTTCTTATAGGAGACAATGGAGAATGTAAAGAAATGTAGGAACTTCTTATCCACGCTGATAAAGCTGGCCACTAGCGGTAAGCAGTCATCAGAGACTGTCGCCAATGTTAAAGAGCTGGTCAAGAACCTGCTGGTGAGTCTCAGAGGTTGAGTATGTTTGTATGTTTCTGACTTTGTGCGGAAAAAAGGTTGACATTTTGCGAGTCGTAATTGAAGACTTTAAAAAAATATTAAATGATAATACATAAAGGCTGAATTGAACCGATTCACTTTTAGTGACTATTTGTGAAAATAGTTCTATTTTATTCACTTGTTCAAAAAGTTTTTTTATATATATATTTATACATTTTTTAAATATGTTTTAAAAACATGTTTTAATGTTTATTTGATAAAAAATGCAGTAAAAACAGTAGTATTGTGAAATATGATTACAATTGAAAAACGTTTTCTATTTGAATATATTTGAAATGTAATTTTATTCATGTGATGGTAAAGCTGAATTTATTCCAGTCTTCAGTGTCACACAATCCTTCAGAAATCATAATAATATGCTGATTTGGTGCTCAAGAAACATTTCGTAGTATAATAAATTTTGAAACCGGTTTATTATTATTATTATTATTGATTCTTCGATGAATAGAAAGTTTAAAAGAACAGAATTTATAAAAAAAGAAGTTTGTAACAATGTAATTTTTTTACTTTCACTTTTGATTAATATATAATACATAATATATAATATTTGGTGAATAAAAGTATTAATTTCCTTTACCTGATATAATTCTAAGAATTTAATGTATGTATATGTTAGTGCTGGGCAACAATTAATCACATCCAAAATTTTGTGTTTACATAATATATGTGTGTGTGTATACTGTGTATAATT
This sequence comes from Phoxinus phoxinus, assembly GCF_949152265.1. NCBI lineage: Eukaryota > Metazoa > Chordata > Actinopteri > Cypriniformes > Leuciscidae > Phoxinus > Phoxinus phoxinus. The sequence continues at coordinate 16,396,281 of NC_136897.1, read as the reverse complement.
ATTTTGTGTATATTAATACACACATATGCATATATATATTTACAATTTGTATTTATTTATTTATAAAATATTTATATATAATATAAATGATGTATAAATATATATACAGTATATACATGCAAATATTTCTTAAATATATAAATGCATATGTGTGTATTTATATATACAAAATAATTATACAAAGTACACACAAATATATTATGTAAACTTAATCGTTGCCCAGCAGTAGTGTATATATATATATATATATATATATATATATATATATATATATATATATATATATATATATATATATATATATATATATATATATATATATTTATTTATAAATGTACATCCTTACCCCTTATTCAAATATTAATAAACATTTGTTTTTTGCCAGGCTTTCTTACAAGAAATTATGAACGCTTGCAAAACAACTAATACAATATTAATACGTTATTATGTTATAGTCAATGTACTGTATGCTTTTTCCTGTTCCTTGCGTAGTAAAATAAAACCTGTAGTTTTGCCAAATATTTTTGAAAGATGAATATTTTATCCAAGTTTAGTGTTTTGTTCTTCCCTCATATTTAAAAATTACAAATATTTCCCTCATATTTTAGTTTAATATTTAAAAAAATATTTTCGTCCCTCAGGGATATGAACTTGTAAATATATAAAAATGTCCATATGCGTGAGTTTATTTTTGCTGTTTTTCCCCTCAGGAAGGGGCGATTGAAGCAGAGGAGTTCACCAGCAGGCTCTACAAAGAGCTCAACTCGTCTCCTCAGCCTTATCTAGTGCCTTTCCTTAAGGTAAAGGTCTTTTTCTTCAAATTTTAAGAAAATGTAGCTTGATTCACGTCATCAGTTTTAATGTATAGTCGTATTTCAGGTACAGGAACCATGTAATTACCTTTTATTAGATAGACAATTATCGTATAGGGAAATTCATTTTGGATCAAACTGGGATTAAGTTTATAAGCAATGTTTATAGAGCAGGATTGTTATCTTAGTGAGGCCGGTTTCACAATGCACACCTAAACAGCATGTTTATTTGAGAGATGGTGTTAGCACGTTGCAGCATTCACACTGCCTGCATAAGCCACATACGGTAGTGCTGCTTAGTTGAAGCGTAGGAGGCAATGGAGTTACATTAAATCCTTATTTGCAATTGCTTGCATGATAACTTCATAATTGGGACCATCCTATTGCCCACAATTAACCTCTCCTCTTCCATGCGTTTCCTCAGAGGAGTCTTCCGGCTCTGCGACAGCTCACTCCTGACTCCACAGCCTTTATCCAGCAGAGCCAGGCCCTCCAGGCGTCTGCTGTGGTGCTGACCAGCCCCAACACTGCTGGAGCCACCGCTACAGCTCCTCGCACGCTCATCCAGCCTGCCCTCAGCAACTCCAGCCAGACCGCCTCTCTGGTAAAGACATATCTACATGCATCATTTACCTCATGTGTTTTTTAGTGAGGGCAAGGACACTATTGGGATAATTAATTCTAACAGCATATTGCAGGTAAAATTAGGTGTTTAGTCTTAATTTACAATGTTGGGATTTTAATTGCTTTAGTACATGGTTTAAATGATGTTGAATGGTAATGCCTGCATTTGCCTTGTGGCAAAGTATAAAATTACTCTGAGCTATGTCATTTAATACAAAGGTAAACATCATATGCATATTATTATATCTAGTTGGTGTTTCTTACACATTGGTGCAGACTATTGGCAACATAGAGTAATTGTTTGTGCCTGATACAACTGACAAAGGGTTGAAATTGTCAGTTCAACCCTTCAACCCTCTACAGACACACTGAAGCTAGAGTCGCCATTGGCTAGTACATTTTTTATCTTACTTGCCAGACTTTTTACATGGTATACAAGAAAAATGCAAATGAAAAAAATCTATATAAATATAATATGAAATATAAAAAATAAAATATAATTTTCAAACATTATTAAAGTCAGCTAAACAGTCTTTGATAAAATAAGACCAAACTACAAGAAACACACAAATAAACACAAAAGAACAAAGTTTATAAGTAGGGGTGGGCGATATGGCAAAAATATCATATCACGATTTTTTCCAGGAAAATCACGATTCACGATTTTATCACGATTCCTTTTCATGTTGGTTTTACTATTTTGCAAGTGACTGAGCATCACAGCCAAACTAAAGTCCCTATTTTAAAAACAAAGCCTTAGGTAACAAAATATAAAATAAAAAAGAATGGCAGACATTTAGGCCAAAGTGGCGAAGATAAAAAATATTTGTCATTGTCTTTGTTATTAAAAATTAAGAACAAAGATACACAACTTAATATACAAATTAAATAAACAGTGTTTTATTTTTTCAGCTGTAGGTTTATTTAACAGCATTGAAGAAAGTAATTAAATTAACAAATATGAAAATAAAACACAACATAGACTTCACTGTATAAATTTTACATTGATTCTTATTACAGCTACTATTAAAGTTCTCAGTCAAGAGTGAGTGAGATGCTCTTTGTATTTTGTTGTTTTATTAACAGGGATAGTTCTCCCAAATATTTTAATTCTCTCAAGCCGTTTTAAACCCGAATAAGTCTCCCTCTTCTGTTGAAAATAAAAGTTATTTGGAGGAATGTGGGTAAACAAACAGTTGATGTACCCCAGTGACTTCCATAATAGTTTTTTCCTATACTATGGTATAGTCAATGGGGACCAGCAACCGTTAGCCACACTCCTCAAAATATCTTCTTTTGTGTTCAGCACAAGAAATAAATTAATACAGGTTTGGAACAACATTAGAGAGTGAGTAAATAATGACAGAATTTTTATTTTTGGGTAACTGTCCCTTTAAGGACAAGCGACTGCATGTTTACTATTAGGGCTACTGTCACTTTAAGATCTGCGCGCAACGAGTCTACACGCATTAGACAAGCAGATTTTTTTCTTCATTTTTTCTATTGTTCTTTCACTTTAGACATAACCAACTTTGTTTATGTAAACCATGTGTGTATTTGACAGTATTAGCGCAATAAGACTCGAAAGATTACTTAGTTCAGTAACGGGCGCTGTTAGACAGGCTTTTAGTCCATGTGCGCGCGTCGGGTCTATTGCGCTCAGAAAAGCGCCCGTTAGAACAGCCCATCAGCAGCGAATGGCATGTTTAACCGGCAAGGCTTTAAAGCACATGCAAATAATTAATTTTTATGAACTACAGTGTCCCGTTCCTCTGCATTTCATGTGGATATACGTCGCGCTGTACAGTATGTTGAGACGGAGGCGCCAGAAATGCAAACTGATAAAATGGACGATCCTACGATATTTCTTCAAAAGCAGATCGTGGAGACATTTTAATCGTCCACGATCAAAAATCGTAATATCGCACACCCCTATTTATAAGTGAAATATAGATTAACATTAAAAACACAGACAGCATCAGGAATATTAGGCTGCTGTCACTTTAAGACATAATGCATGAGTCAATATACTTTATACTGTACACATGCATTGTCTTTTTCAACTGTTTACGTTCACTATAGCCGACTATGTTTACTAGGATCCTCGCCAAGACGGACATTTTTACATAATTTTGTGTGAAATTGTCTGTTCAAGCGCAAGAAGACTTGAAAGAGCTTGATTCAGTATTCATGCAATGTCAGACCCAGCTTTCTGTCAGACACGCATGAGTTATCTTTCGCGTCTTCATGTGCATGAATGTTTGAATTGGCAAGGCTTAAAAACACATACAAATTATAAATTTTCATGATGATGCAGCACTGGCCCGATCGGGACACAGTTCCGTTAACTCTTGGCCATCGGGCAGTCCTGTCAAGCCCTGCATTTAGATCTAGCGTGTCAATTCTCTTTACATGGCATGTGTAAAATCCTCTATTTCACTCACGTGAGAAAGCAACAGAGGACGCTCTCAGCCAAGTGACGGTGCGCAAAGCTCAACAGGCAATGAAATTATATCTGCGCTAAACTTTTTTTTTACCTTGATTGAAATCATACAGTTTACTAGCCATTGGCTAATTAAATACATTTTTTAGTCACCTAGCATGAAATTTGGTCGCATGTGAAAATTATTTACTTGGATTGTAGACGGTTGAATGCATTTATAAAAATATTTAAATATTTTATGAAAAGTAGTATTTGTAAAATAGTTTAAATTAATTTTGAGTCCCTTTCCTCGTATTATTACTATATATCAAATTAAACAGCATAATAATAATAATATTTATTTATTTATTTATTTATTATTATTGATATATAAACAAATAGTTAAAACTATATATGATCAATAATGATAAATAAATAAATATTTATTTTTTGTGATTATGATTTTTTATTTTCAATCAATAAACAACACATCAAACAGAGAGAGCATTCGGATGAGAATAGAAATACAATTAAAATAAATTAAAAACACACAGAACACAACACGCTTAACAAACACTGGCAGCAAACTCATATTAACTGTAGAATATTCAAAGAAGCTCTTTAAGGGCAGAGGCTATATTCATCCAAGTGTTTACAGTGGTTGTCTTTGCCTTATTGATCTTTGCAGTTGTACACTCAAGGCAAACTATGTAATGAAATGAGACTATCCAAAATTGCTTCAAGTTTGTATCTGGGGTTATCCACTGCTGTAAAATAGCTTTTTTTTGCAGCTGTGAACCCTGCCATCAACACTTTTTTGTCACGTAAAGAAAATTGTCTTTGAATCATCTTTCAATAATAGTAAACGGGTCCAAATCCAAATATAGACCTGTAAGATCATGTAAAGCCGCGTTTCCACCGAAATTACCCGGAACAATTTGTCCCAGGAACTTTTTTCCCAGGAACTTTTTTTGCCCCAGACCGGTTGCTTTCTGCGTTTACACCGCGGTCTAAAGTACCGGGAAGATTATAAACTGCGCGCGACTGCTCCTCCGAGTCTGCTACGGACAATAATCAGTTTTGAGCGCCACATTATAATAAGTATGGAGGAGATTAAAGCTGTGCTGCAGTTGTTTGTGATGTATTGGTTTAACGAGGTAATTAACAAAACGGCAGAAAAGAGACAAGCACTGATACTAAAGCGTGTTCAGAAAGCTCGTAATGCTATAAAATTAGACGATGCGGACATTGACCGTGAGATGGCTGGGACGAACGCACAGAATATGTCCTCTTCCACAAATACGCTTAATAAAGCCTGAACCTCATCGTCTGTCCAGCTGTGTTTTTATTAATTTTTTTTTAATTAAATTCCATATTTGCAGACAGACAACTCTTACTGCATGAAGCCACGAACCGCAATAGATTTTTAAAAAATGCCGGTTAAATTAGAATGCTGCGTGGAGTCATCCAATCAAAATGCGGCGTGAACACAACCAATCAGCATGTTCAGCGCACAAGTCCTACCCGCGAAAGTTCCTGAACTTTTAAAAAGTACTACCTCGCGAGCAGGGACTTTCGGAGGGGGAAATATTTACCGGGAACTTCATTTAGACCCTGGTTCCTGCGGTGTAAACACACCGAGTACCAGCCCAAAGTTCATAGTTCCTGGGGAAAGTTCCTGCGGTGGAAACGCGGCTTAACATAACAGTCACATGCTTCCAGAATAGTTACAGAAACTGCAGTATGGATTGGGTATAAGTTTCATGCGATATCGCGTGTAAAGTGTGTAGTAGTAACGATGGATAGTCTTAAAATGAATAAGTACATGACTAAGGTTTTAAGAAGTAAGGCCAAGGTTTGACCACACTGTTTCCTAGTCTGGGTGGAATCCTAACCAAGAAAGTTCCTGATAAATAAATAATTATTTAAAAAGTATTTAAAACAAATATATTATGCACCAACACCCTGATGAAGGCCAGTGGGCCGATACACGTTGGTGTTTTAATGCTTTAACCCACAAAAAATGATAAAGGCTTTTTAACTTGTGCATCCTACTGAGTGCCTGGACTTGGATTTTTTTCCAATTCTTTTTAATATTATGCATCATTGGCCCAACAGGGCAGTGACCAATAATCTGCTGGCCCAAAACTCTTTATTGTTGAGCTTCTACAGTAAAATGCTCTCGTAATTTTAGAATTACATTCAATGTTGTTGTTTAGGTGTTGCAGCCTCCACAGCAGGGGGCAATGGTGAAGCCCCCTCAGGTTACCCTGACAACCACTCCCATGGTAACGCTCAGGGGTCAGCCCCACAGCCACATAGTGGTGGGTCAGCCTCAGGTGCAGCTCAAACAGATCCAGACAGGTGAGGGTGTCTGTCAGATCCATCACAGTATGATTCTTTTTTCATAATATAAAAAACTTAAAATCTCTCTCTCTTTCAGTGGCAGTGAAGCAGGGTATGGTGAGTAGCACTAAACTGGCTCACGGCTCCGTGTCTGTAGCGATAGCTCAAAAGAATAAAGCCAGGGATGGTGCTGGAGGAACTTTCAGGTTTGTATTCTTGTTTGTTTAACTTTTGAATGATCTTGTATGAGACCATTCAAATCCCATTTGAAATACAGTGCATGTTCCAAGTTCCAGCAGCTCAATAGTGGTTTCACAGGGTCATGGAGAGACTATTAATTTAGTTCAGTCCGAATGGCACTGCGAACAGCATATGCAACAGTTGTGCTTCAAACTGAACAGGAAGTAGAGAATAGAGTACCCACGAGGCATTCTGCACAACATGAGTATTCCCAAGTACCTCTATATATAAACAAATATATAAACACAGATGTATTATATACATTTATATACTTTTTACAAGTATATTGTCAACATGTATATGCCTGAAGTATTCTCTGTGTTTGAAGTTATACAAATGTAATTTTGTCAAGTGAACTTTTACAGAAATCTACTTAGTGTGTAGGGTCTCCATGAATCAGAGTTAATATTTGGCATCAAAGAATGCCAAATGTGATGTCTGATTTTTGCAAGGACATGTTAATAACGAGCATTTTGAAGTCATAGTTTTGCAGGATTTGTACAATTGGAAAACAACTCAACCCTCAAACTTGATGCTAAGGACTATTTCTAACATATATGCTTGTTTCTAAATCTGTACAGGGATGATGACGACATTAATGACGTGGCCTCAATGGCTGGCGTTAATCTTTCGGAGGAGAGCGCCCGTATCCTGGCCACCAACTCTGAACTGGTTGGCGCGGTCACGCGGTCTTGTAAGGATGAAGCTTTCCTCTCCGCCAGTATGCTACAGCACAAGATACTAGAGATAGGTGAGACTTCTAGTTGTCAAAATCTTGTATTCGATTTAGCTAAAAATGTGCTGCTTTACCATAGCTGATAGTTGTTGCCCTGCATGTTGCCAGGCCAAAGGTTTGGAGTGACAGAGCTGGGTCCTGAAGTTGTGAACATCGTCTCTCACGCCACTCAACAGAGACTGCAAAACCTTCTAGAGAAAGTCTCATTGATCGCCCAGCAAAAGAACATGACTTACAAGGCAAGTCTGCAGACCCAGTTGTGCTAGTAGTTGGGATCGTACTTGCTTTAGCAATATTTTAGGTTGTATTTTTAGTAACATATTTTTATGTTTCTTTCCCGAAAACACTTTGTTGAACCCTGGATACATCTCTTTTATGTCAGGCTTGGAATCCAGAGGCCGTTGTGGGTTTTGGTCTCAAAAGCGAGACCCTCCATCCTTTAGGTGTCAGCTTTTGTTTTGAGCCTGTAAGGCTGTGTGTAATGGTAATGATGTGTGTGTGCAGGAGGATAGTCGGTATGAGCAGGTGGAGGATGTTCGCTCTCAGCTGAAGTTCTTTGAGCAACTTGACCAGTTGGAGAAACAAAAGAAAGAGGAACAGGAGAGAGAAATTTTAATGAAGGCAGCTAAGGTTAGTACAACCCCTTTAGCCACACACACACACACACACACACACACACACACACACACACACACACACACACACACACACACACACACACACACACACACACACACACACACACACACACACACACACACACACACACACACACACACACACACACACACACACACACACACACACACACACACACACACACAGGTAAACTGATACCTGAAGTAGTAATGCAGTATCATTAGACAAGTAGACAGAAGTAAAATAACTGTTTTCATTATAAATTTAAATATCACACAGTAAATATCACCCACAAGTGAATATTAGAAACATTCAATAGAAATGTTAATATGAACATCAACATGTTAATGTGGAGGAATGCAGGCTAGCTGCAAAAACATACATGAACACTACCGTTCAAAAGTTTGTGCTCAGTAAGATTTTTTTCTAAGATTCTTACAAAAGAGTTCTATGCTTTAAAGGTTCTATTCATCAAATAATCCTAAATAATAATAATAATAATAATCTGTTTTCACAAAATATTAAACAGCACAACACTGATAACAATAAGAAATACTTCTTGAGCTCCAAATCAGCAAATTAATAATTAATTCTGAAGGAAAGAGCACAGTTGCATAACTTTTGCCTTTGTCCACTGTATTTATATAGACATGCGGTTATTTATATATTTCTTCTACACAAATTGTAGGACCCCATAATTACACAGTCTTTTTATTCCATACACAAGGAACTGCATGCATTAATGCATGAACAGTTAAATATTAGGAAATTAATCACAATTACATATTTTAATCGATTGACAGCCTTAATTTTTACATATTCATTTGATTTCAGCAGATGTCTCTGTGTGTTTTGACTGTTGATCCTCTAATTGCTATTTATGTTTTGCAGTCACGCTCGCGACAAGAGGACCCCGAGCAGCTGCGGCTGAAACAGAAGGCCAAAGAGGTAAGATGGCACACTTGAGATGTTTATCTTGTCAGAGGACCATTGTGTTTGATTATGGGTCAGAGCTGATGTATGTGTGTGTGTGTGTGTGGCTACAGATGCAGCAGCAGGAATTGGCTCAGATTCGACAGAGAGACGCCAACTTGACGGCGTTAGCGGCTATCGGACCCAGAAAGAAAAGAAAACTGGATTCTCCTTCGTTTGGGAATGACGCAGAGGTACGAAATGTCTATCCTTCTCCACGGCAGTTTGCTGCCCTCCACCTCTTCTCCTTCTGTTCCCTCCTGTGCCCTCTTTAAATCATTTAGCACCTGTTGGGCAGGTTTGAGATGTCAGGTTGTGCTTCAAGGGTCTCAGATTGTCACAAAAGGCAGATGGGACAGTCTAAAGACATATTAACAGTCATTTTCAGCTCATTTTTACACAATTTAAAAAAAATATATTCCTGTATCATGCTATTTATTTTCACATATTATATTACTTATTGTGTTCTATAGTATAATTTACATTTTCAAGAGAAAAAAATAAAAATTTAAAAAATATATTTACAAAAAAAAAAGAATAATTCTGTATCATGCTATTTTTATTTTGTATTAGTTTTTTTATATGTATATATCATTCAATTTTTTCAGAGAAAACAATCACAATTTTAAACATTTAAAAATTGAATTCTGTATCATGTTCTTTTTGTTTTATATTAGTTTATTTAATATTTATATTATGATTTATTGTTAACTTTTTCAGAAAAAAAAATCACATTTGACTAGTTTTGATGCAATAAATATATTTTGTAATTTTATATTTACAAATATTTTGTAAGTTCTTTTCTTCCTCAGAACTTCCACTCTTATATATTTTATTATATTTTGATATATTATCATTCCCCTTTTTAAAATTCACAAATTTAAAAATGTATTTAAATTTAATCCATATTGTTATTTTTATTTTATATTTGTTTATTTATGCTTATTTTATTTTATATTATATTTAAATTATATTACAATATATTATAATTCACAGAAATATTTTTTGAAGAACTGTCACTATTGTATTACTATTTTTTTTATTTTTTTATCTACCAATATCAGTATAAAAGATGTTGGTTCAAACAGTTTAGCACCGGTGTCAAAGTTTGTGTGTATGTTGACAGGGCTCAGGTTTGTGCGCAAGTGCATCCGGGGGCTTAAATGCAGGAGCGTCGAGGCAGTTCACTCGCCAGCGCATCACGCGTGTAAACCTCAGGGATCTGCTCTTCTGTCTAGAGAACGAGAGAAGCACCAGCCACTCACAACTGCTCTACCGAGCCCTTCTCAAATAGCAGATAGCCCATGCCCTCCCCTCATTTCAGTCTTTAGGGCTCACTCCCTCATTCTTTCTGTCTTTTTTACTGTTATTATCATTCTCTTTGTCATTCCCTTTTCATCTTTCTTTATCGCTCTTTCTCACTTTCTTGTCACTGTATCACATACACATACAGTGACACATTTTCCTTTTTCTTTCGCGAGCTGACTTGTTTTTCTGTTTTCTTTTAAGTCTTTTATTTTGCCTTGTTTTTAGCTCCCTGCCCCTTAAGAATTTTACTCTTTAAATTGTGTTAAAAGAAAATTGCAATTATATATCATATGTTTTTCATAGAAGGTGGCTTTGTAATGTGCAAATTACCTATGTAAAAAAAGAATTCACAGTGGAACTACCCATTCATTTTATATTTGTGTTTTTATAAAGATGTTTTAAGAAATAAAAGTGGACAAAGTTTCTATAAAATACTTGGTGGTGTGGTTTTATAATATAACAAGTAATGCTATAAGAATTCCTAATTGCTATATTAGTTTAAAGCAAATAGGTTATTTAGACTGTTCACTAATTATTCAAATACATGACTCCTGATTCGTTTGCATCATTGCTCATACATGTTCCCTTGCTCACCATTTTAGGTTGTTGTAGTGAAAGTGTTATTTAGATATAACGTTTATCACTAGGTTTTATGCTTAATTATGTTTATATCATGGTTTTACAAAGTTTTACTTGCCTCAAACGTGTTGAGAATCGGTTCAAAAGAACCATTTGTTAGTGAACAGGACATCACATTGTTGTTCTCTTGTTGTACACTAGATGGCACTGTAGACCTGCGTTCATTATGACGCTGCTTCTGGGTTGATTAAGACAGTAGCATGCTGCTAGAAATAAATGATAGTTTGTTGCAGAAAATCAAATATAATTACCCATGAATTTCAAGTTCCTGCATTTAAAGGGACGTTTTCTAACTTTTTTAATATGACTCCAGCCAGTTACTGGGTTTTTTCAGTCACTGTTTTTGAGCTGTTTGGAGGAACTACGATTTGGACTCATTTTCTTTCCTGTCGATCTGAGCAGTAGGGATAGATTAAACACTTCAGTGTTAGGCTTAGGTTTTCAAACTCAGCCAGTTACAGCCACAGTTATCCCTCCTGGATATACAGAGGTTTAAGAGTTAAACTCACGACAGTTGGCAAGGCAAGATGGCATCGGTTGAGTTAATGCTTCTAGGCTACAAGTAGCTCATTCTGCCTCCTAGCACCTTCCAAAGAGAAAGATCATTGATCACATAATAAGACAGCAAAAAATGTTGGAAACCTAAAGCTATTCACGTTCAAGCAAAGGTCAAAAGTCTCCCCTGATGCCTCGCTTACATACAACAAACCACTCTGTACTTTATCCTGTAGATTTAGCGACGCATGACAGAATTGACTTCGAGTAATGATGCCGGTCTATCCCGCACTGCAGAATCACTCTCCCATGTCAGCCTCCCTCTTTTGCCCTTTGTGTGCGGGCGCAATCCAGTGTTTTCCATGGTAATTCCCTTCTTCGCTGCAAAGGGCCACTGTTCCTCTAGAGCTAAGCCCACATAAGCTCCCTCTCAAGAGAAAGAAAGAGAGATGGCAGAGGCTGACTGGTTGCCTAGCTACATCTCACAGAATGTTCTGTGTAAACACAGCGGCTGGTGGAGGAAAAATCACACAGACTTTGGGTTTGATTGGGTGGAGCAGTTGTAACCCGACTATTATCCCGAAGCTGTTAGGAAGCCAAAATCTTACTGTTACAAAGACCCCTGCTGTGACTTTCCATCCGACATATGATCGTATGCGCTACAGACATCTCTGCTGCCATAAAAATCGAAGTTGTCAATTAATTGGTACACAAACCCGAGGTCAGCACAGCATCGATTCCTCGTGTCAGAGTCCGGCCGTGTGTTTCGTATGAATGTTGTAGTCATGTGGCTCTGTGATGTCAAATTGCTTGTGTCAGCAGCTTGCTTTGGAATCGCTGTTAGACACGCTGAGCTCGATTATGTTCCATTCTCTTTGTGCTACGTCAATTTCAATTTATGAGACCCACCTCAACAGCTGCTCTGTCTCGCCCGTATTTGCTTTCACCTGTATTCGCTCAATTAAAGAGGAAATGCTCCAATTATTTTAGAGAGGAGTGATGGCATATAGACGGTAATGCTATTCCTTATGATACTGGACTCATGGATAGCAACATGGATAATAGAATAAGCTATGGACCATAATACAGTTTTTGGGGTTTTAAATCAAACTGTATGTTGATGTTTTCTGAAGATGTGAGTAATAAAGTTGCCTCCACAATGTTCAACGCTGTGTGTGGTTGGAAGGGCAGACAAGGGCATTGCCTGGTGGGTAGCTCCGCCAAGATGGCCAGTGTAACGTGCATAAACTTAGCCACAAGTTAAAGGAGTAGTTCACTTAAAAATGAAAACTGTCATCATTTACTCACCCTCAAGTTGTTTCAAACCTGTATGAATTTCTTTCTTCTGCTGAACACAAAAGATGATATTTTGAAGAATGTTGGTAACTAGACAGTTGATGGACCCCATTGACTTCCATAGTAGGAAAAGAATACTATGGAAGTCAATGGGGTCCATCAAATGTTTGGTTACCGACATTCTTCAAAATATCATCTTTTGTGTTCAGCAGAAGAAAGAAATTCAAACAGGTTTGAAACAACTTGAGGGTGAGTAAATGATGACAGTTTTCATTTTTAAGTGAACTACTCCTTTAAGTCTGCATCTTCAGAACTAGTTTGACCAACTAGCAGGCAACCAAGAGGTATTCGGCCTTACTTTCCCAAGTCAAATTATTCCAATCTACCTTTTTAGGTAACTGACTTAAAAAAAAAGTTATGAGAAGTCTTGAAGAAATAAAAAGGAATGACTACCTTTTAAGACTAGTCCAAGCAGTTTGTGCAATGGCCACTGGTTTCACAGATAAGGCTTACAGTAAGCCAGAATTAAGCCTTAGTTCAATTAGGACATGACGTAGTTTATATAAATGTGCCTTAGAAAAAAAAAAAAAAAAAACATTACTGATGTACATCTTGAGACCAAACAATTGCACTGACATATTTTAAGATAGTTGCTTTCAGTTAAATCAGCTCAAACATTTTAGTCTGGGACTAGGCTTAAGTCTTGTCTGTGAAACCGGGTGCAAGAACTATAAAGATAACTATATTAGTAATTAGTGTACACATATGGATGATAACATTGTTTATTAGAAGCACACACTGTGATTATGTTGTCTGTTTAAAATGATTGAGTAATGGACCACGATAAATTTGCTTTTTCGGTATTAAATCAAGCTATACATTCACTTTTTCTGAAGGCAAGTGTGAAAGTTGCCACGACAGTATTCAAAATGTTTTTTAACACGTCGCTGTTTGGTTGCAAGGGTGGTCACTAGTGGATCTCAAACTTTTTGACTTCAAGGACCCCCATTGTCCTCAACAATATTTGAAATTTGTATATTTTACATTTTCACAATTTACCAATCAAACATTTTAGAGCTTGTCATAACTACAAAATTCATTCTAAACTTAACCAAATAAGAAATATCTTGATTTTTAGTTGTTTTAGCTTATTTTAATGCTTATTTTAGCTTATTTTAAGTCATCTTGAGGCCCCCTGGAGTCTGTTGAGGCCCTCTAGTGGACCTCGGCCCCCATGTTGAGAACCACTGAACTAGGGTATTGCCTGGTGGGTTGCATGTTGGCTGCTTATTGGCAAAACAAAAGATGACCTGTGTTAACCAGCTTACACCAAGAACGATACTATAACAATAACTATATTAATTTACACACAAACGGACAATAACATTCTGTGTATTATAAGTCATCTGCTTAAAATGCTTGAGCTATTTAAAGTCAGGTGGATTCTGATTGGATGTTTTTAGTGGTGTGGACTTCCCTTTCTCATTGAATTTTACGATTATTAAAATCTATAGTTATCGTCCTTGGTGTGAATGGGCCTTAAGTCTGTGGGATTTGGTCTACTAAATATTGAAGCTGCTGTCTCTACCTGTTTGGTTTATTTTTAGAGAGAAACAAATTGGCATCTGATTGTAGTTTAGACTATTTAAAGTTTTTTTTCTTGTAAAATTCAATCTCATCCGAATGTTTTTCCTATCCTCAGAACTGCCACTATTAGATTACTTTGATTTGATCTATAAACATCAGTATTAAAATAAGTAATTTCAAACAGTTCAGCATTAGTGTTAAAGGGCCTTGACTCTGTGACTGACGGTTTGTGTGACTGACGGTTTGTGTCTCTGAGGTCATGATGGATAGTTAGTTTTGGGCCATAGGCGATACTCTGTTTAAGCGAGATTCATTTCTTTCATCTCAAACCTACTAAAAAATCTGTGATTTAGTTTTTTCAATGTTTACTAGCAGAAACAGTTGACTGCAGTGAATGTGTATTTGGCATAAAACCTTTGAAGTTGTTAGTACACTTTTTAAGGGTGTTTTTAGGGTCATGTGAGAGCAGACAAGGCCATTTTTAACTTGAATGTGCAAAGCTTCTGCTGTCAGCCGCTTCCATGTATGATGCCTGATATAGCAAACTGGTATTATCATATTATCTTAATTTATTGTCAAAATCACACTGCTAGTACCGAAAATAGTTGCAGTTTACTGCACTTTGTTATTCTTCTATTTACCTTTAGCCAATGAATTGGAAGTCAACAATGAACAACTTGCTTCTTCATTGAAAAATAAGGTGGATAGTCACACTACAAGGCTACATATAAATAATCATTTTTAATAATAATATCTTCTGCTAATAATATGTGACCCTGGATCACAAAACCAGTCACAAGCAGCACGGGTCTATATGGGTCAAAATTTCAAAATCATTAGGATATTAAGTAAAGATCATGTTCCATGAAGATATTTGGTAAATTTCCAACCGTAAATATATTAATACATTTATTTTTGTGAGTGAATGCAGCACAATCCCAAACATAAATGGGCTACTTTAAAGGCAATTTTTTTCAATGTCTTTATTTTTTTTGCACCCCCAGATTCCAGATTTATAAATAGTTGTATCACGGCCAAATATTTCCCCTTTCTTAACAAACCACATCAATTGCTAGCTTAATTTATTCAGCTGTGGTAAATCTCAATTTAAAAAAAAAATACCCATGTGACTGATTTAAAATTAAATTGAGTTTTATGAAGAGTTATGTTAAGAGTTTAATTATGTGTGCGGGTTACGACCACTGATCTATATAATGACATTCTATTAGTGGTTACACAACTCACGCCCCTCATTTTGAAATGACGTGAGTCACGTGACACGCGGTGTTTCATTAAACGTTTGTACCGTAACTTAGTTGTTTGGTCATGTGAAAAGCAAAAATTAGACAATGGAACACGCTTATTATCGTGCTTTAACAGTGTTGGCAACGTGAGAATTATTATCTGTACGGAAGAAGCAGCAGAAAAGGTCTGGAGGCAGAAGACAGAAAGACAAAACAAGGAGCGTTAACATAACGTTAGGCTACGGCATGCATAAACAAGGTGGAATGAGAAAGTCCCGAGTTGTGGTGCCCAAGTTACTTCTTTTTGCTGAACAGGTAAGGTAATTAATTTTGTGGGTAAGTTAACAGTTAGACCGCTCAGTAGGCTATCAGCGTATTTTATTGAAAATGTATAGACGATCGTAACGTTACTGCCGTACGTCGATAGATGGCAGTGCAGCGTTTAAGACCACATAACGCTAACTAAATGACTATTGAATTGAACTGTTTATTATATTTTATTTAGTTTAACCGAATGCACTTTTAACACAAAGTACTAGTCATTTTCACTCCCTGCATGAACGAATTAATTTTCACTATTGAGACGCAAGGTGGCGCCAGTTGACGAGAGCGCGAGCCCGTCGTGTGAGACGTGAAAGTACCGCCGATTGCCATGGACGATATTCTAATCGTATATTAGGAAATAATCAGAATCATTAATTGCATAGAGCTTATTCAGAGCAGCGCCATGACATCTATGAAAACGAGGCAACGAGGGATAGACTTACCGTGTTTGCAATGGCATCAGTTGTAAAAAGCTTTAAATGCTCCTACTAGATCACATTTTACACAGCTCATGTTTTTGGAGTTTTTTTTTTGTCTACTGAAATATCTTGGAAATATATTTTCCAGTTTCGTCAGCAGAACAATTAAAAAACACATAAAATAACAGCACAGCATACTGAAGAGATCTATCCCTCACAGCCTCATTTTCATTCCTGTTAAAAATCAAAGATGGCGGTACTGTGAATAAGGTCTACAGAGCCACATAAAAATGATAATATAAACACTAACTTAAATCCAGTCTTACCATGTGCTGTAATTTTAATTAAGCAAAAGCTCCAAACAAAGATGAAACACTTTCCGAAATAAAGAGGAATAAAGAATATTTTGCTTTTCTGCATGAAAGCATGTTGAGTGAACCACCTCAGCAGTCCTGCAGTCAGGCAATGACCCAAAGGAGAAACTACATTTACTGAACCGGAGAATGTTTCCACCCCGGTGAGCCGGTGTGAGTCTACAACCACTACAGTTTCATCAGCAAGAATCCAGTGCCTTGGGCCTCCCTCAGCAAGGATCTCAACGGATCAAAACTAGCACGCTGTTGCAACATCGAAAGGCTTTGAGGTAAGAAGTTCACGTTTATATGCTTCTTTAAATTCTGTCCTGATTCGTCAGCTCAGTGACCATCATTGTGTGTTCTGATCCTTATATTATTGATGAGACACTGAAACCAATTGTTCTTTCAAATACTGCAGTTCCTGCTAGAGCCAAATACTTCTTTCACAGCCAAATATTAAGCGCTATACTTGGAATAAATCATATATAGTGTGCACTCATCAAAATCCATACTTTCATAATGCAATTTTGACAAACTTATCAAGTTTAGATTCAACCGTGTAAAGCCTGTGAAGCAAACACCATCCATCAACTATTTACGCTAATGTCTCTATTAATTGACAGTTTGAGTCAGTAATTACAGTTTGAATTGATATTTTGAAGACGCAACGCATCAAAACATGTTGATTTGTGATTATTCCTCCAGACAGAGGTCCAAAAAAATCATCACAAACAAGTTGAAAGCATTTAAATGTCTTGTTTGGCGTCTTTATTCTCCTCCAAAACACTGACCTGCAGGAAGGGCTCTGTCATCAACAGTGTGCAGGGAAGAAAATACTGTGCCTTTCCACTGTTATTTTTGGTCATATTTAATGGATCCCACTGTTCTCAGATAAAAAAGGAGCCATTAACAGAGATGCAACGTACACAAACAAGCCAAGCACGCAGACAATCAATCGTTATCCACTCTCAAAGTTGCTGGTGAATTTATTCCTCAAATGATGAAAATTCTCTCAGGATGGTGCTTTCAGGACACACAGGCAACCGCAAATGAGCACCTGCTCGATGTTTCTGTCTGTAATGGATGGAAACTTGAAGATTTGACATTGAATATAAACAGCGGATCTGTACATTTGCTGATTTCTATCTGTCTAATGAGCTGCATCTCAGCTGGAAGGATAAACAAGATATGAGCATGTCACGTGCCGCTGCAGCCACTGCTCTACCTAATGGTAATTCTTTGTCTACCCAAGGAAATTGTCAGCTTTAGCTGTGTTGATAATGTCCAACAGCTGCTGTTCAGTAGTGATCACTTAGTGCGGTCAAAAAAAGAAGAAGAGAAGAGCAAAATGTTCCAGACCTGACTGGGGTCACGTACTGTAGCTTTAAAGTCCCCATGAAATCAAAATGTATTTATTTTTATGGAATATCGCAACTAAACATCGTGATGTCTGTCTATCGGCACAATTTTCAGTTGGGGGCCACTGTGCTCCTAGTGAAAAAAGTTAGTCTGGAGCCCTGCCCTCATAATCTTTTATCAAAATAGCATCCCGTCCCTCTTGCAGCGACATCTCTTCTCTGATGGCATGTTTACTTGCGTGAGGGCGGGACAACCTGTCACTCACATGACATCACAGCAATAGCAAACCACAACCATCCAATCAATTCCCTCCCTACATTTTTTTCTTGTTCTAGAAGACGTTTCAATCGAATATACATCACAGAAAAGACTTTCGCAAATTCCGTTTAATGGCGACTTTAAGCATTATGATTGTTGCAGTCGCAAGTAGGTTTATCTTATTTATTTGAATTAGGAATAAGAGTTTGAATCCAAAATCTTTAGATATCACCTATAAAAAAAAATAACTGTTTTTGGTAGGGTTAAAGCTTCATGACGGTTATGATGCATGTAAAAACAATACATACATTTTTACATAAATTAAACTATAGGGATCTCCCAGTCACGTGACCCCTAGCCGCGTGTCAGCCATTTTGACGGAATACATCCGTCAGCTACTCAGTGGCAATGGATCTATTATTAAGGGTGTGTAATATATATTATTATTATTATTATTATATATAATTATTTTATAATTAGCCTAAATATTGCAATACTTTGCACTACAGTATTGATATAATCTATTTTTTCCCCCAACACTATTATTAGCGCAGCGGCCGTCGGCTAACTCTTTACGTCATGTCATCGCACTTATTAGCATCACAAAAAAGATACAAGAGGAAGATAAAGGAATTAGGAAAATCATAGATCCATATGAAGCACCACAAGTTCTTTTTACAGGCATTAAATGTGAAGAAAAACTTCCTGACATTCGGTGTTCGTGACATTTACAGCTACCTTATTCACTTCCCATCACGCTAACGTTGCACCGGAGCTTCATTAAAAGCATACAAAAGCTTAACGTTAGCAGGCTATCGGTATCACGAGTGCGGATGGATCAGCAACTCTTTGATTTGGATGCCAGCGGGGAAGGATTTTTCAATCATCACCGCAAAAGTTGGTCAATGTATTTTTATCACCAAATTACAGTGACGTTACCTGTAATAATTTTTAAACAGAGTTTACAGGGGAAAACACAAAACAAAATCAACTGTTTATTGCCACCAACCACTTGTTTCTCCGTTTTATTTCTTTTGGGATACGGTACAAAGATATTCCCTTTGTATGATCACGTATCTGATCGCATCCAACTGCACAGCATCGCTCGGCCATCACCGGCGGTTTAGCATTTTCTATTCCGTCAAGATGGCTGCTCCAAATGCGGGACGTCCCTATACATACTGTAATGTGTAATTTTTTTGCTAATGCAAATGTACGCCACTGAGAGTAAATGCATTAGAATTGTCACATGTATAATCACTATACAGCATGTGATGATGGATTTAACAGCATTGAACTGCTTGAATTTCCTGAAATGTTAGTTAAGATGGGATTTTATAATTGCTTGATAATTGAAGTCCTAAAATAGTCTCTTACCCCATAATCCATGAAATTATAAATAATTTCATTCAGACCATTAGGAAAATTGGTATGCGGTTTCAATATCCATCATTTACAGTCTCAACCATTCTACTTCTCTAGACCCGCGCAGTCGCCTGATTCTTCTCACCATGCTAATGTAAATAAGTGGTGTTGATTTATCTGATATCATCACTTCAAATTCTCTAACCTAATTAAAACCTAGAGGACAGACATTAACCCGCTGTTACAAGGAACTGCTCAGAATGTACTTTTTATTTTATGTTACTTGTGTTTGACCCCAGCAAGAACACACAATCTGTTTATGATCCATTCTAGGTACTCATAAAACTCATACAAAAGTAATAAGTATTACCCTGTACCAATTTTAGGCAGCTCTGTTTTTCTTTCTTTTTTTTTTTAGCTACTGTAAATGGGACTTAAGGGTCTCTCAGACTCCAAACAGAAAATAAGGGCTATAGAAGATTTGCGAACGTATTGTTCTGAAGTGATTATTCTTGTTCCCTTGTTGTCCATTCCAAAACTAAGAACCAGAAGCCCCCGTGTTCCTCTTAACATGCCTATTACTTCAAAGTATGGTTCCTATCTCAAATAAGTGTTAATTATAGAATGCAATTAAACTGTAGAATAAGAAAGATGATCACAAAAGGGATACGATTTATCAATATTGTTCTAATATTAAACACTGATATTTTTTTCCCTCAATGAAAAAATCTCCTCGATCTAAAGGTTTTAAAGTCAACGCGAGTTTTCACTTTAGCAACTTGTTTTTACTAACACAATGTGATATATTTCTGAGTGAAAAAAAGGACATTCCGGTCAGAAGCAAAATATAAGACAAGACTTCATTTTATCCATTGGGAAAAGATTGGATTGTGGAAAACGTGCTTAGTGATTTGATGTCAGGTGATTCAGCAATGGATTAAGTAATTTTTTTAAGTTAACATTTTTATGAGAGTCTTCTAAGACAAAAGTGTTTTACACTTGCACTAAGTTAAGTGTTAATTTTGTTTTCAGTATGTAGCCGACTCAATGTTCTTATGCATTCTCTGCGTTGTAAGGACGTTTTCACTAAGGTTTTTCTTAAATTAAGGTGTTTGTTACAACATGCTTCAGTTTTTGTTCCAGAACTTGCTCTAAATAAGGGATGGGCAACTTCAGTCCTGGAGGGCCTCTGTCCTGCAGAGTTTAGCTCCAACCTTAATCAAACACACCTGAGCCAGCTAATCAAGGTCAAGAAAGCAGGTAGGTGAAACTGCTGGACAGTGGCCCTTCAGGACCGAAGTTTCCCCATCCCTGCCCTAAATCATATGAATATTGGATATGCAGGGAGTAAACTGATTTCCCATCGCAGTTCCATGGACAGAAAATGATTGCATCAATCTCAACTGCAGAACATCCAAAAGTGCCTCACCGGGCCTACTTGAGTCAGCATATCTCCTAAATGCTTGTTTTACTGCTTTAAGACCACTTTTAGATATTCACACAAGTATACATTACATACACTCAAATATTGGCAATGAAAAGCACTGATTCAGAAGGGATGGTTTATCGTAATGACTACTTTTAGGTTTTAAAATATCCATCCTGCTCATCCAGACCATTTAGACCAGGGGTCTTCAACCTTATTTCATTTGAGAGCTAAAATAATGTATCATAACTCTCAAATTAACAACAATCTTAACAGATTTTCACCTGAAAGTGTTTTTGTGTACACCGAACTTGATTCGGCTCCGCATACTCCATTCTCAAAGAAATAAAAAAATGAGCCATCCCTCCTGGACCTACAAAACAACATTGTCAGAATACTGACAGAAAAAAAATACGAAAGCTGACGGTTTGGAGGGAAAAAATCATTAAAAATAACTCATTTGAGGCTCTAGAAATCCATCAAATTCTTGTCTAGCGAGATTGACATTAAAGCAGATCTGACTGGATTGAAAACATTGACTAGTAGCCATGACAAGAAACTACTAGATCTGGAAGTTCAAGTGAATGAAATGGAGAGATAGAAGGTGCTGGAACTTGAGGCTTTATGGTCTTGACGAACATGAAGGTTGTGGACCTCTGTGCTGCAGTGCTTCCAGATGAAAAGAGAAAGTTCGCTACCGAAATTGACATGATTCACTGCGTGGGAAGGAGGCTCGACGTGATCCAGAAGCCAAGAGCGGTTATTCTCCTGCTCAGATCCAGGCATATTAGAGACTGATTGTGGAGTAGTGCAAAGAAAAGCAGCTCTCTGAAAGAAAAGTATTGAGGTTTGCTGAAGATCTGATGGCAATTGATAAAGAACTCCGCTGTGTTCAGCAAGAGTCGGCTGTGGCCAAGTGTCAAAGATGCACGAAAAGATGGAGGGAGGGCTTATTTTTGTAATGCGTTTGTGGATGGGAAGGAGATTTATGACATTTATGTCTGACTCGATTTAATGTTATGCAGAGGGGTTTGGAATTTTAGAAATTTTGTTTAAATTTTATTTATTTTTTTATTTATTTATTATTTCATCCAGATACATCTGAATTAGACTTTAAGTTTTGGAAGAGCCTGTTGGTCAACTATATGTGGATGTCATATGGTAGCAATCATTCTGCAGGTGTTGCAATTTTTATTGGTAAATTTAGAGGAAAAATTGTTACCCAAGTTATTTACACCTTGGTTGGATAGGTTATTTTGATCGTTGAATTCAACCAGCAATATTTTGTGTTAGGGAATATGCAGTGTTGTAAGGTGGAAATATTACTACAAGACTTTTTGAAGAAAAAATCAGAAACATCTTGAAACATTTTCCTGATGCTAAACTAGTTCTTGGAGGAGATTATAATTAAATGTGGGACTATAATTTAGACTGTATTCCCCATTGTTAAAATACATAAATTAAATAATTTCAATTAATTAAATAATTTGTGTTTAGGATTTGATTGAACTGATATTTGAAGGATCAGAAACTCAACTAAACAATACTTTACATGATGTCTTAGTGACTGGAGTAAATAGTCTAAAATATACATTTGGCTCCTATCCAGCGTACTAGAAAATCAAGTCAGCCAGGCTATTGTGGAAACATCTGTCCTTGCTGACCATAAAGTGATTTATTTATTTATTGGCTTATCTGGAATCATTGGTAATAATAATAATATAAGAACACACTGGAAATTAAACAAGACATTTTCCAATATTGACTTGTTTAATTTCCTGTGTGTTCTTATATTATTAAAGGAAAAGGAAATTAAAAATATTATTTTGAGTTGCTGGAACAATGCAATAAGGTAAAATAAGTATGGTACCAATTGGGAGTACCTGAAGTATCTCACGTAATGAAAGATAATTTAATCTGACAAGTATTAATGTAATCAGCAAGATAAACTCAGACTATTCTAATTAAATTTACAGTTAGATGAGATGTACATTTGCAATCAAAATTATTCAACCCCTTGGCCTGCAAGACATTTTGCTGCCAATAAAAAAAATCTTATGAAAACAATTAAACAGAGGCATCACAGTAAATTACTATAGAAGGTTTCAGTTATTATGAGTACATACATTTGATGAAAAATGAAAAAAAAAAATATTCAATTGGCTCTAAACATTCATGTACAAAATTATTCAACCCCAAAAAGTCAAATTGTGTGCAGAGTCTTTTCTTTATAACCTCAAATACACACTGCCTGTAAGTCCTTAGAGAAGCTTCTGTCACCTTTCTACTGCAATCTTGGCCCGTTCCTCGCTTGAAAAAGCATCCAGATCACTGATAATCTTTGGCTTTCTTCAAATTCCACCAAATATTTTCAATGAGATTTAAATCTGAAGACTGTAAAGGCCACTCAAGAACATTCTATGACTGACCCCTGAACCAAGCTTAAAGGGGATGTTTAAAGGGTAACTAAACACTAAACCAACTTTTTTTAGTTAATGATCTGTAAGAATGGAGCTTCATAAATGCTGTTCATTGATTCGAGTACTTTTTTTAACATTTGAGTATAAAGTGTTTTAATTTTCAAATATATGGTGTAAAAACGTCTAAGTGCTGCCCTCTTCAGGTTAAACGGAATCTCCTGAAGTAGGGGTACTCTCTGACGTAGGGTACTCTCTGACGCTGCGAGCTCACCACGCCCCTGGCAGCCCCTGGTATAAAAGCATCTGGTTCCGTCAACACCAGAGCAAGTCAGGAGTTGGAAATTGGAATTACGAGTAAACGATCAGGATAGCGTATTTTAGCATCTAGTTAGCATAGCATTTATATAGTTATTTAGATTATTTCGTGTAGCCTAGGTAGTTATTTAGCATAGTTGTTAGTGTTGTTAGACGCATAGTTAGTTACTTAGTAGCATAGTATTGCATCAGTTAGGATAGTGTAGATTTTTAGCATTAGCTTTATCTGTATTTAGTAGAGTGGTTAGGATAGTACGTAGGTGTAGTGTTGCCGGTTGCAACAGCACTGCTGGACTGTAACGTTATAACTTTCCACCAGACTTGGAAATTAGGCGCCAGTGTTTACACACAGGTGTGTGCCAAACGCTGCTCTTCCTGCATGGACTCCACAACCGCCGGCGCGTTTTGCTGGATTTTTTTTTTTTCACATAGCGGCAAAATATGCTTAACGTAGGTCAATAGTAATAACAATCCACTCAGACACTGGCCCCATTCTCTCTAGCGCGGCTGCTTCGCTAGCATCGTCGGATACCGATCGCGATGCTGGAGTTAATGCGATGCGACACCGCAGTTTGAGCTCGCGGCTCGAATTGATATGGTTTTGGCTCTGTGTCCACAGACAATTCCTCCACTTCAGGGGAAGGTGGGGGAGAAAAGTCCTCGACTTTAAATGACCGCTCTGTTGCAAAGCTACTTGCGTCACTCCAGTCACTTTCCATCTTAGCGAGTCTGACAGCAGCTGTCAATCACTGCGTCACTGCGGGTCTGTCAATCACCCGCTCAGCCCCGCCCTCAGTTCGTCCGCTGGGCTCTGCCCACTTTTACAGCATTTTTCAAATATTGCCAGTGGGTGGAGTCAGGCTCTGACCAGGGGTTTAGTTACCCTTTAATACACATTTTTACAAGATAAAATGAGTCTCAGGTGCCCCTAGAATATGTCTGTGAGGTTTCAGCTCAAAATACAGATAATTTATTTTAAGGAAAAACATGTTGTTTTCGTGCATGTATCTTTAAATGCAAGCTCCCTGCTGCTCCCTGCCCCGCTTTCCAAAAGAGCCTACAGCCCGTGCCTCGGATACTGTGCCAAAAACTAACAAGACCTCTGTTTGGATGGTCATCACCATCTTTGACAAAATGGCTTGATACTAAAGTTAAGATTTCCACTTCCTGCAACAGCAAAGCATCCCCATAACAAGACGGGACCTCCTCCATGTTTGACCATAGAGACAGTGTTTTTCTGCTCAAAAGCTTTTCCTTTCTTTGCACCAGACATACCGCTGATCTGTGGGTCCAAAAAGTTCCAGTTTCAGTCCATAAAACATTCCTCCAGAACTCCACAGGTCTATCCAAATTAATTTGAGCATTTTCAAGTCAGCCCTTTATGTTCTTGTTTAAGAGTGGCATTTGGCAAGATGTCCCAAGTTAGGCTATGCTTGTCATGTTTTCTTATACTCTACATTGCAAATGTTTTTTCTTCCATTCATCAGATCATCTTGTAAGTCTTTGGCAGTAAATTTAGTTTTTTTTTATCGGTGGCTCTGATCAAACATTTTATTCCCTTGAATGATATTGTGCTTTTTCTTCAAAATTCATCTAAATTTTTCTAGTACAACAAATTTTAAACTTCTGAATAAAGGTGCCAGCTGAGTCTCTGGGAACTTTGTGTTTTGGAAATCTTCTTGCAGCTATAGACTTTTTAATGTAATAAAACAATTTGTTCTCTAAAGCTTTAGCTAGAGCTCCTTTGACTTAACCTTATTTGCTACTAAACTTTAGCACATGCATGGGCTAAATGTATGTGTGTAACAGCACAAGCTAATTCAGTTTTGTTATAGAGTTTCTAAAGTCTTAATTGGGTTTAACATAATTTTGTACCATGCCACACAAATAAGTGACTTAAAGGGGTCATCGGACGCCCATTTTCCACAAGTTGGTATGATTCGTTAGGGTCTTCATGTAAAGTTTGTAACGTACTTTGGTTAAAATTCCGTAATGGTTGTGTAAAACAACACCCTTTTTACCTCCTCAAAACCAGCTCTGTTCACAGCGACCCGTTTCGGTGCATGCCTCTTTAAATGATAATGAGCAACTGCTCACACACATTTATATGCAAACACCAGATAAAAGTGAATTTTGCATCCGTGACCCCTTTAAACACAGCGGTGTTGAATAAGGGTTGAATAATTATGACATAGCTATATTACAAAAAAATCCTATAACTCAAAACATTTATATGCTGTATATTCTCTTTTACATCTTGTAATATATATTTGTTCAACAAATTTTATACCATATTTTGGAAATTACTTACCGGTATGTTCAAAACATTTTTTTCTATTGTTGGTTGTTATTCTGTAATTACATCTGCACGTTCATAAATAAATAAATAAAAACCTTACGGCCGATATGTCAAATAAATACTTTATTTGCATTAGAGATGGTGGGACACCTGTCTAGCTCACTCTGATTGGATGAAAAGTACGTCTTGACTTGGCTGGCTACTTCCAATCAGGCCACAAGCTACTAGTAGCTCGCAAGCGACATGTTGGAGACCCCTGATTTAAAGATGTTCATCTACCTGTAATCATGCAAATGAGGTTCCCATTTAGAAGACTCAGTGAGACCATCTAAAACAAAACCTGCTCATAAAAGCATGTTGTGAGCATGCCGGCACCCTAAAGTTACATACTCTCAATAAGCTTTTATGGATAATTTTATATAAAACAAATCATAGCATTGGTTATCCCCTTTTTAAACTTAGTTTTGTCAGTTTTCCTACTGTACTTCACGTGACTAATATGTTTCCCAGATTACATCATTTTGTTTTATGAAGACTTCACCCAAGATTCCCCCCTGATTCTTGAAACTCTGCAGACTTGTTGTAGGCCATTGTTTTCTACTGCATTTGATGTCAAATCGCTCACCTCCCCGCAAAAACACAAAATATACTAAATGCAATTCATCAGACTCAGCAAAATGATATTATTGAAATAGAACAGTATGACACTTTCAGCTGAAATGTGTGTAACAACAGAATCCACATCCACAGAGATTGTATGTTTGGCCATGGCCAATTAGTTGTATCTCTTGAGACACGCCCACTGTGGGAGAACCAACTTTAGCATCCCGGAGGGGTTTCAGAGTTCTGCCAATGCTGCGTTTTGACTCCGGTATGGATTGTCACGTTGCTGAATCAGGATTAAACATCACCCTAGTGACTAGTTCCATATCAGTGTTATGCTAGCAAAACAGTTACCAGATGCCAAATATTACTGGCTAGTAATGATAAATTGTCTTAAACAATAATTTAGTGTCCAAAAGTGACACGCTGTCTTCATTGTTGATGAAATATTACAATCTACTTCACAGTATATGTACTAGTAATGCTGAATGATGGTTTAGTGAAACGGACGGCTATTACAGCAGACATTGACAAATAAACTGCAAGGCGTCTTTGTATTCCATTTATTTACATAGCTGGAACACGTTCTGGTGTTGACGTGCATCTCACAATAGAATAGCCATGTCAGCAAATCCGCAAAGTGATTGTTTTTTCAGGATGGTCTCAGCACTCACCTGTAAACATTCAATTAAGACACCCCGTTCAGTAATGTGTGCAGGCACATGCACACTGTCCAAATCGTTTTCAGATTGATTTGTTCTCGTTCACGGGATTGGAAATCTAGGCCTTTGAGTAAATGAAAAATATGTTTAAGTGTATTTGAAAGGGCAAACATTATTAATAACATACACAACTTTGGCCGCAAGCCACCTGTTAAGTTTGTATTTGGGAGAGAACAATCCATCAGTGCCTTACTATATTTTCCTGCCGCCGTGGCCCAGCTGCCTGAAAACTGACTACATGAAGGAACTTCACTTATAGTTTCATTTAAACACTTTTATTTAATAATAGGAGCTATTATCAAGGGATTTTTCACCCCAGAATGAAAATTCTATAAGTTCTAGCTTATTCTCGTGTCATCCCAAACTTTCAGGTCTTTAATTCTTCCATGAAACATAATATATTTTTCTTCTTTTACATGTAGTTACAAATGAATCAGGAAATAAATCATCGTTCACAAATCAGCTCTTTAACATACTTGATTGTGATAAACAGTCGCGGTATTCAGTAGTTAGATATTTCCCCCGATCTCTCTCCATATTTATTTACTTTTATTATCGATCAGAGCACATTTCCTAATATGTTATGTTGTCCATTACAACGATGAATATGGCTAAAAAACTGAAAACGGCATAACTTTTGTGTCTCTCGTCGTATCATACCACAAATTCACGCTCTCATTTTATACAAAATGACCTAAATGGACTATAGTATTAATATTATTGGCATATTATTTAAGTGTTTTAAGTCTTGTTGCTATAGGGCATTTGTATTTGTACACTGTAATGATTTATTTTAGGTTGAAATTATTTTATTTTACCTGTACATTGACTCTTATAGTTAATAGTCGCTTTAGTCCATTCAATTGTACACAACATGACTTAAACATAAGTCTGTACATTACATTAGTACATTCGAAAGTCATTGGTTTTCAAACTGTTGCCATCTTGTATGATCTCTCCCCCTTTTACTTTTTGCTCCCAATTTTCCTCTTTTACCACCCCTTCTCGATCTAATGACACACGCTCTTACGGTTCTGCTCTTTCTTCATCCCTCTCTCTTCTCGTCTGTGGGTAATTAGCAGTGTTCTGCTTGATGAGATTAAAGCAAGGGATTAATCAGAGCACTAATTGATAGACACGGCCGCAGAGAGTTCCAATCCCCTACAGCTCTCACTCTCTCTGGTGTCTCTGCTCACTCTCTCTCTGTGTGCTGACTTATTGAAACCGCAGAGAGATACTCATACACAATTTCGGTACACGAAGAGTAGATAAAACAGAACATATTCATCATTAGTATGCAATGCGTAACCGAGAAGCAGAGAGAGAGAGAGAGAGGGAGGCTGCGAGCTGGAGTTGTACTGATTGAAACAAATGGACGAGCGCTGATAAACTGTCAGTATGTATCTGTCTTTAAAATGGGCAAGAGGTTAATAAATGAGATCAGAACCAAAATAGCCGTGGCATGTGCTAATGTACATGCTGTAGAGGCTGAGTCCAAATCAAACAGTTTTTCCCTTCATTTTATTGACACTTTCACTGTACTATAAATATAAGGTTAGTCAATTTAGTGTGCATTTAATGACATAAAAAATGTGTAATTCGCTAAATTCTAAATGTTAACATTTAATGCGACAAAAATGTGTAATTCGCTAAATTCTAAATGTTAACATTTAATGCGACAAAAATGTGGCACTCATGACGTAAGATGCTTCAAAAAACAAGATGTGACAAAGACAAAATATGTCTGATGTGTATTAACATAACCAATTAAAAAAAATATTGTGGATAGCAGACCACATCCTAGCTTAGCTTAGCTTAGGCCTTTAAATTCCCATAGGAACATAGGCCATCGACTAATCTCTTCCATCCTCTCCGGTCTTGGGCCCTCCGATCCAGATGTTGCCACGTCAACCCTTCTTCCTTCATCTCCTTTTCTGTGGTTCTTCTCCAGGTGGTTCTCGGTCTGCCTCTCTTCCTCCTGCCCTGTGGGTTCCACGGCAGCGCCTGTTTAGTGATTGAATTATTTCTCCTGAGTGTGTGCCCTATCCACTTCCATTTCCTCCTCCGGATTTGCATTTCTATTGGGTCTTGTTTGGTGAGTTCCCACAGTTTGGCGTTAGAGATGATGTTGGGCCAATATATTCCTAGTAGGCGTCTGAGGCACCGGTTGGTGAAGGTCTGCAGCTTATTGAGTATGGTGGTGGTCATTCTCCAGGATTCCGAGCCATACAGTAGAGTGGTCTTTACGTTTGAGTTGAAGATTTGCAGTTTGGTCTTGAGTGACAGGTTTTTTGCCTTCCAAATATTGTTTAGCATGTTGAATGTTGTCCTTGCTTTTCCGATCCTAGCTTGGACATCGTCCTCCGTGCCACCTTCCTTTGAAATGATGCTACCAAGGTATGTGAAGCTATTTACATCCTCTAATGCATTTTGGTCCATGATTATGGGTGTGTTGTTCTTGCTATTGATACGCAATACTTTAGTTTTTGATGAGTTTATTTTGAGGCCGAGCAAAGCAGCTGTTTCCTCCAGTTTTCCAGATTTTTCCTGCATCTGTTGTTGTGTGTGAGCCAGTAGTGCCAGATCATCAGCGAAATCGAGATCTTCTAGCTGTTCGGTCAGGCTCCACTGTATGCCGGTTCGTCTATTGTTGATCGTTTCTTTCATCACCCAGTCTATGCAAAGGAGGAAAAGAAAGGGTGAGAGTAGGCACCCTTGCCGCACCCCAGTCCGGACCTCAAAAGCCTCCGATATACATCCTTCATGGAGGACTTGGCATCTCGTCCCTTGGTAAGTGCTCCTTATGATGTTGATAATCTTTGCTGGGATCCCATAATGAGCCATAAGTTTCCACAGCCTTTCCCTATCCACACTGTCAAAGGCTTTTTCGAAATCTATGAAATTCACATAGACAGGCGAGTTCCATTCGATGGACTGTTCAATAATAATCCTGAGGGTGGCAATTTGGTCTCCACAGGCTCTGTTGTTCCTAAAGCCCGCCTGGTTTTCCCTCAGTTTCTCATCGACCCCTTTTTGTAGCCTCTCGAGCAGGATATGGTTGAGCACCTTCCCAGGTGTTGAAAGGAGCATTATTCCTCTGTAGTTTTTGCACTGCCGGAGGTCTCCTTTCTTGGGGATTTTTACGATGTGGCCATCTCTCCAGTCAGATGGGACATTTTCTTCCTCCCAGATGGTTTTCATGAGGTGGTGGAGCATGTTGGTGGAGGTTTCAGTGTCGGCCTTTAGAGCTTCAGCTGGAATCCCGTCTGGTCCCTCTGCTTTTCCTCCTTTCAAAGCTTTAATGGCTTTTCTGATTTCCATCTTGGTGGGGGGGTTACAATTAACCTCCAATGGGTTTGGGGCTATTGGGATATCTGCTGTCAATTGAGGAGGCTGCCTGTTGAGCAGGTCTCTGAAGTGTTCAGTCCATCTCTTCACCTGGTCTTCTTTGGTTGTGAGGAGTACACCCTGTGAGTTTTTAATGTGTGCCTGTACGTGTCTGAATTTACCTGTGAGCTTTCTTGTAGTTAGGTATAGGTCTTTCAGGTTGTTTTTTCTTGCTGCTTCTTCTGCCTGTTGTGCTAAATCCTCAATAAATTTCTTCTTGTCTCTCCTTACACTTCTTTTCACTTCTTTGTTTGCTGTTGCATATTCTTTCTGTGCTGCCGCCTTGGTCGCTCTGGTTTTACTTCTGTTTACTGCCTCTTTTTTCTTCCTCCTCTCACTCACTTTGCTATCTGTATCTCTGGAAAGCCAGGGCTTGCTGTCTGTCTTCCTCCTCCCTACTACTTCTTTGCATGTGTCTTTCCACAAGGTTTTCAGACCTTTCCATATCTCTTCCACTTTGCTTGGGGTTTCAATTTCTAGGGCTTTGTATCGGTTGTGTAATGCCACTTTGTAAAGTTCGGATGTACCAATATTCTGAAATTGCTGTATGTTGTATTTGTATTTGACCCTTTCTTCCCTGTGCTTCATGCATTTTAACTTCAGTTGGATCTTTGCTGTGAGGAGGTGGTGGTCAGATCCTGCGTCTGCTCCTCTTCTGACTCTGACATCCAGCAGAGAGTGTCTAAACTTCTGACTTATGCAGATGTGGTCTATCTGGTTTTCTGTGGTGTGGTCAGCAGACACCCAGGTGGCTTTATGTATGTTCTTGTGTTGGAATACTGACCCACCAATGACCAAGTTGTTGTCTGCACAAGCTGCTGCGAACCTCTCTCCATTCTCATTCATGGTCCCTAGTCCTTCTCTTCCCATTACTGCCTCGAAGCCGTTGTTATTGCCCCCTATCTTTGCATTCATGTCTCCCATTAAGATCATTATGTCCTTCCTTTTCCTGGCCTGTAGAATAGTGTATAATTGGTTGTAGAATTGGTCCTTTGTTTCATCATCCGTGTCATTGGTGGGGGCGTAGCATTGTACCACTTGGAGGTTTATTTTTTTGTGGGTGGTTTGAAATGTGGCGGTGATGATCCGTGAGTTGATGGGTTCCCAGCTGAGAAGGGCCCTTTGTGCCTCCTTGGACAGCATGAACGCTACTCCCTCTGTGTGTGGTGCAGAGTCATCGGGATGTCCTGAGTAGATTATGGTCTCTCCACTCGCCAGCTTGACCTGCCCTGACTGGAGCCACCTGGTTTCTCCCAGACCAAGGAGGGATGTCCCGTACCTCCTCATCTCCTCTGCTATCACTGCTGTCTTTCCACCGGCATACATGGTCCTCACATTCCATGTCGCTATGGTGGTGGGTCGCTTTGAGGTCAGAAGCTTCTTCAAACATACAGTCTCCTTGCGGTTTTCCATGCACGTCGTCATAATTTCTTTAGCTTGGTTTGCTGCAGATGCTTCCTTCCCAAGGCTTGAGGATTTTCTGATTTTAGTCGATGTTCCCGTAGCTGAAGGCTTTTTACAGGGTGGAGTAGCTGGTCCCACGCCCAACCCCCACCTTTGGGGGAATGTTTTGGAGTTGGCTTGTTAGTCCTCTTCCCTCCCCTATTGTCTTCCAGGTATTGAATTACAGCCTCACAACCACATGAGGCCAGACAGGTTTTGGGTCGTGTACAAGCTGTCTCGGCACATCAAGCCCAGCCAACTCCAGCTGCTGTGTATTGAGAGCTGCACTAGGCATGCTAACCCTACCAGCAGCGCGAGACAGAGACCACATCCTGAGTGGACGAAAATTTACCTCATACAGATGGACAGACTTTACATGGTGGATTGCAAGGTTCATGATATGAAAACAATATATCAACTGTTATCTTCATTTTTCTCAACAGACATTAATGTGAATTTAATTGCAAATTAATGTAATGAATATATCATGCAATTAATTCAATTATAATGTTAAATTGATTGATGAAACAAAATTATTTGCAACAAAATCAATTGGTTAATTCCTAAAATAGTTGGAATTGTAAAATCTCCCAAGAGAATTCACTCTTCCGACATTTTTAATCTCTTTACCAAATTGTAATTTCCTAAATTGTAATGCTCTTTAGCTTTAATCCCTTCCCAGAGAATCGTCATTAGTGGTGGCCTTATGTTTTAATTATGCCATGTGCCCTTTGAGTACACTGACCTTTCACTGGGTCATGGGAAAGAAATCCACTGCTCATTTAAATACATGTAAAAAGGCTGGGAAACTTTCTATCAGATAAGTGTTGTCACCACTAGACAGAGTGGTTCATTATTAATGCTTCTGAAGGCAAATGTGTAGGAGGAGCAGTCATCCAAAGTTATGTTAAGTCAATGTTAATTTAATGGTAATGCATGGAAATCCAGAAGTTCTAATGATTATCATGCTGCCATTTTAAAATGGCCTGATTTTGGGCTTAATCAGAAATCCCGTACTCGATATATCAGCAAAATTCAATTGTCACTTAATGGCGTGAAGCAATGCTCACTCATGCCCAGAAAATATTATGACAAGCAGCTGAAAGAAACATGGAAGAATGAGGGAGAAGAAAAGAGACATGAATCTATTATGGACAGGACAGAGACCGATATTTTTTTTCATGTTTTTTTTTTTTTATATATAAAACTGTGATTGTTTATTCTCTAAAGCACATCCAATATCTGAGATGAATGGAAAGAGAAATCAGTTACACTGAATGGTGGAGCAGGCATGATTGTAAGCTTCTCTGCAATGCAGGTTTAGACCCTTATCCAGGGACAGAACGTACGAGACAGACTTTCTTCAGCAAGATAAGACAAAAACTGAATGCTGCTGCATTTCTCATAGCCAAAGAATTGAACGTAAAACCTAAGGAAAAATACAAAAGACAAACATATAAAAAGAGAATTTAAAAATCCTACAGGATATAGACAAACACTCTCAGAATCACACACAAAAACCAAACAGGCCCAGACACACTCATTGAGCCCAAATCTGAGCTTGAAGAGCAGCAAATGTTTCAAATAATACTGAAAAAAAAAGTATTTTACAGCATTTTAAACATTTTTGAATCTTTTTTTGTTTTTTTATTTTTTCAGATTATATTTATTCCGTATGGTGTATATTCTTTGCCAACTACTTTTCACATTCTGACCACAGAGGAACAAGTGCGAGAGATTTGAGACATTGTTTTGAAAGAAGTCATGCACGTATAATATTTTAATCAACTTATAAAGTTAGAAAAGGGGAATGTTCAAGACAAAAAAAGAAGGTTTCTTCTGATGCAATCCTTTTAGAGTCGGGTTTCTTCAGCCGTCACTTTTAGTCTCACTGTCTGGCAACTTGTCATGCCTAAATTACCTTTACAAATCGGAAACGCAACACAAAATTGTACAAGGCAGGCAAGAGTATGAGCTAAAAGGCATTCTCCAGTAATATTTTTTCTTCTTTTAAAATAAAGACCTTGTTTTTTACACAACCATTATACAACATAACATTATATGGTCGTGGTCGGTCAAGTTTGAAAAACCAAAACAAAACAAAAAAACATGATTTTTCGAATTGGATCACTGTAGTTCATACGCTCCAATTTCTCATCAAGGGAGAATGAGATTTCTTAAGGGAAAATGAGTCCTGTGTTTATCAAAAGTTTTGACAAAACATTCTCTGTTTCCTTTGTTTGTTTCCACATAGTAGTCAAAGAGGTGTTGTGCACCGTTAATGCAGGGATGAAAGGAAAGCAAAAGGTAGTCGAGAGGAACAGACCGGAACGGGGGAGTGTGTGCCCAACAGAAGAAACTTTTCAAAATGGCAACCGACCCTGAGATTGCAGGAGTCCGATACAAAACACACCACAAAAGGCACTTTATCAACAACAGTGCTTCTGTTCTACTGAAATTCAAGTTGAGAGAAAAAAGTGTGTGTGGAACTCTCTTTAGTGATAAAGCGAAGGGAAAAAACAAGCGCACACTTGTTTTGTTTGATTCCCGCACGCTGAGAGTTCGCCGTCCCCATCGCAACTCGATTCCATCTTGAGCCTCTAGGCGGTCCGAGAGGAATGACAAAACAACACTGAAGAAACCACAACGCGGAATATTGTAAAAAAGCCGTAAAATACTTGTGGATTGCAGCAAAGGTCCAGAGCAGGCTGCAGGGCAATATCCTCCCCTCAATGCCTCCGTAGCGTGCAGAGGAACTTTAGTTGAGAGATAATCAGCCCACGTCGGAGGCTTTGCGTACGGCTTCTCGATAAAACATCCGAGAAGCCAATTGTCCCTCCTGGCCCTCTCCGTTCCCCTCCGTCTTCCTCTCGTTTCCAACTTCAGTCCTCTCCCCCTCCCCCGTAGAGGTCTGCCAGCTTTTTGAAGCGAGGACCCCAGTCATTGAGGTAGTCGTAGTCCTGTTCCCCAGAGCTGGAGGAATCCAGGGAGCTAACGGAGCCCGCTGTGGAGCCGCTGCCCTCGTAGTCAAACACCAGCAGGGAGTCGTAGGGGGGAGCGGTGGGGTCATTATCTGCCGCGCGCAGACCCTAATATGAACATGAGACAAGGCTGGTGGAACAGATGCGTACAAAACACTCTAAAAGCCACTGCTGTAAAGTGCTTAAAGGGGTCACATCAGGAGGAATCAAATTTATCTTGATCGTTTGAGATGAAAGACCTTGATGCACTATGAAAACACACTGTAACTTTCTCCTGAGAAATATGACTCATTTTTGGTTCTTTCCCACACTAAGCAGATCACATCAACACGTCTATCCACGTTATTTATTTATGACGGATCAGAAACTTTGTTTGTATTGTTCTCTGTAATCGGTACAAAACTGATTTATATAAAATATGAAATATTTAATATATATATATATATATATATATATATATAAATATAAATAAACTTGAAATTGTGTCTTGGCAACTAAAGTACTAAAATTTGTAAAACTGCAATACAAATAAATTAAAGCTAGATAGAACTATAAATAACTAATAAAAATGACAAAGGCACATTACTGTAAAATAATAGTATATAAGTAATACTTAAATAACACTGGCCCAGTCATGGTGAGGAAATAAGGAAAAACCGGGATAGATTATTCCTATTACACCAAATGTATATATTTTTTGTCAATATTTGGGCTGTTTATTCTTCTGTATCACCCTGCAACTCTGCATATCTTAAAGAGGACACAAGGTTGGGAAAGAGTACATGAAGCTTATTTTTAACAGGATTGATCATATTAAATCACACTTTATACACCAATTTTCAGCACATCATTTATTAAAAAAAATTCTCTGAAGCCCACTTACAATATTTATTTGTTTGTGGCAGAACTAAATCAGAATTTTGTTTTTCTCTTTGTTCAAAAGACGTTTCTTAAAGGCTCACTGAAGAGCCTTGAAACACGCAGCGTTTCCAGTGAAACAGGAAGACAGGGCGGGGCATATCGAAAAGCTCCTCCCCTTTTCTAAAATAGGCAAAAGAGTTTAGTTCATATCACAGCTCGTCAAAGCCGCATTTGACAGCTTATGATAGCCGTTTAATAGATTCCCCTGTTAGATTTAAAATGAAACGGTTACTAAAGCAAAACAGTGAATATAATCATGCTGAGGATGAGTAGTTTGAAAAGTGTGTAATTTATGGTGGTGCACGACATGTGTGTAATGTCTTCTACTCGTCAGTTTCTAATGTAGATTCTGTCTAACCAATTCTCCTCCATATTGCTTTAAAATATAGCATTCCGCGCAGAATCCAAATGAGTCCGATACGTTGTCCGGTCTGTGCCGACTTGCGCCAATGATCCGCTCTGTGCTATCGTGTCTCTGGACCGGAGCAGACTGAATGCACTCTGCAGCAGTTCGTGTGACACTAACGTGAAATCAGACTTCATTCACCCCACTTGAAAGCATATTTACACTGTCTGAATCGTTCCCTATCCAATATAGTGCTGTATGTGCCATTCATCATATTGAAAATAGTAAATGCGTAAAGAAGTAACTGATATCAGCCACAGCTTCAACGTCTATTTATAGTGTAGGGGGAGGAACGCTTCAGGTTCTGGAGAGCATTTGATTGGACCGAAAATCTGATGAGAAGCTGAATGCAGTGATGGGTTACACTTTATTTTATGGTGACGTACTCAAATATGAGTTATGAGTAAAATTAATTAACATGAACTTACTATAGAGTTACGGTTAGTGTTTGGTTTAGGGTTAGTTACATAATTAGTAATTATGCCTAATTTACTTTTAATGCTATAGTAAGTTCATTTAGTAATGTGTAACTATGTCACCTTAAAATAAGGGGTTACCGAGTGATGTCATCAACATCGGCTATCCATATTGGCGAAGTGAGAGACTTGAAGTTTTGAATGCTTATATCTTCTAAATGTGAATTTTGTCATTCTATTGGAGCACACTAGTTTATAGATAACCTTAAAGCTAACATATTTACACTAAAAGCCAAAAAAATACATTTTGATTTAATAGGGACTTTAAAGGCACAACAAACAAACTGTTTGATTCTAAAGGTCAGACGGAAGATTCAAATGTGATGAAAAACAAATTCTAATAATTTTACCACAAAAAAACTAAGATTATATGTGGACCACAGGGAAGAAAACGGTTATGACCCCTTTAAGTACAGCTTTCCAATCTCTGTGAATTAATATGTATTTCCTATGCCCTAACTAGATTATCTTCATGATAAGAAACAGAGGAAGCATACGTCAATGATGAACTCCCCGATGTCCCCTGGGTGTGGTACCGTTGGCCGAACAGGGTACTGAGATTCTAGGATAACGGGTCTCTCGTCCACTCTCCGCACACCTGCAGGCTTGCTCATTATGTGATCTAGAGACTCGGGCTGCTGCAGCTGACTCAGGTCATAGTCCTGTAACAGAAATAAAAATATACCAGTGCAAGTCTCAAACAAGGTCAGCAATGCTCTTGCAACAGACAAAGAAGCAGCAAACTATTGAAAATTTAAAAACAGCCTTGACTCGTCAATCGATAAAAGCACAATGTGTGTGACATTTACCTGATCTTCCTCTCCTCCTCCCTCTTCATCATACTTCAGAATATTATCTCTGACGTCATCCTCGGGGTCGATCAATAAGGGTTTTGTCTGACGCTCCTTCTCCCTTCGTTTCACCCACACCACAAAGAACAGAACCATACCTAAAAAAAACACACACACATACAGGAGCATCATGCACCTATTTTCTAATTTTGAGGGAGCATCAGTGGCAGTCTAGACTTATTTGATGCCCTAGGCAAGATAAGACATGACCAAAGAAAACAAATTTCTAATTATATATATATTGTATATATATTTTGTATGTGTGTGTGTGTTAATCCACTGTTACTGCAGCATACCATTCAAAGGTTTGGGGTCAGTACATTTTTCTAATGTTTTTGAAAGAAGTCTCTTATGCTCACCAAATCAGCATTAAAAAAATAAAAATACATTAAACATATTACTGTGACAATTGTTTGTACAATTTAAAAAAACTGTTTTCTATTTTTAAATTCCTGTGATGGCAAAGCTGAATTTTCAGGGGTCCATTACTCCAGTCTTTTCCCCCCAGGATTTCTTGTTGAATAGTAATTTGCAAAAGAGCAGCATTTATTTGAAATAGAAATAATATGAATATGAATATCACTATAAATGTCTTACTGTCACTTTTGATGTATCACAGTATAATGCATCCTTGCGGAATAATATTAATTTAAAGCTGAAGTATTATTTTTAAATTACTGACCCCAAATATTTGAACAACAGTGTGCATTAATATAATATTAAATAAAATATAAGCTGGGAGGGTCATATAGCTGAGAAAATGTTTACTGACAGTTAGATGAAAATGAATGATCAAATATTAAATGACAGATTGAAAGGTTATGAATCACAATTTACTGATGTTGTGAAGATTTGGTTTTGTGGCATTCTCTGATTTAATTATCCATCCATTTATAAATCAAACCATCAATCCGTCCCCTGATCCATCCATCACTTACTGAGCAGTATAATGATGCAGATGAGGATGGTGATTATAGCTCCAGTTCCCAGCCCGGCCACAGTCACCGCCCCGATCACAGTACAGTCTCCGTTTTCATCACAGGGACACACCTTCACCTTCAACACGGAGGTGTTGGACAGGGGAGGGTTTCCGGAGTCCGTAACTAAAATGGGCACTCTGTACATGCCTGCCTCCAGGTACGGGATCCGCAGTTTCAACTGGGCATAATTCCCTAGATAGAGATAGGAAATTAAATCCAAAATTTGAATATTATCTTTTTTTTTTCTATCGACTATTAATGTTAGATGTATTAACCTGAGGAGAAACATTTTCAATTCAATTTATAGATTTTCATTTTATTCAGCTGTATTAACACATTAACGGGAGTTTAAAATGATCTGTTGAAGTGTTAAAAGCCTTGAAATACTTTGAATTTGTAAAATCCATGTCTAACCATTCAGGCGTGAAATGGTCCAGTTACGGCGTGCAGAAGAGGGGTAAGAGGGCAGCTCAAAGACATATGGGCCAGCGTTGGGTTCTGAATCTAAATCCGTGGCTGTGATGTTGACCGGATAGCCATGTCGTGACCTCTCGCAAACCAGAGCCTCTTGAGGATCTAGGACAGGAACGTTGTCGTTCACATCTATCAAATTAATCTGGAGAGTACCGGTTCCTGTGGCAGGAGGGGAACCTATGAGACAGAAAGAGGATAACGATAGTCAAGGGGTTATGGTCATAAACTTTATGTATTTGTCCTGAAAACTCTCAGTTGTGTCAGATATAAGAAATGATAACTGCACATAAATATTTCACAAAGCTGTTTTCTCTTTAATAGAGCTGGGCTCTCTCAGAGGACAGATATGTGTAATAACTTTGCCTGAAGAAACAGACACATCTGCTCCCTATGGCTGTGCGTGAATCAAAGACAAAACGTAGCATACCGTGGGCCAGATATATACATACCGGCTCTCACAACACAGTCACATCACAGACGAGAGGCATTTGTGGAAAACACAGGTGTATCATTCTCAAAGCTCTAAATGAGTAACAGGCTACATATTATAAAGATTGATTCTGTCAAATTCTGTTATTAGAAGGTCCGATATGAGTCTAGAATACAACCCGTCAACCCTGGACATCTGTATCAGCTGCTAGACCAAACGACAGTCCCCAAAGACATATTGATTTAGGCCAATATGCCTTTGTTCAGATAGGATGCCTGACAAGGCCTGCCACTACAGACCCCTTTGAAAACTTCTGGGAAAAACACACCAAGACAGGCAGATAGACTGGTCGATTTCCTAATCATACCAACCTCCCCTGAAGTTTTCTGAGCTTGTGAAGCAATCCCCTGTTAAGCTATTTTAGTTTCTTCATTTCATAGAGTTTGACTAAAAATAAACCGTGATAAAACTACATCTCTTTTTCCTATAGTGTGTAATTTATCTTTTTGAGTATGTATAACATCTGTAAAGTTACAAAGCTCAGTTTCCGACAAAAATATATTTATTCTATCTAACAGAGAAAACTGATCTAAACCTGCTTAAAAGTCCAGTTCAGATATTACTTCCACAAATGTCTACGTCACAATGTGAAATATTAGCATAATGCCCGCCAAAAAGGCGTACACAAAGAAAGAAGCATTGGAAGCTGAAGCTCGTGATTATGGTAAGGGGCCTTACATTTCCGACATACGGTTGAGGTGTTTGGCCAATCACAATGCACTGGATCAGCTGGACAATCAAAGTGCACTGGGCTTTTTGGAAGGAGGGAATAAAGGGACTGCAATAATGTACAGTATGTGAAAAATAATGTTTTTTTAACATTAAAGGACGTTAACTTATTCACAAGTTTACACTTAATTATAATATGGCCGAACCCAGAGTACTCACCCCTTAACAAACAAGGAACAGAACACAAAAAGATAGCAAAGGCACTAAATGTTCCTAGAGACACTGTTGGAAGCATTGTTCGCAAGGTGAAAGTTAAAGGAATAGTGGTTACACTACCTGGACGAGGCAGAAAAAGGAAGCTATCAACGGCTGCAACCAGATTTCTGAGAAGGCAGGTTCAGAAAAACACTTGAGTGTCTGCAAAAGACTTGCAGCAAGACTTGGTGGCAACAGGCACTGAGGTTTCAGCTTGCACAGGAAGGTGTGTACTAAACATGCGTTTTCCATGGCAGAACTCCAAGACGTACACCACTACTGTACTGACCCCAAAGCACAAGAAAAGTGCTCAAAATCATATAAATAAGCCACAGAAGTTTTGAGATTCTGTTCTGTGAAGCGA
Source organism: Phoxinus phoxinus (assembly GCF_949152265.1). NCBI lineage: Eukaryota > Metazoa > Chordata > Actinopteri > Cypriniformes > Leuciscidae > Phoxinus > Phoxinus phoxinus. Next base: position 16,355,358 of record NC_136897.1, on the reverse strand, counting down.
TGAAACAACTTTTCCACCCTATGGATCAGCGGTATGTCTGGAGGAAGAAAAATTAAGCATATGCTAAAAAGAACACTCTGTCTACGGTAAAAGGGTGTTCTATCTAAGTACTATAGATGTTTGCCATGTTGAATGTTGAATAATTTTGAGACTGCAGATGTCATTAAAAGTTGCATTTTCAGTTAAATTCAGGGAAAACACTTAAGACATTTGTTGTGTTGAGCTATTTCAATTACTTTTGTTTGATTTGTTCATTGCAAACAGGTGAAAGTCTGTAAATTTCGTCAAAAAAACTGATTTGCTTTTTCTTTCATATGTAGCATTGGAAGGTATGATTCATTCTAGTGAATCTGTTCGTTAACATTAGCCTCTCTCATTAGTAGATTTGAAAAATCCATTTCACTCTAGACTTTTCAAAGACTGTGCCCTCTAATGTGCATTGAAGCATGGGAAAGTCTAATTCATTCTAGTGAATTGGTTCTTTCAGACTTTATTCTCTTAAATGTAGAATTCGATAGTCGGATTAAAAACAATTCAGAGATTTAAGTCACTGTACAATGTTTTTGACTCTGTTATGTCAATTTGTGTGTTTTGATGATTAGGGTGACAGTGTCAACCTTGAAAAGATTCAATCTGCAATCTTTTCAAGTTTCATACTGTCACCCTAATTCCCCATTTATTCGAAACCCTTATGCAAAAAAAATTATACAGTATATGAACATATTGCCCCCTAATTTCAATGTTGTTAGCTATTTTTTTAAAGATGGTAGTATAGCTATTTTCTGATTCAAAACAATAGATAGACCATACCTGTCAACATTTGGGTACTAAAATACGGGAGATCTGGAGGAGGGGGGGGCTTGGTTAAAAATGTAAAATTATGTGATTACTCACGATAAAAATCTTATGTTTTTTATATATTTTATAATGTTATAATTTCACATTTAATCTCCAAATTAATGTAGAAAACAACAAAGACAGTATATTTTAAATATTTGTCTAAAAGGTAGGAAATATACAGAAATTTAATAAAGTTATCAAACTGTTTGCACTGCATAAATGTTAAATTATACATAGATTAATCATAATTAAAGTTACAAATGTTCTTTTGTCAAGAGCAGTGAGTGTTTTTCTCTGTTTTCTTTGTTCTTTGATTAACTTTACTGACAGAAAGCTTTATCTGGCTACTGTCCCTTTAAGAGCAGCCGCTGCTGAAAGGACGCGGATCTCACACGCGCCTCATTCTCTCACAACTCTTCTTTATGTTCATTTAAAACTATTTAACTAATTTAAGAGTGCTCAGTCTGCTCTTATGAGGATACTCGACAAAACGAAATTTTTTGCAGAATTGCGTGTTAGTTCGGTCAACTTCAAGCCGAAAGAGAACTCGATTCTGGCGCTCAATTTGTCTTTGCGTTTAAAAGCATTTGCAAGAATAAAAGCGCATCATATAATGTAACGCCACCCAAAGGATGACAGAAAAAACAGATGCTGCGTTAATTACGTGAAATATTTACCACGGAGTCTTCTCCTCCCATTTCTACCAGTGATCGCTTTATTCGATTTCCAACGTCGATCTGCGCACATCAACAGCTCTACTGAGTTGTAGGTTGCCAGGTTGAACTCACAAATGGGTTGAAATGTGTATGATGTGTTGATTGCGCGAGTAGGATGGGTTTCATACAAGATCTTGGAATAATATATTGATGTGATTATTCATATAACGACGTTTGGGAATACAAATTATGGGAGTTTCACGGGAGAAAGGACAAAACGGGAGGGGGTCGGGAGATGGGTGTGAAATACAGGAGACTCCCGGGGAAAACGGGAGTGTTGACAGGTATGAGATAGACTGTACTTGAATTCAAATTACGATTAGCTTGTACTGTAGTTTGACAAGTTAGTTTCCTCAACACTGGTGTGAAAACCCCTCATCCTCAAAAACCATAAACAAAACTATATGAGGTAAAACAAATGACCTAGATTACTTAAAATACAGGTTCACTTGCGACAAAAATAAACATGGTTTGATATCCTAATCGTACCAACTCACCCCGAAGTTTTCTGAGGGTGTGAAGCAACTCTTTGTGTTAAGCAATCTAGTCTCTCCATTTGAGAAAGTTTGTGCAAAAATGGACAAGCAAATCAACTGTGATTGGACAGCAGCTTTGTTGGAACACTTTCTTGGTTGAATAGAGCATGAGAATGAAATCCAATAAGAATAGAAAAATGCCCCAGTGCTGATAGGTTATGAATCGATAGGCTGTGAACAGCTTTTTTGCTCTGTGGGACAAATGAAGTTCAAGCTAACCAACCTCTCCCCAAGCTGACCTACCCAATCGTTCAAATCCATTTTTTTTTTCATACACAGCACCTTTAATGCATCGACACTCAGTTTTGATTTCGTTCCAACTTTCTTACCGTTATCCACGGCCAAAAAGGTTGCTTCATATACATTCTTCTTCATATACGGCGACTCACGATCCAGCACCGCCATGGTAGTGATCCTTCCATTGGTCCTGTTGATTTTCAGCCAGTTGGCTGGATCCGACAGTTTGGAGTACCTGAAGGCCAAAAGCATTTGCTCATCAGATTACTCTGGGTAAAAATCCATAAGCATCCGCAAGACGCAGTATAGAGCTCGACGTTCAATCATAATTTATGCTGTAACAGTATGGCTGAGGGTAATAATGTAGAACTTTGAGATCATCAATCCATTTAAATGCCGTTAAAATCATATTTAGCCTGTTATGAGGATATAGCATGTGGATTATTAAGATATGTCCCTCATTCAGTCGCAGCATGGGCTCTGTTCTGATCAATGGATCTGCTCGGAGAAATGTGGAAACATTTACACTCAATCAAATCACGGATGTGACACATAATCTTTCTTCTATATGTTATTGGGTAATGTATCAGGCTTCTGCTCTATTAATTCAAAACACTGAAGTTAAAAACAGTAACAGTCTATTTATCTGCTAGACCAGTTCTCAAAGTTGCTAAGCATGCGACTGCATTGACTGCTACTGGTGTTTGAATATTATATTTTTAATTTTATATATAGCTATACAGCTAATATTGCTAATAATCAAGCCCACACTTAATCGTTCTGTTGTTTGTTTATCAGGGCCTGTTGTTTGCTTATTTGAGCCTATAACATTGATAGATTCAGCGAGCGAGAGCGCCACAGTGTGGACTGTATTGATTGGACTGTTCCTTGCACACAGTGATCTATGGAGCAAGTCTAGTGAAGGTCCCCCGAGTGTGTGAGTGAATGTGCATGGAGGCAAACTTTGGATCAATACTTCAAGCTGGCATCTTGCCCGCACACTTTTGAGTCATGGAAAAAAAGAGAAATCAAGAGAGATCAAGCGTGAACGACTGATAGAGTGAGAGAGAGGGAGAGACACAATAGAAGCAGCAGTGTGGGGAATGGTTCGGCTCATTACTCAATGACCTTTCACCTTGTTGCTTGGCAACCCAGGCACAACCAAGGGACTAGAACAGGAGAGAGTCAATTAAAAGCATTTAGCTGCTCCCAAGGGTGTTAATGGTGCGAACGATATGTGCTACATCACTTGACATACAGCACAGTATGGAAATTGCATGTACTTCTGATGTTTGCTCACGAAGTCCGGGCTGACCTGCACCTGAGAGTGATGGATTTGTTTTAAGCCTGGTTGCTATAAAAATGGCTCTTAAACTCACCAGTCAAATAAAGTGCTCATGGATTAATGGACATTTTAAAACTTAAAGCATGACTCAGCAGAAAATTGAAAAGTGAACAGAGTGGGTGGAATATACTAGACTTTATGTGGCGGACATGTTGGGTTGATTTGCTATTCATGGGTGTCACTCATGAGTGCTTTATTTAAATCATCAATAAACATCAATCATTCAAGAAGACTCTGAAACTCTGAAAGCATTGAAGTAACAGTATTGTTTTTTATGAAGCATATAAAGATTTGAAATGTCAGAACAAAAATAAGCTTTCAGTGACTGGAAATACACATTTTCTATAATATACATATATATATATATGCTATAATATATAACATTTTTCTATAATTTTTGTGGGGCTTAATACATTTTTTTAACTGCAATAAAGAACAAAACTGCATAATAATAATAATTATTATTATTATTTTAAACTAATCAGCCATAAAACAGGAAAATTATATCAGTGGATTTCTGATGTTGTGTCAAGGTCATTATTATTATTTTTAAATATCACATTTTGACCTTTTTCTGAAAAGTCCAGTTAAATGGAGTACTGTAACATTAAAGAAAACTTCATGATATTCATTATTCAAAAATTCCTGTTATTTGTAAAACATATTTTACTTGAGAAATATAACTAAAATATTTGAAAGTAAAGCTTTTTTGAAAATAAAAAACAAGATGTACTGTATATTCTCTAGTACGTTCAAAATTTATGTAATTGTACTTAATGGTTACACCAATTGACATTGGGCCAAAAATCAGTTTAAACATTTGTCAAAAAAAAATATATAAACAGAATTTTAATCATAACGACGCTTTTGAACTAAACTAAATTTTCTTTGTCATTATCCCATGTGTGTGTTTGAGTGAGGAAGAACATACAGTAAATGATTGACATTTACGGCCATTTAGAAAGATTGACATCCTGAGTTTCAACCAGACAGACAACAGCACTTCCTGTCATTCCTCTCTACCTGATAGTCTGCTGGATGAAGCGGTCTGGATCCAGTGCAGCGAAAGTAGCGAGGGTGGTGTCAGCAGGCACTCCCTCTTCAAAGCGGATGAGTTTAGGATTGGACGGGAACACGGGGGCCTCATTGACATCCAGCACTGTGATAGTAACACTGGCAGAGGAGGACGGCGAGGAGGGGATCCCACTGGCAAGGTGAGCTTGATTCGTGACCACCACCATCAGCATGAAGGCTCCGTTCCTCTCATAGTCGACTGGCTGCACATATGCACACAAACACAAAGGTTTCTTAAAACTTCGATGAACTTGGTTGTGTTCCAACAACATAAAGGTGATTTTAGATCTAGTAACATAAGCAAGAAGCTTTTTTGTTAGAGGAAACATGAAACAGCAAAAACCATTTCACCTAAAAGACATTCAATTCAACTCTTCTCAGGCTGAATGGCCTGAAAGAGACTCCAGAAGTGTTAGAAGAGGAACAGAAAGTGACTCAGTTTGAGTTAAAAGATGAAGTGAACCCTGGAGTAAAGGTTAGGAGTTGACAAGTGTGAACCCTGGAGTAAAGGTTAGGAGTTGACAAGTGTGAGAGGATCAGCTGTTTCGTGGATAGTGTGGTGTGCCGAACCACAAAGAGGCTGAAATACATGTCTAAGGATACCAAGGGCTTTATGCATGCAAAATACAAGTTTATGCATGATATATATATTAATATGGGAGCTATTCACCTGTGTTGGGTTGCAATATCCTGCTTCTTGGATTACCACGCAAAATAAGCTTTTTCCTGGTCTATCATTTCAGTCAGTATGGTTTAACACATTCAGAAATAATGTGTCAAGTATTCATTGTAATAGTGACAAACAATTCATTTCAATGAATAATTGAGACACATTAGTTTCTAGCAGTTTAAATTATAATTTGTATGATTCCTTAAATGGAATAGGTTTTAATAAGACATGCACCAATAATAATAATTTAAAAAAAAACCTCTCCCAAATAATGCTGCAAACTATACAGAGAACCGTCTCATTTGGTAAACTATAATATTGGTTGCAATTAACAACAGATGTTATATTAAACTGCTATTTATTTTCAGATATAATAATTTCACCCAAATAAATGTTTGTATACTCAGTTGCACATATAAGGTTGGTTTCATTAACCACTTGTCTTCATGGCAAATTTATTTAAACATACAAATATAATTAACAGTAAATAAGCTCCTTTCTAGTGTTTATTTTTATTTTTTTACATCGAGTGACTTTCCTGAGGTAAATGCAACGTTAAGTGGCGTCGTTCACAAGCTGTTTTATTGACATCTTTCCACAGTTGAAAATGACCGATATTGAAAATAATAGCTTTTATTGGCCAATACATAGGTATATCTAGTTTTAATCTATATTAAGTATGGAGATTTTAATTGTAGTAAATTATATTGTCATGATTTTGATAAAGATAAGGTCATATGAAATGGCAATTTGAGTGAGGAAACATTCGAGCAATCATCTTTTAGTAGAAATGTTGTATTTTAAAAACGTATTCCAGGTAAAGCTGCTCCATGTCTGAAGAATCAGTGATGGGATAGATGACTGATAGTGGATGAGAAGATTTCACACATGAGAGATTTCAATGTTTGAGTATGCAGAGTTTGAGAACAAATCAAAAGATCAGCAGCCTGAGAACCAAGAATAATGTTTACAATGTAACCAACAAAAGACACACCCACCTTAACCACTATGACCCTTCCGTCGTTGGTGATCTCATCAGTGCGTATGGCGAAATGGCCCATTGGATCTCCTCCTGTAATCCTATAGACACCATTCCAGTTGGGTGTATGAGGCTGATCCTTGTCTCTGACAGTCAAATTGGCCACGACCACACCCACAGCGTTCTCTGGGACCTCTCCAAGGAACTAAGAGGAAGTGATGACACGTAAATAAAACCAGACACTCAAGTTCTTTTAAAACAAATACATAATTTTTTTTAAATACATGTATTACAGGGACAATTGACTTAGAGGAACTTGAAGTTCAGAGGCTTGTTCAAGGCACAATGGTGCTGGTACATGCATGGGTTATTAGGGAAAAAAATCAATTAAGGTTTTGCTCTTGGACTCATAGCTTTTTGGGGATGGCTTCAGAGTAACACAATATAGTTCAAGTTAGCATTACAGACAGTGTTAGGGCTAAGTTTTAAATCTGGTTTGTTACACGAGGCTCTTGAAAGAATATCACACACTCTACTAGCTATACCAACAGCCCAAGGTGCAAATGTGCGGCAGGCTGTAGCACACAAACACAAGCTCATTACAGCTCAGTAATCTGCAGTTTAAAGGGGTTATGAAGTGTGTCTGCCAGATGCTGTTTACTGTAATGGCATCACCATGCAGCAGAGACTACAGCCAAATACACACTGCTACATGCTCAGAAGAGACCAGTGCTCCAGTGGAGGCTAACTGTAGCTTCCCAAGATACAGGCTATTTATAATTTACACTGAGGTCAAGCTCCTCGTAGAGTAGCCAGTTGCTTGAAAAACTAGGTAGCTACATTTCAAGCTACTAACAGAAGCTGTAAACAAGCAAACTAATACTTAGATATTAGAGTAATAGTAGCACAGTTAGCTACTTGAAAAAAGTAGCTTGCCACAACACAAGCTAGGCTACTAACAAAAGTGCTACTATAGCAACGGACAAATTAGCTATTCTTAGCTAGACTAAAATATACAAATATGCTAACAAGGAATAGTTAGCTATTAAATTATTTGGCTATTTGAAAAGTAGTTTGCTACTAATACAAACTAATTAGCTATTCTTAAAGTAGTCTGCTACAAGGAAGTAGTTTGACACTACAAGCTACTATACTAATAAGCACTAATAAGTAGTAGGCCTAAGCTACTTGAGAAAGTTGTTTTCTACACTACAAACCACTAACAAAAAGCCGCTACACTAATATAGATTGATTATGTCACTATCTGGTGACAGAAGAATAACCAATTAATCTACATTAAAAGGTTGAAGATATTAAAAGTTAGCTTCACTACAATGAACAGGCAATCCAACAATTCAGTAGTTAGCTTTGCACCAAGCTACTAAAAAAAAGAAACTACACTGAAGCTATGCAAGGCGCCAGAATTTGTTAATATGCTGTACAACCATAGGCATAATTTGCAGGGGACATGTCCCCACTACTTTTTGCCAGGGTCAATATTGTCCCCACCACTTTTTTGAAACATCTCACTGCACATATATACCTAATGCAACTGAAATGTATCCAGTTGATGTACTTATTTAAGTTTGTCTTTAATAAGAGGTGATCTGACACTGTAATGTGTCATTTTTTAAAATCATGCGGAGTGTTTGTTGCTTATGTAATCAGTTGTGGACCGTCCTCTTTTGGCTTCACACAGACGAGTGCGTCAATCTATCGCTTAATGCTGTTGCGGAGACTCTCTATTCTTTCTGGTGAAATCACAAAACAAAATGTACACAAACGTGTCCCTGCACTTGATATACAATCACTGATAAACAACATCAATGATCACATTTTAATGAGGAAAAAAACTACACAAGGGTGGATTAGAACCCGGAACCTCTGCCTAACAAAAGTTCTACCACCAGATCAAGAGTGAATACAAATGGTGATTGCAGATCTATGGGTTTATTTACTATTGTGAAGAAGCTCGGGACTAACAATATATTGTATTATAGTAGATGTAAGAATACAAACTAATCACATTAGACACACACTCCTGTCCCACCTACTTTTTAAAACAAAGTTACTGTGTACATATACCAAAATAACAACATATATAACAGTTAAAGTCATGATTAACCACACTGGAACAGGAACGGTTTAACTGAATTCTTAGAATGTTTAGAATGTTAGGAGAGTATGTCTGATTATTTCCTGAGTTTGCTCGATTATAAATGCGACTAAAAGTAGCTCATCAAATGTTTTTAAATTTCAGAAAAATATTTAAATTAATATCAGTGCTACATTAATAGCAACTCCCTTACCACTGGCAAAGACGTTTCAGATACTTGAAAAAAAGAAAAAAAAAAGATGGTTGTTTATTTTCATGGTTTATTAGTTCAAATCGTAGAAAGGAGAGAATGATAGAGAGACAGCGACAGAGCGAGTAATATCTACTGGCGGTTGTGATGAAAACATCACAGGGCCGTCCCGCCTCTCCGGCTGCACGCTGTCTGGGATGCACAGCTGCATTTACTGATAAGCAGAAATACACTCTGTTCAGATCAAACAAATGTGCTGTGTCCCTTCCAGGACGGGGTGCAAGAGACCAGTAGAGGACAGGACAGTAGACGACATGATTGAGTGACTGATTGATCTGTGCAAAATCAGAGTCCGCTTTCTCTATAGGCTGCTGCTTCCAGTTTGATAAAAAAAAAAAATCCTCTGGAGGCTAGTTCAATCATTTTCAAGAGTTTGAAATTGCGTGTGTGTGTGTGTGTGTGTGGAGCCATGTTGCAAAGAAGAGGGAAGGAATGTGATAATTGTTTATGATTTGTGGATTACGTTGGTGGGAAGTTGAGTGGGAAGAAATTTAGAGGATAGGCAACTAGATTTCCCTAACCCCACCCCCCACCCCTGGTGTTTTAGAACCAAGGGCAACATTTGAGCAACATTATCTTTAAATATATGTAAAGAAATAATTCATTAAAAAAGTAGGACCATCTTCATATTAGATGCAGTAGTTTGATGTTGACAAGTGACAGAAATTAATTAGAATAATGGATAGACGTCTTTCATCAATATTCAGTGCATTTCAAGTCAGGCAAGCTCGTTGGAAGATTTAAAGATATTCATTACTAGTAACACTATCCATATTTAATGACAGACTTGTCCAATATTCTTTTTTTTTTTTATCTCACTTCAGTCAAAAGTTTGCATTAGAATTTTTGTAAACAGCTGTCTTAAAAAAAATAGTGATTTGGTTTGTGGAATATTTTTATTTATTTATACTTATTTAAATAAATTTGTATTACAAAAGCCCTAGAGCACATTTTGCTGAGTTGTACTAAGACACAGACATATTGATACAAAAATAAATATTGATATACAAAACAGAAGTGTTACTTGTGTAAAAACAAAACAAAAAAAAACTTTTAATTTATAGGATTCAGCAAAAAATTTATCAAGAAAAAATACAGTATTAGGATCTGAGGTGAGATTTAGAGACTATATAAAAATAAAAATAGAGACTAGAGAGAAACAAAAACCTCTACACTGAGCTATGATGAAAAACATGACTACAGAGACGTGATTTTATGGCGTCCTAAGGAAAATAGATACCATACCATCACAGAACATAAACATTAATGCCTCACAAGGACTATAAAGCCTGTGGTATATTTATGTTGTTTCATGTGGCGAAGAACTCTCAGGTCCACTGTCTTCATCATCTTCTTGTAAACCACCACTACCACCTTCATCATCATCATCATAATTGTCATTTCAGTCATTGTGGTGCTTCAAAACAGTGAGTGATCAGTTGTACGCATAAATGCGTACTTAAGTACTTAAAATGCAGTACTATTTTGCTTTACTCTCGAGAACCGACGGCTCTTTCCATATTCATGTGGTTTTTACATGAATAAAACATCCGGCTGTCTTCAAATTGGAAGCGATATATCTGCTAGGTTTACACCCCCTCAAGCAATTTCGCTTAATTAGCTTGCTTACGTTCGTGAGGGTCTCCTACAGCTAGATGTATACTGCTTCATGCCTCTGTCAAATGCAAATAATCACAGAACATTTCTACCATACTCAGTCTGTGTGGGTGAATGAGAGAGAGAGAGAGAGATAGGATGGATGAAAAACAAAACAAATTTGTTCTAGCACATAACTTATGAATTCTGCTTGAAAGATGGTGAGTATGTGCTTTAGAGTTCTGCTTTGTCTGTCGCAAACACGCAATTGGAAGAAGCACAAGGCCAATTCCACGGCCCGAAGCCATAAAGTGCAGAAGTTGATTCCGATGTAAATATTCTCAGCTTTAAAGCTTCATTTGAATACAATGTTTGTCTGCGTTTAACTCTGAAAGGATTTCAATGAATTTCAGACACAAGGAAATCAATTTGCTGTCTACCCTCCACTGTCAAGGTGTTTGATAGTTTTGCTCTTTCTCTTTCTTCCCAGTGTACTATTTCACACTAAAAAACAGATTCAGCAAGTCTCTCACAAACCGCTGACTGAATCAACAAACCCTCACAAGTGTCAGGTCGTGCGAGCCTGTCGTAAACCAGTTGTGGGTAATTTTCTCTCGGCTCAGTGATATGTGACACAAGTGTTTGTTATTGGGAGCGAGAGCATGTGCTGAGTGTGGGACTTAATTGCTGGTGTCATCTGGGTTAACTTGCTCTGTTAGGACCTGTCATACGCAACTTGCTCTGTTAGGACCTGTCATACGCATCGAGCTAAGACAAGACAACCCGACCGCCGGAGTTGTGCTTCAGCTGCACTGTATAATTATGGACACCGCAATGGACAAGGACGTGGACGCTATAGAGCTCAAGCCTGCGCGGAGAAGAAAAAAAAAAACTTTCGAAACTTGACAATTTCAGAAAGTATCAAGAGTAATCAAGTGGGTGGATGAGCAATGAGTTCATTTGATTTTAGTCTTGCTTTCAATTTCGCTCTGTTTTCCCTTCACTGTTCATTCAGACAGAGTCTAATGCACGGATGAGAGATTCTTGGTGTGTATTACTTAGGGGAGGTGTCAAGAAAAGATGGATGGAGGTCTGTCCTGCGTCTCTCCCTCCCAACTCTCCATCTCAGTCTGGACCGTAAGCGTTGCTAGACTCTATTTTAAATCTGCGATTAACTAAGCTGTCTGCACCCTTAAAAATGTGTGATTGTGTGATCTCTCTTCACGTTACTTGAAACCAGCAGCTATCTGAAGCTGTTTGCTGTGAACCCTCATTAAACAACTTTAAAGTTTGCTACATTTGGTATTATCCTCTTTCTAAAAAATAATTGTCAATCAAACAAGTTTTGAACTTCTTGGACTTAAAGGGGTATAAAGTATGGAAGCTTGTTTCCGCAACTGAATAAAACAATATAAAAGGTAATTGCGACTTTTTATCTCACAAATCAAACTTTTTTTTCCTCACAATTAAGATTTTTTTTCTCAGAACTACGTGATATTAGATCACAATAGTCAGAATTGCGAGATATAAACTCGCAATTTTGAGTTATAAAGTATAATTCTGAGGAATTATAGAACTTTTTTCTCAGTTGCGAGTTTCTATCTCACAATTCGGACTTTATAACTCGCAATTGCGAGTTTATATCTCGCAATTCTGAATTGTCAATATTATTATTAATTATTATTATTATTAATATGTATTCTAGCTAATCAGAGGACTCTGTAGTCTTGCAAGGGTACCATAGTAAGGGACAGCTATGTACAAACAGCGTCGAGTGGAGAAGGAGACAGAGCGAACGAAGCGGAATATTACAGAGCGCAAACAATTGCAAATGTCTGTCAAGCAAAGGGTTTGAATATTTTTTTTTTGTTCAAAAACTGTTCGCTATTGTTGTGTGAGGTGTGATTTTCAGTAGTAAATTACAAAAATAAAATTTTCGTTTTTGAAATTCTCTAGTTTATTGTACATTTTTCACTCATACTTCCTTTATAAACACATTACATGCATGCTTATGGTAGCCTAGGGTCTTCTGAATCCATAGATACCAAACACATGGGACCAAACACATACCCATCTCCATTACATACATGGTTTATAAGCCCAAATGTAAAAATAGAGAAAACGGACCAAAAAGGGCTTAGTCCCCAGAAGGTTAAAATAATAATTATTATTATTACGCATACAGTTACCAGCACCCACCACCCCCAAAATATATATTTTTTTCTTGGATTTACACGATTCACGATTGTAACTTCTCTGTAAACTGCTCGATTCATTTGATTTACTTTAACAATATCTTTAAGCTTTGAAGCTTGAAAGACTTTCAGTGCAGGGACAGAAATCTCTCGGGTTTCATTAAACAATACGTTCATTCCTTTCGAAGATGAATGAAAGTCTTATGGTTTTAGAATGACATGAGGGTGACTAAATAATGACAGCATTTTTATTTGTGGGCGAACTATCCATTTAACAAAGGAAACATTCGTCTGAGTCGCATCAGCTCAAGCTCAGGCAAGGGGCGATGGGTTGTGACCCTGAGAAAAACCTTTGACCTTGACCCTGTGATTGCTTGCGGCCATAAGCAATAGGCAGTCTCTACCCCTGTCAGCACATCACATCTCAAACCCACCAACAACAGCAGCCAAACGCTTGACATGGGCGGAGAGACCTGTCCACAAACATCTAGTCCTCAAAAACAACATTTAAGAATAAAATGACACCAATTAAAATGAACAGCAAGATCGTCTGATGCCAGATGATAGATGTCACACTGATTCACTAAGTATCGTTTGGCCTTCAAATAAATATTACAGGTAGAAAAAAATGTGCAAAATAATTCAGAATGCTTCAGCATCAGACGCTGAGGCGGAGGCCTGGGGATATTACTTAATGAGAGAGAGAACGCAAGGGCACCAGAGATGAGCGCTGCGAGAGAGCGATAAAAGAGGGATGGCAGATAGCAGGAAATAAATGGAAACGGAGAGAGAGATAGACAACGAAAGCCAGAGAGAAGGATCGAGGGAAGGAGATAAATGGTTAAGCGGAGAAGGAAGGAGAGAGAGATGAATGCTGACAGAAACAAACACTGGTAAATGTGGGAAGAGAGGTGTAGAGATACAGAGATAAAGAAAACAGGAGATGGAGGATGTAGAGAAGGAGAAAAGAGAGAAAAAAAATGAGTGGCTGAGGGGGGATTGAAGCCAGATGCCTGAAGAGGAACTACAGTCACCTAAGGGGCAGGGTTGGCATGAGGACAGGAGGGAGAGAGAGAGAGAGAGAGAGAGAGAGAGAGAGAGATCACATCCCTCTCTTTCCCTACACCCTCCATTTCACTCCATCTCTTCCCTCATCACCTCCCAGAATTCTTTGCTCTTGAATCTCTCTTTCTTTCACAGCTCCAGTAGGTTTCTCCAGCTGTCAGACAGTATTGTGTGAATTAAATGAGTATCAAGACACTGTTAGAATTCAGAAATCGGGGTAATGAGAAGTGGATGCGTCCAAACAGGCAGACTACAGCTCTGTTCCAAAACCTCCTCTAACAAGGCTGCATTCTAATCATCATGGCACCTCATAACTTCATGATTTGGAACACATAAGCAGCAACTGTCAGTGCCATGCAAAAAAAAAAAAAAAAAAAGACGAAGGGGGAACTGGCTCTCATTTGTAAATGTTTTCTATAGAATTTGATGTTAGTAGAATGATACTCTAATATGCATAAAATCTGACCAATGCATTGTTTTTTATTAATATCTATATTTTAAGGCTTTTACAGAGGTGTTTATTTACATTTGTCAGATTCTTATACAAGATTTCAATCCTAAAACATGGTGAATTAAAAAAAATTTCTGTCTGTTGACAATTTTCTTTTCTTTTTGTTCTTTTTTTTTTCTTTATGGATAAAAAGAGATATAACACATCCCCTCTGTAAAACCTTTGACTAATATGTCAACAAGAATTTTGAACCTGGCTTTATTCACTGTTCAGATTTCTGTTCTGGAAATGTACGCAAATCAGTGATTTAATAAGAAATTCAATGTATCTGCATGTTTAACCATAACGTTTCAGAAAACTTAAAATGCAAAGAAATGCAATTATTGATGTAATCAACTGGGGTATGGTGATATCCATATCTAAGTTTTTACCATATTCACCTGTATTTTTTAAAAGTATTTTTAATGGACACTTTTCAGTAATGAATGAAATACAGGTTTATTTATAATCATCATTTTTAATTCCAGCCTTCTGGAAGAGTCTTTGTGTATATAGTACACATATGATGAGTTATATAGGCAGCTCACAAGGGCTTGGAACACATTATATGGTATGTAAATGCTCTCTGTTTAAATTGTAGGATACTCACCATTTTAGCATCCAGCTCTGGCGGGTTGTCGTTGATGTCAGAAATGCTAATGAGGGCCGTGGCGGTGTTGGACAGGCCAAAGTTCAGGCTGCCCTCCATATCGGTGGCCTGCACGATGATGGTGTACTGAGGCACTTTCTGAAACAACACAGAACATGTCCATTTCAATCAACTGAACACACACAGGTAAATGAGGACTGCAGATACAAAGATTTTATGCATTTTTAGAATTAAAACAATAAGGGGGAAAAAAATCTAGTTTATGATGTTTATTAATGAACAAGTTTTTTGATTCTTTCCTTTTTACTGATAACACGTTTCAATTCTGGAAACGACTGTACAGAAATGATATGGTAATCCTAAGGTAGAATGATACATACAATAGTCCTAAATGAAATGGTAATGGTATAGTAGTACACTATACTGTAACTATAATTTGCTTTTATTCTCATATATGTTTTGTTATGTGCTTTTGTCTTTTTTTATTAGTTCTTTATATTTACATTTAGCTTTAGTTTATTTTTTAATTACAGTTTTAGTTTTTTGTAATTATAGTACTTTAACTTATTTTATTTCAATTAGCTGCAAAGGAAACATTCTAAATTCTGATTAATTATATACGCTTTTCGTCTAATTATATTTTATTTCAGCTTCATTTAAATAAATACTTTTTTAAATAGGCCAAAAATTAAACTTGATCAAGGTATTTGGGCAAAAAGTAACAGTTTCATTATACAAACTGTTAAATTAAATTTAAATTATGTTTTAGTAACTTTTTAAGCACCCACTGACATTATAAAAAAAAATAATATGAAAAGAATCTTGAATTAATCCACAAATAAATTATGATTTATAATATGTAAATATGAAAAGTAGATTTGCATTTCATGTGACAGAACATTTACTGATTAAAATATAAATTAAGTATGTTATTATTAAAATAACAATAACCATCTTTAAATTAAGCATATGTCTTGATAATTAAATGAACAACTAAATTGCGTTTGTTACATGGCTCTCTATAATAAATTATTCTGATTGGTCAATCACAGCATTTATTCACTGTTGTACCTGAATATGTTTTATCTTGATTCATACAAATGCACTAGTGCCATCTTACTTTCATTTATTGATTGCATTGAAAAAACACATCAGTTCAGTATTATCATCACTGTAATATTGTTGCACCTTGTCAGGGTTTATTTTGTTTCTGATTGTACATTATCTCTTACATATAATGAACAAAAAGCAAGTTACAGCACAGTGTATATCCTCAGAATATTCCCGCATATGCATAATACATCACAACAAATACAACATTTATGGATAACAATGTAGAAATTAAACTTAGCAGCATGATTTTTCTTAATTTAAAGTGTGCATTTGCTTCCTCAACCTCACATTCTCTGCGTTTGTTGTGGCCGCGGAGACGCCCTTAATAATACACATAAAAGATTATTAAATTCCATAATGCACTTTCATCATCAGACTCAGACCCCTATAGTCGTAAGCGGTCCGCCTTCAAACATGCTTCTCATTACGGGTTTTGTTTAAACTCTCGTTCTCAGTCAGACGGGGGACACAATTGCCGTTAAACAGCCCATAAAGTAACAATACTGTGCATTTTAATTTCAGCGATAAAAAGTATCACCGTATGCTGGCACAAGTCTACTTCAATGACATGTTTTTTTTTTCCTCGGCTATATTTCTCCTCTCAAGGCATGGCGGGCCAAATCAAAGGTCATCACGGGCCAACTTTGGCTCGCGGGCTTGGGCATCTCTGGTCTAGAAGTTTGGCATCTAAGCCTGAACAAAGCCATCTTACAAAGACTTTGAGACTGTATATTTGGGGAATGGCAGCTCTTTGTGTTTGTCTGGGGATACGTCTGTCTGTCTGTCTGACTGTCTGTCTGCTTGTCTGCAGGCTTTTCTGTTAATTAGGACAAGAGGCTACTGTGAGCTTTGTTCTGCTTTTATACTTTGTATTTATGGAAAGATACACACCCACACGCATACGCACACAGATAATCAGTGCGCGAAAACAACTCTTCATCAACGGACATGAACCAGCCTACAGTATTTGTAACCACGGATGAAAAGCAGGGGTTGCGAGGGCAACAGATGGGTAGAAACATGCGAGCGCACACACACACATCGAAGTGTTTGTTGTTGCATGGCCAACATTCCTTTGGGCACAGATCTGAAACTGTGCCCCTGTCCATGCTCGGGTGAATCTGACTCCAGTTCGTCCACACTGGGAGGAGGCAGAGAGCTGAGCCTGAGCCAAAGCCTCTCCTCTGCCTCTTTCAGCTCTAGCCGAATTTAATCCGGTTGGCCGAAAGCCTTCTGTTGTTGCAGACAGGAAGTAGGGGGAGTCAAGGACGAGTCAGTGTCCCACTGAGACCGGTCTGGGGGACGGGTGTCTTGGAGGGAGGTGTCTGACTGCTGCTGTAAAGCAATGGATACCCTCACAAGACCTTGGAGATCCTGATGGGTTTAGCTTCCTTTTGTTTTAGGAGATGACTGAACATGGGACATACATTTGATCAGAACTAAACATTGCGGGGAAATGCCTTCTCTACGTTCCAGCATAGCACTGCCTATAGGCAGCATCATTATGTTGCCTTCTAAAATATCTTTAAGATATTGTCTCCCAAGATATGACTTTTTCATGTTTTTGAATTATGTCTCTTGTCTCTTTTTTTTTGGGTAACCATTATATATATATTTAAGGGTTATTTGATGAATAGAAAGTTCAAAAGAATATTTTGTAACATTATAAATGTCCTCATTGTCACTTCTGATAAATTTAATGCAGCACTGGAGTTTTTTTTAACTAAACCACATTTTTGAAAAGGTAATGTATATATAAAGTATTATCCATAAAAAAGCATTATTGATCGATATTTTTTATGACACATGAGTGGGTGCCTATGTAGAGCATTCCAAATCGGTCACCTAGGAGGTTCCATTTTAGTTATGATGCCTTATTATTTAAAAAAATAAAAAAATAAATTTGCAGGCAGTATTAGGAAGAAGGAAGGCATCAAGACATCAATGTTTGAGTAGCATCCTGTCTACTAAGATGCCATAATTTTGTCTGGTGAAGGCAGCATAGCATGTGTCTTTCTCTGTCTACGATATCCCACAATCCTCTGCATATGATTCAGCTGTTGGTAGAAGCTTCAACGTAGAAAAAAAGGTACATCGATTCATAAATATCCATTTTTTCATGTTCTGATACCATTTCTACTATGAAATATTCAATGTAGTCAATACATATTCATTTGGTTATCTTTAGTGCTCATTTGAATTTGTTCTAGCTCATTTGATGTGGCTGTGTGATGCCTGGAAGCCTGTCTTGAAACCAGTTTCCTTAATGGGAAACTTCATACAAAAACTTTATAATAACTGACTGACAGGACAGGTTTAAGCTGAGTCTTTCATTCTATCCTTCTGTCTATCCATTCATATTTCTCTCTCCCTCAGGTAGTTGTATTTAAGAGACAGGTCAGGGACTGGCTCACTGTTTTAAAGCACTTAAAGAACTGCAGAGTGCCGCAGACACACTGAGAGTCATTAAAACCTGCGTCTTCTCGTTAATATCGCCCAGTTCGGCTCTATTAATGAGAGCTCAATAGCGGCTGACCTTTATTAACACCATAATGAAATATCAATACTGTCTCCTCTGGTTATGCTCTGCAGAGAACAAGAGAAACAAATCAGTGTGTAATTAATCTCGCACACTTTTCATACAGAGCCGGCTGCGGGGATGGGAACGTGACACCAAGAGACCAGCTTAAACACATTTCCAGTCCTGAAGAGAATGTAAAGCGATTACACCTCAGGACAGCTGGCAGAATCTTGGCGACTTGAGAGTAGATCCAACGAGAGACGAGTTTCATCCATACAGACTCTCACACGCTTGAGTCGACCGTCATGAGGAGCATTTCACAGCCCAACGGGCCCTGACCTCACCTCTCCCCGACACATCACTCGCTCCCTCGGGAGAGAAGGGAAGCGGAGAGGTGATAAGGGGAAGGTGAGGAGGAAAGCGACGGTGGAGGAGATGAAAGTGGAGAGAGTGCAACCAGAAGTTATGATTCTCCTCATCTCCCACATACAGGAAGCTTTGGATCATCTGGGAATGACTGGGACACACACACACTTCACACTGATCGATTCCCTAATCAGGCGAGGCAGAGTGGACACGTTTTAACCCAGACCTGACACAACTAGGCAAGCACCCACACACACACACACACACACACACGCACACAGACCACATGGCCTCTGGCAGAGACAAGAGACAGGTAATGAAAAGCAACAGCCTGGACAATCTGGCTCGAACAGATTCACAGAGCTGCTGAGACAGACATGCAGGGCTTTTAACACACACACACACACACACACACACACACACACACACACACACACACACACACACACACACACACACACACACACACACACACACACACACACACCACACACCACACACCACACACCACACCACACACACAACACACAACACACACACAGCAGAACATTTAAGCGCTTTGGTTTTATGTGATTCAAATCCGTGACCAAACATTGTGATACATCATGACATCTGAGAAATGAAAAGAACATTTGCGCTACATTAAGTTAAATTGCACCATGGGATTTAAAGGGATAGTTCAGGTATAAATTCAAATTCCATCACTCACGTCCATCATGACTCATCCTCATGTCTTAAATTGTATGACTTTCTGTCTTTTGTGGAACACAAAAGAAGAGGTTTATAACAGATTGTCCAAGCTGCTCTTTTCTAGTGGTCAGCTTATATAGATTTTCTTTTATGGTAAACAATAAAAGTCCTTATTGGCAAAACAGAAAAACGTATCGGCTAATGCTAATAATAAAAAATAAGTAGATATATTGGCCTCTTTTCCAAGCAATTTACTTTAATTTCAGTCTTATTCCTCACACAAAGCAATCATATGACTTCAGAAGAAATTATAAATAATTATATCAAAATGACCAATAATAATAAACATGAATATATTAACAATAATAATAATAGTACTTTCATAATAATAATTATGGTAACATGTTAGTTTATAGTCCAATCCTCACTATTAACTAGTTGCTTGTTAGCATATTATGCATATTACTAGGATATTTTCTGTTTATTAGTACTTATAAAGCACATATTTATGCTTTAATTTGCATGACTATATCCAACATTCCTTAATCCTGCCCAATTCCTAAACTTAACTACCTCACTAACTATTAATAAGCAATAAATAGGAATATATAACTTTTTAGGTAAAAGTCATAGTTAGTTAATAGTGAGAACTGGAACTCTAATCTAAAATGTGACCATTATTATTATTATTATTAATAATAAAGAAAAAAATATTAAAACAAAATAAGAAACATTATTATTGTAAAAGATTAAATAAATAAAAAGAGCACAACGGTAAAATTACAATACCAATATTTATGGCTGTCGTACACTGTTCATTTTCAAACATTAAAGCATTAAACTTTTATTTTGGCGAATGCTTTTTGTCCTATTGCAGCTTGACAGTCCCACCTTCATTGTATAGAAATGAGCATGAAGATTCTTCCAAACTTCTCCTTTTGTGTTCCACAGAGGGAAATAAGCCATAAGGGTTTGGAAGGTCATGAGGGTGAATAAATGATTCATTTTAACTTCTGTCTGCAGAATTATGCCTTTCCCAAACCCATTAAAATACACACAACCAATTCCATTTAATTCCTGTGTGATATTATAGATTCATGCTATTAAAGAGAAAAGAGACAGAAACGGGCCAGGCTGCTTGTAAAGTGCATAAGATGGACATATTTGCCATGAGGGGCATAAGACAAGATGACAGTTGCAGTAAAAGGCACGGTGTGCAGAAAGACGTGGAGAGGGGCTGCTTGTTAGCTGCTGTAATCAGACAGGTGATGGCGAGCAGGTTAAGAGGTGTGTAGAGGTGATGGGGTCTCGGTGTGAGAGGGTAATTGGTATTCAGACCTTATCAGATGTGTGTGACATTAAAGTGAATGTGAACTCCCACCATTGCAAGCGACTGCACCAGGCTTCTTCAACCCACTAATTACTGCATAAATATTCCAATTAGTCTACAGGTACTGATGGAGGAGGATTGCGCTCCTGATGAGAAAAAGTGTGTGTGAAGGAGACAGATGGAAATGGAGAGAGGTAAATGTTAGGATGGGTATATGTGTGTGTAGACAGCTACCCATCTCCCATGCGCCGCCTGTTGTGTACAACATTGAAATGGGGGAGCATATTCATGTAAGACCACTAATCTAAACACTAAGTGGACATACAAACAGCAATTCCTCAGTCTATTTAACAATATTATTGCTTTCCATAATCTTTGACGCGTTTTTTCCTCTACGGCCGACGTGCTGCGACTGAAGAAAACTTCTTATGTTTTTAAGAAAGCATCTTCATCAGTTTGCAACATGTGCTGCATATGCTCACAACACAACCAAAAAGTAAGGGACAAAAGATGTTTTGAAAAAACAAATACCGAACATTACTATTGTTAAATATTATTATAATTTAAAATAACCGTTTTCTAATTCAATATATTTAAAAAAGCTAATTCAGTCTTCAGTGTCACATGATCCTTCAGATATCATTCTATTATGATGATTTCCGACTCAAGAAACCATTTTTTTTTTTTTGCAGGATACTGTGATGAATATAAAGTTCAAAAGAACAGCATTTGTTTGAAATAGAAATCTTTTGTAACATTAACAATGTCTTTACTGCCACTTTTGATCAATTTTAATGCATCTTTGCTGAATAAAAGTTTTGAACGGTATTTACTGTATAACTCACACAAGTACTCAATGCGATAGTTCTCACAAATACTAAACGCTGTCATCATTTACTCAGACCCTTTTGGTATTACTCAACTATTATGTTGTTCCAAGCCTCTAGTGATCATTTACATTTGTGAAAATTGCAAATTTTGAGAATGCTTTTACTTTTTTCGTCTTTTTTGGAGCTTGTCAGTATAAATCACCATTCGCCATCATTGAATGGAAAACAGAAGCTTGGACATTCTGTCCAACAACACCATCTTTTGTGTTTCATGGAAGGAAAAGTTATGTGGGTTTGGAACGACATGAGGGTGAGTGAATAATGACAGAATATCCATTTTTGGGTGAACTGTTCCTTTCAGTCTCGTCCAACGACGTCTTCACTGACAGAGAATGTGATGCTGAAAATCTTCCAAATGTTCCCATTTGCGATGTGGCTTTGTAAACACATAAGACTGTCCTAGTTCTAATTAGAGAGCACAGGTGGAAGAGAGCGTTAGATTAATGAGGGTCGTTCTCTGGTCCTGAGAGGAGGACAGATTACCTGCCGGCAGAAAGCACCACGACCCACATTCATGCTCCTGAAGAGACCTTCTCAGTCTGTCTTAGTCATCGGATTAGCAGGAGTCACTGCTCCAGGTATAGACTTATGATAACTTGTCAGACAGAAAATAGCAAATCTTGAGATGACAGCAAACGTCATCTAACGTGGCATGAAGGGTAGAGAACTTTATGCGCCAAGTGAAACAAGATGCCAAAGGAATAAAGATGACGGCTGTAATAGAACTGTAGTGCAAAAACCCCTTAAGCAAGGGGAAAAAGCTTATTTCAATAAAACTCCACCAACAGTGATTTGATACAAGCCACTAATGTTCACTAGGTTATTTAATAACAATACAACAACAACTGTTTGAATTATTATTATTATTAAAAGTAACCTCTTATAAACTGTCCTTTCATGCAGACATCCTTCTTTTATATATAGCAAACCTCATTTCATCGTCACCGCCAATCCTCATGATTTATGAATCATTTGGCAAATTCTCTGGTTACAAATTGAATCTTCAAAAGAGCGAATTGTTCCCTATAAATTTAGCAGCTGAGACGCTTTCCTGACATCCTTTCCCCTTTATGTGGGCTCAGGAAGGATTCAGATATCTAGGAGTATGTATCACTAAGTCAGTCACAGCTACATTTAGAGAAAAAAAAATTTAATTGGTTGTTTTAATTGATGTTTATAAGGTAGATATAGAGAGACGGTCCTCTCTTCCAACATCGCTAATTGGTCATATTAACTTAGTTAAAATGACAATTTTGCCAATATGTTTATATTTCTTTCAGCATATACACATTCTCATTAACAAGTCATTTTTTGTCACTCTAAATCAGACAACTCACTCTTTTTGTGGGGTGGCAAATGTGCACGGGTTCTCGAACTCCCAAAGTCCAAACGGTGCCTCGCTTTACCAAATTGTCAACAGTATTACTGGGCCTGTAATATCCCTAATAATATATTGTGTGATCAGCAATATGGTTTCAGGGCTAATCGGACAACTTCACATGCACTTATTCAATTTATGGAAGAAATAACAACAGCAATAGAACAAAAAAAATATGGAGTGGGGATATTCTTGGATCTTAAGAAGGCATTTGATACAGTAGACCACAATTTTTTGATTATGAAATTACACAAATATGGAATTAGGGGGACTGCACTTTCTTGGTTAAATAGCTACTTACATAATCGACAACAATATGTTGAATTGCAAAACCATAATTCGAAGATGAAGAAAATCACCTGTGGGGTCCCCCAGGGGTCAGTGCTGGGTCCATTGTTGTTTAATTTGTATATAAATAATATATGGGAGGTGTCAAAAATACTGAAAACCATTTTATTTGCTGATGATACTAATTTAATTTGCTCTGGGGGAAATCTGGAACAACTCTTGGATACAGTGGAAAATGAATTAAAAAAGATGAAGAGCTGGTTTGATGCAAACAAGCTAACACTGAACTTAAGTAAAACTAAATTTATAATTTTTGGTAATCGTGACACAACCTTAAATAAAAAACTTATGATAAATGGTATTGAAATAGAAAGAGTAAAAGAACTTAAATTTCTGGGAGTAATAATTGATGAAAAATTATGTTGGAAGCCACATATACACTATATAAAGGCCAAAATAGCCAAATCAATTGCTATATTATATAAAACCAGTTATCTATTAAATCAACAAACATTGTATACGTTGTATTGTACCTTCATACTGCCATACATTACTTACTGTTTGGAAGTATGGGGAAACACTTACAAAACCAACACTGAACCTATATTTATCCTTCAAAAGAGAGCCTTAAGAATTATAAATAAAACCACTTATAGAGCACCAACTACTCCACTGTTTATTAAATTAAAAGCACTAAAATTTAGAGATATTGTCGACTTCAAAACTGCACAAATCATGTACAAAATAAATAATCAAGAGCTATCGAACAGTATTCAAGGGTTGTTTCAGATGAGAGAGAGCAAACATCACTTAAGAGGAAAATTTGTATTTAAAAAGCAATGTATAAGAACAAATTCTAAATATCACTGTATCACAACCAAAGGAGTTAATGTATGGAACAGTTGCAATGAAGAGATGAAATCATGTACAACAATAAGTAAATTTAAAAGACTATTTAAACTGAATATATTAAATAGATACGAAAAGGACTCGAGGTGAAAGTATTGTATATTGGTTCATTGGTCTACAAATTAAGTTTAGTATGGAGGTGTTATTATTTGATCTGCTATAGATAGAGGGAAATGAATAAGATATACGGAAATGAAAGTAGAAAAGAAAAGGGGAAAACATTTAAATGCGGGTGTATGTTTGTATCTATACATCTGTATTTATGTGAATGCATGGGTTTATGTGAACTGTAGGTAGATATATGATGTATGAAAAGATGTATGTATAAAAGAACTAAAGAAGAAACAAATTGTTTTGTATGTAACTAAAGGATAGACATAGAGAAAGGGGGTAGGACTTGAAAAGTTTGTTATGAACTTCTTCCTGCTCCTTTTTGAACATGGGAACTTCTAATTTGAATTACTTACAATAATTTTGGAAGATTGTGATGAGAAGTACATGACCTTATTTAGCTGCTATTTTGATTTTAAGTTTGTATATGTATGCATGTCTGTATATATATATTTTTTGTTTTATAAATGTGTATGTGTATATATATATATGTATGTGTATATATATGTATATGTATATATATTTTTGTTTTTGTTTTTACATGTTCAAAATTAACATCAACTACTAAAAAAACTACTACTACTAATATCAATAAGCTTTTGTATTGGAGCGACTCCTCAAGAGTTCCCGAACATCCTGTTTGTGCCCGAATGGAATTGTCAGCCTCAAAATTCTCCCTTCATTCGATGATTTACTCTCAGCTTCCTATAAATAGTAAAAATGTCTCAGGTAGTTTAGTAGTGGCCAATACTCTTAAAATATGGGTTCAATTTAGGAAGCATTTTGGGTTAATCAGACCATCAGCTCTGGCTTCCATATAGTGAACCATTTATCTTTGCTACCATCATGTCCTGATCCAGTTTTTCATGACTGGTCTTCTTGGGGTCTCAGTACCATCAAGCACCATTATGATAAAGGAATATTTTTGATCCCTTTCAGAATTGTCAGAAAGTCTTTAGCTTCCTAAAACGCATCTTTTCCCCAAGTTTCCTAATCTACTTTACTGGCACTAAAGTGTATCTGATAATGGCTAATCTCATAATGATGATGATGATGATGATGCTGATGATGATGATAATAATAATGCCTATTGTTATTATTATGACTATTATAAAATGGAAGTATTAATTTTCTAACAAATAATTTTGCCAGTAAAGTGTAACTGATAACAACAACAACAGAAGCAATAATAATAATAATCATTCTTATTACTATTGTTGCGGTTACTATTCCTATTATAAAATAAAAGTATTTATATAGCAAATAGTCCTGGCAGTAAAGTGTAATTAATAATAGCTACACTTGATACACATCATCATCAATTATACTTGACAAACAGCACTATTTGTCATATAATTAATACTTCTGAGAAAGCGGTCTCCAGTTACTACAACAAGAAATGTTTGAATATTTGAATATGACGCAAATGAGAATGAGACTAGAATCTGTGGCGAGAAAGCAAGGGATCACGTAGGAAGGAGAGATAAAGGGGAAGTTGAAAGACTTCCCCGCAGGTCCGCTTAAGCATTCTGGGATAAATTGAATGGACCTCTGAATGACCCTGCTCATTAGTGGAGCAGAGGGAGGTTAAGGAGGAGCACACAACTGTGTGTGCGCTTGTGTTTGTTAGAGAGAGTGTGCGTGTGCAAGATAGAGAGAGGGATTAATGAAGAGGTTAAGGTGGGGGACACGTCTGGTGGGAAGGGTCAGGCTCTGAGACTCAGATGAGTTATGGGAAAGCTGTTCCCATGACCCACAGAGTTCATTTGTGTGGGTATGTGAGTGTATGCATGTATTGAAAATGAAGTCAACTGCATTCTAAAGCAGACACACTAAGAAGACTCCAGTGATTAGCTGAATTAATTCTAGGAGGGGCTGGAAATAATAAGTATAACAAGACTCGAGAGCATGTACATAACTCTGTTGTGCAACAGAGGACAAGCTAGAAAACGCAGAAATGAAACAGAGACTGAATCCCAATTTCCATACGCACTATCAGGGGAATCAAGCAAATACTTTTAAATCAGTATGAAATAATGCCACGTGCCGAGATACATTTTGAGGATAATAAAAGTAGTTTTAAAATATTTTTTTTATTGAAATATTGAATGATTTAATATGGTTAATTAGTTTAATATATACAATTTATTTTGTGATTCCAGAAGTTTTATATTCTGTAATATAGAATTGAATGTTCTGAAGTAAAAACAATAGTTATTGAGGGAACATAAAAAATAAATATCATGTCAGTTTACATCTTGATTTTATGTGTTTATTTTTATAATTTTAATTTAGATTTAAATTATATTAATTTAATATATTACTAATAATGTCTTAATTTAATACTTTTAAGTCATCCTATGGACCCACTACATTCTCAGCTAACAAATATGTTCTAAGAACTTCTGCTAGTGTTCTCATTAAGTTATGAAAACGTAATTTCAGAATGTTCTCTGAAAATTCAAAACATCCAGTTTTTTATAAATGTTTTAGAAACGTTTTGTCTTGGTTGTGTGAATATTCCATTTTATAATTTTGCAAACATTGTGTGAATGTTACTTTCAAAGTTCCTCTGTCATCAATAATTTTATCCCTTTAAAACTCAACTTTGATCAACAAAATTACATATTTAAACTTTTTTTTCCTTGAATTTTTTTTGGACTAGCCTTAAAATAGCGTGAATGTAACTCTACACCCTTGCCTCATTTAGTATACGACGTTCTATGAATATGCAAATTAGCCCCCGTCTCCACTCACTCACACCAGCTCAGAGATCCACTTGTTGATGATCACACGTTGACATGAATGGTTTGTAACGTCAGAAACACCAGCGATTTCAAACCGAATTTATGAGACTGTCTTTGGTTCACTGCAGTTTTAAAGAGTAAATTCTCAGCAATGGTGTTGACTTACAAATTTACACATGGTTTGTCTTTAAGCTTATTAAAAAACGCCACATAGACATATACACATTAAAGCTTGATTTTCACCACAGGGGGACTTTAATTGTTCTTTGAACTTTCTAAAACAAGTAGCATAAATTTTTTTAACTAAAACAAGAAAAAATGTTCCATGAGTGATGTAAAAATTATGTTTTTGTGCTTCCATTTTGAGAACATTATTAAAGAACAGATACCTTTGAAATAGCGTTATATTAATGTTACTGGAGGAATGTTGGTTCATGCATATAACTTTGAGAGAACCTTGCCAGAATGTTAGCTGAAGTTCTGAGAACATTTCCTGTTAGCTGGGTTAGAACCCACTGACTGTCACTAGCCACGTTTCAGATTACATTACAGATTTGCGCAAAACTTTTGCCATTTTTTCTAAATATCGATACAAAACTATTGCGAAATGACGGCGCTTCCATTAACCGATGTTATGCGACTAAACAGTCATTTTTTCCTCTCGCGATAAGTCATTTGAAAAATCATGGCAACGGACGTTGGTAGGTTAATATCACAGCCACCGCACTAGACATTATTATTATTAACGGAAGGAGACGTAGGCGTGTTATCCAAGCATTAATGGCAAGGAAAGACCCTTATACTGTGAGCGGCACATTCTGTTCCGAGGTCGTGATTGTGGCATTTCTTTGAGGTTTAGAATCCTGTATTCCTGT
This sequence comes from Phoxinus phoxinus, assembly GCF_949152265.1. NCBI lineage: Eukaryota > Metazoa > Chordata > Actinopteri > Cypriniformes > Leuciscidae > Phoxinus > Phoxinus phoxinus. The sequence continues at coordinate 16,327,421 of NC_136897.1, read as the reverse complement.
AATTCTTTTGTCTTTTATGAATTTAATAATCAACTCGTCTCGTATTCTGTTCGAACACACCACGCCTTCTAAGTCAGGTGACTGTAAATGCGCAAAAACTGTATCCATTGCAGTTTCGCGAAATATTTATTTTTCGAATTGCCTAAAAAAAACACCTCATGTGAGCGTAAAAACTTTTTTGCGATAAATGGGAGTTTTTGCAAAATTGACGTGTTTCCATTGAGTGGATTTTCAATGCGCAATTTAAATTTTTTTGTGTTTTTTTGTGTTTCACAAAAGAAAGACAGCCATATAGGTTTGAAACGACATAAGGATGAGTATGTCAGATTTTTCATTTTTTAATTAACTATCCCTTTAACGTGCCACTTCCCACTCTGCAATATTTACAGCACAGTAAAACCACTTAATTTTTCATAACGCATGGGGTTGTGTGTGATATAAGCCCCGAAAGCATGCAGTCATTTCGAAATACCTTTACCACGGTATGCTAATAGACAATGATTTGGAACGCACTGATTCTTACCCAGCATACTACATAGGACAGTATACCAACTGAAATTCAGCCACGATAATTGCAGCATTTTCAGCATCCAAGTCATCGAAGCTGTAGCTGTTGTCCTGCTCTGATGGGGTGTTCTGGGTGGGCAGATAGCTGCTCTTCAACTTGAAAAGGTCACAGACAGCTCGAAGGACAGGCTGATCATTAAGTTGATTCTAAAAGCACTGTTTGTAATAGCGCAAGAGTGTCTCTTCAGAATGTTGTTCACAGGAGACTAGGGACAATCCACACCAAGTATGCTCAGACACACCATAGCTGAGAAGTCATTTTGTCAGAATGATGGCAAAAAAGTGAGGCCAAGACAAACAATCTTGGAATGGTATGTAAACACGCACACTCGTACACTCAAATCCATTACCAGGTGAGAGCGCCAAACCCATTACACACTAATCAGCGGTAAGCGGGTTCTTGGAAGCATTCTTGCTTTTACATGTACGTCAAAAGATGAGACTAACCTCTCTGTCGATGCCTGAAGCGATGGTGCTGATCTCTCCTGTGGCTCCGTTAATGGTAAACATGTTAGGAATGGGGATGTGAGGCGTCTGGCTCAGGATGCGATAGTGCACCAGCCCGTTCGCCGTGGTGCTGTCGTCGGCGTCAAAGGCCGTAACCTGCATTACAGAAGTACCTGCAGAGGAAGAGAGGTAAACAAGCGTGAATCAAAACACTAGCGCATGCATAATCGCTCAGTTTCTGTCACAAAGCAGCTGTGCTTCTTTGTCTGAGTCGCTAAGAAAAAACACGCACAAGCGGTGGCTATTTGATCGGTGATTAAAAAATTTGTGTGCTGCTCCCGGTGTCAGAGCAATGTCCAAACGTCACATCTGATTACGCGGTCTTTCTCACCTAAGCTGTCTCTTCTTCATCATCCCTGATTCTGCTCTCCATACAAAATCTGCTCGGTTAATGAGGGTCCGTCTGCCTCTCTCACCTCCATCACATTCGTTATCAATCAGTCCTGTGAGGGCAGTGTCAAACTCGAAACAAAATTACTGATAAAAATGTCCGTTGAAGGTTTTATTATTTGAAGGTTTTTTCAATAGGCTTATTTGTTATTATTTGAAGCCCCCCCACCCCCCCCCATTTCCAATTTAAAGGACTTTTTTGATGACTTGTATTTTTGTCAACAATGAAGACGAGACAAACAAGAAACAATATGGACAATTAAACAAATGTACCTGTCAGCAAAAATATTTATATATGAAAAAATTTATACTAATACTATATTTATATTGAGTTTATTTACTTTAGTACTACATAGTAAAACTTATGTTTAGTATTTATTTAAATATGAAATACTCAATATTTAATTCAATTTAAAATGTTAAATTAATAATGATACGTAAATGATAATCATATAATTAAACACATTATAAATGTACAACTTATGTTTAATATTTATTTAAATATAAAATACTCGTCTTAATTTAAAATGTTAAATTAATAATGATGAGTAAATTAATGATGATAAATTAAATACATTACGCAAATGTATAAATTATTAATTATATGGTAATGTTCATAAATATATATATAATATATATATATATATATATATATATATATATATATATATATATATATATAATTTTCTTTCTATATTAAATTTTTTAGGTGAACTTGATATGTTATGTGGAAATCATAAATCATCAATATATGTTGTTGCCACAACACACACACTACATCATGATTTCTTTTGTTCAAATTTGTCTCTACATTTTAAAAAAATGTTTAGACATTTTGTTTTGACACACATTTTCATTATTTTGGCATAATCATCAACTAAAATGTCATTCTCATTGTTTGATTATATGCCATTGCAGTCAGAGTGGCACAGTTTAAAATGAATAATTATGCCTTGGCTAAACGACTAAAACAAAAACAAACTAAAAATCTGTGCCAACTTTAAAAGCCTCTTCTCTTGCCTCTATTTGTTCTAAGTCGCATGTTTAAAAACAGCAATCAGCAGTGTGAAATGTGTTTGTGAAATGAGTGTGAGGCGTCAGGTGCCGGATGATGCGGCTGGGGGTCCGTCTGGCCTTTAGTCCCCAAAACATGTTTATCGATTTCTGAGAGCTTGTCTCACACCATCTCAAATGTGAGTGAGCAATTAGGGGCCTCCAAATAGAGGAAACAGAGGATAAACCTCCTTGCGACGTGGGCAAAATGTCACCCTGTCATTCCGTGTTAATGTCATTCTGTCGCTCCTGTGTTCCCGTCACTTCTGTCATTTAATATTAATGGCCCCGCCGACCCAGAAAGCCAGTCCGAGGGGAGCGGCCACAAGTTTAGCGCTGCGCGAGACCTCACGCGTTCGCAGGTTTCTCCAGCCCAGCTGTAATTGTGCGGAGATAGTGTCATCATTTTGTGACAACACACCTACGAGGGGATAATTGTGGCTGAGAGTTCTATTTCAAAGTTCATTAAGTTTCAGAGCAGAATCTGTCACTACGCCCCATGAGAAAGAGGAAAAGGAAGAAATGAGCGAAGGGAGAAGAAAAACAATTAAGCCCTCTTCTGATAGGGCTACATCAATTTTTGAACAACCAGAGTGAGCGAGCACATGCGGAGGGATGAAGAAGACAAAAGAGTTGCATGTCAACTCTGTCGCCTTTAATTTTCAATGAGTGCCATTCTGTAACGGGATTAAATGCTCTTTATGTGTAAAAGTGAGAGAGATGACCATGCAGGAAACAGTTAACCCCTGGGCCTTTTCAATTGCTTTTTAATTTGAAAACTAATTCAATGCTGTAATTGCTTTTCGACTTAAACCACTGAAGCTCAAAATTCCTCCTTTCATTAGACGCATGCTGGTCGGCAGCCTCTCTCTTTCACAGGTATATAAGAAATTGGGGAGTCATTAGTTTTAACAAGTTTAACATAACCAGCCTGAGAATGGAAACCGACCCTTGCAGCGCCGGCTCGGTTAAAAGCAACTTATCCTTTCCAATCTTTTCCCATTTCAAGGCTGTCTGATGTGAAAATAAGTATTATTTTCGAACCCGAATACTCAAAACCCATCTCGCCGCCACTCTGTCGCAATTTTCACTTGCTTACGGTGCGGCTGGATCACAACGTGCTTACATTGAAAATACGACATAAAAGCTCTCTATACATGGCTGTCCATCCGAGACAAGCTGCTAGCCAGACTAAACCAGTCCTCCAAGCTGTTATCACTCCGTTTTCCACTGCAGATTACACTCAGCACTGTCTCACACCACCCTCACGGTGAGCCTTTCAAAGCAAATCTGTTTTGTCAGGGCCGTAGCCATATGGAGTCCTTTGAGGACTATGAAGAGGCAAATGACTTTTCCTGCAAAAAAGAGCCAGAGGCAGACGCCTACTTTAAGTCCATTAAACTGATTGAAACATTCCTCTCTCCTCTCAGCGCTCGCTTTTGCGCTCTCTTCTTCTCTCTCGTGCGCGGACGTCAGGGCCTAATTAACCCCCATAGCCAGCTGTCTGAGGCTGAGCGTTGAGTAGCGTCCTATCATCCACTGTTAGCAGATTTCCTTATCGGTTGTGTGAGCTGGAAGTGTGAAAACTACATTTTCTAAGCGTGCCGCTCTTTTGGTGTGGCTTGTTTTTATCTGCCACAGACAGCGAAAATATCCCCTTGTCGACGGTTATTTAGGCAGGAGAACAGAAAGGAAAGTAAACAAGGATACATGTGACTAAAATACGAGGCAGGATCAATGTTGATTTTTGAGGCCAGTAAAATGCAAAACAACTGAATAGTTTGGAGACGGTAGGAAAAAAGAGAGAAAATAACTAATTTCAACGGATAATTGGCTAGAGCAGTTCCTCAAGCTCGCAAACACAAGTTTCCTGAACACTATCATTGCGTGGTGCAGCTGACTTTTTGGCATGCACATTTTCTACAGGGTATTGAGGGGAAAAAAGAAAATGATGGTTAATTATTGTGAAAAGTACAAGAAAACTTTCTGTCTTTGAGAATGTGAGAACTGCGAAGCTAACTAACTGTTTACTAAAACAGGATAAATTATAATATTTATAACTACTTTATTTATTTAGCTATTGTCTGAACTTGAATATTCTGAATATCCTTACAGAATACTAAACTTTTATACACCGCAAACATCCATTCCACAATACCACATCACTTTATCTGAACCAAAATGTATATTTCTCTCTGAATACACTGATCCCATACTGTCACCAAGCCCATGTTCTGTTCTGGAGTTGTAATATTATCTCGCGATTTCCATATATTGTGTCGCAAGCTCGCAACACATTTTACTATCATAAGCAAAAGTATTTTAGAGCAAATAGTTAAATCCAGACAAAATGTATGATAGAACTTCTGCCTAAAAAGAATCTTAAAAGAAAATGGGAAAACATGCACCAATGTTTGTCTTCTAATAACTACTGATTTCTGCTAGTCGGTTACTTGTTAACTACTTGAGTACTCGTGGTTTATGTTACTGTTAAAAAAAAAAAGACATAAAAAATTATTGTTTGTGTCAACAAGTGTTTATTAATTGACAGCCCAATGTTTGCAACAATTACATTTCTTATATGGATTGTAAAAATAGTGTTAAGAAAGACACGCGGTTGAGGTAGTCGACTACTCTACTAGTCTATGCCAGCCTTAGTAATACATAAATAGATAAAAAACTAACATTGGTGAATGTCATGTAATTTTCTTTGGAATTAATCTTTCAAAATAAGACCAGAAACATGAATTAAGAAAGTCGACAGGATCAACATTAACATTTAAAATAGTTTGATGTAAAATTACCTCCAGGATCTGTAAGAGAACCACAATTTAACTTCCACACCTACACACATTTTTTTATGAAAATAAAAGCTGAATTGACTTGACATGAAGCGCAAAATAATATGAATTTCCTTTTAACTATACTTTTTGGTTTGCAGTCATGCCAATGCATCAGCACTCATGTAAAAAAAAAGGCTGGATTCACACTAAACAGTTTAATTTGATCCAGGTCTGAATCAGCGATGAATTGGATTAAACTTAAATTGGATCAGTCTTCTAAATGCGCAGTAATTGGGTGATTACTTGTGTTTAGGCAGCGACGAACACAATTCAATTACTCTATGTGTCTACACCTCCAAGTAGGTATTTCGTTGGCACTGAAATCAGTAATGTATCATTTAAAGTTGGATCCCTCAGTTGGATTGATCTGATAAGTTCACATACATCTGTGGCTGGTGATAAGGACACTTCCCTGCATGCTCCTCTTTGAACGTGGCCTGTAGTGCAGGGGGCTGATGGAAAATCCGCTGTAATACTTCAGAGACACTCTGATATGAGCATCTGTTTGGTCTAAGCTTCCCTTGGTGAGTTAAACTGATAAACATGTTCCTTCAACGTTCACGTTTAAAATATACAAAACATCTGCTGTGATTAAATCCTTGTGATCGCAGAAGATCAACGGGCAATATTGGCATTGCCATTTTCAAGGCAACGAGATTAACTGCGGTCTCACGAGGGATGAGAGCGGAGTTTAGCTTGAATTCGCCAGGACTTGTATTTAGTTCACATAAAACATGGAGGATGTCGGCATGGACAGCAGAGGGATAATGGAACAGCCTGTAACACGTCCGTTTTCCATGGATAATTTACAGTGCTTGTTTGCCGTGGAGCAGACCCACGCTCTACTGAAGGGAAACAGAAACTCTTTTTTCTCGTTGTTTATGAATTCCCATGAGAATCAAGTTTTCTTTGAGGAGAGCTCAACAAAATAAAGACTAAAGTTTTGTCCTCAGAGGCAAGCTATTTGGGCCGTAACATTACAAAAGTTAGACCCAATCTGACTCATAGTCTATGCGTTCGCTGCTCAGCCAGTCGACTCTGATGCCTAACAAACCGAAGAGGTGGAGAATAAAGGAAGACTCTGAACCTGTGTTTGTTAAGACACAACGGGAACGCTGGTTCAAAGAGCACAGAGAAGCATTCACAGAAAGGGCGGATTCACATGGGGTATTCAATTAATCATCAAGGGAAAGCATAAGATTCCCGTCTTGAATTATTACATGATAATAATAATCTGGCACATACCCCCTAATATCATCCCACATCTTAAAAATAACAATCAGCGCATATATCCTGTTATTGTCTGCTATGCACACAAATCCATTATCAACATTTGAACATATCATTCATTAGCCAATTTCCAGCACTGAGCCAAATGGTTCTTAGAACGGTACGGAATAGTTCCAGTTATATTTCCACTTGAGACTGATTAGGCACGGCACGAACATACAGTTCTCGAGACGCAATTCTGTGAAAAATATAACGGTGCTGGTAGAGTGCGTGTAGTGACATCGCCACTCAGGATTAGTCATTTGTCTGGCTACTAGATTCTCTGTAGCTGGGCAAGCACACTATTTGAGTGACATAAACACATAATCTTCCTATCTTAATAATAATAATAACATGAACTAATACTGCAAAAAAGTTTTTACAAATAATAATACAACATTATATATGATGTGTGTGTGATCTCATTATAACCAAATAATATTACAAAAAATGTAATGTATATTAAACCTCCATATGAAATGATGTCATAAGCTGGTGATGATGATTTCAGTTAATTTTATTAATAGCATTGTAATTTATGTAATTCATCATTACCTTATACAAAGTTCTGTCATAAAACTCTAGATGGAGCGGGCTGATAGGTCTTTAACTCAACCTGCTTGCAATCACATCAGTATCTATAGGGCACAGCTGATTGGTTCCTGCTGTATCAGTAGCCAATGAGCTCGCGTACTCAACCTTAAAATACTTGGATAGCATTTGCTTAGCAGTGCAGCTCACTTTCAGAAACCCTCCATCTTCCCCAGCTCCACCTGTACAGATCTGCTGGGGGTGATTCATGTCCGCTATATTGTACAGCAGCAACATGTCTTACTCGCTCACAGCACCGTGTCGTATACAGTATGTATGGACAGTAAGTCCTGTACTTGTTCTGCAGCAGCAATAACCTAAAGCAGCAGCAGCGTAGCAGATCTATTCCACCAAGACCAAACTTATCAACACTGTCATACCCATCCCCATGCCAAACAATCCAAGAGCTGTCATGACAGAAATGCTTTTCCTTGAATGGCATAAGAAATCAAATTATAAACTGAAAAAAAAAAAATCATCACAACTTTGTCATCATCAAGAATATAATTATTACCATGACCTCTATTATGGATACATACCAGGTTTGGACCATTCAGCGACTGATCCGTTGTAGACCTGGTTCTTGAACTCGGGTCTGTTGTCATTCATGTCAATGACATAGATGAACAGATCAATAGGAGGCTCCATTTGGTTGCCATTAATATCCACTGCATGGGCTCTGAGCTGTGGACGAGACAACAATAAAAGCACATTAATTAACAATTCATAATTTGCCCATAACTTCACCTCTGCAGAGGCTTCTGTGGAAGGCACAGCACTGATATTAAATCAGATTTAAGAAACTCAGAGGCATTAAAGATCTCGGTGTACTCGGCAGAGGCACTGAATGGAAATTACATTCATATTTCATACATGTTAGATACGGGATCCGTTGGGAAGGTGTTGTTTTGTTCCTATCTGAAATCCATGAGTTATAATTCAGAGGATTTTCAGATGAAGAGAGTGTGAGATGTTTAGCTTCACAAAAAATAAAGAAAATAAATACATATATATATATACACGCACACACATATACATATATTTATATATATATGCCTATTTTGGTCAGATCTCTGAAAAAGTGTGCGAGGAAAGATAAAGCTTTCTTTAATTCAGACAAACAAGTTTTTTAGTGATAGAGCATTCCCAGGGGAAACAGGATTAGGAAACGAAAAACAAAAGAGCAAGAGATAGCTCAAGAAATAGACCGAGAGTGAAAAAAGAGAGGGATAGAGGAAAGGTTTAAGGATGGATTAACTTCAAATTCTCTTCTTAGAATTTATTCACTACAGAATTACATGTGCACGCACTAAATAAAACTATTATCCTAAAATCCCTCACCAGAATTACATCCCAAATAAGAGGGTTGCATTGCTCCATACACTATACACAGGAACATCGAGATTCTATATGCATTTCTGGAGTAATACGACACCTGCCGCCAAAAGCTCTCATTTAATATTGCCCCGAGACGGCAGGTTTTTGTTGTGCACGGCAAAACTAACTGTCAAGCGAACAAATAAATAAAGACGCACAACAGGAAAATCTGTTTCCTCAGCTGCTGTGCTTAGCATTCTGCAAGGGTTGGCTGTGTGTGTGTGTGTGTGTGTGTGTGTGTGTGTGTGAGCATGTAGATATGTGTGAGATTGTCTGTTGTTAGTGGCTGAGACACTGCATCTTTGATCTGTCGACCCACGAGAGCGTACGGACTGCAAATGTGTGGCTTAATGGCATTATTAACATGCTAGCTGACAAAACTGAAACATTAAACAGCGACAGAGAGAGATGGGCAGAGAAACAGAGAATCCTCCTCTAGTTCTTTATCCCTTTGTTTATTTTCTTCTCTTGCCACTGTGTCAAAGCCATCAGCTCTTAAATTCTGCAACACACTCTAGTGGTGGGAGACTTGTGGGCAGTGAAGAAAAACTATTGGAAACTCACAAAATGAGGGAAAACTAGAGATAGAATGTGTGGTCATGCCTGCAGAACACTCACCGTGGTCATTTTAGGGCAGTGTTTCCTAAGCTTTTTTAGTGCTATATACCCCCACAGCACCCCTTTATCATTATCATTAATATGATCAAAGTAGTCATTATTACAAAGACTCACTTTTCAGTGTGATTAAAAAATGAGAAATTAATACTTTAATTTAGAAAGGATGCATTAAATTGATCAAATGTGAAGGTAAATACATTTATAATGTTACAAAAATACTATTTTGAACTTTCTTTTCATCAGAATCCCCCCAAAAATGTATCACCGTCTCAAAAGAGCAAGAGATTGCGCAAGAAAGAGACCGAGAGTGAAAAAAAGAGAGGGATAGAGGAAAGGTTTAAGGCTGGATTAGCTCCAAAATTCTCTTCTTAGAATTTATTCACTACAGAATTACATGTGCACACACTAAATAAAACTATTATCCCCAAATCCCTCACCAGAATTACATTCCAAATAAGAGGGTTGCATTGCTCCATACGCTATACACAGGAACATCGAGATTTAGTATTAATTTCTGCAGTAATACGATATTGATATTGATATTGATACAATATTCTCCAGTAATAATGTTTCTTGAGCACCAAATCAGCATAATTTCAGAAAAATCATGTGACCCTGAAGACTGGAGTAATGGCTTTGCCATCAAATTATTAAATTGAATTGTGAAATATATAAAAAGTTATTTTAAAATGTAATATATTTCAGTCTTTTTGATAATATACATGCAGCCTTGGTGAGCAGAAGAGACTTGTGCTAAAAATATATTTAGAAAAAACTGACCCGATTACGAAAACAAACTTTTTGGTAGCACTTTATTTTACAGTCCTGTTCAAAATGTACATACTATGTATAGTAATTCCAATAACTGGGTAATAACTAAGTACTAACTCTGAACCTACACATAAACCTAACCTTAAAACATGTAGTTTCTTAGGTAAGTACACGGCAAGGACACGCAAGTATACTGTAAAAATAAAGTGCAACCAACTTTTTTATTAAATTTTTTATCTTTTCAATGACATTCATTGATGAATATTACACAATAAGAGCACATTATTAGTATTTTGCAAGCATTAAGAAAGTAAAGCTAGTCAATTTTCATTTTATGTTGACTTTAAACATACATTTTCATTTTATGTTGGGTAACTCAGCTTTAAACATCCAGTTGCTGGTTTGGTTCCTGTGACAAGGGAGTCATCACTATTGTTAACACAATTGTTGTTAACCATGAGCCATCACTATTGTTAACCTCAGGTTGCTCCAGGGGGATTGTTCTTTTAATAAGTTCATGACTGCGATCAATTGCAGCACTGGAGACACCAATTCTGGCCCTTGTGCTGATAAATAAGCATTGTATTCTACTCAAGAAGGCTCTAATTGAATCGGCCTCCTCCTATGTTACGTAAAAAGCAATAGGTACTGTATGAATCTGGGCTGTGTGCACTAGAACAACAAGAGTTAGTGGTATTTGTGAACAGATATCAGATATGAGGTATCATATGGATACTCATATTATGGTGAGTAACGGCACAACACCCGAGGGGCCACTTAACCTTACCAGTGCTCATACGCCTATCGTCCTGACTCACTCTAACTGAACGTAAACATGCATTTACACTCATACACACAGAATCATATTAGCTCTCTACAAACCCTAGTGAGTTGTCTCCCTGCCAATATATACATATAAAAAATAAATAAATAAAAAACACGAGTGAACAAAAAATAAATATAAAACAGGGTGCCTTTATATTCATAATTTAACCTATTATATATATTAACAAATACAATTAATTTGTAAATATTTAAGTTTGAAATATTTAAAATACAGTAAAAATCACGATATTGTGAACTATCAAAATAGCTGCAAATTTCAGCAGGTATTACTGTCAAATGATCCTTCTGAAATTATTAAAATGAAGACTCGCAAAGACACATTAAATTGATCAAAAGTTACAGTAAAGTGTAATAGACATTCAGTGTTCTTGTCTTAGTTTCGTTTTCATGGATTTATAGTTGGTATTCAATAGTTCCTGTTTTCCTTCATTTCCGCTCCCGCTAACCCTTTACTGTCATGGTTACCTTATGATTTGCCATTCTGTTTAGGTGTGTGTACCGTTATCTTTGGTATTTAAGTTCATGTGTGTTTCTCTTGTGTTATCCGGTCTCGTCTATCCCTATGCTTATGTTACGCGGTATGTTCTGCCTTGTTTTGGATATACCTGTGGATTATCATTAAAGACCGTCTTTGAACCGTATTCTTCATCTTCGTTGACTAGCACAAACTCTGACACAAAGACATTTATAGTGATACAGAGACTTCTATTTCAAATAAATGCTGTTCTTTCTATCATAAAAAAATGTCACACTGACATTAATAACCTTTATTAATAATTGAGCACCAATAATATTTGATAACAATTGAGCACCAAATCAGCCTTTTAGATTCTGAAGGATCATGTGATACTGAAGACTGGAGTAATGGCTGCTAAAAATTCAGCTTTGCTATCACAGGAATAAATAAGTTTTTATTATTTTAAATTCTACTGTAATAATATTTTACAATAGTACTGCTTTTACTGCATTTTTGATCAAATAAGTGCATAAGAGATGGTGATATATTTAAAAAATATAAAATAATGTTCTCGACCCTAAACTTTTGACTGAGCATGCCACAATGCATTCTGGCATTGCCTTCTCCATGGAGGATTTATGCAGTACGATCTTTGATTTTGGCCCGAACGAGGTATCGTAAGAGACAGCATAATTAAGTTACCTACCTTTCGGGGCGGCCTACAGTATCATTCCTCCATAGGCAGCTTTCTATGTTTAGAAAATGCATGCACTCGCACACACACAGCCGCTAACTTAACCACGGGGGGTGCTGACTTATTCAGATATGCAGACACACTTACGCACACACCTGGCGAGACAAGCCCAGCCGTAATTTAGACTGATAGGTAGACGCACGGTGCCACATCATCTACTGCTCAATGGACCGGAGAGTTAAGAGAAAAGAGAAGGAGTGAGAGAGAAAGGGAGGCATAAGTCAAAAGTAGGAGCCGCTAAGAGAGAAGACCTCGTTTTATAGCATCTAAATATATACTAAGGGCCTATTGACACTTCCTGCAAAACAGCTGAGATAGAGGCAGTTATAATTGTAAGGAACAACCGTGAGAATCAAGAGCAATGTGTTGTGTTAGGAGAGTGTGAGTGAATGACAGTCGGGGGGAGATGTGGCAAGGGAAGGCTGGCTGGCAGCCCTGCTTGTGACAGAGGTGGGGTGACAGGCAGAAACATAAGGGGGCAGGGTCGCTGTTTGATTTGATTCCCCAGTTTAAGCATTGGGAGTTGCATACTCATCACTTGTGACAATTCAACACTATTTCATTCCCGTTCTCTCTCTCTCTCTCTCTCTCTCCCACTCTCTCATCTGCACGTTGCTACTGAACCTTCGTCTAATTGACAGTTTGACTAACTGAAAAAAAACCCTGACGTGTCAAAGCAATTCTTTTCTTTGTCTCTAGCTTTTCTTCTTCACATTATTCATAAAAAAGAGCCACATAAACAGAATAGCAGGAACAAAAACAAAACAAAAAAGCACTCTTAACAAGTGACGCCAGCCAGCAGGTCCGAAACGATTTTTTTTTTAATGCATTGAAAGCAGTTTGAATAGACTTAATTGCACAATTAAATATGAATTTTAAGATTTCTGCAAACTTTGCTTAACAAGCAGTAGCTTTACTAAGTCTGTAGTTTTGTCTTTGATATGCAGGCTGACAAGGCCACCGCTCTTGTTTTTGATGGCTACAGCTTTCTGGAACCAATCAGGTTTGCAATCAAGTCAGATCTCGGAGTTTGTGGGCCTGATTAAAAAAGAGATCCTGAACAGCCAGATAAATAGTTTATAAATGTATACATTTATATTAATTCAAAACTGGAGTTTATACATACACTGGCAGCAAAAAGGTATTTGGCCACATAAGCCACTATATATTTGCAGTACTTGACAAAATATATATATATATATATATAAAAAATGCCATTTTAATGTTATGATATGAAGTAAGAAATATATTGCTCAAAATGGGGACAAAAAGTAGTTCTGGTAGTAAAATTCTATGGAACACAAATGTGAAATTTGTGAACGGACTTCATACATCCAATTATATTCCAGCAATACCGGAGGCTTCATGACCGCATTTCTAGGACCCTAATTTTTTTGTGACTGCGCTAGCCAATTCTCCTCTAACAAAGGATGATTAAACCTAAAACAAACAGATGTTTATTATCTTTTCACCTTATTTTTAACTTAAGAGCGGGCGCGGCTTTCTGTCTCAGGCATTTCCAGTAATTTTAGCTGTGCAAAAACAGTTAATTAGCGTTGTAAACTGGTATTTGTTTTCGTATTGTTTTAATTTAATAACAATTCAATTTAAAAACACACTAGTTTGTAGTGCAAACAGGTCTACCGTTTACTGCCCTTTGTTCAGTCAGGTGTGTGACCAGACAAGAAGTGCCACGGCGAGCTGTGGATAATGAAAAGAAAGTCACCTTACACAGAAAATATCTTACTTCCATTCTGGAAAAATAAGGTCTTTCTTTCCAAAACTGAATTTAAAACCAGAATATAGGGCCTCATATATTTCAATAGGGTTACCAGCAGTTGTGTTTGGGATTGGTCAGGACAATATATTAATTAAATATAAAAAATAATAATAAAATAAAAGGTCCTAGAAATGTGGTCCTAGGACTGCGGTCCTGAAACTTCAGCCTCCGGTATTCCGCAAAAATGACCTTGAGACCATTTAGTTTAAGGTGATTGAAAAGGTGTCTCAGAAAAGTTGGTTGGTTCTGGAAAAAGATTACCGGTAGTATAATTTGTTTGCAGAGGTTACTTGGTTTAATATATTTTTATGTAATTTAATAAATCCATTGTGTGTATGCGTGTGCACATGTATGTGTGGTTCATGTATATATGTTATGTGACAAAATATCCTCCCAAAGAGGGAAATATGAGAAATCCTTGTCCTTGCCGGGACATTTTTTGGTCCCCATGAGGAAAACAGCTTATACATCATACAGCATTTTTTTTTAAATAGGTAGGTTTAGGGTTAGGGGATATAATATACAGTTTGTACAGTATAAAAATCGTTATCAGTGTGCACACACACGCATGCACACACACACAAAAACATGTTCAACTAAGTCTGAACAAAATATTGTTGTCTTCATTTAGCTATTTTGTTCTATAATCCAAAGGGAATCATATACTTTTAAAAGTGCCTCAAGTGTCCAAATACTTTTTTGGGATCACTGCATATATTAAAACAAGACAGTTCAGTTCTAGTTTTATTCCAACTGGCAAAAGGCCATCAACTCTTGCAAACTGGAGCATGTTTCTTAAATGGGTTCTAGGCCAGTTCCACTTTAAATAGGATCTGAATAGGGCAAGAATGATCTTCTTAAGCCAACTCTGGAAAGAGAAGCACTTACATGGTAAGAGGCTCTCTCCTCTCTGTCCAAAGGTTTAGTGACAGACATTTTCCCCGTCACAGGATCGATGATGTAGACGTCACTAGGAGGCTGGTCTGCTCCGGCTCCTGTTATACTGTACCGGATCTCAATCTCTTTGTCCTGGTCCGATCGAATCTGCAATAAAACAGTTCTATAGATAAGAAAACAGAAGATGCTTGATGCGTTTAAACTGTCAATTTACTGCTCATATAGAGCAGTGGTTCTCTGCTGTTGTTTTTTTTAATGTATTTATGCTTTCAGTACCAAGATTTTACACTGGATACCAACATTATTTATTGTACAGAAAAACAACAAAAACAACAACAACAACAACAACAACAAAATCAAGTATCAAAGTACATTAATATTACCATGAACAACAATGAAAAATAATGAAATGACAGGCTTAATAGTGAATTTTGTAAATGCATTAACAACATAGGAAGTGTGATTTACCAGCCTAACATACAGTATGGAACAAACACTGGGACAAATATAATATATTAGCCATATTATTCAATGACAAATTCATTTCCAACAAAATACAGTTGTACGGTCTATTTTGACAACAGCAAAATAAATAGGAAGTTCTGGTTACACTTTATTTTAATGTGTCCCGTGTACTGAGTAGTATTAATTAATGACATGTACTTAGGGTTAGGAGGAGGGTTTGGTTTAGGGTTAGTTTCATGCAGTTATGCATAATTTGCAAGGTCACACTAAATTAAAAGTGTTACCGAATTTTTTATCATCCATTAAAAACAATTTTTTTCACGTGTGATTGTATGGTTAGTTGTATTTTATTATTTCCAGGTCAGAACAGACCACATACCTTGAGAATGCCTCATCTACACACTTTGATGACAAATGTCAGATCATTTCCATATTCATGCAATCAATGTCTAAATGATTTCTGAAAACATTCTCTCACATATCCACTGATGCTTAGTTTACATTCTTAACGTTTTCAGAATTATAGACGCTGCTCATATTTTCTGTTATGATTGCACTGCACAACCGATTCAATCTTTAGGCTTTGGTACCATCAGGAAATTAAAAAATGTCAGATGGATAATGTGGCAGTTGCGTTTGGCGTCAAAAGCTTGTTTATTAATCAAAGTCAAGCCACTGTTGCTTCCCCAACAGTAAATGGTATTCAGCATCAGGGTCTGATGCTTGACAGTTGGATGCAAAGTGAATTGGGCCATTGATCACAATGATAATGCTTTAGCAGACACTTTCTCTCAGCTGCGTGACAATTGTCTGCCATACAAACCTGACTCAATAGCCCTGAGAATAACGAAAACAGACAGAATGATAAAGGACTAAAGCAACGTAGACTCATTTATTAAAGTGTGTATATATTTCGCTGTTAAAATACTTTCTATCTCAGTTTTATGGGCAGAGACAACAGTTAAAGTAACTACGAGTCTGATTTCCCTGAAAAACACAGTGGAGCTGGATGCAACAGTGAAATCCAGTGAACTGTGGGCGGGGCCATCCATTAGTCTGACTAATGGGAGAACAGGGGGAGGGGCCAGGAAACTTAGAAACGAGACAGGGATGGCTGCAGGTTGGAGTAATGGGCAAGCCGAAAGGTTCATCATTGGTGAAAAAAAGTTTCTTGTTTACAACTGCGTTGGCCAATCAGCATTAACCATACATATAAGTCATTCCTTTAGACCGGAAGAAGATTGCAATAAGACGTAGTGTGATGCTATAGGCCTATGTATAATTACAATTAGGGCTATCGATTTTTTTGTGTTAATTTGGTGAGATTAATTATGGAAAAAATAACGCGTTAAAATGATTAATGCATTTAACTCCCCTAACCCGGCTGAGACCTGTAAGTCATGATACATTGCATGCTTAGTAAAGACATGATGCAGGGCAACGACTGACTTTGTTGGTGAAGTCTAAGAGAATGCAGTTATAATGCCCCTAAAATGTAAGACATTTGTGGGAAAAATGCCCCTTTATGGGTTTTTGTCTTATATCTGTATAATATGATATAGCGATATCACAAGAAAATGAGTATCTGCACGATTGCAAATCTGATATTAATTTTATACAACAGTTTATTAAACATGGTTCATTTTGTGTTACATTTTAGACACAGTATTGCCTTTGCTCAATTTCCCCAACGAAAATAGTCCCAAAAAAATCCACTTCAGAACAGTTTTTTTAACGAATCGAGAGAGCCAATGATTCAGTGACCCATTCATAACGACACTTGTCTCACTTGCTTAATTCCTGAATGAATCAGCCATTTGAATGAATCGGTTGAATGAATGACTGATGACTCACTCATTAAAACAGTGACTTGCCACCACATACTGGTGGTTTTATAGTTTCCTGGTATCGTTTTATTTTTTAATAATTTAATATTTCAACATTCATTTTTTAAAACCCATTAAAGGGATAGTTCACCCACATATGCCAATTTTGCCATCACTTACTCACCCTCAAGTTGTTTTAAACCTGTATTAATTTCTTCCTTCTGTTGAACACAAAATAAGATATTTTAAAGAATATTGATAACCAGACAGTTGACAGTATAGCCATTGACTTCCATGGTATTTATTTGTCCTAATATGGAAATGAATGGGTCCCATCAACTGTTTGATTAACAACATTCTTCAAAATATCTTCTTTTGTGTTCAAGAGAAAAAAGAAACTCATACAGTTTTGGAATTGAGGGTGAGTAAATGATGACAACATTTTAATTTAGGGTGAACTATCCCTTTAATACCCATTTAAAACTCATTAATCTCATAGCATTATTTATGCAATTCTAACTGCATTCAAGCCACCGCTCTGAGCAGCATTAAACAGTCTGTGTAAATACCTGTAAATGCCACTTCAGATGCAGATTCTGAAAAAAAGTTAGATTCAAATTTTAATCGCTTGACAGCACTTATTACAATAGCAGTAAAATAAAATCATAATTTAATATTTTGTTTGCGTTATATCTTACAGCTTTAGTCATTATTTTATTGTTGTTGACAGACATTGTTACAGTGAGAAAAACAGTGACTATTTGCATCAAAGCCTTCAGAGTTGACATTCATATCAGCATCAGACATCATAGGTGTCCATTTTGTGAATGAATGAATAAATGAATGAATGATGTTCGGCATATACTTTCAAATGCAATATTCTTAATATCATTATCGCCATTTTTTACAGTTAAAGAAGGGAATTGGGCTGAAAGGATTATGACTACAAGGGACAAACCTTTGTCTATGTTGGATTTATCACTTCCTTTTAATAGCATTTAAGCTTACGGCCCCTCTTTATGTGGAACAGGCAGCTTTCGCAACCAATTGTAAAGACCTTACGGCCTTTCGGCATGCCATTACTCCAACCTGCAGACCCCCCCCCCCCCTCCCCCTGCCTCCCCGCTAAAAACAATTCCAATTATGATGCTAGTGTCAGGATTTACACACGTCAGTGAAAAAAGTCATAGTGTATATACTTCCATTTACTGATGGATTGACATGATGAGTAAAAAAAGTGACATTTCTGGCCTAGTTTTAATTGAGGCTTGATCATTACCGCGTATGAAATCCTCGCATTCGTATTTTTCTTCCAAACTCTGTTTGATGTAAAGAGCAGATGCATACACAATTCTCTCTCATTCTTCCCCCATCCATCTCTTTTCTGTCTCCCGTCTTTCTATCTGGCATCATTAACCATGGCATGGCTCAATGCGATAGACGTTTCCTTCTTCTGTTTTGCCTCTCTCTTGCATTGAAGCAAGAAACATGTTGCAGAACCGTGGGACATTAAACATCTGGATATCAATCTGCTTGATGCTTTCGGTTTGACAGAGGATGTTTCTCACAATGGTTCTTCACATCAAAAGTGCGATTATAACCGATTTTGTTCAAGCATGTTTAGCCTGTTTATGTAACAAAAAGCTTGTCCTATAAAACACCAGAACACAGTTTAGGGCCTCTTTAATCTATTCATTCTAAGTGGATCAGACACACTTACTTGAAAAAAATCAGACTAGAGAAATCAAGAATAATTGCTGTATAATCAACGGTATAAGCAGATAACATTGAACAGTGAATTATGTGAAAAATGAATGCTGTCAAAATTAACATTGATTAACGCATGTGATCAATTAAATGTGTTTTATATCATGCCTTTTCCTGCATTTTTTGGCACCCTCCAAAATGAATCTGTCTCGCCAAAGATTTATTTAGAATCCTTTTATTATAACTAACAAAGTATAAAAAGTATGTCAATAAAACATTCGTTGCACAGCGTAGACAACTTCATTGATTATAATGGGAGTTTGTGCAAAAGTGCAGCTTTGTGTACCTCGAGTTGTACTCAAGTAATTGACAATTATGATAACCCCAGTAAGGATTTATTTTCTGATATGTTTTATTGCTCTGTGGAACCCCAACTCAGGCTATGTAAGAAACACGCTTGTATATTGATTTACCCTTATTAGCTGATAATTCTGACTATGTTCAAAGTGGACACATTTCTACCGTAGCTCTGCTCTCCGAGAAAACTTCAGACTGAAATCTACATTGATTCATGGATGTTTTCAGACTGTGGGGAAAAAAACGACCAGGTGTTTTTCAGGTGCATCTGAAATGAGCAGTGGAGTAACGCGTTACAAGTAACCAGTGCTGGGTAGTAACTGATTACATGTAACCTGGATTATGTAATCAAAATAATGAAGTACTTGTAATTAGATTAAATTACATTTTTAAAATACTCAGACACAGTTACTTTTCTATTGATTACATGAGTACATGTTTTTTTCACAATGGCAGTAAATCATTAATAATTCATTGATTCTACTTCTTTGTTATATTTTAAATTTTCCTTTCTATAAAAGTCTACTGCCTATATACATTCAGGTTTGCGGAGTTGCACACACAGACCAGCCGCTAGTCATGTGCCGATCCCGATCACTGAAAACTGAGACCCACAAAAGTATTTGATCACTGGATTTACAGAAATCATTTCACTTCTAAGAAGTGCTTTCTCAACATTGCATATTTAATCTGCTCCTGACAAACACATTAATTATTACTTGAATTATTACTCAGTGAGTCATTTAACCTTGTATTATTGTCTCTGGAATGCGTTTGTCTTTCAAACACATTACAATTCATGTAATTTCATATTTACATGCAATGGCAGGGATTCTGTCAGCTGAACCTCTTTGAAAACATCCTGTTATGCAGAAGACTTCTTGAATGTATTCAGTGTTTTTCACTATTTTAAAGAAGTTATTTTCACCAAATATCCTGTGTTGGAATTGATTTGTTAATAAAACGATGTGATAAAATGTCAACCCTGATGTCGGTGTTCTGTATTTTGCTTAATGTATTGTTTTTTTTTATTTAAAAAAATGTTTGGGACAGTGAAAAATAAACAATTGCTACTACAATTTAAATTATTTAATTGGACCAACGGGACTGTTTGGTAAACAACATTTTTTTCATTGGCTCAATATTATTTCTGATTGAGCACATGTTAACAGACTGTTGCCACAATTGATCAAATTAAATTCACAGAAATTAAATTAGGCCAATTGAAATATTTAGATGTGACCAGTCACTAAAAATTGGAGTTGGAGAGGTCTGAATTTTGTATTTTATTTTTACAGTGGATTTTCCAATGGATTGATATTCCGGAGCAACTTGGCATTTCTGACTGGCTGTCAGCCATCATGGCTTATAGAAAAAAAATATTCCACATACAACGGCTTGCCACTTGGTGGAAATGTATAGGATAATGCACTAGTGTCCACTGTAGTGGTTGATGCCATGCATAAGGAAGAAAATGCTTTCTGAATAGCTGTCCAATGTAGTGACCTCTATGCATGAAAGGGTTAATTGTGTGACTGAATCTGATTGACAGTAATAACCATAGCAATGGATGGAACAAAATTATACTGTATGTCAAATGATCTGTGCATTAAGTCTGCCACAGAAATTACACATAATTGTAGTAACTAAATGCACATATGTGCATCAAATTGCAGCCAGAAATATGAACTTCCAACATAACAATTGATATGCGTTTCTGCATTGCAATGTACATTTTTTTGTTTACACCTCTGTCTTCACTATTTAATACCCACCCTTACAAATTTTACTGCACTGACTTTTCCATAAACAGGAATACGACTGAAAAAATGAGAGCAGAGTGGAGATATCTTTCAGGAGATGCGTTCATGCGCCTACTTATGCATCTCCTCCACTTCCAGGCGAGGCAACACTTCATGAAACATCACCAGATTCGAAATTATGACCGTGTTTCTGTGTGTCACTGGGCTTTGCGATGCGCAAGACATTTGATGTGAGGGGATTTTGTGCTGAAGCAATCAAATGTAAACCCTGACGCGTTTGAGTCACGGGATATAAAACCCACATCCCGCCTACCCATTTCGTGAGCCGTAGGTCTGGAAACCATGCGTGAAAGTGAAATGACTGGTGAGCGTGCTACAGTCCTTCTTTTGCATAACGTATTCCGCAGACTGAGCGTGATGGCTTTCTCTTCATTTCACTCAGACATTGAACTCCCACACATGACCTTTCAGTGCAATATCTGAACCTCGCTCTCCCACTCTCTCTGCTTTGGTAAAGTTCTCTTTCTATTTAAATGGCTGCTAAAAACATCGAAGAGAGACGCAGCTCAGGACATTGAGACGCGTGTATTGATTTGGTAATAAAACATATTCATGGTAGCATTCAGTACAGCTCGAGTCTGCATTCAATATCAAGGTTTTCCAAATAGACAAAAAGCCAAGAATCAAAGTTCAGGAGCTTTTTTTTTCTTCTTTCTTGCATGAACTGGCAATCAAATCTGAAATCACAGAAATAGTTCTTTGTATTCTGCTAAGAATATGTCGGCTACATATCAATTTAGAGCCTGAAAGGGATTGGAAATTTCTTGCGGTAGGAAAAATAACATACCGCAGCATCCTCCTTGCAAACATTTGAAAAATGAATGGCTTTCTGGGAGGCTGACAGGTAAGAGATTGGTATGTGGGCTACATAGCATGGATCAAAGAGAGTTTTTCTGCTCAATAATTCAGCAGTCGTGGTGCACCATGAACACACACCTAGAATATCCACCTTTCCTGATTCAGATGAATCGACATTCGACACTCGAGCCATCCCGATGACACATACGCTTAAATATCCCAGAGGGAAAGGAGGCAAGGTCTCTTGTACATTTAAAAGTCTCTTTAAAATTCCTCCCATGGGCAGCCTGGAAGGATTTGTCACGTTTGCAACCCCGGCCCCCCAAACTCCCTGTTTAATGAATGTTCTTTATAATACTAAATTGAATAAATGATGATCGTGCCCTCGTTAAGTCCCCTGGGCTTGATTGAGTCATCGGAATTCAGTGCTAATGACAAAAAGCAATTTTTGAAATCTTCCTCCCACTCGTTAGTTGTAGAATTACAGCGAGTGCGGGGTGAATCGGGGGAAGATGGCTGGCACGTGAGGAACGTGCCCTTTCCGCAGATACCATGTTGGAGATAAATGCTGCGTTTCTAGGGCAGGTTCAGAGTGACTTTTGCCTTTTTCTGGCGAGCTTTACGGTCCTGGGAGAGGTTGTATCAGAGCCCCTTTCAAAAGAGCAAATGGAGTCAGGCGAGGGATTAGCACCAGTGCCATGGAGCAACTCATTACAAGTAGTGACACTATTAACTACATTTATTTTTTTGCAGTAGTTTGATTAGTAACAAGCTACTTTTTTTGCAACAAAAAAGTGTCACATTCAAGTTAAGTGATGCTTTTTCTGTCATTGTACAGGAACAGCAAGATTGTTTTTTTGCACTCCACAGTTGCTACATTAAACAAGTTAGAGAAATAAAATGTATAAATGTAGTTCTTCTTTATGATAGCAAATTCTATTATATGATTATAGCAGCATTTACAACAGTTAAATGATGATGTTCATCACTACTTTTCAACTCAGTTATATCCAAAAAGTATATTATATTTTGTTAATCAGTGAAATTATATTTTTACTCTGGAAACCATCACACAGAACAGAGATAAGGAATTGAAATTAAAATCAGAAAAAGTCATGGGAAAGTCAAGGAAACTTCCACAGTGAATAGTAGTTTTACAAGTTAACTGTTCTGAAATATTTCATATATACTAGACTAGAGCATGAATTGGTCTTTGTAAGTGCAAGTATACATTTCTTTTTTAAAAACCCTTCTTCAGTGTTCACAAATGACTAAAAAAAGTAATGGTCAAAAGTTGTGGGAACCCTGTTATTTATTCAAAAACCCTCAATGTGCCTGAAAAAAAATGGCCTCTGCTTAAATTATAATGTTAAAACGTTTAATATTTCAGTGAAGCTGTAGTTAATTTTTCTTAGTAGCTTTTAGTGTACTTTTGCAAAAGAATAGCATGCTGTAGTTTAGCTACTTTAAATAAGCTTAGTGCAATAACTGATCAGCAACATGTTAACTGTAACAAATAGAAAACGCATTAATGAAAAGCGACAAACCGAGACATTCAAGGTATATTATAATCAGTTTATACTCCTAGGGAGTCGAACCCGTTACTGCAGAGTTGCTAGCGGCAGTTGAGAAAAACCTCATGACGTGCAGGGAACGTTCAAAATAAAGCTTAATGCTCTTTTACATCAGAGACTGAATCCTTCATTAGCTTTTCTCTGCATTGCCGTTTTTCATTTTGGGATTCGGCATAATGAAACAGACAACGTTTGAATAACAAATGTACTATTAATTTCAAGTTATTTGAAGTTATTCACATGTGCAACCGGCAAAGTATGAAAACTCAAATTAAGAGAGAGTGAAAATGAAAAGCAACAAATAACCAAATCATATCAAAACCGTCTTGGAGTTCATTGAAATGCGCGACTGAAGTCCAAAAAGTAAGTTTCTTTTCTATAGGCCTCTCTGGACTCAACTAAAGTGTCTTGATGGCTCTCTCTTATTTCTTGCCCATCAGTAATGGCTTTTTTTTCCTGATTTTATAGTATTGCACTCTCGTTTTACGACTTCTTATTGGTACTGTCTGCTCTTCCTATGAGAACCCGAGGCGTTCAAGCAGGCTATGAGAGTCAAGAGCTTTGTGAGGTGGTTGATGAGCTGGTCAACGGGTGCACTCTGATGAGGGTTCAGTCAGGCACTGTTCTCCAACTTACAGGCCACCTCGAGCTTCCTACAGGCTGTTTCCATAACTAAAGCACTGTAGTCTCATTGCAGTCAAGCTGGTCGAATTTAACTTTTAGTGTCCTTTAGTGCTGCTATTTTCGACCACACACCTGATATATGGTTTCATTTGTGGCAGCACTCATGTAACCTTTGCTGAAAGCTTGCAACTCTAGTTAAAGTTCTTACAAAGTGGTTAACTACAAAGTGTTCTGCTATTCAACTGTGCGTGAATGCATTTGTGGGCGTACGTGGATCTTTACTAAGGCTGTCTGATTACATATTGTGCAAGAACCATCACACTCAATACAAGCCTTTGCCCGACTATATGGAGACCAGGTCTGCTGTTTAGTTTCATTGTCTTCCATTCAGTATTCCTTAGACAGGCGGATACTATTCACCAGGATGAATCATCTTCCTGCCAGCATGCTAAAGGATGAGCAATGCACCAAAAAGAAACCGTAAGAAGCTAGAGTACAGGACTTATTGAGAAAAGAAAGAGTGGCTGAAAAATGTTTAGTGTAACTAAACTTATTGCTTTGGCAAGCCATTCAAGACGATTTAGGAAATAGTCGTGCACATTTAGAAGATAAGTTTCATCCTTTAAGGCTAAGGTTTAAAGTAATAAACAATAAACCTCTTTACATCCATAAATATGTGACCAAAACCTGACAGCTTTACCCTCCAGTACATCGCTTCCAAAAGTGTCTATCAAATGCTTCCTACCTTCGTAAATTTGACAGCAGTCAACTTCTGTCAGTTTTATAACTCTCGGAATCATAACATGGTTCCTTATGTTTAACATCAAGGTGATAACCCAACAAGCTGTCTTACTGTTCTCAAGGCGTTCTGTCAGATTTTGATTCTGGATGGTGTATCTCCTCAAAGCCCTGTCAGGTGTGATGGAGGTTCTGTGTCAATGACGGACAAATTCAAATGCGGAGATGAGCTGTTCAAGCTGAGAGTGGACTAGAGAAGAAAACAAATGGTTTTATGTGATCTGGTAACTAAAATACATCTGGAATTAATCACTTATTATTAATACACATTACAATTTTAAAGTAGCTTTTATTTGTACCTTTATGGGTAAGTTCACAGGGAATATATGTTTGCATTTTCTGAACTGATTTTGAGGGAAGCTAAAATGTGTTAAATGGTGTTATGTGTCAGAGAAGGTACACCTTTTTACCTTATCTCTTCCTATAGGCAGCATATTAGTACCTTAAGGACTAAAATGTACACTTTAGGCATTCCATACTTATATGAACAGTACGTATATGTATATATATATATATATATATTTGTACCTTTAAAATACCCTTTAGATGCAAATATTTATCTACAATGTACTAATTAGTACTAAAACTGTATTATGTATGTATTAATATGTAGTCTACTTTTAGCTATACCTTAAGGTAATAATATATGCATTTGTATACCTGAAGTACTAAAATGCACACTTTAGGTACTATATGTTCCCTTTAAAGTAGTGCTTACTTGCATATTTGCATCCTTAGAAATTAGTACTAAAATGTCAATTTTGGAATTAAAATGTATAATTTAGTTACGTATTTACCATTACCTACTGTACCTAATTAGTACTAAAATACTCTTTAGGTACTAACATGGTCCCTTAAGGTAATATTATGTACTGTATTTGCATTTGCATATACTGTACCATACAAAGTAATTAGTACTAAAATGTTAGGTGTATGCTAATATGTTATATCCTTTAGTTACACTGCAAAAAGGGATCAGTTGACTTAACTTAATTTTAAGGCAACTGGTTTCCTTACTTTTTTTTAATTAAATAAACTTCATGCGTATTTGAAAAAAAAAAAAGTTATGTGGAAGTTCACATAACTTATTTTTTTCAATTACGCATTAAGTTTATTACTTTATTTTAAGGCAACGGGTTTCCTCACTTTTTTTTAAGTTAAGTCAACCGATTACTTTATACAGTGTACCTCAAAGTAATAATATGCACAGTATATACATTTGCACATAGAACCGTGAGTTTACATACGAGTTCTCAAGGTACTGATATGCAAAATACATTTAATATGTATCATTAAAGAGACATATTATTTCCTAAAGTGCCATACAAGTACTAAAAGGTAGACTTTAGGTAATATGATGTACTGACATTATTGCATGTTAAGTATATATTAATACTAAAATGTGCATTTTTGGGTATATGTACCCTACTTTAGGGTACATATCAGTACCAATTGGTTCTTTAAGATATGTACCCTAAAAGTACTAATATGAACCCTCCAGGTGTAGAAAAGTAACAAAAGTGTAATTTTGAGTGTACTGTCCTTTAGTTAATAATAATAATAATAATAATAATTCAATTAGCCAAATTATGTGATTAACAAACATGCAAGGGGCAGACAATAAACAAAGGTTTGAGAAATTGAACTTATTGCAATTATATGGCAATTTTTCAGAGTTCTGTGCACACGAATTCAGCCTGCTTATGGGTAACATGAAGACAAAATGGAATATGTATGAAAAAAGAAGTCATGAATGACATCTTTAAGATTGAGTTCCGGATGCTCAGGTTTAATATTTCTCAAGTGAAAGCTGGAGTCAGTCAAAAACTCTTACTCTTAAATCCCATTAGAAACAGACGAAACTGTCTGTTCCACACAGGCTACTTTATTATGGATCCTAGCCTGAATTGGAAAGGAATATAGAGCATGATTTTGAAATATGGATTTTGTTCTTCCCTGCCTTTTCTCTCTCGCTCTCTTTTTTTTGTCGCCCTGCCTCTTGCTATCTGGGTATGGATAGCATGAAGAGGAGTTCCATCTATATAAATGAGTTGGCAATGGAACATGAGGGGGTGATTCAGCCAGACTGATATTCGAAATTTAAACCGGCTCTATTCCAATGTACTGAAACACGTATTATTTGACTCTTGAAAGCTCTGCCTCATTTGACTGTAATTCCTCAGGTCCTGTAGTGAGATTAATGGCCTGGCCTTAATTCCAACAGTGCTGGCTGTACCTATAAAGGCGAGTTTTGTAATCGTAACCTCATGTGACTTTGAGCTAATACAGATTGTAATTTAAAGAGTTCCATGTGCTGTAGGTATTGGGGAAAAAAAAAAATCCTTGACAAATCCCTTAAGTGTAAAATGAAGGTATGTACAGCATGTGTAAGGACAGAAATTGAAAAGCTATGCTGATTATGTTCACTAGGGAAGCTGCTCGGACTGAATACAGTACGTAATCATAGAGCTAACCGATATCAGGAGTTTATCACGAGGAGAATAAAGAGAAAGACTGAAAGATGAGCCACACCGCCAGAGCTGCAGTCATGCGGATCTTTTGTCAACGTGATCGA
This sequence comes from Phoxinus phoxinus, assembly GCF_949152265.1. Classification (NCBI taxonomy): domain Eukaryota; kingdom Metazoa; phylum Chordata; class Actinopteri; order Cypriniformes; family Leuciscidae; genus Phoxinus; species Phoxinus phoxinus. The sequence goes on along the minus strand of NC_136897.1, from coordinate 16,300,154 downwards.
TTTCTCTGTCTCCCCTGAAAGTTGTTTTTATTTTGAGACATAGAGAGAGAGAGAAAGAAAGGGAGAGGGAGCGACAGTGCAGAAGAGAAAATAACCATCTGAGTGAAAAGACGAGAGGAACGGAGAAGGATGAAGAGAGACAGCCATCTGCACAGATACAGCCCAAATCAAATTGCATGAATTCACCACTGCATTCTCAGAGGAAGACGAACAGGAGATGAAGAGTGGAGTGCGCCAATAACCACATGATGTAGACAAATAAAAAAATGATATCGTCAGAAAAAGAAGAAGAAGAAGAAGAAAAAGAGTGGGAGCCTGTTGCTTTTGCAAGGTTATATGTTCTCCTATTTTAATGATATTTAATACAAATAAATAAAAGAACATAATTTAAACATGTTAGAAATGTTTTGTCATATCATCTCATACACATGCATACCAAACATATAGCAGCACCAAAAAAGTATTTGTACACTTAAAGCACCTGTACAAATGTGTGAATGGCTTTCTGCTCATTAACAAAATGTCAGAGACCATTTTTTTTTAAAAGGAACAACATAGCACTCAAATACCAATATAAAAAAGTTTTCAAAAACGTTTCAAATTATCTACACTACGTTTATTTTTTCATTTGGCATAACGTTATAATTAAATAAATAAATAAATAAATGCCCATATTTATTTTTAGATGGTTGGTCTGCTAGGATTTCATAGACCCTATATATATATTTGGTATGCATGTGTGTGAGATGATATGACAAAACATTTCTGACATGTCTAAATTATATGTTATATATATATATATATATATATATAATGTATAATTTAGACATGTCAGAAATGTTTTGTCATATCATATATATATATATATATATATATAGTACCATAAAAAAATAAATCAAGGATTTCATATATTCATACAATATATACCAAAAAGAAAAAAATCTAGCCAATTGGTTTGAAAAATTGTATGCGATTAATTAATAATTCTATATTTACATTTAATAATTTAGCAGACGCTTTTATCCAAAGCGACTTTCAAATGAAGAGAGCAATTGAAGCAATCAAAGCAGCGATATGAAAGTGCAAGTTTAAAAAAAATATATATAGAATAGTAAGTGTTAGTATTAATGTCTTAAGTGTTGAACCAATGGAATGAATAAATCTCTGTGACTTGAAAAGTGTCCAAATACTTTCTGGGGACACTGCATGTGCCTTGAAGGCTTATTAATACAGCAAACTCAATAAGACAGTCATCAAGTCATGCGTCAAAGCGTTTGAATAGAACTCCACAGACTGAAGCGGCATTAACCGTATTCACACGCGCTCCGCAATAGCGGGCCAAGCTCTTTTCCCATCCGTGAGGAGAGGAATGGAATGGTGTTGAAATGAGATAATTAGCAAGAAAATTTATATTAATGGGTACTAAGAATTGAATCACAAATGCAATTACAGCATTAGCTTTGCAATTAAAATAGTTAGCCGCTGAATAGCTGGATACTGATGGAATTATGGGAGTTTTTCCACATATCAACAATGACATTAATTTCCCAAAGTCAGCACAATGGGCGAACAGTACAAATAGAGCCTTTATGTATTCCCTAGTAGAGTCCCACTGTATTCTCCAGGCATAAGACTCTCTTTTTCTCTCCCTCTATAAAAGCCCAAGGACCCCAGAGACAGTGGCACAGGCTAATGACTGCTTTCAGTCCAATCACGCTGTGTCTATTGAAAAGCACAATGGACAAATCCCTGGGTACAAGCTAAGAGGTGGGGCAGCGGCGTGAAAGGGGGGGCTGGGTAATTAGAGAGACAACCTCTACACGTCTGCAGGAGAAGGAGAGATGCCGTTGTGCTGCTTCTGCACTTTTTCTACTGTGCTAGTCGCAGCCATCCACCTCGCCCATCTTTCCACTCTCACTCTCTACTCCATGCTCTTATAAACACACACACACATAGCATGAAGAATGGATGCAGGGAGAAATGTCAGGCACACTGGTGAGGCAGGAAGGGATAGAGAATAAAGAAGGAGCCAGAGATGCAGATGAGAGAGGGGCTTAATAAGGGGGATGGAGCGAATCATGGCTATCATAATGATGTCACTGGTTAATGGGGTGTTAGTTTAGCGTTATAAGCCTCCAAATGGCTTCTAGAATCTCTTGGGTGAAATTTATAGCTTTTCTAGCCACAAAATAAAAAGTGTTTTCGCAACAACACCCTCTTATAAAGGGCTAAGGATATGTTCGGAGTGATACTACTGTTTATACTCAAAAGTGTTCAAAAGTTTGGCGTTTGCATTAAATTGATCAAAATTGACAGTAAAACCATGTATAATGTAACAAAAGATTTCTATTTCAAATAAATGCTGTTTTTTTGTTTACTTTCTATTCATCAAACAATAAGTTCCCACAAAATTATTACACAACACAACTGTTTTCAACATTGATAATAATAAGAAATGTTTATTGAGCACCAAATCAAAGCATATTAAGAATAATTCCTGAAGGATCATGTGACACTGAATACTGGAGTAAAGGACGCTGAAAATTCAGCTTTGCCATCACAGCAATAAATTACATTTTAAAATAGATATTTTAAATTGTAATACTATTTCACAATACTACTGTTTTTACTGTATTTTTTATCAAATAAATGCAGCCTTGGTGAGCATAAGACTTCGTTCAAAAACATAACAAATTCTTACAGACTTACCAAACTTGTGAACATTAGTGTATAGTATGGTTAAGTATATGCAGTACAGCTAGGTGGTGTCTGGTGGAAGAAAAAAAAAATATTAGCCATTTTTACGCCAATTTTGTACAAAAATGCCATAATTAAATGGAATTCCAATCAAAGAATGAGTTAGCAGCTAATACTTCTAGTTCATCCACACTGGATAAGGTCAAGTCTTGTGCAATGCATAATGGGATACAGCACTCCAGGCAGTGTGATCTGTGGTGCAATAGTCATCATTTTGGTGAATGATTTTGGGCCATTTAGGCACTGAATGTGTGCATGCAGAAAATGATCATACTGTGCACAGTAAACATACGACATAATGCAGCAGATAGTATGAATATATCCCTTCAAACAAACAGGCGTCTGATTATAAATATGCTTCTGTTAAAGATGTCAGTATCCACACATGTAAAGAACAGGCCGAGTTTGAAACGTCTAACATGTACATTACATTCAAATATGAGGATTGTGTGGGCAGCGGAGACGTGAAGGAGGTCAGCGACAAGCATTCGGCAATGCAACTTTCTTACAGGCTAAATCAACAATACCTTCTTAGTGAAATAGAAATGATCAGTTCTCATTACAATATAATTTTTTTAATAAAAACTTTCAAAGCTAGCATTATATACACCCACACACAAATGCTCACACATGCAAGCAAACCGCTGCATTAAGCCATTTAGCTAGGTTCTTGAAGGCGAAATCGTGTGGGCCCACATTCACGGAAGTTCGATACTCAGCAAATGAACTTTCTAACACTTGAGCTAAGTTTCACATTACAAGGCGGCTACTATACGTCTTATTTAAAAGCACAGTTATTCAAGGCCAGCGTGAGAAATAACAATCATTCAGACTCTCCATTCAAGTGAATATGTTACCCTCTGACCCATGCTTTTACTGCCTCTGATTAAGTTAGGCGGTAATAGAAGAGCCCCACCAGGACACTTACACTAGCTGTAATGCTATAGGCTATGTATGACTGCCAGTTTTATTCAAGGAGCATTCCATGAGATCTAATTATGCTTCTACCACACTGGATTTTTTGCTTTAGGTAGAGATGTGTAATCACATAGCAAGCAGCTTACATTAGAGCTTGATGTCTCCTTTGTGTGGGTGATCGCCCTCAGATATCTTGACTCCAGTCAAAGCAGAATATGTAAACTTCTGTCTTTCATTGGTATGCCCAAGGAGTTCGCCGCAAAACTGTTTAGATTGTATATATGACAAAACTGCATAAATATGCTGCGGCCAAGTCTTTGTTCTCTCAGCTTGTCCTTAAAGGAACAGTTCTCTCCAAAATGAAAATTCTGTCGACATTTATTCACTCTCACTTTGTTCCAAACCTGGGTGAGACTGGAGATTAGTTTAGAAAAGTGAGCAAAAGTTATTATAAAAGTGGTTCATGACTTGTGCTTCTGAAAGCAACACCTGAATCCTTCACAGTTCACACAATTTAAGAACGGGATCAGTTTGATTTTCAAATGAATCACTTATTCAGACCTGTTTTTTGAAGCAGATCAAATGATTCAATAAAAAGATCTAACTTTCATACCTCTAATGAATGCACAAATCATATGGAAGATTTTTTGATGATTTATAGCATTTGCATCTTTGAAAGCTTCAGTTCCAGCTCATTGTAATTGAGAGACACAGAGCATGGACACAGTCCTCAAAATGTCTCTTTCAGTGTTCTGTGTTAGACAGGTTACATAAGGTTAGCTAAATTATGACAGATTTTCCATTTCTGGATGAAATATTCCTATAATCTGTTGATCTTCTAAACATAAACTGTTCCTGCTTCTCTGTCTTTAGTCCCGACAACATTATTACTTTTTTATTGCACTATGCTATTCTTGAGGTACTAAAAAACAAGCAGGTTAGCATAATGTTGCAAACATGTCCAAGCTTTATGTTGCAAAACATCCATTTCTATTTCTTTTCTAGGATCCAGGTATCATCGAGCACCATTGTCAGGTGGAAGCTGGCATTAGCGGCATTAGCGCACATACCCCTTTGCTGTTCGTTCTGTAAATCATCCATGCGACGACAAAGCCCCAGCGCTGCTCACCAATATAATAGGACACAGACAATGTGAATATTGGAGCTGGCCAGGTGCACTGAGCTTCCCTATCTCCCCTCGGAGCTAATGGACCAATATGGGAGAATGGAAATTGATTCAAGCTAGTCCGTAAATTAAGAATTCACCGCATTCATTTTGTTTGCGTGTGTTGTGGGGATGTATTGTTTATTGGAATTCGAATTTCGTAGGTAATTGGGGATGTAGAAAATGTAAACAAGAATAAATGCTGCTTTGCTTTTATTAATGCCAATGAATCTCTCTGTTGTCCTTCGGTGCTGTGCCTCTCAAGACGATAGGCAGAGAAATGACAATTGTGTGATAGAGATAATTAGACTAGAGTAGAGGTTTTCAACCTTGAAGTTGTGGGATAATTATATGAACTCTGTTTTATATTATGAGCAATATCGCATGAGTAGCTGTGCAATATTCGCTCTATACCAGCACAGCCGAATGCGGACACAGTTGCGCTGATACAGAGCTATATCGCATATGAGTAATATATTGCATTTATACAACAGTTCGACGACACAAGTGTGTAAATAAATAAGAAACAACAACAGAGTGTCTTTAAAAACAGCCACAAATTCAAATCAGACTCCCCAATTCCTATTAATTGGGATTACTTGCCTCTCTGAAATCAGACTGAACAGTTTCTTCTGTATTTCTGAATTTATTCTTGGTTTAACAGGCTTTTAATCTGAATTCTGAGTTTAACTGTGATAATCAACTGTTGGAGGAATTGCTCTTCAGTATCTGGTCAGTTAAGCTCCATTTATTTATCCATCTATTGATGAACTGTGAAAGCCTGTCGTTTCTAACGGTCCCATTACGGGAAAATGACTACTAACCTGTTCATGCTCACCGCATCCCTTGATGTTTTGTAATCAAGCTGTTAGGAAGAATGCCTTCTATTATTCTCATATCGTCTTATTAGAAGTGAAAAAAGACACTGTCTGTGTTTGAATTGTCTACTCATTTTCTGTTGTTAATGTTTATAAATCTCCCGCAATAGGGTACAAACTATCCTCCAAGTTTGGTGTGTTTCTTACACCTATGAGATCAGAAAGTGTATTGACTAACAAGTGGAAACGAGCACACATTTTGAGAGCTAAAAATGGGTCAGGCTAGGCTCTATTGAGTGAAATGTGCTCAGATGTGAATTTCAAGGATTGGGTTTCAAATTTTTAAAACAACATGCAAATGTATGGGTGTAATTCAAGGTCTCGTGTGTTACATCATGTCCTTGGTACTACAAGACTTCTACATTATAGAGACTGTTCAGAAATGCATAAAGGTTTTTCGACATGGAATATAAGCCTCAAAATTCAGAATTCTCTATGTACAGTGAAATCCAGAGAGCTGAAAAGAAGTCAGATTTTTTTCATAATTATTGTGGTACATAATAATCTTGCTTTGACAGAATTGACACAGTGCAGATTTTGCCTTGTATGGGCCACCACAGGTAATCTTTATTGCCTGAAAATAGCCAACAAAAGTAAAGCCTTACAGAACATGCCAGCACCACACACCCACAGGCCCAGGTCTCTAAAGCCAAACATTTAAGGCTAGAGGTGAGAAGGGTTATCAAAAATCCTCAAATGGATTCCACGCTTTTTCCCAGGTTTTCTAATCTTTCCATATGGGTGGTTTAAAGGGATGTCCATGTGTCTGCGTGTGCATCGGTGGAAAGAGATTGTGGTAATCCATGGGTGTAATCTAAGGTACAAGTGGCCATGAGGGAGTTTATGAGGACAGTCCACAGAATGCTAAGTCCAGACTGGAGTCTGAATGACAGATAACACAAACTTAAGCTTGTAGAACCCCAGAGGAGCCCAAGCATGGATAACACACCTCAAAGTACCGCAGAGATGGGTGCGTTTTTGTGCTGGTTTCTATAAAAACTCTTCGTGAGAACATCTTCTTCAACATTTGGAGTACCTGCTGCTGTACCATTCTAGTTAGAATATTCCAATATGGTCCTAAATCACATTATTTCGTCTTGCACTTCTCTCCTAAATACTCAATTGTGATGGGTCAATAATGGCATTAAATATTGCAGTAACTAACTAGCATCATTTTGCAATTTAAAACAGTTAGCCACTGACTACACTTAGAATTGATTTGCAGATTTTCAATTTTACATAATTGTTAAATTAATTAAAACCTTTCATATATGACTAGAAGCTCAAATCCATCCATCCATCTATGTTTGTAACATTCAAACTTTTTTTAAACTTTCTTCAAGTTTTTTTTTAACTGATTCAATTTGTTTGTCTTAATCTTTGATGTTCTAAGTTAGAAATTACAGCTACTGTATACGAATTTCTTTTTCATTTTCATTCAGATTCATCTCCAAATTAGGAAATGAATTGGAATTTAATGACGTTCTTAGTTCAATTCTGAGTGGCACTGTACTCAGGGTTGTACATTTAGCCTTACACAGTCACATGTAACCCAGCAGTGAACCCTACAGATATGATACAAAAGATCCCGCAAACCTCATTTCTCATCTCACGCTGGAGAAACGTAAGGAGAGGCTTTGTAGAAGCATTAGATGGATGAGAGTTATTGATACCCTGTGCCAATCTACCTCCAAGCCCCTTCCTCATCAACCCTTGACTCAGAGAGGGAGCACAAGTCCTCTCCTTACCTTAGAAGGGCTCTCAGCGGCAGACGCAGAAGAGCTGTCTGAAAGAAGGCCCTTGAAAATGTTCACCTGTGATACTGCTTTTTAACCTCTTAGGTTTCTCTGCGGTTCAAGAGATGCGGTGAGGAAAGCTCTGTCTTTCAGAAGAGCAAAAAAAAGAAAGAAAAAAAAAAGTAAAAGCTTCTGTGAGGAGACATGAGAGAGGCTTGTTCTTTTATGTCTCGAAGGGACACAGTGAAACTTGAGTTGTAGAACTGTCTGTTCTCAGAGACACAGCTTGCCAAGATCTTGAGACATTTCATTCATGGCTGAGTGTCATATCTGTTTTACTAATAACTGAGCAGCATCTGTCAAAATATTCTATATGATATTGTGTTTAATCAAAATAAACAGGACTAATCTTCCATACTGTTTACAACAAGTAAGCTTTGAGCCGAAACCGTTACTGACCCTGACAAGAACTTGAGGGAAGGGTCCTCTGGAGTTTTCAGGCACGTTGATTGGTGGAATGACCCAGTCTCGCTTCTGTCGCCGCAGCCCATTGGACGAGCCTCGCTGGTGTTGTCGTGGAAACGTAATTAGCCTGGGATTGTGATAGTGGTTGTGGGAGGATCCGCCATAGATACCATCACCAGCAATCTGTGGAGAACAGATATCTTCAAATTCACACACATAGAAGGTACATTAAAAATAAACTTCAAGAAGCTGACCCAGAAGCTGACGCTATAAATAAGATCATGACGATATAAAAGAAAAATCATAAATGAGTTCTCTTTGATTCCTTAAATGTTTTTCATGCAACATAAATACCGTAGGTTAAATGGGGAACCAATGGTGACTGGAGACAAAATAAGATATTCTGAAGAAAATTTGAATTGTTTTTGTCAATAATACTAGGTTCAAATAGGTTCATAACCCATAGATAAATGCCAGAACTGATCTACAATTTACTTATACAAAATCTAAAATCAAATGTCAGAAATTTCCACATGAACAATTCTATGTATTTATTTATTTTCAAAATGCTTCAAATTACTGTCGGAAATTTTAATAAAGTTTATCCAAATAGTTTCATATAAATTTTATTTTAATATTATTTATATACTATAGTATTAATAATTTAGAATTTATTTTTTATTTTCACATTTTCAGTTTTTTCTTATTTTCATTTTCAGTTATTTTATATTTATTTTGATTAACAAAAACTATTTTAATAGTTTTAATTTACAACAACAACACTGGTTTGGGTGGGTTAATTTTTAAACTGCCTAAACATAAATATCTGAATACTTCATATTCAAAATTAAACCTTGTCAACTAAAAGTCACAATTTAGTCCAAGTAAAATTGACCAACGAATTAATGAATATGACATGACGAAATATTAGCACTGTTTAAAAGGAAGGGGAAACTGTTAAACCGGTTAAGCTCAGTTTTGGTTTCATTTTCACTGTGTTCTGTTCCTGTTTTGCCTGCCTTAGTTCTCTAGTTAGATTTAATTTGTTCTCATTTCCCTGCCACTAGTTAGTTTCCATGGTTATTCATTTAAATTAATTAGATCACACCTGTTTGCATTCAGTTCATTTATGTAAGCCCTTCAGATCTTTCTGTTCATTGTCTGGTGTTGTTTATGTTTTGAGCGCACCATTACACTGCTATGTTTGGAATGCTACCTTTGTTATGTTATTAAAGTTACTTTGTTATTTGCACACTAACCTTCTTCCACATCTTCTCCGTGGACTAAACCATGACACTTTGAAAAAATAAAATCACAACTGAGTACTATTTTAAGTTATAAAAGATCAATTTAGACCGATCAATAGAAGGTTTGAAGAGAAAAAAACACACCTTTAATAGAACATACCTGTCCAATTACTACTAATCACTCATTATTTGTGAGGCAATGGTACGAAACAGGCGTGGAACGGTACGTGCACACCTGAGCCCCGAGCCAGGATCGTAAACATAGCTGTGGGGTTTCTGCTAAAACGACCAATCAAAATGACAAATCGCGTCAAGGCCTTTGTAAACCAGCCCTTATAACACAGCAATACCACAGTGACGCATACCATGACATTTCCTCATGGGTGCCCAGTGAAAAAGATTGATGGAATACCACATCAATAATTTAGACAAGAAAAACTAGAGCTGCCGCTGACCCTTACTTGATTCATCCAAAGGCCAAGGAAAGGGCTGAAGCGACCAATCAAACAGCCACCGTTTTTCAAAGCAGCTGACTGTGTGTGTGGGGAACGGGACTGTCCTGCGGTTCATTTAATGTCTTTAGCGCTCATCTCTGAATTGTCAGCTTTTCATCCAATCCTGTGTTGCTGCTTCTCCCCCTGACACCTCGACGTCTGTGGCACTGCATTTTCGAGCCGAGGCACATTCGCCAAATCCCAGTTCTCTCTCTCTCCCTCTCTCTCTCTCTCTCTCTCTCGGTTTGTCTCGCGTCCCCCCGGCGGGGGCTGCCAACTCAAGCATGCGTAGGCAGGTCAGCCTATCAATGTCTCACAAACACGGTTTGTCGGCAGAAGAGCTCGAACAGATGTGAGGCAAATCTGAGCAAACATATTGTATTTTTTTCCCTCTTTTGTTTTAATTTTTCACAGCTTGATGGCTCTGGCTGCAGGGACTCGGAAAATGGAGGGATTGTGTCGTGGCAGGGAGGGAGCGGTGAACGAGTGAGGAGGGCAGCTGTGAGGCGCTGATAAAATCACTTCCGCCTCAGCTCTGCTCATCCACGAAGCTCACAGGTACCTGCTGCAGCGCGAGAGAGAAGCTGCAACGAGACCTTTCGGGGGGCGGCAGGTGGAATTACTGTGCATAAGAGGGTGAAATAGAGAAAGAAGAGGTTGGAGAATGAAAAAAAGAGATCGAGGGGAAATCAAGTTGAGCAGTGAAGGCTAAATAATCCTCCCAGACAAAAGACAAATCATAAGGCATTCAAAACTCCTGCATCTACACCGCAAATTCGGCACTTGGCAACGTCTGGATACAATGGGTGATGCGGAAAACGTGGATAGGGTTGTGGAATTCGGTATTAAAAATGGAATTTATAGAATTTTTATAATAATAGTTTAGTTTATGCAAAACTTCAAGGAATATCGCACCATTTTTCTTTCATATTTATTTTTAATAGTAAACCTGTTGTGCAGCACTTTGTAAAATAAAAGGAATTATCATTTGATTGCATTTTAAAAGATTAATTAAATTGCTAATGTGTTGTGCCTTCATTCGATTACCACAGATTTTAGATAATACATTTGTATTCAATCATAAATCCAGAAAAAGATAAAACAGAAAACAAGGAACTCCTGAAAAGACATTTCATTTCATCATTTGTAAAAATGTTAATAAATCATTAAATTGTTAAAGTTTTGTGAATTAAAACAGAAATCAAAATCCAGAAATATATATATATATATATATAAAATAAATAAATAAATACAAATAGAAGAAAGAAGGAATTAAACAAAATGATTTTATAGGTCTCTAGACACCACATGCCCGGTCAGCAATGTGACCTTCGTGAGGACGCGTGCAGAGACACGCCGAATGTGTTCGAACACAGACAAAAGCCTTATCTCTCCCCTCACAGATCTGTTCATTAACGCGGGGTATTCATCATCTCGATCTGTCTCTCACTCCATCCCTATCGCTTTTTGCCTGCTGACAAACATTGGGACAGACATTGGGAGCTGTGATAAAGACCTTGATTTATCAATCAGCTCTCCCTGGCACCAAGCAAGCATTCCTCCGAATGTGTAGCCAACAGCACGGGAAGATCCAGGCTGGTTTGATGCATCGCGTGGCGGCGCCAATGAAAGGCGCAGACTTACAACAGCATGCCTAATGAAAAGTCTTATTCCTCTGGTAGGGCAACAAGCACTGCACCCATTACAACAGACAGTGAGGAAAGAATAAACTAGAACAAGCATGTTGTGTTGTGGGACGACGCACGGCAGATGTAGGGAATGTGCAGCTATGTATACGTGCATGCATGTGTGTGTGTGGGCGCATTTGGGAGTCAGCGTGTGTGAAATGGCTGCCTGGATTGCCCTGAGCTCCCGTAGCTCCAGAAGAACCAGCCCTGCCAGCTGGCTCCCCATCCCTCCCTGCTGAGAAGAAACCCGTTTGGGCATCAGTCAGCCTGCAGCTCTGCAGCAGACATCTGGAGGTTATTGTTCTATTGGGCCGCATTGCACTGCTTGCAACCCTGTCTGGAGTTTTTCCATTACACGCCAGTTTGCCACACGCCACTCATTTGCTACTTTGGTAATCGTCGGGAGGAAGCGGAAATGCACCTGGATTTTCACTGAAGTTCCATTATTAAAAAGACAAGAACAAAGAGTTAATCTGGGTTTATAATTAGTACTGCAAAAGCGTTTCGCTAATTGTGTCGAATGAGACTTATGAGTCAGCGTTATTTTTGAATTATATATATACTATTATAGCATTTACAAAAAAAAATTCACAATCAGTAAACTCCAATTTCTGAACACAAGAGTCTTATGGGTCGTTTCTTTTTTGTGAATCAAAAACATACATTATAAGCAGAGAACTCCTACATTCCTAAACAAATGAAACGTATGAGCCTGTTCTTTTCAGAATTGCAGATGTGTGGACAAAATGTGCGAGGAAAAAATAAAATAAACATACCATGCAAGTGTAATCCTACAACTGAACTAATTACTTTTTGAGCCGTTTTTTTTTTTAGTAATTCAAAAACATACACCATTACCAGTGTAGTCCAATTCCCTAACAAATTAGTCTTATGAGACTGTTTTTTTCATTGAATCAAAAACATAAACACAATAAGAGAACTCCAATTCACTAATGCGTCTTATGAACAAAAACATAAACCGAGACCTGTGAATTTCTATAGTTTAAAGAAAAACAAACATTCCAAACTCCAGCTCGGGCAGATGAGGCTCACATCGAGCTAAATGCCAGCCAAAGAACTGTACTGGGTATTTTTAGACCCGAACCATCCAAAAGCATAGAAACTTTGCTCAATAAAACATGTTGTGGGACAAAGCGACTGCACTGTTGTGTAAAGCACTCTCTGGAACTTGTAAGCCCGGAAGGAGATACAACAGAATAGACTCGAATGAAAGCTGCATTTGGATCAAACCAATGAAAGTCATGCCATCCAGGCAAATGCCATGCAAGTTGATAATCAACTAAATGCAACCTACTGACATTTACGCTCAGCAGAGCCACTGAGAATCACACTGAGGGATATCTTTGTTGATGCACACTTGATGAAAGCTAGCTTCCATATTAATGTCTTTCAAATCATCTCTGCTAGTTCAAAGTAACAAAAGAATGACTTGCTTACTTTGTAATTGAGGCATCTTAGTTTAATTACTTTTATAGAAACGAGTCATGGCGGTGTGCACGCGCACATTTATTTATGTAATGTCTGTTCTTTTAAGATGACGCTGATCTTAATTTAATTGATCTCAGCTCTACCTCTAAATATATCTCATTTCAAGTTTTTCAAGACAAGAGGCTAAAACAGATTAAATAAATGCATGGAAAAGTAAAAACTAAATCTATGTTGTCTAATGGGAGGTCAAACTTCCAATCAGCAAAAATAATTCAATGTAACATCCCCATAACCCCTTACTAAATAGGTACTATCATTGTAAGAGATGGTAATCCCATAGGACTTATTTGCCATGATTGTCATAATCAAATACCATGGTAATAATTACATAACACAGCTTTTTATAATCAATAAAAAGGTATTATCTTTGTATGATAATTATAATAATTATAATGATCTAAAATAAATCATTAATACATTATTGATTAATTTATTTAATTAATTACAACTATTATTATTAGATAATGTATAGAATTACATATACACTTATATGTAATATATATTTATTACTTATATGTAATTACTTATATGTAATTTATAACTTATATGTAATATATATATATGTACATATATATGTACACACACACACTGTACAACAACAATGACATTAATAATTAGTATTAGTAGTAGTATAAGTAGTACATTTATATAATGTACATATTAAATAATAACTTTTTTTAAATTATGTATTATATTAAAAATTAGAGTAATACAAAAAATCAGCTTGGTGTAAAAAAAAAAAACCTGTTGTTGGCTAGGCACAAGCTAATATGGCTAGCACCTACATACTTACATGGCTTTCAGCAAATCAGTTAAAGAGTGCTGAGCAAACCTTATGCTACCTAATTAATATTCATTAACTCAACTGATAAGCTTTGTAATAATGTCCCTTTGCTTTGTCAGATTGCCCTGCTTTTTGGCACTTCAGTGAGTGATTCAGGGAGAATTAGTTTGTGGAAATCACATCTGTCATGACTTAGAGACAACACATAGGAAATTCTGGCACGTAAATAGATGCAAACACATCTTCAATTCTGTAATACTCTGAGAGCTAAACTACTGCATTTTTATTTAGATAATTTTTTCCCATTAATTATTTATAATCTCAACTAGGTCAAAGAGTTGCAAAGAGTCATCTCCCATGAACACCCATGTATCTTCTTGCTGTGTGTGTGTGTGTGTGTGCGTTCGTCCTTCAGTAAGGAGACATTTCTCTCAATGGCCGTGCAGAAGGAGAGGACATGTGCGAGGTTAGGGACACGGGGATAGGGCTCGCCAGACCAGACTCCTGGATCCCAAGAGGATCTGCATTCCTGCTTCTCTGCTTGGCATTTCTAGGTCACTTTGGATGCAGAAACAGTCCGATGCCAGTGGGAAAGACATCTATATAAAGCCTGTACACCTCATCTGCTCTACACCAGAGCGCAGGACATGAGCATGACAGCCACATGTATTAAAAGTTTAATGATACTTGCCAAGCAGGACACATCGTGGCAGAAGTGAGTGTGTGTGTGTGTGTGTGTGTGTGTGTGTGCGCATTGGATGAAAATGACTTGGATGAAATATTACTCCTTTCATCTTTTGTATAAAAATTACATTTGAGCATTCACTTTCATAATCAGATCATGACTTTTGGTGTGTTGCCAAAGGCTTGTGCAAACCCTTTAAAAGCACTCAACACGTGACAACGGCGTCTCTGCATACTGTACATGCACGAGAGGGCGAAACAAAATGTAATCAATTTAAAAACTGTAACTAGTTTTCAAATTCTGATGATTGCTTAAACGTAATAACATCTCGCTCTGTTATTGAATCTCATTCTTGCTGTTGCTATATGGGCAAATAATTACACTGAGACGACACATCACCTCCCCCCGAACCCCCCCTAAAACCATGAACTCAATCAATGTACATTATTTCATGCACTCCATTACTGAGCTGCTAGACTCACAAATGGCTTTTCACAGCTGAAGAACTAAAAAAACTACACATGCACACTAAAAATAATACAATTATTCTAAAATAAAGTTTTTGAAAGAAGTTTCTTATGCTAACCATTAATTTCTTAGATACATAAATATTCTGAAATAATATTACAAATGAAAAATAACTGTTTTTAATATTGTAAAATGTGATTTATACATGGCAGGGATACATTTTTATCAGCCATTCCTCCAGTCTTCCGTGTGTATTGATCAATTTAAAGCATTCTCGCAGCATAAAGTATGAATTAAAAAAATATACTTATCCCAAACTTTTGATTGGTGGTATATATAATTGACAGTATATGCAGGTATAAATTATATACTATACTATTCAGAAATTAAAGTAAGTTTTTTCAAAAGAATTTAATACTTTTTTTCAGCAAGTATGCATTAAAGCTCTCTTTAAGTGGTTCAGGTAAAATTAATTGCCGCAAACAGACAACTGACACAGGCAACACATATTCAGAAATAATATTACACATAGTTTGTCCTTGCCTGGTTAATAGGAGGAGATATTGGGTGTCCGGCGAGGGCCAGTTTAACAGTGGTCTCCCAGATATACTTGCTCACGCTGTCTCTGGCCGTCACCATGAACTGAATCGGTTCGGTTAGATTCGTCACATCTTGCTCTGCGTACAGAGAGCCATCCGGCCGAACGCTGAACTTTGGGTCACTGCTCTCAAAAGAAACCTCCTCTATTTGCTGACAGGTTTCGAACTCCACTGCAGGGAAAGAGAGAAAGAGAAGGTAAAGGGTGAGAAAAACATAAAATAACAATGAAACTATTTATTGCTGGCAGATGCAAAAACTGTTCAAAGCGATCTTATTTTCAGACAACATTTCATTGCTCGTGCTCGCACATTTGTCATTGTCTATCTCCTCTACTATGCTTGACTGCTTATTAAATGAAACATCATGGCTATATACAATAAAAACATACTGTAGTTATTAAAACTAAGGTGGACAGGGCATTATTGATTCAATACTTCATTCAGCCACATATAAAAACAATAAATAAAATGAATTATATATCTAATAAATGACGGGCTATAGCTAAATCCAATAATATAAGCAATGTACGGGATAATATGTAATAGAAACACAAGACACCATTTGTCCAAATGTGCAAAACATAACTTAAATCTGATAATGTTTTTATATATATATATATATATATATATATATATATATATATATATATATATATATATAATGAATTTGAACTTCTCTTAGAAACAGATTCCTCAGAAGGCAGAAGTGTCACAATTCAGTTTCTCTAAAAATGTAAAAAGGTAGCAAACAGAATGAGTGAGTCATATGCTTTCTCTCGCTATGGTTGTTTGGAAAGGGTTCCGGTCAACAACAGCAGATGGTCCGTTCAGTTACACCTGAGGGAAAGTTCCACAGCTTCAGCTCTACTTAAAGTGAGCGAGCGAGTGAGCAAGAGCGCGAGAGAAAGAGAGAGAGCCATGTGCCACGTCTAGATTAATCACAGTTTAAATATTGGAGCTCTCTTTCACATACACCAGAAGTTCATTCCTACAACTTTAGTAGACCATATGGGAGACCAAGGCTAGTTTTCACAATTTGTACACCAGTAAATATGTCTCAGATTAAGTTCATTTTAGAAAAGGCAATCTCTGTATAGACACATTTATTAAAGATTCTATTTATAAAAAGCTACTGAACAATTCCACTATTAATGCTCAGGGAAAAAATATATACAGTTAAGTGAACACATTGACAATAACAGAGCATGTTGTCACACTATATGGGATAAGTTAAAACTAGGGCTGCAACTAACAATTATTTTAATAATTGATTAATCTGCCTTTTTTTTTTATTAATCGAAAGAAAAAGAAAAAACAATATACATTATATATGTTAACATTAATGGTAGGCTAGCCTATTCCACATCCTGCCCAATGCTGTCCTCCAAACAATGTGTAATATAATAAAGCCTATATGAAAACAAGTGTATGTATGCTGTACAATGAAACAAAATAATAATAATAAAAAGGTTAAAATATAAACATTACATTCTAAACTTAAACAACTTAGGCTACTATTTTAAAGCAGAACTAAAACGACTAAATAAAAAAAGATAAAAAACACAAAATGTTAACTTGATAATGTTACTGCTCTCATAAGATACCTTGTGTAACATTTCTATTTTTAAACCTACACTTAATTTCGAACAAAAATTGCACATTTTAGCTAAATGTGTATTTTGGTCAGAATTAGCCTATTGAGCACCTTGCGTCTGTTTGACGCGCATGCGTGCACCGGCGCTCGTTCATTGAAAAAGTCGCGGGACTTTTAGAACATTTACATATAAGGATATAACCATAAAAAGTAAGTTACACGCTGAGAAAAAACACGTGTTAGATGCGTTAAACAGCACACGCACGCATCTGTTAAACCACGAGAGGGCAGTAAACGATTCAGAGTTTGTTCGAAGGGTTTAAAATATAACGTTAAAGCATGTCATGTTTCGGACAACTTGGATTATGTACCTTTCCCGCAGCACCTCACTCTGTGTCCTCCGCTATTTTCCATATGCGTTTTGTCATAGAAATGGGTTATTCGCAACTGTAAAGCGACGTGACTGGCTGATGATGGTTTCCGAGCACAGCGCAGACACGACTAATCGATAATCTAATTCGTTGTTGATTACAACAACATTTACGCATTTGTCAGATGTTTTTTATCAAAAATGATTTACATTGCATAAGGTATTGTATTAAGTTCACACATTCCATGGGAATCAAAAATTCCATTGGCATTGTTAGTGCAAAGCTGTAGTGCTACAAAAATAAACTATGCAAAAAAGAATTAAGCAATTGTTTTAATTTGGAATTCAAAATAATTTAACATTATAAGTAACATTTAAAACACGAACATACTGAAATTTTAGTTAAGAAGAGAATATATATATATATATATATATTTTTTTTTTCAATTTAAAAGCTAGGTGTTTGAAACCAACATATAAAACCACCAGAGAAATTGCACAATTTTACTGCCGCAGAGGCATAGCCCTTGTGACAACCAGCCCCAGTCTCCATTATGCTTACAGCCACTTCAGTTGCATATTGTTCTGAACCATAGTCTTCACAGACTACCAGTTGAGGGTCAAAGCATTCCAAATAGATTTGAGTGTCGCTTCTCTCATCTCTTTCATCCCTCAGGATTGAAAAGAAAGAAAGATGGAACTAAAATCACTTCCTACTGATTTTATCTCTCTTCCAAAACCCTGCTGATAACAAGACAAATTGATTTCATAAATCACTGCGGGACCAAGTCACTTGTTAAGAGTGCTGGGCGAAAAATGTTTGAAGAAAAAAAAAAAAAAACCCGTCCATGGAATATCTTGCACGACAAGCTTTTTATCAAGCCATCTATCCAATTTACCACATGGTTTCCTGCCAGAAGATGCACCAAAACAACAGGCTAATAAAGCGTAGAATCCATTTCACCAATTGCGCCATGGCTCGCTCAATGCTCCGGAGTTTTGTCTGGTGAATAATTGCAAATGGGAGGGGAAGTGGCCCAGATGCACTTTTCAGAATGAGCACCAAACCACTGACACATGAAAAGCACGCTGCCTACTTTAACAAGCACTGCTAAAAACTAAAAACTAAAATAAAATGCATCATACTTTGGAGAATCATAGCATTTTACTCTGTCAGTTCTCCTGAAGATGTCTAAAAGATTTAAATCAAGAATCAAGAGTGATTTTGCAAATGTCACAAACGGTCTGAATACACTAATTGGAGCCTGTTGTTGATGGAAAAATTGTTCATTTATTTTAAGCATCAACAAAAAACATCTGCCAGCAGGGAAAGATTAAAAAACACAAGCATGATAAACAAAAGAGAGATTGGTGTTTCTGTGAAGCAACAACGACAGTCAATGTTTTTCTAAATTAGGCTAATTTGCTTTAATGGAACAAGCTAATTATTGTCATTGAAGGCTTTTTATCACTCCACAACTGACATACAGAGTAAACCTGTGGATCAGGGGACAGGGGCTAAACTTTGGGTGTTTGCATAAGAAAAACACTGGATCCAGGAGTTGGCCAACATGATATTGTTGTGTTATGAGATTGGATTTTGGCATTGGGAACACAAGAATGGTCAGCCTAAAAGTGTTATTATCAAACTGTGGATGCAAAATTCTCTTACTTTCTGCATTGGTCTCTCTCATTTCATAACGACAAACAGGATTGCACAGAAATCCACCCACTAGTCTCAGCCTCGGATGGGCTTATACTGTATTATGCATTTACAGTACCATGCATATTGATCCTAGAGACCTGCTAACATACAGATATGGACAACTAACACAAATGTGTTTGTGCTGGTCTTTTCAATGTGTATGTTGACAGCCTCCAGATTAGAGTGCGGATCGGGCCGCATTTTTCTGTCCGAGCCTGGCCCGCGTCCAACAGCAGTAACCGAACCCGACCCGAGCCCGACAGGCATTAAGATATTTTTGTCTGAGCCCGATACAGTTAAAATCTCATTTTATCATATGACACATGTATGTTTGTTTGTGTGTGTGGAAAGCCCGCTTTTATTACGCAACTGTAGGAAGGCATTCGGAAATGTCAACAGATGAGAGCATCACCGCACACGGGGCAACAAGCGCACGTTAACACAGGCGCGCGCACATTATGCACGTGTTTCGTTGTCACAGCAACATAAACACATTTCTGCACACTGGAAGACGGATGTTAGGGTAATATTTTAATCACAAAAATTTAAAATGTTCAATGCCTTATCGCGCTGATGTGACCGAGCCTGACCTGAACATCTTTTCTAAATATCCATCCTCTACTCCAGATACAGATCACATTTTATTGGCAAGTGTAAACAGGAAAAACTTTGGAAAAACTTTAAATATTGAAGTTACAAAAATATCTCCAAATACAGCTGTATCAAACACTGCACAACTCCAAGTAACATACAATAGTGACGCACAATAGTATGTTTTGTTCCTGAACAAATAAGGGTTTTTGAATTAATCGGTTGAATGGATGATTCAAAGACTCATTTATGAAGACTTGTTTCATTCCTGAATTAATTAGTCTAGCTATTTTGACTGTATTGTTAAATGAATGATTCAATGACTCAATGAATCATTCATTCAATGTGTAACTTGTTTAGTTTAGTAACTTGTTTTGTTACTGAATGAATCAAAGATTTGAATAAATCAATTGAATGAATGATTGAGTGACTCACTCATATAGGCACTTGTCGCCAACAGTAACAGTGTAACCAGCAGGAAGAGTTACTGAAAAACCTCGCCATTAACACAGAGTGACAGCCTGTTGATATTTGCCTTCTGCTATACTGTGGAAAGTTTGATCCAATAAAACAGACATTTTCTGTCCATGTAGGAGGTTCTTGCAATAGTAATTCAAAACAGGCAGAAATATCGCCATGTGAAGTACAAAAATCCAGTATCCAGTATCATATACAATTACAATTCCTAATTCAAGTCACAAGCTTTAACCACAGCACACATGAATAAAAAACAACAACAACAAAAATACATTATCGATTGACGTTTCAGATTGCACACGGTAGCTTTATTGAAACTGCAATTCAGATTTTGGAATGCCAAGGTCTAGTGTAAGAAGAGATGTGGGAGAGATATTAATTTATTGACCAAGAAGTACGAATAAGAGAAAGAAAAACGGGCAAGAACTAGATGATTGTGTCTGTCTGACTCTGTGTGACTGTGTGTGAGTCTGTAGAGGGGGAACACAAGAACCGCTGTGTACTTGCAACACAGTAAGACTGTTTTAAACAAGTTAGTATTGTGCTTTAAAGGTGAATCGTGTCATTTCTGCAGCTATAGGTGGATGGATGAATGGAATGAGGTATGCAGAGAGAAAATGAGGACAGACAGGACAGATAGCTAGGACGACAGACAGACTGGATGGATGGATGGAAAGATAGATAGGTTAAGGCAGTTCAGGAGAGCAGCTGCATTTGATGCTCTCCACAGGCTCCCCTGAAGGTCATTCAGCCCTGTGCTTACAAACAGACCAACATCACAAATGCAGGAGCTTTACAACATGCACTTTGCCTTATTGGGTGGTGTGTGGAGTGGACACAGAGAGGTGTGCAAGGGTCACCTGGGGCTCAAGATGAAGCCTTCTCACAACATTATGAATCAACTGTAAGTGGGAAAACAACTCCTGCAATATGGATGGGTTTCTGAAGGAGGTTTGTGGTTTTTGCTCGATGTCTGTAAGCTTTAAGTCCATCTATATGCTTGCATGCACCTAAACATTGTCTTGTAAATTAACTTTTAACAGACACATTTAAAATGTATCTCTCTCTCTCTCTCTCGTCCGGGGGGAAATTAATACAAAAATATTGATGGCTCATCTTGTACTCAACACATTGTTTTGTGTAATAAAATGCTCTCTGTAATAAGAAGATCCCCAATTCCTGAATTCTAAATACCACCTGCCTATTATAAGAGCCTTAGCAGATGACTAGCTTTCAAACAGACCACACAAAATACAAAAAGGAAATCAATGGGGAAAAAATCCTGACTTGGCCATAACATACATACATACATACATACACACACACACACACACACACACACACACACACACACACACACACACACACACACACACACACACACACACACACACACACACACACACACACACACACACACACACACACACACACACACACACACATACACCCATACATCCATACATCCATACATCCATCCATCCATCCATCCATCCATCCTTCAAGTCATAGACAATGATTTTGTCTGAGCTATGAATACAAATGTAAACAATAATAGAATTCATTATATTCTCATTTTATTTGTCTTATCATTTTAGTGTAGAATGAGTAAAGCTGTTTGTTGTTTGTATTATAGAAATGTTCAGTGACCTACAGTAATAGCCTTCCTAGTGATGCAAATTACTAAAAGTTTTTATGAAATTTTGCCGTTTTGATTTGATCATGATTCATGTAATTCATAACTGATTGCGACGAGACAAGAAATGTTTGTGTTTTCGGCATATTAGACATGAATAAGAGTGAATGTGGGCACATTTTAAAATAAAATATTTTCAAATAGTTCAAATGAATTACTTCATAACTACAATTAGACCTAGAACTTGTTTTTACCATTCTTATTGATTTATTCCCTTAAATCCCTTTTAATCCTTTAATCATTTCATTCCTTTATTATTTAATAATAAATAATAAGGCATAAGACCTTCAAATGTCCTCCTCTAACTTCCTGTTTCAATTGGAAATATGCACAAGGTTTGCTGTCAATAACACCACGTCATTGGTCTAAAATATACTGTATGACTGCCGCAGTCAACATATTTGATTTGAGAGCCACATTCAAGATGACAATCTTTAGTAAATAATGAAAAAAAAAAAAAAAACACTATTCAAAAGAATGGGGTCAGTTTTGTTGTTAGTTTTTGGAAGAAAAACTACAACTTTACAGCTCAAGAGCATATGAGTTTTGAAAGACATGAAGGGGAGTAAACAATGGATATTTTTTTTAAGGTGAACTATCCCTTTTAAATGTTCCCTGTCTAAAATGTTGGCTATTCCATTGGAATGATGGGGAAAAAAAAGGGTATTGTGTTAATGTATTTGCAGGAAAAAAAGATAGTCTTTCCCATTACCCCATGCCTGATCAGGTCCACCTGCCACACCACTGCAGGTAGTACTGGGAAAAAGGGGCATGACATTCACAAGACATCCACACACACAACTGCACAAATACACAGTGCAGATGTGTGCGTGCGGCCGTGCGCACACACACACACACATCCACGTGGCAAGGTCTTCAGGTCTGGTACCGAAGGGCTGCATTGTTCCGCTTGACTGACGGAGGAATAATGTACGGCGGCACAGAACTCTCTGTACGACCAGCAGACCCGCACAACACAAAGACAGGGGGACAGTGAGGGCACCAAACTGTTACCCTCGCACACACACACGCACGCACGAACCCAGACACACACGCACGCGGATCCCCCCTGACCCAAACATTCTGTCACTTTTGACAATGGCGGTTATGCTTGATGAAGCGAAGTGGGTTATAACACTCGCCGGTGCTGCTCTTTGCCGACTTACATATAACGGTGAAATTGAACTGCGAGTGTGTGAGTTATATGACATTCACAGATGTGATGTTACATGCTTAGGAGATGTTGAGTAACATGTGACATGTATTTATAGGTTTGGAGTTTGAGGGGTAGTTTGTGTTTTTTTGGGTGGGAGCTACTTTTTATTCAGCAAGGATCCATTAAATCGATCAAAAGTTACAGTAAAGACATCTATAATGCTACAAAAGCTTTCGATTTCAAATAAAATTGTGTTTTTATGACTTTTTCTTTTTATTCATTTAAAGAATCTTAAAAAATGTAGCATGCTTCCTCAAAAATATTAAGCAGCTCAACTGTTGGTGACCCAAACATCCTGTCACTTATATAACACACTATAATACGTTTCGACGTTCTTCGACACCTCGTAACGGTGAAATTGTCCTGCATGCGAGTAATATGACATTTTCAAATGTGACTGTCATATTGTGTGCTCAGGACATGTTGAGTAAACATTTTAATACGTCTTTTTTCGCAACTTTCACTTCGGAATGACAAAATCTAACAAGTTGTAACGTGTATGATAGGTCTGGAGTTTGAGGGGTAGTTTGTGTCAGGAATACAAGCTATGGCAGAGAAATTGGACATGCTTCAAATCCTCCTCACGAAGCCACATGACTAGACTGCTAATTAGTGTGAATGAACCAAAACACTTCTGTTTTTTCTTCCGCACACAGCACTTTTTGTGTGATGCTGCTTGGTGCCTGAGACACAAATATGTTGTAAAAAAACATCTATCTACTCTTTGTAATTTAATGTGTCTGTCTGAAAGAGCTCATAAGAGCCATCTTTTACTCTTTAGCCTTGATCAGTGAGGTCCTGCAATGCCAAGAACTAAATCAGCAGGTCTTGACACTTGTCCACAAATCAGAGGACGAAAACATTTAAGTGAGTTCACAACTCTGAACTGAACCACTTTTTCTGAGCACTGCAGGCCAATGGCCTAGAGTATGACAACTAATGTATGACTACAGTTGTTTCCCTTCTTCTGGCACAGAATGTACTGTTCGTTCTCCTCTGGGCAGTTTTGCACTTGACTGAGAACAGCCATCCTCTGGTTCCCTGCTGCCATGTGGCAGTATATTTTTGAGTACACAGTTTAATTAGCCTAGTTTTCTTGAGGTTTTAAATGTGCCGTGTTATTTTGAAGCAGCATAAACCTCGAAAGCACTTTGAGGTTTTGCATTTGCTTCAATAAGGGTCATGGCACCACTCGATAACTGTGAGGAAAAAAAAAACATATTAATGCATTCTTACATTACAAGCTAATTATTATTACAAAAACTCAAATCAAATCCTAACAGCATACATTCATCAAAATAATCCCATGGTGTTAAAATAAGCCAATCCTGCACAACTTTAGTTACATTTGATCTACTAGCATAAGGTGTTTATGAGCAATATGGTGCTTGAATGCACACGCACGCACGCACGCACACACACAATCTTTCAAAAGTTGGAAAGATTTTTGTTTTTGTTTAAAAAAAATACTCTTATGCAGTAATATTGCAACATTTTGCAACATTTTGTATTTGAATATATTTTAAAATGTAATTTATTCTTGTGACGGCAAAGCTCAGCATGAAGCCATTATATCAGTAATCCTTCTCAATTGCTGATTTGGTGCTTAAAAAAATAAATAATAATATAATATATATATTTATCATTTTTTATATTACACTCAGGATTCTTAAATGAATATTAAGATCAAAAGAACAAATCTCAGTCAGTCAAATCCTTACTGTCACTTTCCACATCCTTGTTGAATAAAGTATTAATAAAAAATAAATAAAAAAAACTGACCCCAAATGCTTGAACAGTAGTGTATATAAAGAATACTACTTTTAAAATATAATATATTTCCTATATATGGTACAGTTTTTTAGGTTCTATATGTTAATACGAATATAATAGCTAAGATGTTAATTTATACAAATATAAATACATGAATTAACCAATGAACAATAGTATTTATAAATTAACCTAGATAAATAAATCCTGTAAAAGTATTGGCCATTGTTATTTATAATGCATTGGCCATAATAATAATGCAGTGGCTAATGATTTGAACCAGTTCATTGTTTATTTTAACATGATTTACTAAACCTAGTCGCATAATACTCGCACCAAGTTTATTATTTTAAACCATTTTAAAATAATATTAAACGCACAAGAACAAACCACAATAAAATAGTAAAAAGCATATTTTGTGGCTATTTTCTGGAGAAAATGGCCCTCAGGGCAAGAGAGATCTGCCTTAAGGACACAGCCGTGTTTTCAGGCATCGAGTGTTGATCTGCTCTTAGAGACACTGCAGATCTCTTTTCATTCTCTTATCTCAGAATTGGAAGCTCATAGTATAGAAGGATGTGGCTTTAGGCCCGGGGAAAATAGAGCGGACACGAGATAAAGAAGTTGTGCGGAAGTTGGAGAAGTGGAAACAATTAAAAGAGAGGGAAACGAACATCAGTTGGAGGTGTCAAAGTGATTAATACACCTCATCGGCATGAAAGAAAGGCGTGTGTATCTTACGAAAACATTAGTCACAGTGACATCCTATTGGGTGCGTTCTTTTGAATGGGTTCTTTTTAATAAACTGGCTGAACACATTTCACAGACTGGACTGAATTAAACCCAAGTTATCAGTTGGACCTGACTCAGTTGAACCGATTGAAATGCTTGGACAGATTACAGAGTTAATCGCTCACTTAATTGATCAACTCGAAATGAACCAAACAGATTTCAATAGGCCGATCCCAAATCACTCGAGCCATTCATTTCAAATGAGAGAAAAAAGACTTTTGCTAAGTTTCTTCATGCTCCAGTTGCATTTAAACTGCGTTAGATTATAAATATACATAGTTAATGGCAGTTATTTTCACATTTGTATTGTTTGTTTGCAATTTTTTTTCTAAGTGCAAAATAATGGACAACTTAAGCAGAGCAACATACCTGTTATAAACCTATTTTTATTCTAAACGTGGGATAAAAAAACAGTGCACAGACACAATGTAATTAGTGTGGCAGTAACAAATGGAGCAGGGAAACAATTTACACTAATTACAACACACTATCTAATTTACACAACGTAAATGAAAACATGATAAACAGCACTATTTAACTAAATAACTATTAAGTAAAGAAACAGGTGGCTACACATGGGTATCTAGGGATACTTTTGAGGGATGACTCAAATATTCTTTAAAACTGTTCGAGTGAATCGCCTTTAATTATAGTCATGACCAGGCAAGCGTGTGCTAAAAATACATAAATTGTAGTAAAATTGACCAAAGCTAACTTAATTGTTGTTTCATTCTAAATAGTTGGAAATTATTCATTCTAATGACTATCCACTGTCATAGTCAGTTATTGACTATGATTTTTATTATTTTAAATTAATAAATTTTTATATTTTTTGTATAATTGTATTCAATTGACTTATCAATTAAATTCAATCATTTTAATTAATCTGAATATTTAAAAAAAAAAAATAAGCCAATAAAATAAAATACCCACACTTTTAATTAAAGTAACACAACAAAATTGGACTGAAAATATATATTTGTGGCTCATATTTTCAGCCTCTTAATATTTCTGCAAAAAACGGAAAATGCCATTTTTGGCCGATCATTTTCAGTGCATCCTTACTATTGTGAAGGGTCATTTCATTATTGTAGCGCTGCGCTGGAATTTATCTTCAAGGAATTACGGTGTCTATTAATGGGTATGGAAACAGTAACGTCTTCAACTAGTCAGCTTGAGATCCTTTCCATGTAAACTGGTTATATCTCTTAAGCCTAGTAGTGAATGTTTTATTAGCAGAAGGATAACCATATTCATCCGCACAGTCAAGCAGAACCAAAGCACAACCAGAACAATGTGCATGCAATTTTTTTAACCGCTAGAGGGCCAAAAGTTACGTAGTGTGCCTTTAAGTTCATTAAGTCTTTTTACTCACCATTTGAGTCTTAGTGTAAACCTGTGGCTTTCAATAGATAACGCTTAACAGTGAACTACAAAGCTACATATGAGAATTTATCTATTCAACAAAAATACTTAACATTTAAAATCCCTCGCCAATGTTGATTCTTGTTTTATTACATTCTCTTTTTGCCAGAAGACTATCCTTTGTTCTGCTTTTTTTAATGGGTGATGTCTCCATTATATAGTTTTTCTTTTCTGGTTTAATGACACATTTTTTAATTTGTGTCCATTGGAAATGTAGATTTGACAGTAGCTTGAGTTCTCAGTAGCATTAGCTTGAGCTTGAGTTGAGATGCAGATGTTACTATTTTTGTTAAATATTTGTAAAAATTGTAACCACCTCCTTTTAGAGAAAAATCTAAATATTCTGACTGACTGAATTGCTCTTATTGAAATGAACATTGGTCATAATTCATACATTCGTGGACCATGCTAACCACAGGTAAAATCATGCATGGCCCCTCACTACCATGGTAAAAAGTTCTACCATGGTTTCTATGGTATTTGTTAGTAAAAGCAGTAGCCTAAAAATAAATATAAATACAAATCCACAAAAACTGCTATTGCTTAACATAAATACTGTAATTATATCCCATACTCCTTTAACATAATAGGTAGGGGATCCCTTGCTATCATTATATATCTATGGCATTGAAACGTTTGAATAAATAAATAAATAAAATCTTACACAAATGTTTAAAAACACATTTAAAAAGTTGTGGTCTTCCCCACACCAAGATGTTCACAACCATTCCACACTAGAATACCTAGACAGTGTCCTTATCACAATCATGTTTGTACAGTAGGTGTCTCTCCAGACCTCTGTCCTGGCTTGTTTTAAGGAGGTACAGACACCAGCCTTGAGGCTTTCTTGGGTGCTCATTTAAGTGTGGCGCATGGACACTACAGAAGCCTGAAGCTATACTGTAGTGTTGATCACCTCTCCAGAGGTACACGAGTTCAGGTAAACAAGCAGAAGCAGCTCTGCTCATCCAGCCAGTTCACCTCAACATGCTGTTTGCATTCATACAAGCTGTAGAGTGTCACAGAGTTTGATATATATGTACATAGACAAGGCACTCATCCCTATTCATAGAACATAAGTACAAGCGTGATTATTCAGAAGACAAAAGCCAGTGAAAATGGAGGGCTGGGATGTTTGCGTTCTCTAATTCACAGTTCCCTTGTTGTGTTGAATAGTCTCAGGCACTTAGAATATTTCCCCAGAAGGCACATTTGATAAATAATAAAAAATACACAGCAAGCTTCTGTCAGGAAGGACTGACTGAAGTTTTGGGATGTTAGTAAGCTTTTAATTTGCGTTTCCCTCAGCCTGGCTTTATCTCTCTTTAACACTTTATTTTTTTCAGCATTTCGCTCTACTTTCTTGTCTTTTTTTTTCTTGAAGGCAAGTAATCCCAACTCCCTAAATGGAACAGCAGTTTTAATTTGCTGCTATCATTTCTACCAGAGGTCTGTGGATGTTGTATAGCCATCCACATTTTTTTTTGTACACTCATAAATAAATACCGATTTGAGAAAAGCGTAAAAAATCTTCAAAACCACCACCACCAAAAATTTTTTTGTGAAAAATATATATATATCTGCTGACTTGAGTTCAGTTTCAGAGTAAGACACACAAAAACACTCTGACAGCCTTGATCAAATAAACTGACTTTTTAACTTCTGGATGTTCAAAATCTTCATATTTTCAAAGCTAGCCGTTTCATGGGCTGTCTAAATGATTGGTCGACTTATCTGTCTGTGTAATTGGGGCGGTTCATTCTTTGGGGGGGTTTTACATTAAAAAAAAAAAAAGAGCATAACAGGCACATTTTTATTGTGAACTCCAATACAACACTCATGGTGGGGCGCTCAAAACAACAGCATGAGATGGTTTACAACGGCTAAAGACGTCCACTGAAATGTGTATGGCTTAAGTCAGTGGTGGTGCTTTAAAGGGGAAGAATTCAAAGATCTTCTCCAACAGGGTTTTACCATGCAAACTTTCTAACAGCTAAACCAAATAAGTTTTTTAAATAATTAAAGTAGCACAAATATCAAGTAAACAAATGTAAGATATAATCTATATACACTAACAAACCTCACTAATAGGGCAGTGATAACCCACCCGTATTTTATATAGTTATATATATATATATATATATATATATATACAATTTCTCACATTCTTGCTGTCACAACAACTGTTAGACTGACTAATGCTGTCAATTGTTCATGCAATATTTCTTTTTACTCATAAATGTAAGATTTATTATGTCCAGATGATTAAATCTCCCATCTGTCCCCGCTGTCACAGATTTACCAGCTCTGAAGAGAAAACTGTCATTCAAAACATATCTATAATTTTGTGGCAATTAAAAAGATTCGTTTCTGGAGCTGACAGGCAAAATTGGGTGCATGTTCAAAGAAAGTCAAAATACTAAGGGAAGAATTCACTAAGAATCAATTGCGCCAGCTCACATTGACATTTATTTGCATACACTGTCTGTGTAGGTTTAGCGTATGAAAAGTAGGAAAATGTAGTGTTTCCCAAAATAGGGTTCATGCGGGAACAGCTAATAATTCATAAAATCATAAAAATGCCAATGCGCTCGTAAATTATAGCATTTTGCAACAAGATTAATAATGGTCGGCTGACATGGCTAAATTGGGTATTGTTTGACTTGGCATGTCACACCAAATCTAAAGAGACCAGCATTGTGACTTTTTGGTCAGAACGGCTAAGTTTAAGCAAAAATAGCCATTTCTTGTATCTCCTGACCACTAGGTGGCACTGTGCTGAAACTGTGTAGGTCAAGGTTGTCATAACAGACCAAGTTTGGTCTGAATATGGTCAAAGCCTTTTGGAGATCTCTTCTTCATTTGGATTCATTTGGATGCTATTCGGTCTGACTAATCAACTTGAATTCCATGTTTTTTTGTGGGTTTTTTTGGCATTGTATGAAGACAATCTGGTTAGATTTTCGTGAAAATTTGAGTCTCAGTATAGGCTGCAATCAAATCAGAGGAAAAGAGAACAATTTGGAATAAACATAAGTGCAACTGTGGACAGTTGGTGGCGATAGAGGCATAGAGTATGAGTGATTCAATTTCCTTCTTGGATTGTGGGTGGTTATCGAAGAAGAAATAGAGGAAGTTGACATTTTGATCAAAGTAAAGATGTATAATCTGAGAATGAATAAGTGAATGTCAAAAGTTTTAATGACTTAAAATTTGTGTTTTTTCCCCATGAATATAGTTTTATAAGAGTCTAGAGAGAAATATGAATTTGACTGTAATGATTTCTTTGTTTATTTATCAATCCATTCAGCAATACATCAGCTTACCCACCTCCTTAAGCCAAGCTACTACAATCTGATGCAGAAATTCATCAGAGAGAAAATACTAGTGTGAAACGGTTTAATTATATTGTCTTTTATTTTTGAAATATTCTGTCTAGCACCTTAAAAGAGACGGAGAAAATCAATACCTCCCTCACCGGACCTGCAACACTCTAACGGTCAATGACGCCTCTTTCAGAAATGAATCCATATTTGTCTCCTGGAGGTACCGTTTGAAGCGGCTGTGGCCTGTTCCAGAAATATCTGTTTATCTGAACATTACATTCATCTGCAAAGGTTTTTTTTCAACTGCTTCTTGCTGCTTTTGAACTCCACTTGTCTTTGACAAAAAGATGTTTTTATTTTACAGCTAAAGCTAAAAAGTACAAAAAAAGACTAATGAAAGACATCTCAAGGACATCTCATTTTATCTCCTGAATGAGCTATAAACTGAAATTAAAAGCATAATAAACAAACAAAATGAGCACGTTTAGTTAAAATGAAATAATTTATTCAGAAATGATGTTTCCTGACCTATTTCTCGAAAAGACTTCCAAAAGACGGTTTCGCCTGATCAAGACGACAGGTGACAACACAGCATGAAAAGATATAGTTTCCACCTGCGCTCTGCCTGCTAAAGCATGCTGAGAGCTGGAGACTGTAAGCTCAAAGAACGATATAAGACAGGAGTTTTGACCTTTCTGCGTCTAATTTACACATTCACATACACACATGCAAATACACACTTTCAAGGTTGCTCCCTCTGCAGGCTACTGTCAAAGCAATCTCTTCCTTTGCCATTTAGTGGCAGGTGGCCGTACTCTGGTCCACAGGGACACTCATTGTTTTCTCAAAGAGCAACGGTACAATAGGTGTGACAGGCCTCCACCGCCTGACTATCTCAGGCTTCTCCCTGTGCAACGACTGCTACGTTTTTTTTCTTTTCTTATCAGATTCTGATCTCACCAAGGAACAAAACCCCTTAAAGGTCAAATGCTCGCGTCTTTGCGCCGCAGTATGTTTGCTTTCTTCTCTTTGTGATTTCCTGAATTCCTTTTTTTCCATCCATTGATCATAAAGTTGACCTTCCAAAGGACATGCTCACTACAGGCCTTCAGGATCTCCAGTGACTTCTGAAACACCCTTAGTCTTCTTGATTTGTTTTTTATCACGTTCTGCCACAAACAAGCTCGAAATGCGCCAGGCAACGCGCCATTGTGCATTGTTATTAGCGGGTCAGCTACTTTCAATCAATATACAGATTTGACACTCAAGAAACATTTCTTATTATTATCAATGTTGCAAACATCCGGGGATTTGAACTGTACTGGCTAGATGTGAACTTTGATTTGGAACAGCGACTGATGACGTTTCACAAGTCCACAATAACACAAGTACAGACAAGAATGCATATTGAGAAATGACCATGGTCAAGACGATCCGCTGAAGTTCAAACTGGGCATCAGAATGAGGAAGAAAGGTGACTTAAGTGACTTTGAACGTGGCATTGTTGCTGGTGCCAGACGGGCTGGTCTGAGTATTTCAGAAACTGCTGATCTTCTAGGGTTTTCACACACAAACATGTCTAGGGTTTACCGAGAATGGTTAGAAAAAGAGAAGATATCTAGTGAGCTGATGTCTGTGGCCAAAAATGCTTTGTTGATGCCAAAGGTCAGAGGAAAATGGCCAGACTGGTTTGAGTTGATAGAAAGGCAACATACCGGTAACTCAAATAAGCACTCGTTTACACCTGAGGTCTGCTGAAGAGCATCTCTGACCGCACAAGACATCAAACTTTGAAGCAGATGCGCTACAGCAGCAGAAGACGGATGCCACTCCTGTCAGGTAAGAACAGGAACCTGAAGCTACAATTCACACGGGCTCACCAAAATTGGACAAAAGTAGACTGGAAAAACATTGCCTGGTCTAATGAGTCTTCATTTCTGCTGCGACATTCAGATTGAAGGGTTAGAATTTGGCATAAACAACATGAAAGCATGGATCCATCCTGCCTTGTATCAACGGTTCAGGCTGCTGGAGGTGTTGTATTGGTTTGGAGGATATTTTCTTGGCACACTTTGGACCCCTTAGTACCAATTGAGAATCGTTTGAATGCCACAACCTGCCTGAGTATTGTTGCTGACTATGTCCACCACTTTACGACCACAGTGTACCATCTTCTGATGGCTACTTCCAGCAGGATAAAGGCTGATTTATACTTCTGCAGAGGGAGCATGTGAAACTTGAGGGAGGGGTTCTAGAAGACCAATCACAGCACTTGCGTCCGCATAGAACTGACGCGTTTTTACATTTTTGGAGAGGTGCACATCAGGGTATGCGCACTCCACACAGCCTACGACGTAGCTACGGCGCGAGTTTGACGCAGAAGTATAATTTGGGTGTAAGGCGTCATGTCACAAAGCTCAAATCATCTCAAACTGGTTCCTTGAACATGCCCATGAGTTCACTATATTTCAAATTGGCTCCAAAGTCACCAGATCTCAAACCAATAGAGTACCTTTGGGATGTGGGAACTAAAACGCTGCGGACACTGAATGATGTGCCTTAGGTAAATGTAATGCTATGTGACATTGTTTACAAGCTGTTTTATTGATGTCTTTCCGCCGTTTAAACACTGATTGAGCAATTACACGAGATATAATATGTTTCAATAAGTTGTACTGTATCTTTCAACATACAGTACTTTCAGATATATATTCATGTTTATTCTGTAACTATTAAAAAGTAGAGATCTCACGCTGCCACTTGAACTGAGGCGCCTATAGATATAGTTAAAATTTTGTGATAAAACGGACAGGATTTGATAAAAGACACTTTGCTTCTAATCAAAAGTAACAAAACGAGGAGCTTTTTGTGATCATTGGTGGTCAACGATGGTCTCAACAATAGTCCATGGCTGGCCGGGGGAGCAGGGGGCGGGGTGTGTTCGGTACACCATGAGAGTACCACGGTACCGTGGGTGGTGTATTGCAGTATTTCAGTTCGGTTTGAATTTATATATGTATATTTATATTAGGGGTAATTCCTGAAAGTAGACAAAATGTGTTCCAATAAATAGTTACACAAGACAGTTCACAAAATAGGTTTGTAAAAAATAATAATAAATAAAATAATGCATGTAAAGACTAATATAATGCACGTTTGCACTGATAAGGATGTCAATGACTTAAAGGGATAGTCTATGACATTTTTCAAAATATCTTCTTTTGTGTTTTGCAGAAGAACGCAGCCAATTTTCTTTTTTGGGTGAACTCTCCTTTTAAGAAAGTGAACTTACTGCAATGAAAAGCAAGTGTGATATTGTGGGGCATATTCGGCACAATTTGAATACCACCCCACTTTCGCTGCTGTATATCTATTTTTATAGAGCAAGCATTTGCAGATTTTCGTTTTAGCCTGAAAGTCCTCCAAAATGATCAGGGCAAGGGAGTCTCACACACACACACACCCACACACTCTCACACAAACTGGCTTATTGTGTGTGGTCCAAAACCACATTCATATATTCCTCAACAAGGCTTCTCACCTTTCACACTATCTCATCAGCTCTGGAGCCTTTTGGCAGGTCCTCTGTGCTCCCTGTTAATAAATAAACATTCGCAGTACAAAAAAGAAAAAAGTTTAAGGAGGACGTGTATGACCTCTCTGTCAGTCTCATCGTAACTTTTCTGTGTGTTCAGCCATTGCAGAGCTGGAAAATCCATTAGACACGATTGCTGTGCTAGTAACGCTGCCGAGAGAGCTAAGCAAAATCCGTTTTCTGGGAGACTGAAAAAATGCTAAGGTTGTCAAGCTTGAAAAGAACGACATAATACCTGACACACTTAATGGCTTACACAACCAGCGTCGACCCTTCCTATTTCCTGCTAATTCTCTCTCCGATACAGCATTACATTGGAAAGCCAATGATTTAAGTGCATAATTTTGATGCGAACTTTATTAGCCTCCATTTCACCATGTGAGCCTATTAAAAATTAAGACTTATTTACAATTCCGGCCTAGCGCTCACATAGAAGGCCGACTCTTTCGACATTCTACCATTTCCACTTATATACAGCTCTTATTAAAATTAATCAATTTTCAGTCATCTTCAAGCTTTCATATCAGTCCATAAATAGCTTGCTAACATTCAGCTCATTTTAACCACAGCCTGGAAGCAGCACACATTAATACGTGCAATAAATATATCCCTGGCCATCCAATGAACTAGACAGCCTTTAATTTGCCTATTAAATCAGTGCAGTTACCAAGTCTTGCATATAAAGAGACTGGATTGAAATGCAGGAAAAAGTGAAGTGGTGGACTATAGATCTGATCAAATCAAACTCATCTATTTTACATGCAAGATTTAAAAATGCATGGTGACTTATAAAAAACTAAAAACTAAATGTATTCTTGAATTAAAATACAGCTGGTTTTAATTAACACAGGCCTAAATCATGTTTACATTGATGGTGTGGAATCAACTATCAACAAAAATATCAAAATAAATATAACTTAATTATAATTACTGAAGGTGTGACTCCAACTTCACACAGCTGTGAACTGTGAATCTGTCAGTTTGATTTGAGGCCTGCCACATGTTCACAAGTGGCGCCATGAAGACACCCCAACCATCAAGAAAATACATTTATTATTCATTGCATAGATTTATTACATTTTATGAGGGATTGGCAAACTCTAGTGTTGACTTTTTACTTGGTATTACATGGTTTGTTGAGTTCAGCAAATTCTAAATCAACAAAACTGCAAGCTACACAGCCACGCAACAGCCTTTTTGGTTTGCCACCCAAAAGATTTTTTACTGTCCCCACCTGGCTGCCCCATATAAAATTTCTTGGACGCTCCACTGGAGCTCACTGACTGTGTGCAGTTTGGGACTCTTGCTTACACTCCCATTATCATAAACGAAGCTGTTAGCAAGGAACAATAAATCTCGTATTTGCTCTGCGTCATGTTGATTATAACGGCACTATTCTGCTTTTGTCGCATTGCTCACTTCTTTGTATATTGGATAATACGACATCTACATTGCAAGCGAGTGGTGAGACATCTGGCAAATCTGAAATGATTCTGAATTATGATGCTTTTCATTTGTGCTTTTTTGTTCATGCACACAATAAAAATAACTTCTCAACTACAGCAAGGACAACATGAGTCCTAAATGAAATGCTGACACTTTCCATGATTTGTAAATCATATAGTATTGTAATTTCCATTATTTTTTCAATAAACGGCCTAGAAACCAATTTCCCTTTAAATGTTGCAGATGGACTAATGGAACTCGTTAGACTTTCAAAATAAGGAAATCATATTTTTGCCTGCAACTTAGGAGGGTGGAAAAGGAAAAGAGAATGTGACGCACACACTCAGACGTGATCCTGGCTGACAGCTGCATGTTCCTTTTATCCCTTTTTCATGTCTTGCAGGTGCTGTGCGGAGAGGGGGATAGAGAAGATTGAACGATCATGGGTCACAGATATTCCAAATGCCTTTTGCGTGGTGGCCTTGGAGATAAGAACACAAAATGGAAGATTCTCAGAGCCGAAATGTTAAGCAGGAGTTAGCGCAATATTAAGTAGCAGACCTAGCATACCTGATTAATGTTTTCTTGCTAACACAGTGGTCACTGAAAGGCACAAGCATGAAAATACCACAAAAAGACAGCTACAGTATATTAATTTAAATGCTTACAAGTCTGAAGAGTATGTAGATATTTAGCAGATAGCCAAAGTAACTTACAGTAGCCTTATTACAGGGACAATTCCCCTATACAGTATACTAGGGTTAAGTGTCTTGATTCAATGTGGTCGAGTATTTGTGATGTGAATTTTTATGTTAAGTGTGGTTCTACCACCCACACATTTACATTTTCATACACACTGACACATACAAAAATGAGGTGCTGACATCACAATTTTTTTTTTTTTTTTTTTTACAGATGAACAGCTTTTAGACGTACAAAAATGTACACATCCTTATTTATCACTATTATAATCAGGGAATTGATATTTTGATTCTAGGTAACACTTTAGGATACTGGTAACAATATTTGGTAACACTTGAGTCATTACTAACGGGTTACCATGATCTTCATCATATATGGATATGGAAAAAGTAGTTATTGATTAGCTAGTGAACTACCACATTCAACTGAGCACTATTACTTACTAGTTCATTAATTATAGTTTCTTGTTAATTAATAGTAGTTATTAGAATGTTAATAGTGCATTATTCTATAGTTCCTAGTTATTCATTAATGACGGAACAGCATTCTAAGTGTAACCATTTTCAGTTAAAGGTTGTATCAGCGATTTCAGGCGCAAAAATAAATTATCACATTCATCTAATCGTTCCTAACGATCCGCTAGCTGCCCGCCCCATAAGCAAGCTGTCAAAAAAACGCGTCTCTGTAGGCAGCCTAGGCTCTGAGATCTGCACACAAAAACAATTGCCTTTACCAACCACTCAAAACCAAAATAAATAGTGTTCAACCAATCACCGACAGGGACTGGGTGTTGTGAGGGCTGAGTGCACAAGCGCAAAACCTCACAACACCCAGTCCCTGTCAGTGATTGGTTGAACACTATTTATTTTGGTTTTGAGTGTTTGTGAAACCGATCTCAGAGCCTACAACCTTTAATGCAGTATCTACTTTATATGAAAAAAAAAACACATTTCGCTCTGTTCTATGACTTCTGCTGCAAACTCGTTTCGTAAGATTACACAATGTGCAAAAACGCAAAATAAGTTGCGTTGTACACGTTTCGCGACAGTTTCAAAGTGAAATGTTCAGTGAGTGGCGCTAAAAGCGTGTTTAGTTTTTTCCCCGGAACAGATGAACGTGAATATGGCAAGGATTTATTACGTTGGAATTTGTACGTATCACTGCAGTTCTGAAAGATTAATGCTCCACAACGTTTTAAAGTAACGTAGCCTACGCCTACACTAAACCTACCCGATAGTGTTAACAAAAGCAAATGCAACACAAAAATGTAATCATAACTATGGTATTTAAGCTTGTTCTTGAACTTTGAGTTCTAATATTGTGACTCGTCATAACATATTGTGCAA
This sequence comes from Phoxinus phoxinus, assembly GCF_949152265.1. Lineage (NCBI taxonomy): Eukaryota > Metazoa > Chordata > Actinopteri > Cypriniformes > Leuciscidae > Phoxinus > Phoxinus phoxinus. The sequence goes on along the minus strand of NC_136897.1, from coordinate 16,262,710 downwards.
GGAGTCGCGTGGAAATAATTATTTTATTAATCCATAATCTGCCCCTGTAATCATAAATTGCGTGTGAAAACGATTAAAAGTGCTTCCTGTTTTACTGCCTCTAGTGTTCATTTTATTGTAGAAACTGCAGTGATATGAGCATATTGGTGCGTTACCACAGAAATGTTACTACAGGTAGGCCAATGAGCCTGTGTTGCTTTTCTAAGTATAGCCCAATACTGTGACTGGCAATAGAACTATACAATACGCCAAAAATGCAACATAAATTCACAAAAGTAAGCCATTCAATTTTTGTGCTGTAATCCACATCTTTAGAATCCGTACGTTTGCGAGGAACAGACCCAAATTCAAGACTTTATTTGGCAAACTTCATCTACATTCTCAGCAGAGACCGTAAACGTAAATCCGGAGCTCCTTACAAATTAAAAAATTGCTGATTTCGGACAGACTTCTAAGGCAGCGTAACGGTTTAATGATCTACAGCAAAATACAGCAAAGTGAATATTTAATAACTACAATAGTAATTTCTCTCTAGAAATGACGTACATTTACACACAAACTGACCCCCAACCGCATCTTTCAGATGGCATCTCTATTTTTTAGCTCAACTGTCACAGAATGTAAAGCACAGGATTGTGGGATATCAAAGGCAGTGAAGGATGGAGGCATCTCAGTAGACAGGAAGTGAAGCTAACATTGGATTAGGACGTACCTTGATGCCTTTCTACCTTGAAATGAAGCCTCCGAAGGCAGCATTTTTAAGCTTTCAGACGCAGGCATTGGCTGTAATAGAGTTTAACCAGTATTTAAAATCCTTGTCATTATTAACAGTTTAAACATGCACTGAACAAATGATTATGGCCCAGATTAAATTAAGCATCATTTCATTTTGCTAGTTTAAATAATTTAAATGTTGTTTTAGACTATGACACATACACAGTCTCCTTAGCACCAAAGGGAGTTTCCAGGTCCACGTGGTCCAAATTGAAGACATTTTTAATCCAGTGTCAGATTTTAGTTTTTCCAACGATTTGCAAAGTAATTAATATTTTATATTATGCAGCACCGCTCATTACAGTTATCAGCCTGTAGACTTAAATGTAAATAAGTTACTCTGTAAGATCTTGATGCTCATTTATGGCCATGCAACCTCTATTAGTGTTTCATTGCTTTTTCTGTTATGTGTTTGTCTGTGGCATTCAAATGATAAAGCAATCAGAAATTCTTAAACACTACAAACTTAAGCATGACCACTTTGGGCATGGTCATCGCTTTAAACATATTAAACATGGCTGCCCTTGTGTTTTCAAGGTTCAGACTGTAGTTTCATTTTCTTGTGATTTATGTTCTCTCTGTGAACTTGGGATGGAACACGACTACTTTCTTCACATTGGACTGTCACATGTATACCGTATTTTTAAGTCTCACAAAAGTCGTACAAATAAGATAGCCTACATAATTTGGAGGATTTTTAAAGATGGTGTTATTGAAGGCACTTTAAATGATTACATTGATCATGGAAGTACAGATGGATCTGACACAGGTAATCCACTGAACACTGAGCCTGGATATTCTTCTGACACTACATATGCAGATATTCCTGATAATCAGGCACATAGTAGAGCACAAACTATCTGCTGTGTTACTAAAACTGGACAATATTTTTCATGTTCCAAGAGCTGCAGTTAGTTGACTCCCAAAAGAGCCTTGTTATTTGTTGAGAACTGCTTCCCTTTGTAACGGAAGAAGTGTGATAGCCGAGATACTGATTAGACATCACTTGCTAGCCAGTCAGTCACCGAAGAACTTGCATCTTTTGTGTGTATCAATAATACAGTTTGTAATGCAATCGGTAAAGGAAGCACATCATTTAAATGCCAGTCTTACTACAGATAGAATTTAAAAGTTGTTGAACCAGTAGAGTACATTTTGGAGGACGAATGCAAAAGAACAATGGAGTACGTCCCAATCTTGAAGTTTGTACAGCTGCTTTTGAGTAACAAGTACATTCTTGACACTTTAGATACTCAAACCATGTCAGACATTGGTATATGCATCTTATCTTGAGCAGATCAAATCCGTTGCACAAGCCTGTGCATTGATGCTGCGTGCAATCTATGTGCTTAATTTGGCACACCCCAAAGTAACTTTCTGAATTTTTCAGGAAGTCATTATGCAGATGGATTCTGAAAGGCTCTCCCTTAAAATTCTAAAACTGAAAAACAAAAGTGTAATGCTATAATTTTGCAGCAGGCACAGATGTTCAGGCTCATATTTAAATTTTAGTTCAGATGTTGTTACGGCCTGTATTTGTACCTTTATTTTCATTTCAAGACCTGTACATGTATAGTTAAAAAATTACCATACAAATTAATTTTTTTTGCTTGAAATGTGAGCACTTTGCTTTTAGGAGTTGTGAAGTTTTAGCACTGTTGTTTTAATGACTCACAAACAAAACTATGGCCTATTTCAACCTGTGACTAAGTTTAATTGTGCTAAGGTAACTAAATAAATTAGACTAAATAAAGTTAAACTAAATGTGTTTATTTAAATTTAGATCAAATCAATTTATTGCAACCACTTACCTTTAAAACAATCAAGCAAATCCAATGAATACTTTTTTATCCATTGTGCCTCCTTTCAGTATGTAAATTAGCCTCATTATCAATTGTTCAAAAAACTACCTGGTGCAATTACCACCTTTTAAATGAGATGTTTGTGTACATTTTCTTTTGATCATGACAGCAGTAATTTATCACACGGCAGAGAAAAGCATTATAACTTACATTCAGACTTGCAGTGTAAACAAAAACACTTTCTGCATTTTAAAGAGCCGATTTACGTGTCTACAGTAGATCAATGTGAAATAATGTCGCAGAGCCCTCAGTAAAGTACACCATATTGTATTAGTCTGCTATACCCTCCGCAGTATCAACCTAACGAGGAGGATTGGACAATGCAAATCAATGCAATTAAAAAGGAAATCCGCATTAGGGTTGGGAATCATAAGACATTTTCCGGTTCATGTTCCAGTTCTGCCTAACAATTCCTATTCCAGTTCATGTGGAGTGTCCTCATATATATGAGATGGCAGACACTGAAAACATCAGTATATGTATGAGCATGTGTAGATGAAACTGAGTCACTCATTCACACAGATACATGCATACGTCTTATTTAAACTAGTCTTTTTCCACTTTAATATTCACAGACACTAGTCCACATTGCCATTTGATTAACTGCACAGCCCTACTTTTGATTTATTCATAAAAAAATGGCAAATTCTGTGACATTCTGAATTATACAGTCAATTCCATTTTGATTACTGGATTCCACAATTCTTCCTGTGTTTTCCATGTTGAGGAACTCATACGACCCTAATATTAAAGGATACGCTCTCAACAACGTGTGTGTGTGGCACCAGAATCGCTTTTGGAACCGAAACCTATATGTATTTCACACGGTATATATTTTTTTCCGGAGAACAAACCCAGCATATACTTTACTCCATTACCTGATTTGCATAATTCCTCAAATGAATCTGGCGGTAAAACAACACACACAGTGAACAAATCCTCCCTAACAGCTTGTAAAACGGAGTGTATATGATTTCCTTTGAGCTTGCCTACTCACGTATAGAGCTGAGCAGGGAGGTTTACTCACACAGGAGACTGAAACAGTGTCAAAAATGTTCTGAGACAGAGAGAGTGGTCGATATCTTGTCTACTTAATGTTGCTGGAATGCACCTCATCGTCGACAAGTGAGACCGCTGGCAAAGGGGCTGTCAAAACCTCTGCAAAACCCATCGTCAAAACAGACCCCGAACAGCTCAGAACGTAGAGAAACCAATCCCACGGAATGTCAACGCACGACTACCATTTGTCAGGACTCCCAACCTCTTCCAATACCCAACCCGAACCTTGCTTTACTCTCAGAAGGAGGAAAAAAAAAAAAATACTCGCAACTTTTATCACTGTCGACAAGCAAATGCTTAGTAAGTTGTATATGCACCACATGTCTCTCTGGTGCTGTGAGAGGTATCCAGCCGAGCTTTAGCTATAACAGTCTGTCTGCCTCACCTCCTCTGGGCTGTTTTTCTCCTCATGAGGAAACGGCTCTGAGATAACGTGGAGATGGTTGACTATCTGTTGCCTCAGATTAAGGAAGGCAAAATAAAGCCGCGGCGAAGTCGGAGCGTCTTTCTCAAATCTGACAGGATAGTTTTCACGAGCATGAAGGAAGGTGTGTACAAACACCTGTCACTTGGTTTGAGATATGGTTGTACAGCAGGGGAGCGAGGATACCTGAGACACCACGCATGGGATTGTACGTCATAAGTGTGTTTACTTCTGTCACTAGCCATAAAACCTCCTCCTGTGAGACTTCATAAGCATGGCTAGCGAGGAAGCTAAGAACGTATTCCCTTTAGCGAGATGTCAGCAGGCTAGAAAGACTTCAGACACAATCGGAGTGACACGCTCACATGAGGTTACCAAAACGCAAATAGTTAAAAAGGCGCTAAAAGCCGAGATGCTTCTTATCTGTGGCAGACAGAAGTTAGTTGTCTCTTTTGTTGCGAGGGGCTCTCGGCAGAGCTCCATCACAAGGCCAAAGCCCATTCGACTGTACCGTGTGGTGTGGACTTCAGAAATAAGTCTCCTGTCTGGATTTGGGGATTTTAGTACAACACATTCATGTTACAGTTTCATTTTAGGTGTATGAAAGTTTCTGGGTTATAGACATATGGGACGCAGTGTGCACACAATTTTTATTGGCAGAGACACAAAAAAAATTAACTGGCCAAATTTGTCTTAAAACTGAATATTACACAAGCTGTTGTTCTGAATATCATGACGGATGTGATATGATATTCAGACCAACAGCACGCTTATGAGTGATATTGCTTTTATATAATGTACATTTTCAATGAACAATAAACTTACATTTTAAACTATTTTACCAGTTACTTCTTTTTACCCACAAAAATATTTCAACACAGAATCAAAAATCACGGAATCGCGATACACGGTAGTGGCTTTTTCCCCTGAATGAAGTGTTTTGAATTAATTGTTTGAGTAAGTGATTCAATGACTCACTCAAACACAGTGGCAGTATACGAAACTGAAAACTTCCCTACTATATAGTAGGCGAAAAACAGTATGTGAAAGAGGAGTATGCCATGTAAGATGGACACTTTTCTATTCCATGAGGCCACGGGAGATGATTTGTGAATGGCATTGATGTGACGTAACTGACCAAGGTAGTTCACATGATAACGTCAACATCACCAATGTAGTTACATCTGGATTACATTCATACTATCAATCATACTATATATTATACTATTTTAATGTTTTTTTTAAGTACCTACTCAAAAGTGCCAGATTTTGGATGCAGTATTTGGTTCCTGAATGAATCAGGGTTTTGAACAAATTGTTTGAGTAAATGATTCAATGTTGCCACCTACTACGCAGAATGATTCCCCAACTTAATTCAATTACATGAAATACACATTTAGACATCAATTAATTAATGTCTCATCAAGATTATCTATTTTTAATATTTAATACAATGTTTGAAAAATAATAACTATGTTAATACAACAAAGCACGATTTATGTAATTTTTGTTTGTTACTGGTGAATGTTGTTTGCTTATTATTTAGTCACCTTCTTTTCAGACCATTAATCAAAAAATTATATGTAAACACAGCAGGTGTCATGAAGGTTTCAGGCATGTAGGAGCAGCTTTAATTAAACGGAGCTGAGTGCTTGCTTGCAAATAAATAAAAAAATAAATAAACCCTGGCTCATTCACAGATCATCATTCCAAACAATTTCAGAGTAATTTGGATTTGGAGAAGTATACTTTGCAATTAGTCTGTCTATCTGGAAGAGTAGCACACATTAAAGCCATTTTCTGGATATGCAAGCGTGATAGGCCAATCACAGTGATGTGGAGGCACTGTCCTCTCATGTGACTTTTCAGCTTCATTTCACACTGTTTTAAGGATCTCAGCGAGAACTCAAAGAGCTAAAAAAAACAAAACACTACCTCTCTCTTAAAATGTGATCCACTTTTTTTTTTCTAAATTAGACAAATAAGGGCCATAATTACTAAACAGGGCAAATTAGCGTGAGAGCGCAGTTCCAAAAAAGCGCAGATGTGAGTGGAGTGTGAGTGCGTGATCTACTGACGACGCACACATTAAAGAACACAGACGCAGCCGGATCATTTCCATAATAACCAACGCAATCTACCAAGGGCAGCGCACATTTGCGTCTGGTTTAAGACATGCTTTTTGGAAGATAAATAATGGTGCAAATACCAGTAAGTTGACCATTGCAAACCTTAGTAAATCACCCTACGTGATTCATTTAAATACTCTCGTCCCATTAATTTTTGCGTCTGAAAGGAAAACTCCTACAATTGCATATGCGATAAGATCAGCCGCAAAAATAACCCTGTCCAAGTCTTTTCAGCGCAAATTTTTCACTGTGTGTCTTTAGTGAATCCTGAAAGTGGTTCTTGAACGCCAAAAGAGGGTTTGCGTGGCCGCAAGCTGTTAGTAAATCTGGCCCTAAGTGTCAAAATATTCGTTTTATTTGTTCAATGCTTTTTTTAAGGAGACACTGTCGGAACTCTTTTTTGGACAAAAGGCCCCTGCCCTTAAAAGTGGTCGCCATTGGTGCCCTACAGTGTTTATGCAAAGATGTGGCCAAATCAGAGTAATGAGCTGCAGCAAGCAGATCAGACGTTGTAAAAAAAGATTGGTAGAGAAAAAGCAAGTGAGAGAGAGAGAGAGATAAGTCGGAAAAAAAAAACTGTTGCTTTGATAATGGCTGAAGCTAAGGGAACTCAAATTTTATCACCAGAAAGGCTTAAAGGCTAAAATAAGAAGAGAAAAAAAATGCAACAGAGAGAGAGAGAGGTTTGATAAATGAAATAGGAAGAAATAGTACACAGATAAGAAGTACAGCAGGGGGAAAGGAAACGCGTGAAGTGACTTAAGCAACCACAACATTCCACACCTCTCTATTCAGCAGAGTTCCTGTCTCATTAAAAATGAATAGTTCTATGATCAGAACTTGCAGCACTGGAGTAGAGGTGAAAAACACACTAGTGCGGGCAACCTCACTGTCTGCACTGCAAATCCTTCACGCCGTGTCCTTCATTAATTCAAGGCGGCTGTTGATACAGTTGGCCCACACGGAATATGTTATAGATTAACGGATATAAACTATAGCATCCAAATGAAAACCCTAAAAAAAAAAAACTCATTCAAACAAATTTGTTAAAGGGGTCATGACATGGTTTTTTTTATTTTATTATTATGTTCCCTTAGGTGCAATTATAGTATTACTATAGTTTTTTTTACAAAAAACTTTTAAAATGTAGTGATTTATGACCTTTCCCCACCCTGTTTCTCATCCTCTGATTCAAACAGTCTGTTTTGGGGGTGTTTCCCCTTTAAGAGTTCAGTGTTAACGCCCACTGTTATGATTGGCTAACGTCAGTGCCTATGCATCAATTATTAACGCCCCCAGCCAGAACGTTTGCGGATTCGGCGTAACTGTTTAATAGCGGGTGATGCATGCGAAGCGATGGCTCTTGCAATGATAAAACCTTATTATGTTTGAGCCAGAATCAGATGAGGAATCAGAGGAAAATGAACCATCACCACAACAACGAAGACTGGATCAGCCCGTGTCCACATGGAAAGTGAAACTATTTTGAATTAATAAAAAAAAATTAACCCGAGACACTTGAAAACGGATTATTGTTGCATAATTTTCCTATAGCTTCATTTGCTAACAGTTTAACATTATTTAACTAATTCCAATGAAATGATAGGGTGTACCACGGACAAAAATGCATGCACAGACAGGCCATCTTTGAAGATGCAGCATTGATAAAGGCAACATTTTTAATGTTCTATCACATGTAGGCCTACTAGAAAGGCGACATATTTTCAAGATTCTCTTATACAAATGTGTTTATATTAGCCTTGGTAAAAAGTAAGTTTGCGTCGTCGTTATTGAGCCCATAGTCGGCACGGACTTTTCTTTGAGCAACCGTTTTCTGGCAAAGCCAAGCATCATATTGGGATTTTTTCCTCAAAACAGTCATCCTTAAATGTATAGAACACTGCCGTGACTGGGACGTCCGCAAAAAATAAAGTGCATCCATTTTTCCCTGATGACTGGATCTTTCAGCGTATTTAAAAAGTAGTTTAAAGTTTTAAATACATTACTTACAGTTTGCGTCGTCGTTGTTGAGCCCAGAATAGACGGCACGGACTTATCTTTGAGCAACAGTTTTCTGGCAAAGCTCAAACAGTCATCCTTAAAATGTATAGAACAAACGCTTAAACCTTTTTACAGTCTATGGCTTAAACTAACACTGCCGTGACTGAGACGTCCGCAAAAAATAAAGTGCATCCATTTTTCCCTGCCGACTGGATCTTTCGCAGCGTATTCAAAGATGTAGTTTGTCCACAGCCAGGAACAGCACATCTGCGGCGTCGTAATCTCCCTGTACACAGACCCACTCGCTGTCCGTCGGCTGAACACTTGTGAGGCGCGCGGCGCGCGGGCGCGACAACGATACGAAGTGAGCGTAGTTGTCTTGCGCTTTAAGCGTAGTTGTCTTGTGCTGGAGGCGGTCATATGCAAACGCTAGTACGTCACTTCGTACCGTGACGTCACTTCTTACCATGGATCCAGAACGAGCTGTATTTAGAGCTTGATTAAATAAATGATTCGTTTATAATGGGGAGGACGTCTTAAGCTATGAAACTTGCAGGACGTTTTAATGGTACAAAGACCTCTTATATACCAAAAGATCAAGGCAAATTTGGTTTCTCATGTCATGACCCCTTTAATAACTCTAAAATAAGCATTACATGACCCTGACAAACAAACTCGGATGCAGTAGAGTTCATTCAATAAGTAAGATTACCAAGCACATAAACATCATCTCCTAGAGGTGCAGGAGATGCACGTCCTGTGTTATTGACTTTCCCCCTGCAATCGAAAGATGGTCCAAACTACATAATCCCCATATGAACAGGATTTCATTCTGTATTACAACACGCAGCAGTGGATTTGTGAAAATAATCTAGTGTATTATGGTCATTGTTGTCACGGCTAACTCGGGCTCGTGGATGTGTGCACGCCACTTATGCAGAGGACGAGCATGGCCACGGATGTAAACAGTGCAATCAAACAGATCTGCAAGTATTTATTCAAGAGCTTTGAGTGAATGTGTGTGGGATCGTGCTGATCTTTTGCCGAGTGCAAAGCAAATCGGCTGCCTTGTGGTACAAAATCACTTTCCTGAACTCTCACTTTCGATGTACCTATCTGAAGAGTCGAGTGCTTGGCTACCAGTGAGAAAAACAAAACAAACACAAACAGACTTAACTCACATATACTCGTATGTACCCGTATACTCAATTTCTGCATAATTACATGCAACTAACCCTACACCACACCACACCACACCACACCCTAATCCTAAACCCAACCCTATAGTAAGTACAATGTAGGTAATTATTATTACTCAGTAATTAAATGTATAAGTACACTGTACGCCTTTTTTAACCTTTATGACCAAAGTAGCATTTTACCTTATTTAATATTGATAAAGTCTAGCATCAAGCTGATTGGTCCATATTCAATGATGTACTTTACTACAATATTTCAAGTTCGCGTTGAGGCACTCCTCGCGTTACTGCCTCCTTAGAATCGATTAATGTTGTATACTTCATTTGCTTGGGATAAATGCAACAGCTAAATGAATAAATGGAGAAATATTTCCTATTGCACACACCGTATATGTGACAGGAAAAATGTAGGAGCAATAATTATGTATAGCAGGATACAGTTAAGCAAAGAAAATATTCCTAACTTGAAAGCTCTGTCTAGATATATTATACAATCAACGAGTGGGTATAGCAATATGCATGACCATATTTTCCCATTAATTTTAAATGGCGGCCCCCAAAGCGCTTTGAACAGCTTCCATATGGGAGATGCCATTATGAATTACAGCGATTATCTGCAGCTGGTAAAAGCAGAGTGTGGGGGAAAAAAAGAATAATAATAATAATAACAGTAATAAAAAAAAAGGCTCCAAAACTGGAGACATATCTCACACTGATGAAAAGGAATAGGCGTCCAGCACACTCACAACTCTTTCCGGCCATCGAGAATGTTCCACTAATGCGTACAAATGTCAACGTTCTTTTTGTCTCACGCTCGCTCTATCTTCAGCATAACCTTTTAAAAAATGTAACAATATGACCTTAAGAAAGAAAGAACGGAGAGAATGGCTACACTATAGGTTATGATGATGCCATCTCTGTTTGCTTTCAGGTCACCAGGGAAGGAATGAGATACAACCTATATAATCTACTGACAAATACTATTTCCCTGCAACATCTCAGTCGACTCAGAGGTCAGAGTTATTAATGTGAGAACCACGGCGGGCTTGCACACGCGTGTCAGCCGTTTCGCGCGGGGTGACAGGGAACGGGAAACAGAGAGGATGAGGGTGACATGAAAGAACGAGATAAAAAAAAAAAGCAAAATTAACAATGAAGATGGATGAGTGAAACGGAATGAGAAATGGACCCGAGATGTAAAGGAAGCAGTGACATGAAGGGTGACTATTGAATAGTGAAGAGAAAAAATGAAAGCCAGGTAGACAAAAAGAAACTGTACTTTGTGAGTCAAGGGAACGGGCTGACCTTAAAACTCTCTCAACTCCAACAACGAACTAACGCAATGTTACATCAGCCATAAAGGTCACCACACATTGCAATATTTTAATAAAAGAACATATGGTCAGAATCTGAGAACCATTCAACTGAATATTACTAGAAAATACTTTCCTCAAAGTCAGACAACAGCTACAGGACTAATTTATTATAATGAACAATTAATGAATTCTGCCAGGAACTCATTAGCTAACAACTTGCAGGGAGTTGCGTGAACCGAAAAGTGCAGAATAATTTATTTTTCATTTCTGAAACATAAGGATGTAGCCAAATGTTCACTTTATGTCCCTGTGGTATCCAATGAAGGCTAAAATATCTAAAGAAACTTTACATCTCATTCATCTCAATGGCTGTTGCTCAGTTGGCCATTGAAAGACCTTCACTTGCTTGCTGCCATCTTTGCTCATAAATGACACAGGAAAATGTCATCCTGACAATCTGATTGGCTGATGGCTCCACAACAACTTGCACAGTCCCAAACACTTCACTAGAGAGACGACAAGGGACATTTTTGTCAGAACTTAACTAATATATAAAATACATCTTATAATTATCTACCTTTTAGATTTTATTGATGGTTACATTAAATCATTTTTCAATTGTACTCTTATGCTCACCACGACTGCATTTATTGGAACAAAAATACAGAAAAACAGTAATATTGTGAAATATTATTACAATTTAAAATAATTTTTCTCTATATGAATATATTATAAAACATAATTTATTCCTGTGATGCAAAGCTGAATTTTCAGCATCATTACTCCAGTCTTCAGTGTTGCATTATCCTTCAGAAATCATTCTAATATGCTGATTTGCTGAAACATTTCTTAATATTATCAATGTTAAAAAACAGTTGTGCTGCATCATATTTTTATGACACGCACGCACGCACGCACGCACGCACGCACGCACGCACACACACACACACACACACACACACACACACAGAGAGAGAGAAACAAAACATTCATTTTAAATTGTAATGTTTAACAGTATTACTGTTTTTACTGTATTTTGAATCAAATAAATGAAACATGTGAGCAGAGAGATTTCTTTAAAAAACAAATAAACAAACAAACCAATAACAAAAACGTACTGACCCCAAACTGCCATCTACCAGCAGGCATCCGCCCATGCTAATCAACCAAACCTTAACCCCTTGGGTACTACACCATTCTGAGACAAAATCCACAGCGGGAGGACAGTTTGTCAAGAAAATGGTGCTCACACAGTGAACCTCTCCAACCCTCCACCAATTTGTTTACACATCTGGAACACCTAAACATGCACAGAATGTGACCTCAATATGCTCCACAGCTTTAGTCAAAAGACTGCACACACACACACACACACACACACACACACACAGACACAGACACAGACACAGACACAGACACAGACACAGACACAGACACAGACACACACACACACACACACACACACACACACACACACACACACACACACACACACACACACACACACACACACACACACACACACACACACATCCCTGTGAGTGTGGTGTCTCTACAGAGCAGTTAAGTCATTAGCGCACTGCTGCACACCACTAAGCACATAAGCATATGTTCTCTTACATCCTGCACTCTCTCTCTCTTTTTCCCCATCTCTCACACCTACAGACATCCTCTCTTTCGCGTTCTCCTCCTACTCTGCAGTGTTGGAGACCATCCAAATGCTAAAGCTGTTAATTAGCACACGATGCAAATCATCCCATTCACATCTTAAGGCAGCCTGGAGAGAGTGACGAATGCGAGTCTCTGTCTCGTTTAGTCCATTCACATGACTGGAGAGTTGACTTTACAGTCCCTCTGTAGGGTGTGCCACCATTACAGAGCTTAAAAGAGCGGGAAAACAACAGCACAGTATGTGTGACAGAGACGAGTGGGTGTCACGCATCTTTGCGTTGTGTGCACGTGTGCGTTTATGCGAGCGCTGAGCCGCGCCGCCCATATATGTCATGGCCCAGCGCTCTCTAGCGTTGCTGATTAATTGTATCCATGATAAGTGTTTCTAAAGAAATCAAGCTCATTTTGGGATCTCTTTACACACCCCCACCCTTCAGTCAGACTCTTAGAACCATTAATTTAGCCATTAGTAGCATTAATCCTATCTACCTCCATGCCAAATGTCAGCTCATTATGCGCTGTCTAAGAAAATGATTAGAGCTGACATTTTAGAGGGGCTTGTTGTGCTTAATGATAACTATGTTTCCCGTGGTCCTTCATGTTAAGACTTTAATTGACCTCAGCACCTCTAATGTAAAATCAAAGAACATTTTTGAAGAATAATTTAGTGAGCTTTCATCAAGTTTTCATGATTCTAAAGAGCACAGAAGACCTGCTGTTTATTTTCTGGGTCATTTCAATACATTCATACATATATTCCTTATATAAGGAAACAGAAAAGGAAACTTAAATTGTGGAATGACCCAGAAAATAAACCGCAGGCCTTCTGTGCTATATATAAGAATTGTGTATACATTGCAGTTTTTTGCCATCTAAAAGTGAGTGGCAGCATCTGCCACAGCGATTGTGGAATGATGTGGATTTGCTTGGGCTTGAGAGAGCGAAACAGAGCCATTCATCATTCCTTCTTGAGGTAAAGACACCTGTCGCACAGTTATCTTAAGAGAGAGGAAGAGAGCTGGAGGGAAAGAAACAGATCTCCATCCTTCGTATCATCTATCTACTGACTTGCTGATGCGATGCAATTTTTGGTCTGCGTTTGCTCTTGTGTTTATGTGCATAACCTACGGGTAGATGTCTCTTGCACGGAGCTGATCTCTTTGTCTCTGTCTCCCACTCAGACGCAATATCATTATTTAGCTGTTTGGCAAGAAAGTCCTTCCCATCAGTGGCGCAAACAGAGATGGACTGCTTCAATCCACAATTACCCCATAAAAGGTGCATCGTAGTGATCTCACGCTAAGAATGAAGCATCTCCGATCTCCTAATGACCCTTCAGACAACCTACAAACTTCAGATAGGAACAGACAAGAACAGAACCATACCAAAAACACAATCTGAGGTTAAGCCTTGTTCAAGGGTAAAGGCGTACGACTAACATAGTGAATGATAAAGTATTAGAAATGGGCAGGCGGATAGAAACAATGGATCCTCCCGCAGGCCTGTGATCAGAAGGTCAACAGACACTTTATTAATAACCCATCCACCCTCTTATTATGCCGAATAAATTTAGCCACGCTAAAAAAGGGCCGTTTTTTACGCTCATTAGGCTGATCTTTTGGGCCTTTTTGAAGTGCATTCATATGCCCACACACTGTGGTCAATTATACACCCAGGGCTGGACGTCCTGCTCTATTTGTGTTCATTTAACACACACGCCAGCCATATTGTAAAGCTCATTTCCACTGAATCAGCACCCCGAGGATTCATTATCTATTCTTTAACATCCTCGACATTAGGAAGATTAAGCCGAGCTCACCGCAGTCTGCAAAGGCCACCGGTGTAGCGCAGCCTTCATACCCATAATGCATTTAGGTGAATGGTGATTACAGTGTTTACTCAGTTCAAAGTTGGAGTAATATTCTAAGGGGACGGCTACAGCACGCCAGCCTGTTATCTGAAAACGGAAGATAATAAGTGTGAATGCAAACCGCGCGCACACACAAACACCCACGCGCTTAAGCAGGCAGAACAAAACAGGCATGGTCGGCGCGCTCTTCTGAACTTTTGCCCCTCTTTAAAGCATTAGCCTTGAGTAAAGAGTTGTGTTCTCCATAATGAAGAGGCAAGACTTAATCTCAGATCAACTGCCCTTTAGAAGGACGGAGAGACCGTCCCACCGCCCACATTCACTCCATTTTCTAGGCCCTTTGTCTAGAAAAGGCCAGAGAATGGCTATTGATTTCTGATAAACAAGTTTCCACGTTGGGAGATCAGGACCTCTCGATTTCTTCAAGGTCGAGGAGAACGGACAATAACGTGTAGCCTGATCTTCTTTTCTTCGCCTCTGCCCCCGAAGGCCAGCAGGGCCATACGCATCCAGGCTTGATAACACAAGAGGCAGGGCTCTTTGTATCTCAAATGAGAATCTTTGATGAGCATGAAGAGCAACTTCAAATGGACTGAAGGAGAAGAGAGGAGATTTGAGGAGTACCGACCACATGTTTATCAGGTTGTATATACACTAGGGAGGAGGGAAAGGCTTCTAAAGTAAATGCAACCAGATGGTGAAACGTGCGCGTGTGCGAACGCTTGCCCTTTGAAACGAGATGCGGTGGTCAAATATCATTTTAGCATATCACTGTGATGTTTGCTAATTAAGAGAAGGAAATTTCATGTAACCTTAAAAAGCATGAGTTGGGAAATGAGCTGGCAAACGAGGATCTCACAGGAGACTATAAACAGTTGCGGTGTAATTGTACGCCTCATCTATCAAAGTTCTCACAGAAACGGCCAATACACGGATAAACTGGAGCATGGCCATTCTGGCTGCTAGAAACTTGCTAAATGTTTTTTTTAATTAATTAGTCGATAGGTTGCCTGAAAAACTAGTCCAATAAAAAAAACGGTATATTAGGCTAGTTTTGGATTCACCTGCTTTATGGATGACTTGTTCTTGCGGTCAAAAACATCTAGTCTGAGAAAACGGGAAGTCTTGAAATAGTCCCAAAAATAAATAAAATAAAAATAGATATGCAGAAATGTAAAAATGTTGGCCAAATGAAGATTTTTTCATGTTATGGCTGATAACAAAATAACTATTCTTGAATAAAAATAAATAAAAAAACGCTTTCAAAAAGTACATGTGTGATTTAAAGCCTCACAATAATGCACATTATACAGAATGAAAAATATTCTATCTATCTATCTATCTATCTATCTATCTATCTATCTATCTATCTATCTATCTATCTATCTATCTATCTATCTATCTATCTATCTATCCCTAAAAAACAAAACAAAAAAAGTTGCCATCGACCATTGTGACTAATCCCTACTTTCTATTCTACATGCATCATGATTTTGGTAATCCCACTGTTAATAATTCATGCAAAACATGTTATGTTTATTTTAAATTAATGAGACATGCTGGTGGCAATTCATCCACGCCTTGCAACACCAATTGTTTCAATTGAAAAATCATTCCCATATGGACAGACAAATAGAATTAAGACAGTAACATATTATATGCTACATAAATTATGTTGAACAGCCGTAACATGATTCATTCATGGGGAGATCAGTTTCCCAGAAGAGAGGACAGGTTGATGGAGTGACCTAGCTGACCGACAGGACAACTTTGTTGCAGCGGGCCCCCTCTCCATGTGCCCGCCCTTTGGCAGGTCACGCTCTCCTGCAGCGCCTTACCCTGGCATGACGTGACCCCTGCGTACCCACTACACCAATGCCAAGAGCCAGGGAGAGCGTTCATACATGAGTAATGATGCCGTCGTGACCAAAGGAACAGCCGGAGAGGACAGCACATGCTCGCCTGCATAATGGAAACTGGAATGCCGGCAACTGGACTCCCTTCCTAACAGAATCGGCCAAATCAGGTTGGACTGCAGAAATTTTCCCATTCAGCATCAATGTTCCAAAACTAAATCTGGAGAGGAGAGTAACTGGAAGAAAAGAAACATGAGAGGTCAAGCAAAAGGTCATACTGTAAGAGAGGCCGGAAAACGTGCCAAACGCGGCGTCTGGTGCGCCAGGAAAGTAGGCTGCGTCATCTTCAAGCTGAATGAAGATGAGATGTTCTCCGTTTAAATCAATTACATCAACATATTGCGGCCAATACCCGTGCATCTGTCGGCCAACATATTAAATACCCACTCATGCACTGTATCCGCGTACGCAGTCTATGAACGTATGAGCGCGCTTGCCAACTGAAATGATGAAGGGAGAGCGGTGACAGTGATGCAGATGGAACGGTGTGATGGGAGCGTTTGCGTGACTGAGGAGGAGAGTGTCTGAATGCGGGGAGGGAGAGACGTGAGATTTCGATCTGTGCGCACGCAACATCAGCATCTGTGAGACAGCCGCTGTCGTCTACTGAGCCAAGAGAACCAGAAGAAAAGGGCAGCTTCCAGTGGGCCAAATTCTTGGGCTCTGTTTAGACACGCATCCAACTCAAATCCATTTCGTTTTTTTGTAGTCTTAACAGCAGGAAACCAGCCACAATCTGATGTTTACAAACACCGATTCAAACTACATCCTTTTGATATCATAATGGACACGAGCAGAGACAATATTTTCTGTTTTCCATCAGGTCTTTCCACGCTGAAAGCTCCTCTCAGTAGTATGCGAACGTCTATTGGCATCGTGCTGATGCTTACATTGTTACTATAGCAACCAATGTAGATACACTAGATACTGACTATGCTGTCTGAACAAACTAGCAAGATGACAGTGAAGAGAGTCGATTGAAATGATAGGATTTGAAAACCAAACTGGATATGTGTCAAGTGTGAATAAAGCGGTTGATTTCTTAAAGGGATAGTTCACCCAAAAATTTTTCTGTCATCCTTTACTCACCCTCATGTCATTTCAAACTTGTACGACTTTCTTTCTTCAATGAAACAAAGAAAACACTTTTGAGAAAGTATTTTCTTGTCCATACAACAGAAGTAAATGAGAACCAAACATTACCATGTTTACTCAAAATATCTTATGTTGTGTTCCGCAGAAGAAAAAAAGTAAACGTAAATGAGTAACTGAAAAGAGTAAATGATAACAGAATTTTTATCCTTGTGTGAATTAATCCTTAAAAATCGCTCTGTGCTGAAAATCAAGCTTTTAATGTTTATATATATATATGTGGTGTTTTGAATATGCTTCCAGATAAACCATGTACAAATTCATAAGTAAACACCATTGATGAGTATTTTCTCCTTAAAACTGCAGTGAACCAAAGACAGTCTCAAAAACGTGGTTTAAAATCGTTGGTGTTTCTGAAGTCACAAAACTACCTAACCAATCATGTCAACGTGTGATCGTCAACGAGTGGATCTCTGAGCTGGTGCGAGGGAGTGGAGGCGGGGCTAATTTGCATTAACTTTTAAATATGTCATTTTGGTGATCAATGTGAGTTAAGGGATAAAATGATTGACTACAGGGGGACTTTAAGTAACAATGTTCACAAAGTAACAATCATTAACAAACATACAAATTACGACAGTAGTACAATTTAAGTAAATGTATACATGTCAAGTCTCCTATTTAAAAAAAAAAGTAGTCATAACTACACAGTCCTAAAAAAGCAGACAAAAAAGCTATTCATTTTAAAAATATTTTGTTATTCATTTTATTATTTATATATATATATATATAGTAAGTATTCAAGTAATTGAATAAATCAGAACAATATTATTGTTTTTATAGATATATAAATGAATAATCAAATAATGAAAAAGTATACCATAAATAAATAATTAAAACTTAATTAATACTTAATTTATTTTATAAATAAAACATACTTAATAAACAATTCCATAATAATAATAACCAAAAAAACAATAACTTATTTAATTAAATTAAATTAAAATAGTGAAAATGTAGCTGTCACAGTCATGTTTAGATTATTCTTGTCATTATATACTGCTACTCCTGACAGTAGCAGTGAATATTTTCACAAAACATTAGGTCACACATTTTGATGAACCTGAAATATGACTTACATAAATAAGATCAGACAGTAAAAACTTTCTAGTAGGGTAACGTTATGTTTTAACAATGCCTGAGTTTCACAAAAACAGTTGTGTTTTGTCAAACTTTATTAGAAAAGCTATACTATTGCTATTCAAAAAAATAATTTGAAGCGGTAGCTTTTTCGAGAACAATAAAAGTAAAACGTTTCATGACAGCTTGATGTTAAACGCCGTTGTAGTCTGTATTGTATGTTTACACAATGAAAGAAGGTCCGCGTCGAAACATACTGTAAAACGGAACTCAATACATTAATCCGCAATATAAAGCTTTAGTTTTCTTTTGACTGACAGACAATTTGTTTAGGTGGAGAGCTTCTCTTGTTAAACAAAAGCAGCAAAGCAGAAGTTTGAACCTGAAGTATGACTTGCTTCAGAAAACCTGACAGGAAAGTGAAGTGAAGAGTTTCAAGCGTGTGTGTGACGTGCCTGCCGTCTGAGCCGTGAGAACAGAGCTTGCTTTCTCAATGCTTTGAGCCAGTGGAATATAATTTAGTTTATGAAAAGCTCTCTCTTTCACACTCCCCATCCTTTTTTTTTAAGTCTTAACAGGCATGTGTGATACCACCTAAGCATCTAATAAACGGGGCTTGTTCCTATTCCTCCTATCTAGAGAGAAAGGAGAAAAAGGGACAGACTGGCGGTAATGAAAATGGTTTCCCTTTTGTTCTTTGACTGTGAACAGGAGCAGAAAGGTTGTAATTTAACTGCTGGGAGTGCCATGAAGACATTGGATGTAATAATGGCTTTTGCTATCTAATTTGTGTAGGGATTTGCCTGGACACAGTTGATCTCCATAGGCCTCAATGCTACACTGCCGTCTGAACGAGAGACAGAGAGAGCGAGAGAGAGAGAGAGAGAGAGAGGTGTGAGCCTGTGTTAAAACAGCAGATGGAGTGAAAGTATTCAGAGTCTAAATGGACTCTTTACCCTTTCTATTTCGGGACATGACATACACAATGCAAACGGTTACAACCTGAGAGCACGTAGACAAGCTTTAAGGACAATTCAGAGTTAAGGTCAATAAAAGTTCATGATCAAAACTGAATCACAGCAGTAAATTAGAATATCAGCCTTTGGGTGATATATGCATCATCAGATAAGTTCTATATTAATGTTGCTTGCAGTTCCGATGTTGCTAGGCAACCACAAACAGCCAGCAGTCAGGCTAATGAATATCACTTGCCAGAAGATTTGTTTATAGTAATTATTATCCATAAGAAACCATTCTAATTCTTTATTATTGTAAGTATTCTTATTAAAGGCACCGTATGTAAGAAATGTATTTCAATTTATCATAAAATGGCCCTGATATGTCAGTAGACATTGAGTTCATTTCAAATACTTCACTGACAACAGTAGTCCGGCCAGGAGGGAGGGGGAGGGGATACACCGCTCTACAGTAATTTGAAAGTGATTGCAGTACCAGTTTTGGCCACAATCTTACATACGGTTCCTTTAAAGTAATACATTTAATTAGTTATTGGATTTTATTTTATTTTATTTTATAGTTGCTGTAACCACTTTATGCTGCCCAAATACCCAAATTGTTGTAGCCGTGCCTAAAAACACATGCCTTTAAAATCACTTTAAAGGGTCATTATTTGAGAAATCAAGTTATCTTTGATCTTTTGACATTCATCACTGTAATATAAAAAATACTTTTCAATCAATACTGCACAAGCAATCTCTTATTTACGTTCTGTTTGCACTGTTTTAATTTTTTAAGTACAGTCAACTTGGATGTTTAAGTCATTTCAACACATTAAACTGGCTTAAAAATGAGTTGAATCTTGTTTAGCTTACCAAAAAAGTTGAAAGTTGTTTAGCTTATTTTAATGAGTAGAAGCAATATAAAAACATATGTTGTCATAACTTATTGATCATATACTTTTTTACATTGTAATGGTTAGATTATTCAATTTGTGCACTCAACAGACTGTTATCGGCTACAATGCTCAGGGCTGAAACCTTTTTTGCATTCGGAGTAGATCTAAATATAATGCTGTAATGAACACTTTTCCCAATTAGTGATGCTCTGCAGCTGTAATACTGAAAATGTAGTAAAAGTTTTCAAAGGAGTTCTACATGTTCCAAAAAGATGTTACCTATTCATAGCAGTCCTAGACTGCTTTCACACTAGCACTTTTGTGCACACTGGGATTCGATTGATGCCAGAGTTCGGTTCGTTTGGATGATGTGAACGCTGTTTTACGATCTCGGGTGCGCACCCGAGGACCTAAAAATGGTGGTCTGGGTACAGTTCATGTAAACACAACTAAATTACTAAAACTTAAACTAAAATGAAAACATCCATCCATCCATCCATCTTCTTCCGCTTATCCGGTGCCGGGTCGCGGGGGCAGCAGTCTAAGCAGAGATGCCCAGACTTCCCTCTCCCCAGACACTTCCTCCAGCTCTTCCGGGGGGACACCGAGGCGTTCCCAGGCCAGCCGGGAGACATAGTCTCTCCAGCGTGTCCTAGGTCTTCCCCGGGGTCTCCTTCCGGTGGGACGTGCCCGGAACACCTTCCCAGGAAGGCACTCAGGAGGCATCCGGAACAGATGCCCGAGCCACCTCAGCTGACCCCTCTCGATGTGGAGGAGCAGCGGCTCTACTCTGAGCTCCTCCCGAGTGACCGAGCTCCTCACCCTATCTCTAAGGGATCGCCCAGCCACTCTGCGGAGAAAGCTCATTTCGGCCGCCTGTATCCGGGATCTTGTCCTTTCGGTCATGACCCAAAGCTCATGACCATAGGTGAGAGTAGGAACGTAGATTGACCGGTAAATCGAGAGCTTCGCCTTGCGGCTCAGCTCTTTCTTCACCACGACAGACCGGTACATCGACCGCATTACTGCAGAAGCTGCACCGATCCGTCTGTCAATCTCCCGTTCCATCCTTCCCTCACTCGTGAACAAAACCCCAAGATACTTAAACTCCTCCACTTGAGGCAGGAACTCTCCACCAACCTGAAGAAGGCAAGCCACCTTTTTCCGACTGAGGACCATGGCCTCGGATTTGGAGGTGCTGATTCTCATCCCAGCCGCTTCACACTCGGCTGCAAACCGTCCCAGTGCATGCTGAAGTTCCTGGTCTGAAGGGGCCAACACGACAACATCATCCGCAAAGAGCAGAGACGAAATCGTGTTGTTCCCAAACCCGACACCCTCCGGCCCCTGGCTGCGCCTAGAAATTCTGTCCATAAAAATTATGAACAGAACCGGCGACAAAGGGCAGCCCTGCCGGAGTCCAACATGCACCGGGAAGAAGTCTGACTTACTGCCGGCAATGCGAACCAAGCTCCTGCTTCGGTCGTACAGGGACCGGACAGCCCTTAGCAAAGGACCCCGGACCCCATACTCCCGGAGCACCCTCCACAGGCCGCCACGAGGGACACAGTCGAATGCCTTCTCCAAATCCACAAAGCACATGTGGATTGGTTGGGCAAACTCCCATGAACCCTCCAGCACCCTGGAGAGGGTATAGAGCTGGTCCAGTGTTCCACGGCCCGGACGAAAACCGCACTGTTCCTCCTGAATCCGAGGTTCTACTATCGGCCGTATTCTCCTCTCCAGTACCCTGGCATAGACTTTCCCAGGGAGGCTGAGAAGTGTGATCCCCCTGTAGTTGGAACACACCCTCCGGTCCCCCTTCTTAAAAAGAGGGACCACCACCCCGGTCTGCCATCCCAGAGGCACTGTCCCCGACCGCCACGCGATGCTGCAGAGGCGTGTCAGCCAAGACAGCCCGACAACATCCAGAGACTTGAGGTACTCAGGGCGGATCTCATCCACCCCCGGTGCCTTGCCACCGAGGAGTTTCTTGACTACCTCGGTGACTTCAGCTTGGGTGATGGACGAGTCCACCTCTGAGCCCTCAGCCTCTGCTTCCTCAATGGAAGACGTGACGGCGGGATTGAGGAGATCCTCGAAGTATTCCTTCCACCGTCCGACGACATCCCCAGTTGAGGTCAACAGCTGCCCACCTCCACTGTAGACAGCGGTGGTAGGGCACTGCTTCCCTCTCCTGAGGCGCCGAACGGTTTGCCAGAATTTCTTCGAGGCCAGCCGATAGTCCTTTTCCATGGCCTCACCGAACTCCTCCCAGGCCCGAGTTTTTGCCTCCACAACCACCCGGGCTGCAGTTCGCTTGGCCTGCCGGTACCCGTCAGCTGCCTCAGGAGTCCCACAAGCCAACCAGGCCCGATAGGACTCCTTCTTCAGCTTGACGGCATCCCTTACTTCCGGTGTCCACCACCGGGTTCGGGGATTGCCGCCTCGACAGGCACCGGAGACCTTACGGCCACAGCTCCGAGCAGCCGCTTCAACAATGGAGGTGGAGAACATGGTCCACTCGGACTCAATATCTCCAGCCTCCCTCGGGATCCGGGGAGGAATGAAAATGAAAAATGAAAACAGAAAATATAAAAAATAAAATTGATTTCAAAATGCGAATAATGTAATGTAATATTAATACTAAAATAACACTGAATTAAAGTAGAAAATGGCTTTTTGTTTCTTAATTATGGCACATTTAGTAACAAAAAAACTTTACTAACATTATAAGTGCACTTCAGAAAGCAATTCATGACCCCTTTAACACATCATCATCTTGTGGCTTATTGCATTATTTTATAACAAATTAGACAAATATGTCAAAATACAGAAATGTATGCACGTAACTTGAAGTGTAATGACAGGAAAATGTATTTCACAATCTCCCACGATCGAATGCAAAAACATAACACTGGATATTTGACCAAATTTAAAATTAGCAAAGAAAATAGGGCAGCTATCAACTCCAGGGAAGCTGAAATAATTTGTGTGTGTGTGTGGGTCAGGTTTTGCCAACATTCTGAGGACCAAATGTGCCCCGAAGGATAGTAAATCCTGAAATCACCTACACTGAGGCATAGGCCAACAATCCTGACGAGGAAAGTGGCTTTTAATTCTGAAAGTTGGGTTTAAGGGGTAAAGTTACGTGACAGAATTCATCACCATTATAGAAAAAATTATTTGTGTGTGTGATGAAATTTGGCTAATTAATTGTTTTGAATAACAGTCCTCATGGCCGAGAGCCGTCAAGCCCAAAGCTGTCAGCTTGGACCACCGCATGAACAGGTGTAAGCT
The DNA here is from genome assembly GCF_949152265.1 of Phoxinus phoxinus. Taxonomy (NCBI): domain Eukaryota; kingdom Metazoa; phylum Chordata; class Actinopteri; order Cypriniformes; family Leuciscidae; genus Phoxinus; species Phoxinus phoxinus. The sequence goes on along the minus strand of NC_136897.1, from coordinate 16,239,102 downwards.
CTAAGGTAAAAACCAAAAGCTGTTCATCTATCAGTCTCGTAGTTAAATAGTGCATTTTCCTTCCCTGTCCACCTCACTGCAGGACCTACGAACTACACATTTATTTTAGCTCCTGAATCTATGCCCAGCTGAACTAACTGATAAGCCATAATGCAGTTTGCCACTGTTTTTCTAGTCTGGATGTGGAGCTTAGACTTACAGCAGAGCAGATGTGCAGCTCTAGCGCAGCTGCGGCTCTGTGAAATGTATTTACCAGTGTGTTTCTTTGTATAATAAAAGACAAGTGTCATCGTCTTAAGTCTGTTCATCATAAAAACAACAAAGAGGAAGTGGAAGGTCTTCCATTTGTATGAAAATTAAAGTACAGTGAATAACAGTACACATTACAGTTTGAATCACAAACTATAAATCTGTGTTCCTAAGTGACAGTTCACTGGTGGTAACCCTCTATCACACCATCTGCCATGCCTCCTGTGCTTATATATATGAGATTATTTCCTTAAGGAGCTTGCGATGCCAAAAGGACTGATGCTTTTAATTGGAACTCAAATGCAGTGCAAACAAACACATGCAGATGGGTAAAAACACACACACACACGCACGGACAAACGCGCGCACGCACGCACACACACGCACACACACACACACACACACACACACACACACACACACACACACACACACACACACACACACACACACACACACACACACACACACACACACACACACACGCACGCACACACACACACACACACACACACACACACACACACACACACTGGTGCTCTCGGAAAGCAGCAAGTTCTGTGATCCAGAGGCTGGCAACAGCTGTTGGCAAATAATGTGAGGTAATGTGTGACTCTTTAAAATCGTTAAAAAGGCAGTTCCCTAAATACTCAGAGTGTCAAACAATTAACTGAAACAAACTCTGTTATACGATACTGAGAAGCTATATACAGAATTTATAGTCGCTGGCCCCGATTTACTAAGATCCCCAAAAAAGGGTGTTCATTTGCTTGTGAAATCTATTAAACATATGGCGTGTTGTATAATTGACTTATTTAAAAATTAAAAATACATATATATACAATAAATAAATATATAATACATTTCTGGTCGCACTATGCATTCTCAATTCTGCCTAAATAACAGCATAGTGCACAACACCAATCACACTAATACCTGCTGTATTAATTCATAATAATTTGTTCACACAGTCGCCGCTTCTAAAATTACTTTCCGGATTTATAAATCCTGTGCGATAAATCCTGTGCCATTTAATCCATTTGCACTGACACCGGTCTTCATTTTGCATGTTTGAAGGCACACCACAAATTACATTTTCATTAAACCCACAAAAATCCCATAAGACAACCTACTCCATGCATTTGAAAGACACAATCCTCAATAAACTTCATAAAAAATGCATCAAAAAACTTTGAAACCATTTTTCGCAATCTAACCACCTCAAATAATGTCTATTATCCATTTTACTTGTGAATTTTACTTCTACTATCCTTGGGTTTATTTGGTCCTCACAATGTAGGCAAAACCTGACCAACACACACTCACACTTAAACACACTAAAACCTACCATAATTGCAGAGGCAGCACCTGTCATATCATTGCCAATCTACAACCAGCATCTCTATCCCACAATGCTAACATGATGGTAAGGGTTTGGACAGTGCTCCCACCAGAGGCAGCCAAATTGGACGTTTCACCTCACTGCATGACTACTAGAGAGCCACTCCAATGGCGGACCTATTAGCAGGACAGATATAGCTCTCCTGGGAAGATGGAGAGAGAGGGAGAGAGAGAGAGAGAGAGAGAGAGAGAGAGAGAGAGAGAGAGAGAGAGAGAGAGAGAGAGAGAGAGAGAGAGAGAGCCTAACGGAGGGTGGGATTTTACCCGGCATACCAAGTATGAACTGTATTTTTCTAGTTATCTGTCTTCATTTCTGTCAACTGGTTTTGGATCACACCCACATTAACCTCAGCTATTAAGTTCCTCTTATTCGCTCCTTAGCGCTGTATTAAAATCTAATACTCAAGACTAATGCATTTCCTAGCATGGCATTTTTTTTAACATTATGACAGGCTAACAGGAGGGCCCATTTGAGACAGATATGCAGAATATGAGGCTACGCCAAGTCCCCCGGGTGGCGGCATTCATTACTGTATTGTATTTAAAAAATACAACAGCGCTGAATAAGATATTGATCAAGCTGGGTGGACTGTGAAGCTGCCTGCAGAATTGCAATAACTGTGAAATCATTCACTGCAATTCACTGCAGCCAAAATGATGTTTTGATATATTACATGACTCCAAAAATCATTTCCTTATTTAGTTTTTCTAAATTACAGATTACACACTTTTTAATCTTCCCCCTTTTTTCCATTTTTGAGAAATCAAGGAAGACATCTGTGTTTCATTTGTCAGTGTGTGTAAACTAAAAAGCAGCATTGTGTTGTCTGTCACTAAATGTGATGTTCTAGCCAATGTGCTCTGTGATTTGGCTGTTACACAGCTGAAGCTCCTCTTTCGCTGTTTTTTCCCCGCCGTGCACCTGATGGGTTTGAACAATTTGCTCGGCTGGCAGAAAAAAAGCATAATCAATCGGGAGATTACAGATAAAAGGCTTTAAAACCAGCCGACCAAGGCACTTTCTACTATAACAATTACACCTAGGCCTACCTCAGGTAGCGGCAATTAAACTGCGAGAGAGTGAGGGGGTAGAAAGAATGAGAGAGAGAGACAAAGAATAGCAATGGACAGATAGAATTTGCAGTGGAGGTGATTCAGGTAAAACATCGCAAAGGCACTCGGCGGCCATGTAAGGGGACAGTAAGGTTTTTTTTAGAAAATAATCATTTTATTTAGCCAGGGTGATTGAAATTGATCAAAAATCTAATTCAAAATATTATACTTTCTATTTATCAAAGAATTTTAAAATTTTAAAATATAAAACTATTTTAAATTGTAATATTATTTCACAGTATTACAGTTCTTACTGTATTGTTTGATCAAATAAATGCAGCCTTCATACAAACTTCAGAACCCAACTTTGGGCTCCAAGAACTTTGGAATGGTATTTTTTATAAAATTTTTAATTTGAGATAAACTAAAAAATATATGTTTTTTTAAATGCATTTTTCAGGTTGGCCCACCTAATGCACAGTCAAAAAGGCAATTCGCTCAATTTAACTGATAGGCTGGACTTCTAGCCACATATTGTGTATTGTGATATCTCCCGTTCTTTTTTTTTTATAGCAATGGTCTGTCCTAGGGCTGGACGATATGACCTCATATCAAAATCTCGATTAATTGAACATTTTACCTCGATTACGATTCGTTTTTTTGGTTCTTTGGATGCGTTCGTGTGCCACAATGCATCAGCGCAATATTTCAATATAATGATACAAATCCGATGGTCTAAAATTGCTTCAATGTTCAAACTGGCAAGTCTTAAAACACATACAATTGACAAAGTTTAGTGAAGACGCACGTGAAAGTGATCTGGCTTCAAGGCTCGCGCGTTGTCAAAGACATGACACGGCTCGGCTCTCTGTGTCACAGAAAAACAGCTTGAGAGCACTAGATGAGATGTTTTCCACACCGTAGTTCTTGAATTGTGTAAAATCGCTTGAATGGCCAAACTGGCAAGCCGTTAAACATACAATTGACAAACCTGACTTTCGGTTTTGATTACTTTTGAATTAATCGTCCAGCCCTAGTCTGTCCTCTCCTTTGTATACTATTTCTGTCCTCAAAGACAGGCCAAGAAACCATCTGGTCTAGCAAGCCAAACATAAACAAAAGCCTCACCATTTTAGCAACATACACAGTGAGCTTATACCAAACAAACCACCAAAGATAAAGTCCCAAAATACAAGAGTAATGGTAATGAAAGGACGTACTGAAACTTGTTCGGAAAAAAAGATATAGAGAAAATGTCTCGTATTCTCTTTAGTAATGAGGTGCGCATAAGCTGACAGCTGTAAAGCAATCTGCCATCAAAACCACAGAGTTCAGCCAGTCCCACACAAAGGCCAAGGACACAGAGTTCTCCTTCATTCACTCTTTCATCTTCATTCCTCCATCTCTCTAACACTCACCTCCTTTGCTGCTTTCATTCCTTTAGTTTAAGCCATCAACCGTTATTCATGGCGAAGAATGAGTGAGCAGAGAGAATAAGAGCAACATTCAGCAAAAACACCCTTATAAAGCATTGACTTGTGTGTATGCAGAGCCAGCATGTCCTATAGGTGATGCAGGATGTCGGCTACGGCCTTGACATGACGGAGGAGGAATTGTAAGACAGTCTGGAATAAATGTCAATCAGATGAAGTTAAACTGCAGTTGTTAAACTGCAGCTATAAAGACACAAAGAGGTCAGAGGTCACCAAGGCGGCATTTATCCGATTACAAATACAGTAAAAATACATTTAACAAAATAACTTTTTTTCTTTTTTAGTATTTTAAATGTCATTTATATCTGTTAAGGCACATTACTCCATTACTCCAGTATTCAGAAATCATTTTAATACACTAAACTTCATTTATAAATTTGCTTATTGTTTTCAATGTTGAAAATTGTGATACAATTGTTTTCAGGATTCTGTGGGGAATATAAAGTTCAAAAGAACAGCATTTATTTGAAATACAAATCTTTTGTTACATTAAAAAATATCTTTACTGTCACTTTCAATCAATTTAATGCATCCTCGCTCAAGAAAAAAAAAAAAATCTCTTACTGACCACAAACTATTGAATGGTAATATATGCCTTATTTAATCTATTTATTTTTATTTAATATATTTTTGACCTTCCACTTTGCCATTCCGGTTTTCATTTGTCCAAACCCATTTTAATTTTCTGATTGCATTGCTGTATAATAATAATAATCAATTAAAGACATAGTTATGTACAGTTACTGATGAGTACTGTAGAGCCCATTTTCATGACCTAAATTTAGGCCTATAAAATCTAAAGGTCGGGCCTGTGTGCACATGCAGTACGTATCCCTGTCCAGTATATACAGCTATACGAACATCTACAGTACATTGTATATAGCCACTTATACCTGCAGTTTTGCATATGTGTGTGTCGTGAGGTATGTGTGTCGGCACCTCAGGTCTAGCCACTGAGTCACGCTCATGGCTCTCGACAGGAGGGGAGAGTGTGTTTGTGCGGACGCATTCATGTAAGGCAGCCGGAGGAATAATGTCTGCTGTCTAAACAGTGACCGTCACCATTACTGTTGTCAAGATGATGTCGTCAACATGTTTCTACAACGCTTCAACCATATGGCCCTTTCTTTCGTTTGCACTAACACCACACAAACACAGTAAAACAAGCATTAAATACTCAAATTAAGAAGTTCCCTGGTCCTCAGAGAGTTTTCGCATCCTTTTCAAGCTATTCAAAGTGCTTGCATGAGCCATATTATTATCCATTATGGTGCATTTGCAGAAATCGTGAAGGGCTGCATACTATTTGTACCAGCTTACCGTCTGACAAAAGATCACAAAAAAAGTAAAATGTGCTGGCCTGGAAATACAGACCCTGCTGGCCTGCACATATCCTATTCTTGAGCAAAGTGCAGAGTAAACGGAAAAACTGAACCCAGTGCCACATCTTGTTTCCACAAAGCATTGTGGGCGAGTGTGCTTTGAGTGCAAAACATATACAGCTCGAGTTTAGGACAGGACTGCCCTTTAAGCGCAGACTCTGCAAGGCTTTTTTTCTCCCTCCTTTCTGATCGCTCTCTTTCTCTTCGTCCCTAAACGGATGTAGAAATGATCAGCGCAGGTGTTATTTTCCAGTGGCCCTAGCAGCTCTGCAGGTGGACTATATGCTTGTCACGCAGTCCATTATATCCCGCACATGCGCAACGCTTCCAACGAGGCTCTATAACAGCATCAATTCAATGGCAAAAACATAAAATCTAAAAAGTGCCCCCCACTGAGTTGAATGTACATGAAAAAGAGGTCTGTCTATACAGCGACTCCCAGGGCAAGCGCCTCATCTTTGACAAACAGCCAGACCGAACACGTGTGAACCGTACAATAGAACCGCAAGGGGTGATTGACCGAGTCGAGAGTGATTGAACGAGCATGCTGGGAAAATGTGCCAGCTCTGAAACTCCGAACAGATCCGAGGGAGCAGAGGTGAATCTTCAGTAATCACTAACAAAGATTGGGTTCTCCGTGTCAGTCAACAGACCTGAAAGTATGCAATGTAAATTTCAGGAAAAAAAAAAAAGATGTACATCTGCTGCCGCAGCGATGCTCCGGTCGGATGGAGTCACGAGCACTTGTGGACCAACAGTGAGAAACAATAATCACATTTGAGATCTGGCACATTCAGAGTCATGCAGAGCTGTATCAGGGAACATATTTCTCAAGTACTCACCATGGCCAGATGACAGCAGGGTATCTACAAGTGAGAGAAAACAGAGAGATGGTTAGAAGAAGAAAACAACCTTTATACAAAACATAGATATTAGCAAGTATACAATCAATCGAAAGGATTCAGCACAACCAACCTTGGAAATATATGCACTGTAAGGTTTAACATAACACTTTAAGACACTAGTAGTGACAGATTCGATTTCCAATAATTGTGCTACTATGGCTGGCCGATTGAGTCATTTGAGTCATTCATTCAGCCAATTAATTCAAAAACACTGATTCATTCCAGTCAAGTAATTTTAGTAATGGGTCATTCAATCCTTTATTCAACCAATTTGTGGAAACACACTGATAGATTTGTTAGAACAAATCAAATTATTGTCGTTATAAATCTTTTGAATCATTCATTTAATCAATTAAATCAAATGTACTGATTCATTCAAATGACTGTAAATAAGTGAGTCACTGAGTCATTCATTCAACCAACGCATTAAAAAAAACAAAGATTTATTAAAATGTCTGTAAATATAAGAGTTTTTGGTTTAATTCAATCAAACGATTTGTTCAAAAACAGATTAATTCAAGTGACTGTTAATAGGAGTTATTAAATCATTCATTTAACCAATTTGTTCAAGCACATCTATTTGTTGAAAAATGAATCAAGTGACTGTCTTTATGAGTAAGTTAAATGAAACACTTGGAGTCGCAAAAAGCTTTGGCTTTGTTTGGAACTATTTATGTTAGAGAAGCAAAACTACACTAACAACATGTATAGTTTTATTAAACCAGTAATATTAACGTCTCGCCAAATTACAGCCGATATTAAGAGTAGCACCCTTGCTTGTGTGTGATATTGCTTAACCTGTTAGCCTTCAGCGCCACTTTTGAAAAATCCCCAGAAATTGCATACCCAACCTAAAAAAGATTCAATTCATTGACCCTTCGTCCTAAAAGCTCAAGTATGGTCTCATTTGAAAGCTGACACCTGGCACTTTATTGGAAATGTAGAATGAATTATTGTCATAATGAAAAAAAAATTATGAATAGCTTCAAAGTTGTGTAAGTTATTAGAAATTTATTTTTATGAAACATCTTCATGAAAATTAAATTGAAGTTGGCCCGTCAGCACTCTAGAAATGCACTCCAGCTAAAGACACATGTCTGACCATGTTATATTTAAAATTTGAAGGTGATAAGTCTAAAACTCTGTAATTTGTTAAATGTTTTTCAAGATCATCTCAAATGACTTTATTTTGAATTGACTCTAAAATGCAAACTTGTGTTTATTGTCATCTATTAGCATCTATTCAGTCTATTGTCTCTATTGTTTTGTGGTGCAAACGAGCCCCATTCAGTGTCACTCTCTCCTGCTCACATTTACACCTTTCCAGCCGGCTTATGGCCATAAATATTATTTTCCTTTGTCTCCATTATAATCGCTAACGACTGGCTAATCACGGTGTTTCACCCCCTAATTTCTTTCATAATCTTCACTTCACATTTGAAACTGTATCAAATGCCCTTCTCAAATAAAGAAATATTTCAGTAAGCATTCCGATTTAGAAAAAAAATCATAAAAAATAACAGCTAGATGGCAGGTGCAACTAGAGAGCTAGCTAGCATGTTAGCTTAGCACACCATCAATACACGACAATTTATGAGATTAAAACCCTGTTTTATGCTCCAAACTTACTTTATAGCGCAAGTCGAGTGTTTTAAATAATCTTCTATGAGCTTATTTGGCTTCAGAAAAGAAAATCAGACAGAAAATAAATGAGTTTATGGTATTCTGCATGTTTGTAAAGTCTATATCGATTAGCATTGCATTATACATATAATCTATTATTATAAAAATACCTGACATGGCTCGAAGAACACAGGTAAGTCAAATATCATTGCAATCATGTTTATTGTCTTCAAAACATCTTTATCTGCATGTTATAGCGATCTCTGAAAGCTAACGTTAGCTGTGTTTATGTCAGTGACGTCCTGGAAGGTCACAGGTTATTGTTCTTCTTCGTGAGCTCCCATATTTGGAAAAAACTGTGCATAGAGCGCCCTCATTCTGCTGTATGGATTGAAAACACAGTACATCAGAGTATCCAGCGCTCTTTATGTATACATCGACGCATTTGGATATAAATTCAATAAATATTATTCCTGTCTATAGAAATATGATGTAAACCTATGATAATATATCAATATTTCTCCAAATCTGCACATTTTTGAGCCAAAAGCCCTGAGGAACGTTGTTTTGTCACGCGTTCTCAAGACAACAGCACCGGAGTTTTTTTCTGAATGGAGCAGCTGACGCTCATAATTCATATTAAAGGTATCGACTCATTTTTTCATTACATAAATCCTGACACAAATTAAGACATAACTGTCACTATAAGTTTCTCAGAATACAATAGTGGTCAAATACTGAAACGTGAGACTTATATATTTTTAATGATGTATAGTTTGTCAAGGTAATAACATTAAATCTGATAGTAACTTTGAACTATTTAAAAAAAAAAACGCTTCAGAGCGTCCTCGCTCTGGTGAAGGCTAACAGGTTAAGAGTATAATACTAACCACTGAGAATAACCCTGCGCTTGAACGCTCAAACAGCTCTTCTCAGGCTTTCCCCTTTAATTTCTGTTGTATATTTTCAGAGTTCCACTTCACTCTCTATGCAAAATAGGAAAGGGGAATTGAATTTTCAACCAGCCATCTCAATTGACTTTTCCTTTGGGTTGAAATAAAGTTTTGTCTCAAAGTTCATGCATTACTTCACCTGCGTGTACGCAATCCATGTTTCAAAACTTCTGCATGTGGAAAATCACACAGATACAATCCAGAGTGCTGTAGGTCTTCCAAACAATGTTCCTTTATTCTAGATGAATAACAATTTCTCATTTATTCAGCATCTCGTCCCCCACTGCTGCGAATTCAGGCAGTTCCTCTCTCCTCCCCAAGGCTTCACGCAGACTCATTGGCACACAATCTGGGCATTTTGGCATGGATGCAGACTCTAACGCTGTGTCTGAACTCTCGCCCATGCCTAAACCTTGTAGCGCTCACCAGGAGATGACTAACAATCACTGTTACGATTTCAGACTCCCAGCACGTACGGGGCAGGCTTAGCCAACTGTAAAACATCAAGGAACTTGCTTCTACCCTGAAAGAAATCTTATACTTCCTTCATTTGAATAATGAACTAAGAAACGGTCTTTCGCTGATGATTCATTCGAGATGCAGACACACGTTTAGGTTCAATTAAGCAGCACCTGCCCGAAGAAAATAATTGTATAAAACATTTTCAGCATTCCAAGGACCCACTCAGCCTTTCCTGTCTACACACTGTCTGTTCCCCTGAGTCACGACGAGCTCCCGTTATGTGTTTAAATCACTCTTGCTGGATGACTATACATGCACTCTTTCATACATCTTCGAAATGGAAAGGTCATCGCAATTTATTTCTCTCTCTGAAAATACAGATTACTCCGTTTCTTATTCAATAGTGTTTTCGGTCAATGCCTGCATTCAGCACGAACTACCCAAAGTAAAGTCATTGTGAATGTTTCCTATGAACCGTGCAGAATACAAGTTCTGCTTTACATCTCGGCACTCTGGTTTTGTATCAATGTGACAGGGCCTTGAGGTCTCCAAAGATCCTCTGCAACACACTACTGAGCACATTCTTGTAACAATACAGAGCCAATATAATTAAAATTGAGCTAATGAACAGACAAATGTACTAAAAAAAAAAACGCATGTTTCATTTTAAGTGCAGAAGTAATGCTCAATTCTGCTGGGTCTTGTTAAAACAAGCAGAGGGAGACAGAATGAGAAAGAAGATGATGCAAAGAAATGTATCTACCAACAAAACACTCCCACAACAAAAACATGAATAATTCATTGCACAAATGGCAACAAACAATATTGCGTTCCACATGGATTTCTGTATTAATTGGAGTGAGCGTAGTGAGAAGTAGAAATTTCCATGTTCCTCCATGTCTTTCTCCCTACTGGAGAGAAAGCAGGAAAGTTGGGCTTCATACAAATTAATTAGTTGTCTGATTATGAAAAACAACAATGGACTTTATTGTTTTTGTTTGTTTTGATTAATTATTACTAATGGGTTGCGTGCAGAATAACAATGAGGTAAAACGCTCTTGATTGCTTAAATAAGCAGAAGTGCACTGCTGAAGGTTTAGGTCGTCAAAAGCAGTGACGGCGAAAATAAACATAACTCAGGGGATTGTTTGCGTTATTTGAGCTTCTCTAGAGATGGAACATACATTGTTTTAATGTTTATTGTCACTATATTAATAGGAGATTTGAACCCGAACCTCCCACGTCAGCACATGTGTTTGGATCCTTTTTCCAATTTGGATAATGTATTCAGCCACAAAAATCTCAACTGGATAAATGCCAAAGTCAGAGTGGAAAAATACAGTGTGTTTGTTTTAGTAAATTGCTGTTGTCTATTACTGATTATTTATGTGCAACAGGATTAAGCCAACAAATGATATACTTTACGCAAATATGCCAATCTAGACGCGACTGAACATATCATTGGACATACTAAACACATGTTCTTGTGCTGGTGGAAATAACCCTCAGGACTCAAGGAGGCAGTGGAGTTCCCTTCAAATGTCTTTGCAACCACAATAATCGTAAGATTGGACCCAAACCATAACCTTAAACAGTATTATTATATATGTAGCTAACTATAAACGATACAATGTCAAATTTAAATCATTTGCAAAGCAAGATTTTTTTTTTTCAAACTGTTGCTCTGACAGTATTAGACCCTGCCAACTGGCCATAGAAGAAAACATTTTGTTAATGCATGAAACAGCGACCGTTGTGGCAACCCTAAAGGTTCAATTACATTCTATTGTCAATTGTGATATACTGTATGAAGCACAGCTCACACAGAAGTCCTTTTCAAATCAAGCAACTCTCTATTGGTCAACACTGCGAATTCATGCGACAAAATTGGCGATAAGAAATCAGCCTAGGAAAATCTTTCGCCCTCACAAAACAATCTAGTTTGTGTGAATTTTTTTATTGAAATCATTGGATTATGCCCACAAAAATTCAATGAACAAAAGTAAATGCACCAACAACTCATCATCATAAGACTGCACTTTGCACATGCATTATAAATTCCCATCTGACACATTTTGGAACGCAACAACTGCATGAAAACATAGCATTTGCGTTTATGTACATGCATATAGTTTGTTTCTGGCCTTAACCTGTTGAAAAAAAAACACATTGTTTATCACTATGTGTTTTGTTTTTAGATGTGTCTGTGCTGGTGTCCCCACCAGGCTTCTTAAAGGGATAGTTCACCCAAAAATGAAAATTCTGTCATCATTTACTCACTCTCAAGCTGTTCCACGCCTGTATGAGTTTCTTACTTCTGTTGAAGATATTTTGAAGAATGTGTTTAACCAAACAGTTAATGTTCTTCAAAATAACTTATTTCATGTTCTACAGAATAAATAAACTCTTACAGGTTTAGAACAACTTGAGGGTGATTAAATGATGACAGAATTTCCATTTGTGAGTGAACTATCACTTTAACTAGCCTAACCAGCACTGGTTTTGCTAGAAAACTCCAAGAAAATTCATGCTAGTTTTTTTTTCTCCACAGGGTAGGCTTTATGTCATCTACAATATGTTGTAAACCCGGGAGAGTTTGATCTTGAGGATCTAGCTTTTGGATAATGCTAGGATAGAAGTGCAAACCATCTTCTGAACTGAAGTCCAAAGTGTCCAAAGAATATCACTTTCAATCTAATAACCAGGCTCAGTAGGTCTAAAGCCTCCATGCATCATCTCATATCTCTAAACCTTTGCAGTCGTGGGCGCAGCCTCTCACTGTCATGTGACACACCATAAAAGAGGTAATATCCTGTAGGTGTGACATGGTTAAATCCGGCCGCGTGCAACCGTAGAGCCGATCAGGAGGATTTCACACATTCAGCGAGGTAATCGAAAAGAGTCTCCACAAACATACACACACACATGGCAGAGGTAACGGAACAACAGAGGGATGCACGTACAGCACAAACAGATTGCGAGGGTAATTCAATTTCCTGCTGCAGCACTGAGGCTCAAATGGTCTCCATCAGTGGTTCAATCAGCGGCTGGTTCTGTAATTTCCCCAGCTGGACTCTGACCTCGTCTCATGCATTCAAGGGATGCACCCGGGCCAGCGCCGATACTCCAGCAAAATACTAAAGTACAGAACTAGCACTTTAGACGATACAGTAGAATGATGTGATAAGACAGCACATGCTCTGTTAAACCTGTTGTTGCTAAACAAAGGAAGATACACCCTTTGCGACACAGTTAAAGGAATAGTGTTGAAAAAAGACCTGTGCAAAAGTGTAATACTAAAGTGCTGAATATTTGTAGCAGGGAATGGATGCACTATTGATGCATTATCATCATTACCACATTTTCAAAGAGAGGCATGAAAAGTCCTCACACTTTTTTTTACTTGTATAAATAAATGAAATTTAAATGAACACTCCGACTTTTTGGGACTTTAGCCTATTCACCTTATCCCCCAGAGTTAGATAAGTCCATACATACCTTTTTAATCTCCGTGCGTGCTATTAGTCTGTTTGACGCACCCACCGCTAGCCTAGCTTAGCACAAAGACTGGATGTAAATGGTTGCAGCTAGCATACTAATCCAAATAAGTGACAAAATAACGCAAACATTTTCCTATTTACATGTTTTGATTTGTATAGTCACAGAGTGTACAAAAAACAAAGTCACATGAGACAGACATATTTTAACCGTATAAATACTGGGAACTATATTGTCTGAAGGTGAAGCACTGCTACTTGGGCGGAGTGATAACCGCAGCACCTGAGACGCGCCGTGGTGAGGAGCAGAGAGTTCGTTCAGAGCGCGTCTCATGTGCTGCGGTTATCACTCCGCCCAAGTAGCAGTGCTTCGCCTTCAGGTAATATAGTTCCCACTTCCCAGTATTTATACGGTTAAAATATGTCTGTCTCATGTTACTTTGTTTTTTGTACACTCTGTGACTATACAAATCACAACATGTAAATAGGAAAATGTTTGCATTATTTTATCACTTATTTAGATTAGTATGCTAGCTGCAACCATTTACATCCAGTCTTTGTGCTAAGCTAGGCTAGCGGTGGGTGCGTCAAACAGACTTATAGCACGCACGGAGATGAAAAAGGTATGTATGGATTTATCTAACTCTGGGGGATAAGTTGAAAAGGCTAAAGTCCCAAAAAGTCGGAGTGTTCCTTTAAATTCATGCCACCAGTTATACTTAATGTTGTCACATTTAACTGTAGTAATTTAATCAATATATTTTATATGTGAACTGATTTTCAGCTGTTCTTTTTAATAGTCATCTTATTTTCATCAGTCATCATGCTCGGTAAGCACTGTCACAGTTATGATGTACGTTTAATTTCCACAAGCTGATTGCTCATTAAAAAAAAACACATTCATCATATTTTAGGCAATTTTGGCATGATAAGAAGCGGTGATAAGTGGCTGAGTCATTTACTTACTTTTTAATTAGTCTTTTACATTATCACCATCATTTTGTTCATTCAGACCAATTCGCGAACACGCACGAAAACAAGAGGCGGGATTTATCGCATTAACCAATCACATCCAATCAAAGCGCGATGGAGGGATTGCCTCCTCTTACGTGACTTTCCCCCATTCATTCTCAATTAACCCCCCATCAAACTTACTGGACGCTTTAGGGGGTCTGTTAAAACTCAATTGACCCTTCCCAGTGAGTTTCACTGACAGGTGATCTGACCAATCATACTTCGCCATCCGCCATTTTGTCCGACAAAGCAGAGAAGCGGACTGTGAGTGTCACTTTTGGATACTGTTACTTTAGAAAAACAAGTGATTTATACACTTTTCAACGTCGCATTTTGTAATATTTGTGTTGTTTTATTTTTGTAATATGGGTTATTTTCTCATATAATTTTTTTGAGGAGGCAGCCCGATACATACATATTTTATGATATCTGGCAATTACGTTTAATACAACTGAACTCAACAGTAATGCGATTAACAAGTTGAGTTATTAAATTATTCAAACTAATTTGTGCTGGAATATACATCACATACTAACATAACCTGTTTTAATCAGTAAGCTGCATAGAGACTACACTATTAAAAGCCTTATGGTCAAATTTGACATTGTGATTTTCAGCACAAAGGCCTAACTAGACACAACTGGTGCTGATCCAGACTTTTGGATTCAATAGCTTCTGCAAATTAAGAGAACATAGACGTCTGACCATATGGCTCGCTGATTTTTGGACGAAAGTAAGCATAAATTCTTGCAAAGCTAAGATGCTCATAATATGCCTGCTTTGTCAGGAGCAAATTAATGCACTGCTTGTAAGATATTATTCTTTTTTGGGTAAGAAACTGCTGATGAACAATATTTATGAGTAAATCAACTGAGCCTTATGTTATTAAGTTTCATCTATGAATGCAATATCACGCTCCCTTAGTGCAGTTTTCAAGATCTAAGAAAATCGTGAGATAAGAGATACATTTTATTGCATCAGTGTTGACTGGTGGCCAATATAGAAATGCTTTCCTCATCTCCTCAGGAGATAATATTTGTATGTTTTGATGTCCGTATTGCACATCAATGCATTTTGGCAACACAAATTATTTCCACTTGTTTTTATATGTGCTTGCATGTTTGTTTTTATGAGAGTGTTCTATATGCGTATCATTGACTAATTAGAAATGAAGGGTAGTCAGCCACAGTTTGTGGCTAATCACTGTTGGTGCCAAACTATTTTTTTTAAATGCAGTGCCCTTTGTGCTGTTAAAGAATAGAGAGATGTAAAAATGCATCCGTGTTTGAAAGGTATTTTGGTAGATATGTCAGAAAAGAATAAGCTCAAAGAAACGTAGGTTAACGCACACGTTTACACACACTGCAACACAAAATTCTCTTGACTACCAACAGAGAGAGATCTCCAAGGGTTAGTAGGGGGCCAACGGCTTCATCAGCAGATTTTGTTATACATAATCATTCAATTGTTTTTCACTCATTGCCTGCTGTTCTGACAAACGTTACAAAATTGGATGAGAGTCACAAGTTCTGCAGTCAAATATCATAATGTCACTGTTATTTTAAGTCGCCTAGTAAGTAAAGTGGATGATTTCGTATTTATCCACTGAAAAACACCACTTACGCTCCTTTTAAATATAAAATAACCAAGGTTGGTATTTAAAACGTAAAAATATATAATTTTATATATAATAATAGTAAAAAAAATATAATAGTATAATTATTTATAACTTTCTAATATTCTAACTGTTTTATTAAACAACAACAAAAAACAATAATGTATAGATATTTTATATTAAATATATATTCTAATATATATTACTGATAACAACAAACAAACAAATAAATACATATTACCTTATGGTAAACAGAACAGAATCAACATGAATGTATTGCAGATATCATTAATGTCAATATTTCAACGTCCAACATATTTCGAGACTAGTCTGATTCAAAGGGGAATCAGAATGCCAAATCCTGACTGGGCGAGAGGAACGCGTTACTGCTGATAATACTGAAGGAGTTTATATATGGATGCTGTAGGCGTCGTATTCCTTTAGGTAGACGTGGATCAGCTGATGCGAGCTTGACTAACGGGACCTGCCAAAACTCCAGATTTACTGTCATTGTAAGTACACTGTAAGCAAGCTTTACATTTAAAATAAACGCATACATAATTCAACATCAGCATTACAAATGTATATCTGCTCATCAATATTAATTGTACGACATTTCGTCCATTAGTCGTAACTGATTTTGCTGAAAGGCAGATGTTAAGTAAGCACACAGCTCACCCTATTTATTTAATTGTGCCTTGTGAATTCAAGTGACGGCTCTGCGATTACCACTTACAGCTTGAACTGGCATTTTACACAGCCAGCAAAGCAAAACAAAACTCTTACAATATAATGTTCATCTTCCAAATCATGAAGCGATGGATGAACTTCTCAAATTGGGGAGGAAACAATCTCCCGGTTAAATTGGTTGCTAAGGTTGATCGTCATCGCATCAGTTAGTGCTCAAAGTAAAACAATGACACGGTGTCTCTGCGGTGGGTGTGTTTCGGGCCCACAGTCAGTAAACGATTGCACATACATGCATATTCAGTCTTATTTCTGCGTCTCAGTCACTTTCTCTCTTCCCTGCCCTGTCTTTTCTCTCTTCCTTCATCATGCAGTCGGAGCCTGTGGGCACAGTGTGGGAGATAGTGCAGTAAGCTCTCCTCTCCTCTCTCTAATCTCATTTCCCACTGCCTGGATTAAACAAATGTCTGTCATTACCGCTCACTGGTGGAGGGAAGGAGGGTTTAGGGTCCACAGGAGCGGCAGAGAAAAAAGGGAGGGTGGGAGTGACAGAACGGCAGAGAGAGAGACAGAGAAATGGAAAATAAAAAAAGCAAGAGCAGGTACTAAAGAGACCATCAAATGAGGAACCCAGGGAGATAGCGAGAAATTGAGACAAAATAAGAGCGAGTGATGGAGCGGGAGAGTGAGATATTTTAAGAGCAGTCTTCTCTTACTTTCGACAAAACGCTCACTCTAACTGCCCACAGATGGGCCGCAGCCATAACAGGACCAAACAGAGCTGGATAGAGCTGCACAACATTGGAAAAACTGACATTGTGAAGTACTTTTTTCTGCCATATGTATATATATATTGAAATATGAATAAATACAGGAATGTTCACCAAATGACTTAAATATATTTGAAGAGAGTTCTAGAATGAGTGGGGTGATTTTGTTCGAGAGTGTGAAATAAAAATAATTTAAAGAAGTAGGAACGATCTAGGAAATAATTTTTATTTGTTTTGGTTTTTTAACTCTTTCCCCGTCAGTCAGCCACCGCCAGCGTTTTTGATCATTTTTACAAAAATGTCATGGCCCCCAAAATATTTTGTTTATCTGAACATGCAATATATCAAAATAAAGAACATAACCTCTTTAAAAAAAGAAAAGAAAAGCTTCATGCATTCTTTTTTTATCAACACTTGTGGGTAAGTTTAAAAAAAAAAAAAGCAAAATTTTGCAAAAAAAAGCTGAGAAAATCACGTTTTTGTCAAAGACTACATCTGGATCATATTCAGAATGATGAACAAAACATAGATGGACTAGATCGAGTCCATCAACACCCCCAGAGCTTAAAGTCCTCGTCCTGGGTCAACATTTCATTCAGTTTTGATGTGGTGTTTAATGTTGATGAGGATCGCAGTATTTTACATAAGCATACGATTACATGATATTGCTTGTTACTGCATTTCCTTCGCCTGTTTTTTAATCTAGAGATTCTGATGTGTAATAGCGCCCCCTACCATATAACAGTGAACACGGTAAGCCAGAAAATTACGTCAATGGCGGAGAAACAGTTAATTTAGGATCAATCTTTACAAGTACTAACACAGCTGAACAGTTTAAACATAGGGTCCGATTTGTGAAAAATGCAGAGGGCGGGATGTTTTTTTTTTTTTTATTCATGAAAATAAATCACGAACCACAGGGTATTTTGCGCAGCTGTTAAATTAACATTTGAAGACTTCAGATGGAAAAGCCTCCAAGTGCCATCTGAAATTTTCTTCTAAAATGAGCATTTTTATCAAGCTCGTATATTAAGTGCAGTAATTTCACTTTAATGACAATTAATAGGTAATTTTCATTGCCATTAAAGTGAAATAACTGAACATAAACATACAAGCTTGATAAAAATGCTCATTCTAGAAGAAAATTTCAGATGGCACTTAGAGGCTTTTCCATCTGAAGTCTTCATTTATAGACTAATTATAAACCTTTTGAAACGGAATATTTTAATCCATTTTTACATCTTATGCCTTGTCCTTTCCTGATTGGGAAGCACTCATACTCATTAGATATATTACATTTACATTATAAACACCTACGTTTGAGCAGATCATCAGAGGATATTTGTTTTCGATTTGAATTGGTTCATTTCAAAGCTTTCTATAAAACATGAACATCAAGTAGCACATTATAAAGGCTAGTATAACTGTAAAATTACAATACTAATATTTATGTCTTAATGTCTTCATTTTAAAATGTTAAACCTTTTATTTTACTCTGAAACCGCCAATGATCATGCATGCGTGTGGAAAAGCAGTGTCATTCTGGAACTGGTAGGGCATTTATTTATTAAATTATATCCCAGTCTGCCTGATTATGAAATCACACTAAGCCATATCATGATATCAATGTTATTGTGATAAATCGTGCAGCCCTAGCACAGAATGGAAAAGAGACTGAGACGAAGAAGAAGAGGTGACAGTAAGACAGAGAGCGAAACGACAGTCCCCAACCCCCCACCCCACCCCCCGTCGCTAAGAAAAATTGCCAGCGTGTGGTAACACTGCATCAGAAGACCCAGTGGCAAGCCTTCCACCATCATCAACCAATCCAATGTCTTTTTCATTGAAAAGAAAGCAACTCTCCCACTATCAGCACGTAAAGAGCGGTTATACACTCAAGGTGCACCTAAAGCCCAAAGGGGGTCTGTTCCACTGCATCTATAGTTAGTCCGCTCGGGGTTCATTTCAACATTACCGTCCCCTTTTCACCTGCGGTCTGTTTACAGCCCGCTGGCGGAGAGACGTTGTCAATCCTGATAGAGTTTATATTCCATATTTCAAAACAGACATTTAGATCCACAAAGGGCCCATTGAGGCTGAAATGGTGTGAATCCATTTCACCACAGGGAGGGGGCGGGCGGCACATTCGTCCTCCCCACCTCCGTCTGGTTTATTACACCGCACCTGACTGGCTGGAGGTCCCGGTTGATGGACCTTTAAGTGTTTAGGACTACGAGAGCAGAAATAATTTCCCTCCGAGGGAACGCTCGCTCCAGGTCAGTGAAAGGTAGTCTGACCGCGTATGACTCACAAGTGGTTTTCTTTTCCGCAGCATTCCAAACACAATGGTCTGTGAAACCAGAACGAGACACGGAAGCGGAATCATTCGACTCCATTTCGCTATTCAGAACGCGTCGGGGAGTCTAATCAGCAGTAATCTCGTCAACCAAATTACTGACAACATTTTTTTGTTGACAAATGTTTTTTTTTTGTCAGTGATAAAGAATTGTGGCATGCAATCGACGAAAATCTGGTGTGAAGAAACAACACTGAACGATATTAAAAGAAATGTTGTCATCATTTATTCACCCCCATGCTATTCTAACTCAGTAACATTTTCTTGCTTCTCTGAAACACAAAAAGATTTTTTGCAAAATGTCCTTAGGCAGCTTTCTATACAATGTAAGTGGATAGGGATTTAAAATGCTCATTTAAAAAAAGGGATTTAAAAACTACCAAAAAATTTAATTCATAATATAATATAATATAATATAATATAATATAATATAATATAATTATAATTTGCTTTCATTGATTTAAATGTATCATGACATAAAGCTATCACATAAATAACTGGTAAGATTTGGCAAAGATTTTTTAATGTTGAAAGAAGTCTCTTATGCTTACCACGGCTGTTTTTATTTGATCAAAAATACAGTAAAAACTTGGTCATGCAAGTGTATATCTTCGGAAGACCCTATTATCATACTATACAGTACATACCAGAAGAAAATAAATTGTTCAACATAGTGTAATACTACATTTTTGGAGCTTGCAATTTAAAATCCCCAAGCGTCACTGAATGGAAAAGCTGCCTTAGGACATTCCTCCTTTGTGTTTGACAGAAGAAAGAAAATAATACTGGGTTAGAATGGCATGGGGTGAGAGAATAATGACAATGTTTTCATTTTGGGATGTAGTATGCCTTAAACAATGCACTAACAATGTTTTTATAGATTACATATAAACAACTGATCCAAATAATCCAATCATAGCATGTTGTATATTGATTCACTTGATCTGAAGGAACTGAACACCAGTGAACTCATCCGTTCTGATTAGTTTGCTCAAACACATCCTTTATACAGTATGAGATTAAATTGCCTATATCCACAACATAAACATAAAATTACTATTTATATGCAATGCTACATCTACAGTACATTAACAATAAATGCATGGGTGAACTCACATATTCTGCCTACCATATAACTTAGTTCATCTCACACTGTGAATACATTGTTGCAGTAACAACGCACTACAGTATAATGCAATATCCAGAACACAGAAAATAATGTTTGATGCTTTTATACAATAGACAAATACCTTAATATTGAGCAACTTACATTTTAGGCACAGTAGTGTCAGGGTTATATTTAAAGGGATAGTTCACCCAAAATATTTAATTCTCTCATTGATTGCTCACCCTCATGTCGTTCCAACCCCGTAAGATTTTCGTTTATCTTCGGAACACAAATGATGACTTTTTGATGAAATCTGAGAGCTTTCTGTACTCTCCGTTGACAGCTATGCAACTACCACTTTGACTTCAAAAAGTTCATAAAGAGATCGTAAAACTAATCCATATTAATAGAGCGGTTTAAACTTGATCGCTTTATATGACGAACTAATTTAATTCAGGTTTTTATTCACATTTAAACAATTTTGAAAACTTTTTGAATCATCAAAGTGGTAGTTGCGTAGCTGTCAACGGCTCTCAGATTTCATCAAAAAGTCATCATTTGTGTTCCAAAGGTGAATAAAAGTCATACAGGGTTGGAACGACAGGAGGGGGACTAATCGATGAGAGAATTTTCACTTTTGAGTGAACTATCCCTTTAAGTCTGTTTAGCTTCATTGTGTTTGTTTTCCCTCTTCCTGTCATTGTTAGTTCTCATAGTCGTTAATGAGTTAAACACCTGTTCTGTTGATTCTCCTCCCTTGTATACAGTACAGTATAAGCCTTCAGTTCATTCAGTCTTGTTTATGTTTAGGTGGATGTGTTTTTCTGTGATTCTTCTTCTGTATTTGTCAACTACAATTATGACCATTCAAAGTAAAAATGCACAAAATATGGACTAAATTTACAGGAGAAAAAACAAAAACAATAACTAAAACAGAAAAAAGGCCAACTGAGCACACATTTTCTGATCTCGCTAAAAAGGCAAAGAGACAAACACGCAAGCCACTAGCAATGAGGCATGTCAAAAGTCCTTACGAAAACTTTACCGAAACCCATTTAACAAGTACTGGAGGCAACGTCGCACCGATCTTCTCCACATGTTCACAACGCCACATCTAATTCTTTATCTTCAGGCCTGATTCATTGACTGTGGGATCCTGTTCCTCCGATGTTCTCCTCCCTGCTCTCTTTCAGTTAGCGCCTCCTCTTAAATGGCTAGAAATCCATTGCCCTGCTTGTGCCTGTCCCAACGGGCTCTGCACTGATTTTAATGAACAGGATGGAGTGGATGAAGAGAAAGAGAGAGCAAGAGAAAGAGCTGCAGGCTGCAGAAAGATCGTTAGAGCTTTAAGCTCCATTTCAAGACCTCCCTTCTGAGGTCTTGCGGCTCTCGCTTTCTGTCTTTCTCACTGGTCATGATGAAAGTGAAACAGAAGTGCTGAATACGAAGAGCAATTTGGAGAACAGAAGCGGAAAACAAAAGCCGCGAGTAGCCCGAGGGCACTACATTGGCCTTTGAGCAGGGCAGCAGTTCATACTTTTAACACATCCTCCTCAGATCTTAACCGAGCACGTTTTTTTAAAGCAAGAAGTGACGCTCTGTGTCAAAGTGTGGAAATTCAAAACATTGTGATTCAAAACACAAATACAGAAAAGAAACTGCCAGGATAAGTGCAACTCACATGTGAGAACTGCAAATGTAAAAGGGCCGACGATTTTCAATGCATGTTTACAGTTTAGAAGACTCAATGAAACCCTAACAACCACTTAAGATCATCCACCTTGGATGGATACATGTTCAATAAGAGTCATGCAATTCAACAAGATCAAAATATTGTATTATTCTTATTCTTATTATTCAAATAGCGATGGTCTGAACAAAATAGATTAAATCATGTCTTATAAATATTCACCATTCCAATTATTTTATTCTCCTTCTCTTAGGGTTTAAGTTTGCTTAAGGTGTGTAACAGTTGAGTCTAATGTTGTGTTTAAAATCTGTGATTCATAATACAAGGATGTGTCTAGTGTTTGACTATGTATTTTGTTCTGACTAACAGCAGTATACCCACACCACACGTCAATAAAATAATGACCAATATGCATGCTGTTGTTGTCAAATGTGATTGTGATATTTGATCATTCTTTTATAAAACAGAACAGAACAATACCTTAATGTTAAGCAAATTACATTTCAGACACAGTATTGCAAGTTGTCTGGCTTGTTTTCGCTCCGACAAATATAAAAGAATACATTCAAACAAAGCCACATCAGAAACACTGCGCGTATCTTACCAACACGCAGTATTGGTGTTTCATTCCTGAATGAATCAGCGGTTTTGAACGAATCGCTGGAGTGAATGATTCAATGACCTATGTTTCATTCCTGATTGAATCTAATCAATCTTTTGTAACAAATTTTTGGAATGAATTATTAATTGACTCACTAATAAAAACTAAATGGACTACCCTTCCTAAAGTGCCCATTAAGGATCCAAAAACGTAGTTTGGAATTCGTCCCTGGTTTTGTTATGAATCAGCCATTTTGAATGAATCGGTTGAAAGAATGATTCAATGACACACTCAAAGACAGCCATCTCAGTATGGACTGAAACAATGTTTTTGAAACAAATCAGTTGAACGAATTACTCAAAAACAAAAACTTGCCGCTACCTACTGCCGTATTGACGTAACCTGCAGAAAGAAGGCTAGAAAAAAAAATTCCCACCAATATAAAGTATATTATATTATATCATATTATATTATATTAGAATTGTTGCAATTAGAGGTGTGGATGCAATTGTATCTATGTTATAAATATATTACACTGATAATAACTGTTACAATTATCTCGGCTCTTTCCAAAAAGGGTAGTTAAGGATCAGTGCTGGTGACCGGAAGGTTGCTGATTCATTCCCTATAAGGATCCATTAGCGTTGTGCCCTTCAGCAAAGCTCCAGGAGGACCGATCCCATAATAACTTCATAGCAACATCACATGGAATTCCACCAGCGCTGGTCATGCAGCAGTAAATAAAGACTCAAAGCATATTGTTCATACTTTTTATCATGCTACTGTACACTCAGCAATCTTTCACGATGCAGAATGTCTATGGCATTTGGCCCATCATTAACATTTTCCAAACAGCCATAACCTTTGCAGGGAAGATTATAGTGGAGAATATAGAGGATACAGTACCTCCTTACAGTCGGCTCAAAGTCAATATATGCTGATCTGGATAAAATGTAAAGAAAGGCTCGCTCTGAGAATGGCTTTGTCTGTGAGTTAAGTCTGAACTTTCTCTGATGTCTCCATGTGTGAGATGGGACCACTGTATCTTCTCTTAAAGCACACAAGCCCTTGACCAAGGCCAGATTTTCTAATCCTCTGCACATTGCCCACAGCCGGTCAATGGAGCAGATGAAAAGAGGAAAGTGTGAACACAGAGTTTGAAAATTGACATTTACTTAACTTTCTGAAAACTTACAGAGGTTGGGAAGAATCCATGAAGCAGTGCAGAATCAAGGGCCTTATTTAAAAATAAATGGTCATAAAGCAAGACCTCAGAAATCCTCCATTTGCTGACTCACCCTCACATCTGACACACAGCTTTCATATGCAATGATAAAGCCAGACAGATCATTTGACAAAAGGTGATCTTTCCTATTACATATATGGGTCATTCTTCAATCAGCGGCACTTTTGAGCTTGAAAAATAAAACTTTTTCAAACTTCAACTGTTAAAAAATGTATCACGTCCGGGGGATCCGATCATGGTCTTGATCAATCTTCAAGTGGATTTTGGGATAATGTGTGATAGTTTGAATATTTGATATTGTGCATTATGGTAATGATGTGTGATGGTAATGGTTTTAAAGTTAGCAAGGAGTTGGCTAGGATTCAAATAACTTAAAAAAAGGTTTTCATTAAAATGGTTGTTTATGAGGGTTTGTAACACAATATTATATAATAAAAGAATAAAATGCAATGTTTTTACTACAAATATATTCACAGTTTGCAAATTAAATAAATATGACTATTTATGTAAGAAAATGTATGTAGAATAAAAAGTAGACTATTCCAGCTAGTACTAATCTTATTATTATTAGAAAAATTCAGGCACATTTAACACAACTTCCTTTAAAATAAGGCAAAATGTAAATAAAGACACCCATTAAAAAGTTTTTTTTTTTTAAAGAATTATCTTATGCTCACCAAGGCTGTATTTATTTGACCAAGTAGAAATCCAGTAATATTTTAACATTTTAACTAATATTATATATATTTTTAAAGTAATTCCTGTGATGGCAAAGCTGAATTTTCAGCATCATTACTCCAGTCTTCAGAGTCACATGACCCTTCAGACATCTGTCTAATGTGATGCTTTGTTGCTCAAGGAACATTCCTTAGTATTATCATCAACACTGACAGCATTTATTCCATTCTTTGAAGAATAGTATGCTGAAAAGTACAGTAATATAAAATCTTTTCTGTCACTTTTGATCAATTGAATGCATCACTTCCGAAGAGAAGTATATTAAATAAAAGTATTTGTGAATGGTACAGTATATTTAAAAGCATTTTATCTTTATAAAATCATCAAATGGGACAAAATGTTTCCGTCTAATTGAAAAATCACCCATATATGGACTGAAAACCGTTTTTATGAGTACTTGGTTCTCCTATGAAAATCTTTTATGGGTAATAAATAAATGTGCAGCAAAGACGGAAATGGAAATCATGATTTTATAAGCTGAAATCTAATTATGGCGTTTTGTGTTATCTGTGACTCTGCATGCCTTAGCTTTTCCTCAGCCTTGACAGGACCATTAAAACACAAGCGACCAAAAACATTAACGTTTTGATGTAGTAAGGACATGACAGGTTATGATTACATTTTATCCTGAGAAAGGGAAGCAGGAGCGAAGTGAGAGAGAGATGGCACGGCTTTAATTAACAGTAATGCTGAAAGAGAACCAAGGGATAAGAAACAGTTTGTTCATCTCAAGCACTGCGTTGTTTTTATTTGGTTTTCGCAGGTCTCGTGGGTTGTTACCTGTTTTCTTAGACAATAAGAAGGTTAATTGCTCAGTTATGCTGCAACTCTCACATACAGTAGTGTGCGGTCGACGAGGGCGGCCGGTCGGCAGAAGGCCGTGTGGTTTGCGAAACGCATTCCTGAATTTTACCTCAAAATCAAGAGGCTTTTTTCTCTTTTTTTTTTTTACTATGTGGATGGTATAAATAATTTATAACACTAGACTGCTGTTGCGTTGTCTTCGCTCCTGTGGGAGAAACAGTTCAAAGTAATAAAGCCGGAGATAAACGCGTAAGATTGAATGCATTTATTAAAAGCCCTCAGAGTGGGAAAACAGCCCTGTTCCGCAATGGTCTGTGTTGCAGTTCTGAAGGCCTTTGAAGTACAACTCCTGGCATTTTCCTCCTAAAATAACTTCTTCATCTTTATCTGTGTTCCCTCATGTCCCTTGAGTCCACTAGAAAGACCCCAACGCACACACACACAAGCACACTCATACAAAAAGCGTAATGACTTCTTTTGAAATCCAAACAGGTCATTTTTCCCTCCGTTTTGACCATATTGTGGCCCACATTTCAAATATCAGTGGGTCAACACAATGAATTTTTCTGAAAATAATGATAGCTATCATTCTGCATGTGGATGCGTTCTCGTTTAAAAAAAAAAAAAAACACCCTCCCCGTCGTGAGTTACACAAACACAACTATTATGTTTTTTTCCACATGAATGCAAAAAATAGAAGGTTAAGCTAAGACTAATACAACTAATAAAGGGGAACGGCAACATCACAGCAAACATTTGCTGAAGCGTCTCGGAGGCATTTCATCAACAAGACTGCTAATAAATTATTAACCTCGTAATGAATATATTGCTGTGAGGATTATGCAAACTTCCAACAAAGCCACAGTGGACTCCAATGCATCCTATTATCTTTCTGAAAAATAAATGAATATATTCCTTTTTGATCTTAGACGCCATCGTTCCCTGGGAGAGGAACGAGTGCAACCCGAGAGCACCTGGGTTGGTCGTGGAAGAGATAAACTGTATAAGTGGTGGCCGTACTTAAGTGCTGTAGTATTTCTTTTTTTTCTTTCTTTCATCTTAAAAATGGCAAACCTTTTAAACATTTCGAGCAGTGTTGAAGCTCAGACACTTCCCAGAACACAAAACCACACGCACCTGACACACAAAGTGAGGGTGATGAAAAGAGAAGGGGATGAAAGCCTCCCATGACTGAAGGCGATGAGAGGGACAAAACTGAATTTCGGAATTAGGAGATGACAAAATGACTTCGTTTCAAACCGCGTGCCTGGTTTTGAGTAGCGGTTTTAAGACCACTGAAGGAACTGAGGGAGTTTTTCTTTTCTTTTTTTTTGGCAGGATTAAACCAACACAGATGTGTTTAAAGTTACATTGTAGTGAATTAATAGTTACAACTACTGCTTAAAACGAAGGACACAAACTGTCTGCTCAAGGCTTGCTGGTATGGGACTGCATATGAATAAAGATGAGCCTGTAGGCAATAATGTGCTAGTTGCAATAACCCTGTTATTCATACAACAGATTAAAATAATAGATCAGCAAGAAGAGGGAATTAATTACTACAAATCCCTGTGCTAAGTGGGGGGGGCAAAGAATGCTTGGGAGAAGAAAATAAAGTGTACCGCTAGTATACTACAAAATATACTTGCAGGATCGTTGCATTGAATGATGAACTTTTTCAACGGTAATATGCTAAACTTTAATAACTCATTTTCTCTCATATTTTTCACATTCATCAAAATCATTATCATTTATCACTTATCAAAAGCTATTTTGCATTTTTAATATCATTTTGTAAAAAATAATAATAATAATCTTGGCAGTCTGATCAGACGGTCTGACACAGATGTCCAAAATCATGTTACTAATTCCCTGGAATCACATGCAAATGGAAGGTCAAGTTCAGCGCATTGCATTGTGGGATACAGCATCCAGTGCAGTGCTCTCTTGTATTCAGCACATTTTTGCAATGTTGTCATCTAGGCATTCCATGTATACAGGAATGTGCACAATATATAGTGTAGTGTGCTATTGAACATAATTAAGGGCTAAAGTGACTAGCATACTACTTTTACTAGTTCTGTCATATGGTTTGCTGGTGTGCTGAATTGCAACACAGTGAAAGACAAGATAAAGTAATCCAAGATGTGATCTTATGACATCCAATTTAGCCCTACTGTCTTACTACATGAACATCTGTACTTTCCCATAACATTTTATACCAAGCAGCGGTATGTAAATTGTAATTCACCCCTGGTGTACACAAGGAAGGACCCCCGTCAGCCATTTCTGCCACCTCAAACTCATTTTGCCACAGCGGCAGCAGGACCAACTGGCAAATGAACTCGCAGCAAATGTACAACCATATAATGAGCTGCATGTTCCCTGTGCCTAAAGGTACATTTATGACCTTCAGAAACACACACGCCGCGGTGATGTGTGTTTTCCCCCGAAAGCCTTTGAAGTACGACCGCTGACATTTTTCCCTAAAATGATTTCTTCATCTTAACTGTGTTCCCACCCGTCCCCTGAGTCTACAGTGCGTGGACCCTCCTGTTTGATGATGGCCCACACACACCAGTGGACTTCTGCCAAAATTTATGTTCACTCTTGTAGTGAGACCAATAGCTTATCTATGCCTGGAAACTATACTCAAAAAAAGACATGGAGGCCGAGTATTCAATTATACACGCGCGCACACACACACACACACACACACACACACACACACACACACACACACACACACACACACACACACACACACACACACACACACACACACACACACACACACACACACACACACACACACACACACACACACACACACACACACACACACAC
Source organism: Phoxinus phoxinus (assembly GCF_949152265.1). Lineage (NCBI taxonomy): Eukaryota > Metazoa > Chordata > Actinopteri > Cypriniformes > Leuciscidae > Phoxinus > Phoxinus phoxinus. The sequence continues at coordinate 16,210,608 of NC_136897.1, read as the reverse complement.
ACACACACACACACACACACACACACACACACACACACACACACACACACACACACACACACACACACACACACACACACACACACACACACACACACACACACACGGCAATATTCTGTTCTATTATATTGTTTCCTTCACATTTTCCATTAAAACTGACATTTCATCTCAATAAAGCCCTTGAGGCGGAAACCTAAACACTAGCAGAGAGGTAAGAATAAATGTGTGTGTTTGTAGGTTATTTTGTATGAGTGTGTGTGTGTGTGTGTGTACATTGAGAGAATGTAAAATGACACATACTGTCATTCTGTGAAGGTACAAGGGTTCATTATGTGCACGGTTATTGAAAGAGTAAAGCAATTACACCTGTCTGTGGTGGGGGCCGGTTATTAACGCACAAGACAATTATCAAAAGGACAAAATGAACGTCCTCTCTCTTTCTCGCAACCCTCCTTGTTCGGTTTCTCCTTCTTTCTGACTTCTGCTGTCAATTCTTGGTGGATTCAAATCAACAATAGATAAATGCAACATTAAAAATGTCAACTCAAATGCACAATGCACTCGTTCTATCTCTTCTGATACATCATTCCAAACCACCGTGCATTTTCAGTAATTGTTGACAGATGTTTTGAGTAAGTTAAAATGTTTTTTTCATGTAATTTTTGGTTTTAGGTTGTAATTTATTTTCAATAGAGGAAATTATACATCATTCAACAACGTAGTTATTAATCTTTCAAAGGTTGCATTATGATTTTGTCTTCTTCTCTGGCCTGATTTGTTCCTGTCTGCGTGAATGCAACATCTGACCTACACCTGTGACGCAAAATGAAATACACCAGTGTTCAAAAGTTTGGGGTCAGTAGGATTGAATTGATTGAAGAAAGTAATACTTTTATTTAGCAACGACCCTTTAAATTGATCAAAAGTGACAGAAATATTTTGCAACATTGTAAATATATTTGCTATTTCAAGTAAATGCTGTTCTTTTGGACTTTTTATAATTAAGATTTATGAAGGTATCATGTGACACTGAAGACTGGAGTAATGAGCAAAATAAGTCCCCTATTACATCTCTACAACTCTTTTCTCTTCCTCTGGCTCTCTCTCTCTCTCTCTCTCTCTCTCTCTCTCTCTCTCTCTCTCTCTCTCGCTCTCTCTCGGATGAACGAGTGATCCCATAGACCCCTGTAGAGTAGCTAAACCTTCATCTGTGAAGCGAACTGCTCTCAGGAGGACAATAAATGCACACATACCCACGCACAGTCTGACAGTTTGTGTCCTCTCCTGAGCAAAATACACAGTCACATATGGACATATCCGAATAGAGATATGACCACTATGCCACACTGCCAGCTTGTGAATTCCTCGTTTTCAAGGCATTAAATCTCGTTTTATTAGTTTTGATCAATATAACATATGAAACAAGGGGGTTTGCCCCTTGTAAGCAGTAAGCACTCAATATTCCCATTCCTTAATGAAATTTAAAAATAAATAATCATTTTAATCATTTCATACTGATTTTGAGAATAATTGAGAGCAAATATGACAGCTATTCTATTGCTGCATTAACTACAATTTACATTTTAATACTAAAAATCAAAATTCAAATGTGTAATTGATTTACATTTACTTTGAGTATAGTTTAATATAGATATATAAATAAATAAATGACACCCTTTGTCCACCCTCTGCCCACCTTTTTTGATCTTCCTTTTATTGAAAATCCACCGTTTTGCTATTCCTGTTGCCATCTTTGAACAACACGTGTGCTGGTGCATTTAATTGTTTTTAACCCAACATGTTTAATTATGTACTGAAACTGTATTCAACTGTGGTGGAGTAATTGTCCAACTCAGAGCAAAGGTCTTTATTCTCTTTGTGGGAATATTGGCTTTTCACTAATCAGCCAAAGAAAAAAAAAAAATCAATATTCAATTTCTTAAAAAACAGAAGAAGAAGAAAAAACCCAGCAATCAGTGCATTCAGAGAGACCTACAGGAAACCGATTTTTTTTTCTTTTTACAATGGAGACTTTTTTCTATTAGTACACAACACAATAAAGGCATTGTGCATTTGTAGCAGACACAAGCACGCTCTTCTATTCATGCAGAATTAGACTAATGTTGCTCTATTTTATTACGCCACTGAACAACAGATATCCGCGTGTGTGCGATTTTATGTGTGAATCTATTTTAGTCTGATCCAATAAGGAGACGTCAGTAATGCTCAGTCCTGACAGGATGTAAAAAAACGCAATGTTCCGCATCAATTACCTCCTACTGGGTCACAGAAAGGGTTACCTGGCACCGCTACCCCAAATCGGGGAGGGTGACAGGGGTTCAGGGCGGGCTCCTGTTGTGAGGTTCAGCATAACCCTTTTCACCCCTCCTCGGATGCTGATGATGACGGGGAGGTGAAAGACAAAGGGAAGCGTTGAGAACTAAATGAGTTCAGTCAACAATTAAATGTCTCAGTCTTGCAGATTAAAAATGACAGGTGAGAACAGGGAGAAACGGAGGAAGAAAAACAGAGGGGGAGATGTGGGAGAGAACATAAAAGAAATGTCTTTTCATTTAAAGGGATTATAAATTGGATCTGATAAGCAATTAATTGACTAATTGGCCATAGGAGAGCAGGTTATTTCCCAAGAGTTGGCTGATTTGCTTGCAGTGCTGCACTCGGCCAGAGACATAGTGGTGAAACCACAGTACTACATCCATCAAGTGTGTGAACGTGTGTGTCCACGGCATGTGGGTGGAGGGTGTGTGAGAAAAAAAAAAAAGTGAGAAATATGAGTGAGAAAAAAAAGGGAGAAATGTTATATGCCCTAAAGGAGAATTTAGAAATGGCACGTTTGTGCTAATTTACCTGTAATTATCGTCACAATGCCTCAGGTTTTTCAGAGCTGCATCTATTAGCACATTTCAAAAACTCAAAAGTGTCATTTGTCATTTTTGAATTAGCTTTTATTTTTATATTTCATTTTTTACTTTAGTTTGGTTATATGCTTTTGCCATTTTTATTATTTTGTTGTTGTTTCTATTTAGCTTTAATTTTATTTCAGTTTGTTTTAGTATACTCCAAGGCAATATTTCTAAAATTCACTTCAGATTTTCATCGAATATTTATATTTTGTTGAATTCCAAGTTTATTTAACTGAGCAAAAACGTTAATATAAATTTGTTCCACTACAATTTGTGTGTGTGTGTGTGTGTGTGTGTGTGTGTGTGTGTGTGTGTGTGTGTGTGAGAGAGAGAGATTAATTTACATTTACTTTGGGCATTGAAAATTCATAAATAAAATAAAATTAGATTAAATAATGAAATACCACAGATGCCACAGATTTGGGGGGAACAATGTACAAATGGCTTACATGGTGTTTTATCTGAAATATTTAAACATTGAAAAAACAATATACGCCTCAATTCAAAAACACTATCAACCAAACGTTTGAAAATATTGTGACACTACCCACGCCTAATATGAACATATGCAAATGTAAAGTGAAACATACTGCGCAAGTTTCTGCCATTTCATTTGGGTTTTTAAACTGAAATAACAAACTGTGCTTAACTGGGTTCCAGCGTGCACTAAATTCGAAAGTGGAACATTTGGTCCGTCTCCTGTTTTAATACCAATCTTTTTTTCCAAATTCCATATTTCTTTGGTGCATTTGCCCAAGTATGTCCTGGCAAGCATCCTCGGTTGATTCCAAGTGCCTGTTAGTAAACAGAGTGATCACATTATCCAAAGCCATCTGCTAATATGTAAGAATGTGACATTCATCGTGAGACAGAGCTGGCCCGCTTCCTGACGTGCTGTCGGTCATCGAGGACAGTGACTGTTGAACATGAACTAATGAATGTGGTGCACCTAGTGAAGAGGGCACAGGAAGCACTAAAAATAATTTGTTTGAAGTATGCGCTGACCACTTTTTAATCACAAACACATCAAATGTGTCACATAAATATAGCACATTGGAAATCAAACGGATTAATATTAATGAATTTAAACACCCGGCGCGCCAGACTGAAAACTATTGGTGTCAATCATACGGGCCTGAAATATGTCGGCTCTGAAAGGACTGTCTCTCTCGCTCTTCCTCTGTAGTTTTTCTTCCACAGCCATGACAGGTTGATCCACGGCCATTGGCTTGCATCTATACCTCCTGAGTCAGCGAAAAACGTTGGCGGACAAACTCAAAACACACTTTGGTTCCTTCTCTCATCTCCCCAGCAGACCTCGCTGCTAATCTGAGAGGAGAATGTTATCAGGAAATCACTCTGCTTTAATTAGTTATGTGGCGTTACTCTCTTCAGATCTTGTCTCCTGCTGCTCTCAGCATGAGACTGAGCTGCTCAGATTAAAGTGTGTGTCTCTGTGTGTACATATGTGCATTAGTGTCGTGTGTATGTGTCCTTCAAATTAGATCCACTCATGCATCATTAAGCAGTTGCCGGCATAGTTATTGCAGGATATGTTACATTTAAATTAATTTCAGACCCATAATACAATGACAAACTAGTACACACACACTCAAACTAATACAGTTCTGAATTAATTGCCTGTTGAGCTGAGGGAATTTAAATGAAACAGTAAATTGAACTCGTTTGACCCAAAAGGTCAAAAAACCTCCCAGTGCGCAATTGCACTCAAATGTTCAGATACTACTGTTCAAATCTTTTGGGGTCAGTACGTTTTTGAAAGTAAATCATACTTATATTTAACAAGGATGGATTAAATTGATTTTGTAATGCCATTTATAATGTTACAAAATATTTCTATTTCAAAAAATGCTGTTCTTTTGATTTTTTTATTCATCAAAGAATCCTGGAAAAAGTATCATCGTTTCCACAAAAATATTAAGCAGCACAACGGTTTTCAGCATTGATGATAATAAAAAATGTATCTTGAGAATCAAAACTGCATATTGCAGGATCATGTGACACTGAAGACTGAAATCATGGCTCCTGTCATCAAAAAATTAATAAATTACATTTTAAAATAGATTAAAAAATATATATTTTATTATGTTACTATTTTTACTGTATTTTTGATTACATAAATACACCCTTGGTGCGTATAAGAGGCTGCTAATGCTTCATTAAAAAATGTTATCGACCCAAAACTGTAATTAATTCAAAATGAAGCAGCATAGCAATAAGGTTTATTTCAAAAAGGTATTAAGGATTATTTACCCCCCACCCCGCCACCCACACACACACACACACACACACAGACTAACGCAAAAGCAGGCTTCCATATAATTTGAAGGGTGTACTGCAGGGGCGATTCTAGGATTTTTTCAACTGGGGGGCACAAGAGGGGCCACAATTATTACAGAGGGGCCATTCTTATGTTGTGTATTTATGTAGAACTGTAGATATCCAAATCATTTCAAGTTCAGTAAGCTTTAAAATCAGCAATAAACAGTGATACCCTATTATCTTTTAATAGCAGTTATTCACTGCTCTAAATCAAAACAATAAAATAGGCCTACAATTTATATTAACTTTTCACTTTACAAAAGTGAAAGAAAAACTGTAATAAATAAAATAATCCAATGTATTAGTGTGCAGCTCACAAATAATAATAGAATAGCCTTATTTATATAAATGCATAATTATATGAATCATTCATATAATAAACACAATTAATGAATTCATATAACTGTAATAAAATTTTATATAATAAATCTTTTTTTCCCACATCCTATTCAATTAGCATATCAGCAGTTGCAGTAAATTTGCATTGATGAATAGACCAAATCTACTTATGTCGAGGAAGGCTAATTAGTCTTGAGCATATTGATTGTAAAATATCATATATCAATAGGCTACTTTGTTAGATAGCTACTTTTTCAAAAAGGTAGCTTTAGTTTAACGTAAAATATGTGAATTCTAGAAACAGTTTAGAATGGCTTAATTAATCCAGTGTTATTTTAGTATTAATTATTTATTTAGCTATTTAACCCTTATGTGCTGTTGGGGCTGTTTTCAGCCACGAACATAACGAAAGGATGATAATTTGAACAATGCACAAGGGTTAATCATGCATTTTTATTTATTTATGATTTTTTTTTTTTTGAGAATGTTTCTGGATGTCATCAAAGGACGTTTTGTCACTTCTGTGAAAACACAGTACACACTACACACCAAATTTGAGACTCATTTCATTAACTTTGTTTGACACACGATTCGCCTGATTGTGCCACACAGCATAGCAAAACAAAACTACAATATCTTGTTGTACAACAAGAAAAGTAAACATCAAGATATAGAAATTACATACAACTCTATTTTAGCCTCACAACTGTAATACTGACCAAACAAATAAACAAAAACAACAACAACAAAAGCACTGTCCTATAGACTAAATACAGTGGATGTAGTTCATGTATAATGTGGCTTATAATAGGTTTATGTTTCTGGTGTTTACCCAACAAACAATATTCGTAGATTCTCCTCTAACGTTACCCATGTTGTTCCGCGTCATGACTCATGCGGTCACCCGCGGTTACGAGTCATCCAAAAATATTTTTAATGATATTCGGGTCGCGGTCGGTCGGGTCGTTTGAAATAAAGATGCCAATTAAACATTTGTCATTTATATAGTAGGCCTAGACACAATGTTCTATGAAATACATAGGTCTACTGCACTTTATTGGCTGAATAACTGCGCGAGGATGACGCACAAGCTCAGTCTGCAGAGATGACAGCGGGAAATCCTTATTTACCTTTTGAATGTTGAGCGCGTTATTAACTTTTGAATAAAAGCTGACGCGGGACAAAATGCCCGATTTCCCAACACGTTGAACTGAGCAATGCCATTGTGCCATTTTAGGCTACTTTTAAACGCATATAGCTCAGTAATGTCAGTTTTATGTATTTGCTGAGAGGGGGCGGGGTTTTTGTTGGAAAAAGTCCGGGGAGAGACGCACAAGTCGATTAGACTGGATAAACACATGCAGCATCTTAATTGTTAATAAAATGAAACGAAATAAATGAATAAATCAAGCCTTTATTACAAAACACTAGGCTAGCCTATATCATACAGCATTCAGAAAAATGCGCACCCCTAGTTCCTCCGTCTATGGCCTAATGACGCTACGATGAGCATTTACTAGATACTTTTAAAAAACGCGAGTCAGGAAGCGGGTCGGGTACAATATTTTCTTTCTTTTTTTTTGCGGTCCGAGTTGCGGGCGGGTTAGTTGAAAACGTTGGTCGGGTGCGGGTTGTTTATACATTGACCCGCGCATCACTGGTGGGGGCACACTGGGGGGCCAATCAGTTTTCAGGAGGGGCCAGTGCCCCCATGGCCCCTCCCCTGTCTACGCCACTGGTGTACTGGTGTAGCAACTTATTTGTAGAAGAATAAAAAAAATATTTTGAAATAGAATGCACTGATGAACTGTGCAGCCACATGGATTAATGAAAATAGGTACATTTTTATTTAATTTATACTCGAAGGTCAGACCGGTGTGCTCAGTGACCTTGTTTAAAGTAAATTTCAGCCATTCGTAACTTTCTTAACATCACACAGATCCGCAGTTGCTATTCTACTGCCAGGAAAAGAACAATGCCTGGCCAAATTCCCACACATTTACTCTTATCTTCTTTACACAGTATCAACTGGAACAATATAATCTTCATCTTCTGTGTTGAAACAACAATAGTATCTATTCTACTTCCTCTTTATTACTTTAGGCAGTGGAAGTTTCTCATCACGTGGTGACCCTATACTAATATATGAATTGTATATGTTAATGCTGCAATGAAGAAAAGTAAATAATTGCATGTGCTAATGTGCTAATGCATGTGCTAATGTAGCCATGTGTTAATATATTCATCGTTGTGATCTAAACAGTTTAGATCCTGCAAATGGTCAACAAAACAGGATGTTTGAGATGTGAAAGATGCAGTATGCTATAAAACTGCTTTATTTTAAGAGAAGCAAGAAAGTTCTGTATTTCATTATGCCCCTTTAAATGTTTCCCGGCTCAATTCCTTAAGGTGTGGGAACAGCGCCTTAGCTCTGGGTTTTCAGGCTCATAAAAACTACATTGTTTTCCACTTGACATAAATACCACCTGAAGACCACCCCTGTGGTGGAGCTGCGCAGCACCGCAACGCTGTCTGAGAAACATATCAATTAGATTCCCAAACTGTAGTGAAACAAAGCACTGGAGGCAGCCTACTCTCCACACAACAGCAGCAAATTAACAACACATCTCCACCCACTCTTTACTGTCCGTTTAGATATGGAACAGGAGGAAGACAAAGAAACGAGGAGGGGAGAAATAGCGAGAGAGCCTCTGTGCTATTGGAGTCGAGCCTGCTAATGGTATTCCATTACCATTAATGGCAGGCAGTCCCTGTGAAGACCCGCTATTTGCCAAGAGGCAATTCCTCACTGTTTGGGTGTGCCATTGACAACGTGAACATTAAACAATATCTCAAGTATGGCCGCAGTGGACGTTGCAAGAGACCAAAACTGATAAAGGAGCTGACACTAGATCAAGACTCCTGGAGAATCATTGGCTGAAATTCATTGTTAAATATTGTATATTTTGCAAGATTTTTACTGAGACCTGACATTGCAAGATCACCGAGGTATACATACATTATATATATATATATATATATATATATATATATATATATATATATATACAGTATATTAAAAAACATTGGGGCTCTGAAAATGTGAATAATTGAAATTCACCTCCATTAATCAGCATAACTTGAGGGTCATTATGTTGACATTGTTTAATTATTTATAACAGCTCTGTCTGGATGAACTGCGCTACATATTCGAAATGACAGAGTGTCAGTCCCCTTTAAAACGTACCCATCAGTGGCTCGTCTCTGCCATCCCAAGCTCCCCTCCCCCCCCCCCCCCCTCCCTCTTCATTTTTTCTCTCTCTTAAAGTCCCCTATTGATCTACAACTGGCTGCCACAGCACAGGCAAGCACTTTTCCTCTATTTGTCACTCTCTCCTTCTCTCTTCCTACCGCTCCCCAGTCCTTTCTTGTAGTTTTTTCCCCCCTCGTTCCCGACATCTGAGCCAACAATCAATGCGGTTTCATTCCGGTGAGGAACAAATGGAATTCCAGCTGAGAGAAAGATAGTGGAAGTTAGAGTGGAGGCATGCATACACATATATGCACGCAAACATCGAGGTCCGACGGGGGCGTCACACGCAGACTTGCAATTTTAGACACTCAAACACCCACGTACACCCACAGTGGCTTTATTCTGATAAAACACAGGGGAGATAGTAGATGAACAGGTGTTATCGAGCAAGAGATTCACGCTATAGAACATATTTAATGACTGTCTCGGTTTGGTTGGGGCGAATTGCATGATTGAACCGAATACTAATGAGGAACAGAGCCCTCAACAGGAAGCGGTTACAGCTAACTTGCATTTAAATTGGTCTCGAAGAGAAACTATAAATTAACAGAACAGACAGTTCCTGTCTTCCTAAAATAAACAGTGCATGTTTTCTCTAATGCAGCAATGTGCAAAAGGAATCATCCACAACAAAACTATGTTTTTTGGGGGGCAAAACAAATCTTTGCAAATTATAAAGTACACATAAATTATAGATTCAAGTTTGTGCTATTTGCATTGATTAATAAATGTATGAACTTCATGCTGCTAAATACGCAACACAGACTTGCACAATATGCAAACTTCATTTTCTGTTATGAAATGCGTTGTACTGTGAATAAAAATATTGAAAACAGTTAAAAATTAAGTGCTTGCATGTAGCGACATTTACACAACATATTGAAACCGAGATCAACTACTCTATCAATTGGAATAAATCATCTTCTGGTGTTGATGGTTCACCCAAAAATGAGAATTCTGTCATTAATTACTCACCCTCACGTCGTTCCAAACCTAAGACCTTTGTTCATCCTCGGAACACGAATTAATATATTTTTGATGAAATCCACTTTCTGAACCATCCATAGGCAGCAACGTCATTGCAACTTCTACGCCAGAACGCCGGCTCACCATTGGCCGACGTTGTTCACGCGAGCACCACAACGCATGCGTGTGATGCTGATGCATGAGCTGGCCAATGGTGAGCCGGCGTTCTGTAGAACCCGGAAGCGCTCCACTGTGTTTACTACGTCAACAGCGTAGGAGACTGACGCAGACAAGAAGAAATTGTTGAATAAAGTCGTTATTTTAACGATGTCTTTTCTATCTTTCTGGGCCTTTGGAACGACATGAGAGTGGGTAATTAAAAGTGGATAAAAAGAATAAAAGTGGAATAATCCTACATATTCTACAATGTACTACAATGGAATGGAGAACGTTTTATGAATAAATATCCTTCAGTTTTTCCATTTCAAAATTTCAAGTTTAATTCAATGTGTTACTTGCTGTTTCTTAGTAACTGTTTGTGACATTTTTCTGTGTACTTACTCTTTATTATTTTACCTGGAATGGGCAATGTTGTTTACAGAGAGTTAAAGTGGTTAGCATTGAGTTTTCATTGCTTAATTATTCATCTAAACGATTGCGTTCAGTTTGCATCAAAATGCATCCAGAGAGATGTCAGTAAAGTAACTATATTTAGATGGTTATTGACGCATTAAAAAAGACGACGTATTTCACAAAGCTACAAGACCCATTTTTGCATTTATTGCAATATAGAATTACCTTAAGGGTCTTTATATGAACGTAGACATGTTCTGCCTTGTCTTAAATCATAAATTTAAAAGTAGCGAGGCGGATGAAATTGAATTTGGAACCCTCAGCATGTGCTGAAGGCAGAACTGCGCGCCCTGAAGTCTCACCACGCCACCCTCTCTCGCCCATTCTCTCCCTGTCCATCTCTCTGGACGCCAGCTGCTTGTAATAGCCGCAGGCACATTTTCCATGGCCCAGCTGACCAGCTGCAACCTCAAAGACGGAAAGAGAGACACAAAGACAGACTCTATGAGGAAGAGACAAATCCGAGATGGATGCATGACAGTGTAGGCTGATTATGGACAGAGCGAGACAAAGAAAAATGGAGAGGGATCAGGATATTGAGTAGGATACTCAAGAACAGGAAAAATAACCTTGATTGAAGGCGGACGGAGGCGGGAGGGAGGTGCAGGGGGATTAACGGATGACAGGAAAGGAAGAGGTCTAAAACATGTGTCCAGCTTTAAGCTTTAGCCAAACAACATTGACAATGTTTTGAAGAACAAAGGCATCAGCCGTTCCTCTAAATCGCATCTTATCTCTTGCGGTTGGAAGCTATTATTCACAGCGGGAAGAGAGGGGGAGAAGGAAACGAGACAGTTGGTGTGAAGAAACACAACATGGGAATTGTGATTGTATTTAAAATGGTCGAAGACATTCTGTTCATCCAAGGACATACTCTGTGTATAAACTTGGAATTCACACAAAACCATTTCTATATCAAGGAAATCAAAATGACAGTTTTTGTCAATGTGTGTTAGCTTTGAGATCATACAGTGAAGGATAAAATGGCTTTTAGCAAACATGCATTTAAAAATGTATTACTCATCCTGCAGACCTGCACCACACCAATTTTTGTCCAATCAAATGCTCTCTGTAATGAAAATGCCCCACCCACTGTAACCAGCCAATACAGAGTATGCAAAAAGCAGTACATCAAATGAGTAGCATATCTGAAAAAGCGTGAAACAGCATGTTGTTCCTTAAAATTGATTCAATTATATAAAAAAATAATAAATTATGTTTGTGGTTGTTGTTAGTACATCAAAGTCAAAGGTCAATGCCAAAATGGCCGCTGTAGTTTGTCTGTGAATGTAGGCCTATTTACGCAATTGCATACCCAAGGTGTATCTCATCAGCAGTCAAGACTGTATCGAATTCCAGTATGAGAACTAGGGTTCAACTACAGTCCAGTGTTAGTAATGGCTGTGACATAAATAAAATATTCTGCACAAACCGGGAAATCAACACATGAAAGAAAAATGAGCTTGTCAAGCAATTTAATGGGATTTTAAAACATTTTCCTCAGAGTCTAAACAGATAATGAGAGTTGATTATCATCAAGGATTATGTGCAAAAAAACTAAAATATGCAAAAAGATTGTGGAGCCAAGATTGTTGTAAAATAAAGCTACTTAACAACCGAGTGAAGTTTAGAAAGCTGCATAGAAAAACACAGCATGTAATGCGGATGAGTCGAGGTCATTCACTCCCGGCATATTGTGTCCCTCATTAAAAGAGTCTTTTTCCCTTAAAATCTTTATGAGCCTGGAAGCCTTTATAGCTCATGTAGTGCCAATTGCACATATGTGCATGCTAACTCACACACAAACATTAAAAAGATGCAGCCCTTGACTTATAGATTCAATCAAATGTGGACGTTCTTAATCTCCATATTGCTTTCCCTCAAGAAACTGACCTTTTTAACTTGTTATGAGAACAAAGAAAACAGCCATTAACATATACTATACCCACATGCTAAATTAGCTCTCAGGCATTAGGCCAATAACTTAGCTCGAATCAAATTAAAGATGCGACAGTTGAAAAAAAGCTTGTATGTACTTAAAGGCCACAAAGTGGGCTTTCATTGTTGACTTTAAGTGCATTATTTTTCAACTTTAGTTTCAATTTTCAATATGCAATTTTGCCATTCTAAGCCACCCATATCTTTCCGGTTTCTTTTCCTCTCCCTCTCTCTCTCTCGGTCTCTCAGCTTGCTATTGTTGCCACGCTTTCCTGCTGCCACCAGATTTTACTTTAAGAGAGATTTGTTTTGCTCAATCGGCTTAAGACAGCAGAAATTCATTCACTAAAAGAGCATTTTAATACAGGCCCTTTCAAGTATAAGAGCCCTCCCTACTGTTAAAGACCCCCTGAGTGAAGAGATGAGAGGCATACTGAGAGATCATTGGAGGGGCTTTTATTTTGGTCTCCGGTGCCCATCAAATGTGTTGCAAATTTGTGCCTATTTTCTTGTGACTAAATTACCCCGGATATTCCACAATTGCCTGGATGAATGAAACCCCTTATAGCATAAAATCAAATATTTTGATCATCACACAAACAGGCAGATACACTTTCATGCGTCATCACCACAGAACGGCACCACCTACAATTTTATTAAACAATAATAATAGTAATGCATATAATAAAATAATAATCCAATAAAAGTACTAATTTAAAATGTGTAATACAAGAGAGAATGGAAAGGAGTTGTGCCCAACACTAGGAAATTAAAGCTTTAGCATAAGTTCTGCCAGGAAGACTCAATCAGCGCGTCATTACTTCACTTCTAACCAATCATGTGCTAACACTCACAGTATAAAAGATTGGTACTTACATTTGTCTGAGTTTGCAGATGCTGACGCTGCCAATTACCTCCATCCTCCCCAACCACCACCAGGATGGTCCCTTCCTTTAACTCCAGGGGGGTCGGCTGCGCCCCTGCCTTCGTCTTCAGGCAGGATATGCAGATTCCGCTACCCTCGCATTGCTCGCTAAGGACGGGGCCTACGCCAAATAACTTTATAAATTTATGCTTGCTGGGCTGTTAATAAATATACGCTCGTAATATAAATTTATCTCCTGAGTCTTTCTGGTAGAACTGGCAGTGATGAAGGGTTAAAGTTGAAAAAGTTTTGCACACCTTGCACTTTTGCAATTTATTTGTGGCCTGAATTTTCGTGTGCGGATCTTTTTTTCTGATTTTAAATGTACAATACAAATCATACAAGAAAAACAGCATTACCGGCTCATACTTCAAACAACCTTGGAGTAAATCATTAATGACTAGCTCTTTCAACATAGACCACTGACTGTGGCTCAATATTTATCTCCCGTGTTAAGAAATGCAGATGTCGCTCTTTAACTCAGAATATTTCTCACTGCCTCTATATTGACATCTCCCGCAGCGATGGGTCGGTAGCTTTCTCGCACCGATGGACATTATCTTCCTTCCTCTCCAATGATTCGATAGTAGAAGACATTGTTTTTATCAACAGTAATGTAAGGAGCTCCTCTGCTGTCCCTGTTCTGTTACCGATCGGTGTTGGAGATACGTCTCCAGGAGGACTGTGACTTACCAGGCTGTTGTTGCAGCTACTAGTCATATTGAGTATGGTGTTACTGTTGATAATATTGGCCTTTATGTCAGTGCAGCGAATCAAATCCTTGTGATCTTATTGGAACTTTCTTAAAATAACTGAATAAAGGAATTTGGTGCATCTGATTTAGATTTTTTTTTAGTTGTCCCATTTAATTTGTGTTATGTTAGGGAAAAAAAACATCATACTTTTTCGTCATTTATTTCCACTCCCTTTCTCTCAAAGCAAAGCAAAACAACAACAACAACAAAACTTTGGATCAAAGTGTCTGCTAAATGAATAGCTAGACAGAAAAAAAACAGAAAAAAACAACAAATCAAAACAAAATGAAAGTATATTGTTTTTATACAGTGTGTAATAGTTTAGGGCCCCCCAAGTATTTGGAGGCCCCTGGGTTTGTGTGTTGTTGGCCCATTAATCTGGCCCTGTGTACTACGGTCTTGGGAAAATGTAACTCTAACCAGAGCAATAGACACACCCCAGGGGAACTGCAGGACAGATGAAGTCTTCAGCCTGTTCTAGAAAGGGAATACACCTATATAGCCCATGTCCCTGTTTTAGCCAGTTATTATAAGCCCTCTCGCATGGCAATATTCTGTATCTGTGGGTTATTAAAGAATCGAGTGAGAAGACTATGGAAGTGTGACATTTAGCAGTCAAGGTTTTTTCTCGTTATTAGCTCTTATCTAAGTTCCTCATTATTAGCGTCTGTCCATCAATATTTAAATTATTTGTATATTTCTGAAAACCAGCCATGTACAGTAACATTGTCAAACAATTGCGACAGTATTTCTCTAATGATAGCAAGGTAACACTAATGAGGTGAAAACATCCATAAAATCCCAGTCTGGACTATTAAAACACACATACACTCAAATAAGACGGTTATAATGCCAGAATAATGGTCAAAAAAATTATATTTAGCCTAATTTGACCCAATAAACTGTAGACTGGACTGACATTGCATCAGATGCAAAACTTAAATTTAGAGTATCACATGTTTTTTTTCTCTTTCTTGTGTGCACTTGGACTAGAAGTAGATGTTGAAGGACAAAGGTGTGTATGTACTTCATGCATACATGTATGAAAGTATACCAAAGATGCCTCTTCCGGTAGGCTGTTTGCGTGTATTGGTACAAGAAAATACTCTTAAATACTTAAATCCTGGTTCTGTGACGAGACTTTCACCTTCAAATCCTATCCTATCCGAAAAAAAACTGAATACCTACTCACCTTACCAGAATGATTATGTCCAACTGTAAACATAAATGTGGGTAATCAGTTTTTTTCAAAAGCTGCCACAGTGTTCTTAAAATTAGTGAATCCAGCGTGCATAATTGAAAAACCAAAATGGGGCCAACTAATTACAAAGCAAAACACAGCAAGTGTTTAAAGAGCAGGGAGTTTGTTTAGGAACTAATTTTCTTGGCATCGTCTTTTTCAGCAACAAAACAGGGCAGAACTAATATGTGGTGATTCCAAATGAATAGATTTTTTTTTCTTCACCAAATGCGATGGCATGGTACTATTTTAATTAACTTTAGAAGAGTTGGACAGAGAAAGGAAATGAAACGTACAGCTGAAGTAATGAGGAAATGGACCAAGATCAATACCAGAGACAGTAGAAAGACTATATGTAGAAAAATGAATACGAGAAATCACAACATTCAATATGGTGGCTGAAAGAAAGGAAGTTCCGTCTTTCAGATAAAAGAGCCAATCACATTAGTAAAAGCACTGCCTTGAAAATAAATAAATAAAATACACACATACATACTGTATACAGACATACATATATAAAGCTAAAACTATATATATATATATATATATATATATATATATATATATATATATATATCCCGTGTGTTTGTGTGTGTGTGTGTGTGTTATACAGTATATATATATATATATATATATATATATATATATATATATATATAGTTTTAGCCTAATTTGTTTGCAAAACTAAATGGGTGATTTGATATACAGTAAGTTATTGAAGCATATTTAAACAAACTGCTCAGATAGAAAGCAGATGCCTGAGGGTGTTGCCAAAATGGCCGCCAAGAGGAATGACTTGACCTAAAGGGACTTTCATCAATATTGCCTGTGGCATAGCACTATTCAAAGATGCACTATTCAAGGATGCCATTTTGTGTTTTGGTCATAAAAGGAAAATTTTATTCTATGAATTGCAAATGCAACACTAGTCTATTTTGATGCATTTGTTAGGTAACGTTTTGTAGCTTTTATTGCTACAGAACAAAGTCATTATTACATGACTAAATATGATATAAGGTTGTTTAACGTGATACAGCAACACACAATTCTAATAAGCAATTTGCTTTCCTGCGCAAGTAACACAACATTTTAAGTCTGATTCCACATTGTGCTGAATTACTTGTCCTAATAATGTGTTCTAAGTGTGTACACACATGCACACACACACACACACACACACACACACACACACACACACACACACACACCATTGATTATATGCATTATAATCTTGTGTGTTATTTTTCAAGAACCCACCAGACCTGCATGGCCAGAAAAATACATCAATGCAGACAATAAAAAGAGAGAGAGAGAGAGAGAGAGAGAGAGAGAGAGAGAGAGAGAGAGAGAGAGAGAGAGAGAGAGAGAGAGAGAGAGAGAGAGAGATAAAAAAGGTCAAAGTGGACAGAGGTCAGTCAGTCCATCATGGCGAAAAACGACAAGTGATGAGACATGGGTGATAAGCTCAGTAAGCAGAGGTGAAAACTTCTCCTGCGACCACAAGATAATGGGCTCGAAGTTGCAGGAAAGGTCAAAAGAAAACCATGGTCATTTGGACTAAACATTTAGTGAGACTCACAAACTGAAGCATAAAAGTAATTGCACACTGAGTGCGAAATTTTCTTATGCGGTTTTTCGTATTCGGTGGCTCTGAATTGTCAAAACACCATTCAGACTGCTTTTGAATTTTTTTATGACTGGCATGTGAGTGGACAGAAATCACACTTAAGGCCCTTGCACACTGAGTCTGAAATTCGCGTTCGAAATTTTCGGAGGCGGTGTGTAAGCGTGATTGACATAACGTGAGGTCGTATTTATTTTCTAACGTGCAAAAATTTCTGACGCGAATTTCGGACTCAGTGTGCAAGGGCCTTAAGTGTGATTTCTGTCCACTCACATGCCAGAAGCATGCCAGTTCACAAGTAACGCACTCTCTCAGAACATAAACACACAATTAGAGATGCACCGATTTTCACGTGATCAGTCTGACATATGCCGATTTTATGCCGGTCAAATGCACTCGGGCACCGCATGATTAACATCGCGCAACATCAGCATCACACGTGCACACGGAATGCAATAGGAAACCTCGGGAATTACGTCTGTTTCACACCACAAACGTGAGCAGCGTGTATTTTCTAGTCTATTACTAGTCTATTTTTGCTGCGCTCACGCTCAATTAAACACTTTTGATGGACAAAATAAATATGATTTCACACAAAAAGTGCCCAAAATGCACAGAATTTCCATGTCTAGTGTGTTTTAACAAGAACTGGTGTATGTCAGAAAAGAAAAAAAAGTCGTTGCCTTAAATTTTTAAGTAAAATCTACTTTTTTTTTTGTTTAAGTTATTTCAACTTAAATTACACTCAAATGAGTTGAATCTTGTATTATTAAAAAACATTGCAATGTTAAAGCAATGTAAACATTTAACTTATTGATCACATAATTATTTTTACAGTATAGAGCCCCAAAAGGACATTTTAAAAAGTGGCTTCAAAATCAACATATTCTATAACAATATCAATATAGTATAATCAATGTATAAACAAACAGTTAACTGCCTTACAATTCACAGCAATTATTTTCAATTCTATCTGAGGAAGGGCTGTTTTTTAGATGCCATAACAAGTTAAAAGAAGTTCAGAATTAAAAGTTTTTAAGAAGCTTTTGTTCTGTGCCATTTCTTTAAACTAATTACTTGCATTATTATATATTTTTAACTGTATAAATGTATAATTACAGATTTCGAAGATAATTAATCACTTAAATAACATCAAATTTATAGTCCTAGCAATGACAGGAAATTACTCCAACAAAATGTTATTTTACGACTACAAGATAGATACTTCTGTAAACAAGTGAGGATGTAGTGTGCTTATTATTAATAATGTTCTAGATAATGGAAAATGGAGAAATAAATATATATTAAAAGGCCAACAATGATAAAAAAAAAAAAGCCATGGTGGTGGTGTGTGTGATCCTTGTATTATCAGTAGGGCGATGTTACAACATCAGTGCATCTATGTGACATTTTTAATTACAGTGTTCGGTCTATAATGTAGTATCACTGCAGGTAATGAGCATCATGTCAGATTCTATTACCCTCGACAGGTTGTGTAGCATCTACTCCTGCCATCCTTACAAAACAAACAAAATGGAATATAAAAGATTCCTACTGTCAGAGTGACACCGTGCCCGGGAATGCCCTGCACGGTTAAGTTGCGAAACTAATTTGAAAGTCAAGCATTTCAATATTGTAATTCTTAGCATGATTTCTATTGCAGCTTCAAATCTCTGGTAGTCTGAGCTTGTAAATAACATAAGCCCCTACAGCCTTTAATGCAACACAATTGGCTCAGCCCTGCTGTAAATCTAGAGCTCTAACATTAAAGTGGATAACATATTGCTCCTTAATGGATTTAAATTATATCAAATTTTTCCGCCTATGGAACTCTTTACGCTTGCATATCAACCCTTTTCCAGCTTGGGAAACCTCATTTTGCTGTTGACCGATCACTTCTTCAAGTAGAAGCTGATTTTTCATCCAGCCGACCTAATGTCCAATACACAAAAATGCAATTTTCAAAAGAGAGAGTCAGCATATTCACTCAATTCAGTGGCCATAGCAGCATTGGACTAATATTACCAGACTTCATGGCTGGTGTGGCTCACTCTAGGGATTGCAAAAATAGCTTTTCAGTTTTTCCTTCAGATGAATGGCATATATTCTAAATCTGAAATGGATAGGGGGGGGGGAAATCTTCCAGATCGAAGTTCTCCCAGGAGGATCCGAAGCATGAAAACGCATGATTCTCCCAAACGCGCAATTTGGGAACAATCATAGAGAATTGTTAGAGTCCCTCCCTCCTTTGAATAGAGAACGACACCATTGTTCATAATGACAGCACTAGCTTGCTAACAGATATTATCCAGGGAATAATCCAGTCCTGGAAAGGGAAGGAAAAGGGGGAATGTGACAAAGAAAACAAGCTGCAGACCGCAGTGAAGAGTACCGTGACATACCGCTGCACCACTGCGGTCTGAAGTGGTTGTCACACTGTTTGTAATTTACAGAGTGCTAATTACAAGTGCAGCTATTTTTGCTCTTTGCATATCCCACAATCCTATCCGAACATCACATCCATACATCTCACATCTCTCATTGTCCTCCGCAGTGGAGAATTCTCACACCCTGGCTTAGCTACAGATAATGGTCACAATATGTCACACTCTGTGTTATAAGGCAAGCTTTTGTAAGCAAGGAATAATATAACAGTTCAGAATTTCTTGAATTTCATGACAGAAAGAAATATGTATCACAGTTTCCACAGAAATATTAAGCAGCACAACTGTTTCAACATTTATAATAATAAGAAAGATTTATTGAGCTCCAAACCCTCCACCTTCCCCAGCTCCACCTGCCTTGATCTGCTACAGGATTCATGTATTTTATGTTATACAATTATAAAAAAAAATATTTTCAATTTTCATTTCATTTTCAATGAAACTGTACCACAACAGTTATATATTGTACAATATCTCACCCAGCCACCAAAGGAGCCAATACTGCTACTAGTGCCCCTTAAAAAAATTACATGCATGACACTCCTGCATTTGGTAAATGTTCAGTGTTTGTTTCAAACTTTTGGGACAATGAGCAGCCCTGAGTGTTTAAGGTCCTGTACCACTGTTCTATACTACTGCCTTTCAACCTGGAGGCTAGTATTTAATAAGCCAAGGGAAATAAGCCACACTTGGGGAGAGTGAGTACCTTAGCCTGCGTCATCACTCACACACAGCCTGAGACACTTTCAGTCTCGGTTAGGCTGGAGCAGATATCAGTCTACTCCACTAGCACCAGCTCATTTCACCCATGAGTAAACTCAAGAGAGAGAGGGAAAGAAACAGAGAAGGAGGCGGAGAGAGAAAGAGAGAGAGGGCTGGGAAAGAAAGACAGGTAGGAGAGGCAAATGGAAAGGATGGGCAGCTCCATTAGTTTCCTTTCACACTCCTGCTCTCCCCCTCTATCATGAGAGGATGGTGGGTCGGTGTTAGGGCCTGTCAATGTGCCTTTGGTTTCAATTTTGGACTTGATTTTTAAAATGGAGACATGAAAGGCCCGAGGCAGGAACAAATTGTACAAGGACATGAATTCTTAAACGTATCCTCGCTCTCTTTCTCTCTCTCGGTGAAAGATTAGCACTGTATATAACAATCTACAAAAGTACATCTCGCCAGATATGCCATTTTTGGTATGTTCTTTCACAGTGACTTCAGAACGTTTATACAGCAGCCACAGAAACATGGGTGAATAGAATCATCATTAGAATTATGCCCTATGGCATAAGTTTAAAGAAATAACTAAGCACTAAAAAAAACACGCAGCCCTAACTGGACGTAACACTACCTGGTTCCAAAATCATCTTTTTCCATTTAGCTTTATAGGAACATGTAATGGACTTACAATGACTATTTCGGCCTACATACTGTAGCTCAGGCTAGCCGCTAGCAAAGGACTGTGGAAGGTTTTTGTATGTCATGTCATGACATAATTTTCTTGTACCTATTTTACGGTACAAGTGAACCTGGATGCAAAAGTGAGCAAACGTGCAAACTGTATTTCCTACGCTAGCCAAGCAACTACTGTTGAGGTAAGCGGTAAGGTTAACCGATATCTCTGTCCAAGTATCTGCTGTATGCTAACAAGAAAATCAAATGCATTTTTAAACATGACATTTGAAAGACAAAAGCAAACCAACCATTGAAAACATAATCAGAAGTAGCATTCGATAACTCAAAGCAAAGAGCAGCAAACTTACACGTTAGCTAACTGGCAGCTTCTTCAGAAACTCCACAGACTACTAAAGAGCCTAGATGCTAGGAGCCGCACTCTGGTCCAACAAATTTTTTTTTTTTTGAACACTTAAGTCATTCAAGCGTGCGATTTTCAAGTCACATTTTCGAAAAAAACCTCTGTCATTTTCCTGGCAGTGACAGAAGGGGGTTGAGCCATTGTGTGTCAAAGCAGCAGTGAGTCGCTCAGAAGCAGCGGTGCTAGCCATGAACCAGAGCTAGCTCTGTCTCTCTTCTTCTTAAACAAGCAGGGGCTATTAGAGCTCAATGCTCATTTCAAAAAGAATTCATACATCTCCAGCGCAGTCTACCGGCCTTGTGCTAAAGCTCGGCAGGGCATTAAAATAGCCTCGCAGACATGCGGTGGTGTTGTATTCTCGCTATGCTAGTGTTTTAACAAAGCCCTTTTCATCCATGCTCATTAGGCAGTTGACAAAGAGAAAGTAGCAAAGAGCGTTTAAAAGAAGTCAGTTTTTCCGCTGAGCTCCATTTAAATTAGTTATAAAACTGAAGTTATTATTGCTCTCTTCTGTTGGGGACCTGCTGTTTAATGCTAGTATTTGCCCTGATCTGACAAGGGCACTTCTGCCACAGCGATAATGCCAACTGGCATAGAACACGATCAGATAAGAGACGGAGAGGGCACGGCGCTGCCATTCTGACTTTCTGTCTCGTTCTCATTCTCTCTGTGTGTTCCCATGCCTACGGAGCGTCACATGGCTTTAAAAGAGATCCTACATAAATTTGCAGTTAAGATATGTACGCTAATGGCAGCATGAGGGAGAGTTCTCACAGTGGTTGGTCCGGTCCGGCAGTGTTAATGTCAGGAGTCGTGAGAGTGCTCTAACATTATTATTATCATTTAGTGCGATTTGACAGGACTGTCTTCTAACCCCGATGACCCGATCATGCCGGGGGTGGTACTTAGCATGACATTCAGCATTAATGGGTGGAAACGGTTTGTCCGTTCCTAACAATTGTCGCACTTTCAGTGTCGAAACTCGCCGGAGCATGTTGTGACACAAATATTAAAGAAAAGAAGCAAGCTGAGAAATCTTAAAACTTGTGCACGCTACATATGCTTTTCATGCGATAGGCACATATGTTCAGTGAGGAGTGTTTGTGCTCATTCACAGTTAATCAAAGCAATAATGTATCTACAGTAATGTGGAGTGGGACTTTGAACTAATGAGATTTCTACAAAAACAACAAACTGTCGCATTTCACATGGTTCGTCAGTACATATACACTGCCAGTCAAAAGTTTTGGATAGGTACGATTTTTTATATTTTTTAACAAGTCTCTTCTGCTTACCAAGGCTGCATTTATTTGATAAAAAAAAAGAAATAAAAAAAAGAAGTAATATTGTTAAATATTATGACAATTTAAAACATCTGTTTTGTATGTGAATATATAGTAAAGTGTAATTTATTCCTGTGATCAAAGCTGAATTTTCAGCATCATTAATCAATACTATTATTCATCAAGGATGTATTAAATTGATCAAAAGTAACAGTAAAGACATTTATAATCTTACAAAAGATTATATTTCAAATAAATGCTGTTCTTTTGAGCTTTCTATTCATCAAAGAATCCTGAAAACAAATTGTACACAACTGTTTTCAACATTGATAATCATAATGAATGTTTCTTGAGCATCAAATCCATCAAATTTCTGAAAGACCATGTGACACTTAAGTCTGGAGTAATGATGCTGAAAATTCACCTTTGATCACAGGAATAAATTACATTTAAAAAAATATTAAAGTAGACAACAGTTATTTTAAATTTTCATAATATTTAAACAATATTACTGTTTTTTTAATCAAATAAATGCAGCCTTGGTGAGCAGAAGAGACTTAAAAACAAAAAATCTTACCGATCCAAAACTTTTGACTTGACTGGTAGTGTACTTTAACATGAAAGAGATATGCTGAATTTGAAAATGACCATATCTGACAAATCTACAGAAATAGTGGCGTAGTTCACTAATATGCTTCCAAATTCACCCATAGCTATCACTTTTGGCTTATCACTTATTTCGCCCAGGAATAGGTTTTATGTCGAATGTCACATAAATAAACAGGAAAACAGGTCTCTTTGCATCTGCTTGTCGGAGAAAGTAATAACAGCAGAATAAACTGATGGTGATATCTATAGACTTTTAAGGTAATCAGCCAAAAAAAATTTGTTGCCATTTTATACATTTTTCATATTCGAAAGTCACCTTTGGTATCTCCCAGTCCTTTGAAGGCGTCTTGAGTAACATGAAGCACAATGAAGCACATACTAAAGACCTTTAAAAGTTTCATTTAATTGACAGCAACTTGTTATAGTATAAATAGCAGCACATTTAATGGGTAATAAGTAATAAGTGATTTAATATGTACATTTTAATTTAAGTCAAATGTTTTGCTTGTAAATTAACAGTGCATTGTTATAGTTTCTAATTACATATATCTTGTTAATTACCAGAGCAAAACATTATGAGCTCAGTAAATGGTGTCCCTTTGTGCTGATATAATACCAAACAGAACGTGGTGATATTTAAGACAAATTCCCACTGGCTGTTCAACAGATAAAACAAAATTGCATCACAGCAGATGATGCTGGAGATACGATATGATTGCGAGAACGATCCTTCGGAGGCAGGCTGGGTGGATGATTATATGTGCGAGCGTGTGTGTGTGTGTGTGTGTGTGTGTGTGTGTGTGTGTGTGTGTGTGTGTGTGTGTGTGTTGGGAGGGACCTCGGAAGACACGGAGATGTGGAATTGTGCCCTCTGCGTAATCAGGTTTTAGGACAACAAGAACTTGAAACTGACAGCTGCACTGAAGCAGCAAGTCGAGGCGTTGGAGTGTGTTTGTGTGTGTCTGCTGGGGTTGGGAGTGTGCTTTGTTAGGAAGTACGGAAGGGAGGAAGAGGAAGAGAGGGATTGCACCTGTATAGGGGTAGAGGGGGAGGAGGGTGGAAGCTGAGAGTGGAGCTCTAGGGCTGGATTGATTTTCCTCCTCCCCGCTCTCTGCTTCAGCAGCCACTGCTCTCAGATAATGGAGCTCAAGTGCTATCTCTGGTCCCCAGTGTCTGAGAGAACCCGACTCCTCACCCCAGTACACGTGGGTGTGTGTGTGTGTGTGTGTGTGTGTGTGTGTGTGTGTGTGTGTGTGTGTGTGTGTGTGTGTGTGTGTGTGTGTGTGTGTGTGTGAAATGAAAGAGATAAAAAGAAGTTGCTTACACACCTGTTGGAATACAGTATTTTAGTGCATGCAGAGGGGTAGGGGGGCTGTATAAATTAAAGGAGTAGGAAAGAGAAAAATAGAAGGACAGACGGAGAGATAATAAGGGAACACGATAAAGGAAGGAAGAGTGGGTGCATGTGTGGATATTATAGAGAGTATGAATCAAAGGCAAAAGAGGAGAGAAATGAAGCTTGCGCACCTAATAGAATGTGTGTATTCAAATATGTTTGTTTGGGTCTGTGAATATGCATTATTAGATGGGAACGACTTCTCAAAGACTAATAAATAGTCCTAATCAATCTTCCGTTATGCGTTTAAACCCTTTGAAATGAAAAAAAAAATTGTTTCGTTGTCATTATTTTAGGGATGCCACAAACTTCAACCAATCAAAGCCTTCGTTTAGGCTCTACAATGAGTGTCCTGTTCTCTCTAAACACTTTGAAGAGAGCGTGAATGAGCAAACTTTGATCATAAATAATGATTTGGTTCACAAGTTCATATACTAATAGTAATTCTCCAGTGCAAACAAATTTAGCTTGCGGTCCATGATGGATGATGAAGTAACCCTCTGGACTATAAGAAATTAAATTAGTAAGAAATCAGAATATAGTGTACATACAAGCTGCTTTTAAATAGTACTTTTATAGTGTTTTTTGCCCTTTTGAGCAGCTTGACAGCCACGTATAAAAAAGTATGTACAAATACATACTGTCTATATATACATACACATATTTTTTATACATTCTCTTTGATTTAGATTGGCAGGTCATGGCTGTCAAGCTGCAACTTATAATAACAGACAGACAGACAGACAGACAGACAGACTGAATAGACAGACATAATATTTTGAATTTTGAACTTCTCTAATTTAAACGATGCACCATTGATCATGTGCTTGTTGTCAGGTTGAAAAAGATGACAGCTTCTCTTAACCTGTCCTTAGCCTCACAGGTTTCAGGCGGTAGTCTTGAGTGGATAGGTGGGTTGAGGGGCACAGACAGGAGATATGTCCTTCTGCTCCACCTTCTGATTGCTCCATTTCTCTTCCTGCGCACTCCAAACACCAAGTGACCTTCTAAAAATTTCCCTTAGGGAATAAAGATGGTGGATGGCATAGGTACGACCCAACCTGCCTCAGTCGGGCACGCAAACTCACTCTCAACCACAAGAAAGGTTTAGGTCAGTATGTAGGCGAGTTCTATAAATCCCCCAAAAAATAAAAATCTGAAATATGGAGGAAAAGAATATCAGCTTTAAGCCTGTGAGGAGAAAAAAAAAATGATAAAAGAGAAATATGGCAGCTTTGCTTAAGCACTGCACTCATCTTTAGCGGTTTTGAAAAGCAGCTAGCGCTCTCAGAGAAGAGCAGTGAGTTTCAATGTGCATGCGTTCGAGATTTATAATGCTGATGCTGAGGAAAGGTGGCCGTATCTCCATCCCTTAATCCCTCATTCGCTGGCCCGTGGATGTGTTAGCTCTCAGTTAAAAGGGAGGAGGTGGCTAAATATAGCAAGATGCTAACGAGCTGCAATGCTGCAGTGCTATCTGCCTATTAACACCGGAGGAAATTGGCCTGTTATCTCTTCTTTTCGCTCGCTCACTCTGGTTCGTATCCCTCCCTACCCCTCTTTCGCATTTTAGTCGGCACTATTTTCCCCTTCTTTTCCTTACAAGTGGCATCTAATGGCTTATGACATTGATGTTCGGAGACATTAGCGCTTTGATTGGTGAAAGCAAAAGCCCCGCTGTGTGGCGCAGTGAGTGGACAGACGGTTCTTTGCAAAAGCAGGTCGCCATGGCTCAATTATTCTGATTTCTTCCTGAAAACTGGTCCGCTATACCTGGGAAAGAACAATTTTATGAAGTGTTTAGATTAGCTTAGATTCACAGTCTGACAGGCTGACTGTATAGCTCATTTTCCTCATTGTGTTAAACACGAACGAAAGGTCAAAGTACACGACGTATCAGGCATCGGCACTTGTCCAGTAAAGCTTTATCTGTATCTCCCTTTCTAGCCAAGCAGTGCCATGTAGCACAATGCTAATTAAAAACGACAGGCTTTTTAAAGGCCTTAATTAACTCTGATCATAATCAAAACATGACAGACATTAAATTTGTCACAGCCTGCCATTGCCGCAACCTGCGTTCAGGCTCTCCATCCGCGTGAGAGCTCGTTTCCACCTCTGAAATGTCAGGACAAATAAATCAGATAAGCTTAGCATGCAGAGAAGAACTGTCAACAATGCATAGTTTTATTGTTTTTATGCAGCTGCCACAAATTAACTGTGGAGCTTTAGTATTCACCACAAAATGCGACCACAGAACAGTTTATCTGAGGAATTTTAAGAGTAGGCCGAGCAGATTTACTTTCAGCATTCAGGGGTCATGGGATACATAGTTTCATGGACGATTCGAAACTATCCAGATAGGCATTACGGCACTAACCTTTAAAAAAAAAAGAAAAGAAAAAAGAATAATGTTGGTTTGTTTGTCAGTCCAATCTGTTTCCAGATCACAAAATAAAATATAACTATATTGCTATATCCCTTCAAAAAAAATTATTATAATAATTGTATTATATTAATCTGAATATAATTATTATTATTTGTTTTAATTATTATTATATTAAAATATTAAACAAAATAATAAATATTACTATTATAAAATGTAATACTAATATATTTATTATATATATTAGAGATTTGTATTATTATATAAAATATTAAAATACATATTATTCTTGTAATATTTCACTGTTAAAAAAAAAATATATATATATATATATATATATATAACAAGGCCAAATTTTTTTTTTCACAGTGCAACTGTCAACACTAATATTTATGGCTGTCTTAATGTCCTTATTTTCAAACGTTAAACAACCAAACTTTTATTTTGGCAAAAAAAAAAAAAAAATATATATATATATATATATATATATAAATATATCAGCGAGAGCTTAAAGCTTCTCTTTTGTTGGCAACAGCCGGTTTACAAGCACTTCTCATTACAAGTTTGGAAAGACGATTGGCGCATGTTGCTTTCCCAAAGGCACGTTATGAGCAACCCAAACTCACAGACTTGCAGAGATAAATTTGTGTGGATCAGCAGTTACTGTGACACTGAAAACACCAGATCATGAGCTGCTTGTGCGTAAAAGTGCCATTCACCCTGATATATATATTTATATATAACAGACAGATAAAACTACCATAATGCAATAAGAAACAGTAGACAAAATTGTATATTGATATGAGTTATCGGGAGCATGAATCAAATGATGCAAAGAATGTACCATTCACTGAAATATGGGCTGACAAAACAGAAATAATCTAAATTTAAATAATAAAAAAAGTTACAAAGACAAAAATAGAGACAAGCCTTTAGGACATAGTGGATTGGGATATTTGAAGACAAATGAATAGCCCGTGGTTTTAAATGTCTAGACACTGAGAATAATCCATTCTCATGAATACTCTCCTCCACCCAACCCCCCCCCCCCCCCACCCACCCCCAAATAAAGAAGTTTTTATTAGTGTCTAGTATGATACAACATGTCCTGACATGATAAGAGAGTATCATGCATGGGATCTGCCAAGCTTGTGTAAATGCTTTGGATCTGCAGCAGCATATGGGCCAAGGGTCTTAAACTCAGATTACAGGGGAGCCAGTGGCCAAATTCAACATTTATTTGGTGTTGCTGCCTGACAGCATGCAGTGTTTCTGCGGAGATGGATGAACCACATTTGCTGTGAGAGAGTTGGCAGTGGACACCCTGACAATTGCCTGGAGATGGGCATCAGTCAGTCTAGTTTATTTATTTTTTTATAGTTCACAGTAGTGTCACTTTGATATTGTATTCACTTTCCTCACAAATACATTTTTCAACTGGTGCATGCACCAGAACATCCTAGAGCTCCCGCCGAGTTCATCTGGCCACAGAATACAGAGTGTCTATTTAGCTTTAAAGGAACGCTCTCGGTTCAAGTTAAGCTCGAACAACAAAATTTTTTTGCCATAATTTTGATTACCACAGAAAATAATTTAGATTCAATCCTTATTCATGTATATAATTATTTTAAAAAGCAACATTTTTATAGTAAGGAACTTAAAATGACAAAAAAAAAAAGAAAAGAAAAAGAATAACATGCACTACTGTTTAAAATCTTGTGGGAAGCAGGAATTATTATTTTTTTCTGGAAGATTGTTTTACTTTTGTTAAGAAAATATACTTTAGTTTTTTGTTTTTTAAAAGTGCTTTGTACTCGAGTTAACATGAACTAAGAATGAACAATACTTCTACAGCATTTATTAATCTTATGTTAATTTCAACATTTACTAATACATTATTACAATCAAAAGTTGTATTTCTTAACATTACTGTAGTTACTGCACTGTGTGAACTAACATGAACAATGAACGACTGTATTTTTAACTAACATTAACAAAGATTAATAAATATTGTAACAAATGCATTGCTCATTGTTAGTTCATGTTAGTTAGTGTTAACAAATGAAACCTTATTGTAAAGTGTTACCAAGAGTTACACTTTTATCATTAAAATGAAGTTATCATTTTACAAAAGATTTATATTTTTTATAAATGCTGTTTTTAAACTTAGTAAACATCACGGTTTCTACAAAAATAATAAGCAGCACAAATGTTTTCAACATTCATACTAATAAGATTTTTTTTTTTACAATTGCAATAATACTTGATCAAATAAATGCAGCCTTGGTGAGCATAAGAAACTTCTTTCAATATTTTTATTTTTTATTTACCGCCTCCAAAGTTTTGAACAATAGTGTATTTTTAAAGCACTTATTTTAGCCGTAAAGTTTAAATCATCATCTATGGTGAAACTACAATTCGAGGCGGAATATCTTCTAGTAAGCATTTGTATTGCACTAATTTTAATGTTAAAATGTACAATATTTAAGTCTTAGGCCGTGTGTCCACCAAAGCCGCGTTTTTAAAATGCCATGAGCGTAACGAGGCGCTGAGCGTTTTTTTCATGCTGAAGCACTGAACGCTCTGCGTTTTTTACAGGTCGCCGAGAGTTGAAGAATGTTCAACTTCGGGTAAAACGCAGCGCTCATCACTGTCACTTTTTACCCAACCGACCAATCACAGTGGAGGAGGGGCGGGACTAATACCACACCGACCAACCGCCACATTCTGCCTGTACAATGTCAAGTCAACAACAAGCATAATAACGGAACAAAATAATTTAAACCAAGAGCCAGAGAAAATACGCTACATTGTATCAACATTTTAATATAGAATCAACACAGAAACAAAACATGTGTGAAATGAGATGCTAACACTTTCGCGGATATTCCGTATAACAACAAGCAAAGTGTCTCAACTGCCAAAAAGGCTCTCAAGTGCCCATAGCTAGGCGTTTTCAGCAGAGCGCCTAGCGTTTTCAGCTGGCTAAAAACGCTTTATAGCAATATACAGTAGGTTATTTACCTTTCATTGCCTATGTCCATTTACTTGCATTATAGGTGTCTTACTATAACTTTAATCGTTGCTTGAAAAAAGCTGAGGCATTTAACTTGCACTGAATACAGAATATTCCTTTAATTTCGGTTTGTGCCCTCAGTAACTTACTTCAAACACGAGGGGCTAACCACCCAACCACCTCTCTCTTGCCATCAATCCCTTTGTAAACGTTTCCATTTCTTTTTCACCTTTTCCTCAACTTGACAGAGTGAAAAATACTGAATGAAAATAATTAACGATTGTGTATTTCATCAAGCTAGTGCTAGTCAGTCCATAGCTTTGCTAGTGCCTGTACTCATTTATTTGCGTGCAGTGTGTGTGTGTGTGTGTGTGTGTGTGTGTGTGTGTGTGTGTGTGTGTGTGTGTGTGTGTGTGTGTGTGTAACATATGGATAGGCAGATCTATATCTAGTCCCAAGGGTCTGTCGGTTCATATCACACCACATTTCATAATGAAAGGAGACATGATGCGAGCAAGGAGCAACAGCTCTACCCAGCTGCTTACAGTATATGCAATAACAAAGACTTAACACAACAATAAAACACAACATATTGCTTAAAGAGCAACAAGGACAACAAAAATCTATTTTCGATTGTATAAAAAAACACAATGGGAAATGGCTGCGTGGGAATCTTTTCACTACTACTGTATGGGTGAACTTATGGGTGAGTCAGCATTAAATCTAAATTTATTTACTTCCTTAACACATCTTTTTGGTTATAATCTGCCTCTAAAATGACTTTCCTTCTAGGCTGGTGTAAACAAGGCCGTTCAACCAACAGGTAGATTTTCTCAACTGACTGCAAACTCTATTGATTGAAAAGTGACCATTTCATACCACTCAACTCTCATCCATATGTTGAAGCTTGAAGAAAGAAAGAAAAAAGAGACGTAAAAAGGTAATATTGTGGTTCTAACACGTCTTTTGTAGTTTTGTTTTTGTTCAAGTTTTCATGTTTTTTATTTTTTATATTGTCATAGTCATGGGCTGCATCCAAAATCGCATACTCTCTTGTGTAGGTACTTACTTTGTATAAGTAATTACTTCACGACTGCTAAAAAAGTATGTCCTATATAGTATGAATGTAATTCGGACGTACTACATCCGCCATGTTGCCATTATCATGTGACCTGCCAGCGTCAGTTACGTCGCTTCACTGCAATTCATAAATCCTCTCTCGTGGCCTCATGGGATAGTAAAGTGTCCATCATAAGCACACTTCAGAACAGCTCTGAATAGAATGTCACGTGCTGTCATCTCGAGACTATGGTAATTAAAACATGGCGTGAATGCAGTACCAACCCTTATGTTTGCCTTGTCTAGCATGTATTGTAGTACGTGATGCTGTTCCAGGTTTCCATGTTCCAGGTCATTGTCTCGAGTCAAGTTTATAGCTTGTTTTGTTTCATGTTTTAGATTTAATTCATGGTTTAAGTTTCTCGTTTTGGATTTCGGTTCACTGTAAATAAACTGCACTAGGGTTTACTACTCTATCGTCTTCAATTCGCTGGCTTAATGATTCAGTCACAGTGATTCACAGCGATTTTCAATGAACAATGGCATGAATTCCAGTCTGTTGTTCACACGAAATGAGTGAAAAAAACAAATTATTACAGAATATTTTCATTTTTGGGTAAACTACCCCTTTGCAGTTGATGCTTTTTATGCTCATTTAACTGATCTCTTAGATAAATGGTTGGAACAGATTCCAGTGCTTTTTGGGATCATTATGTAGATAGCACAGGTGGGAATGAAGTAATCGGACAAAAAAACAGCAAGAGCAGATTTACTCAGCTGGGCACATGAGCTCACACTAATTAAATCACACCAGTTTTTGGTCTCTATTTGTGTGATTTGTGTGTTTTGTTTATTTGGGATGTGTGATTGAAGGCAGACTACTTCAATTACGAGCACATATTAGGTATGTAGACCCGCAAGCATGTATATGAAATTAATAAAAAAGAATGTATCACAAAGCTGTCTCTGTATTGAGCTCAACGCAGCATTGTCTCAGCATTATAATAATAACATTTATGCTGTCTAACGTCCTGTTTTGCTAAGTGCTCGGATTGAATAAAGGAGTGAAATATGTGATAATGAATACTAAAATGTCATGATAAGGGAGGGCAGTGAATTAGCAAGCTTTTCTATTCTTTTTCTTGCTGATTTGACCATGAAAGCCCTTCAACATCAAGTGACACATCATTTAGACGCTCATAGGGTAACTGATGTAACAATTTGATCAAAAACATATTTGAAAAAGACACAAGTACTATACCAGTCAACTCTTTTTGTATAAGAACAGTAAAATGCTGTTGATTTTGTAATCGATAAACTGAAATTTTAGCCTTCATGGACGTCTTGTCCCTGATCCCCCAAGTTTGCTCAGATAAACGGCACACACACACACACACACACACACACACACACACACACACACACACACACACACACACACACACACACACACACACACACACACACACACACACACACACACACACACACACACACACACACACACACACACACACACACACACAGAGAAACTCTCCAGGGGCCAAGTATAGAATCTAACCCCTCTTGGGAGAGTTCATTGTGGTGAGGCATGGATTGTCAAAAACAATTATCTCGTCCCGACTTTCATTCTTCCTCCTAATTTAAGCTGATAAGCATCTCCTCGTAAATTAGTGTCCAGCCACAGGGCCGTCTCAGTCTCCTGAGATAACAGTATGGCAAACTGTGCATTGTAGAGTGAACACCTAACCTCCCAAGAGGAGTTAGACGGAGAGAGAGAGAGATCGAGAGAGACTGACTAATAATAGCCCTAGAACAGGGTTAGTATTTAGCAGGGCAGTGACCCCAGCTCTCCGACTTCACAATCAATAGCAATTTACTGTCACTCAGAGTCTGGGGACGTGGCTCAGGCCAAGCAGCATTAGTGAATGTTTTCAGGCTCTCTTCTCCGCAATGGGGCGTTCTAACCAAGAAGGTCTATGTACTTGGAGAGAGCTATACTGTACGTTAGTTTTTCTGTTCAGTTCCTTGCCACTTGCTCGTCTGGTGCAGGACACTAGGAAATATGGGATTTGAAGTTTGCAGGAGAATTTTGAAAAGTGTGTATTTATTGATAAAATGTCACATATGGACCCTTTTTCACATTTCTCAGTAGCGGAAGTAGTCATAGTTAGGTTAACTTCTAAAGTGATGAATGGAAACTACAACAAGTATATATTTTTTTCATTCATACTGTATATGCTACAATAGAAGATGGAAAAATTCATGAAAGCATTTCTATGACTTTACAAAAGATGAAAAAAAATATTGAGGGATAGATTAATGTTGGTCAGGAGAGAGAAAGATGTGTTCTGTATTATTCAGCTTTAACTAGTTTTCTGAAATGTAATGCCAAGGTAATATATAGATTTGCTAGATTTGCAATGTTAATAACTGGAAACGTATCATCACTGTCGGTGAAAAGCATCTATTTAGAAATGACTTTAGCATGTAGAGAATAAAGATGGATCATGCAATACATTAATATATTAAGGAAAATAAATGGAAACATTTGCTAAATTCAGCACAAAGCACAGAAATCATGAAAATTGTGGCCCACTGGTAAAATGATCAAGCTATAATCTAATTTACAGAATTATAAAATAAATATACATTTATTAGAATCAATGTGATATAATTATAAATAAAAATAATAAAAATATGAATGAATTAAAAAATAATAGATCATAAACGGACCTTTATTATTATAGGAATATATGTCATCATAGCAATTTACTTTGAAATTAGACTGATTTATCATTTAGGTTATGATGAATAATGATGATGTTTGATCTAATTCAATATATTAAAAAAAGTAATTGCATGAATTATACACTCTACAAAATGCTGGGTTGTTTCAACCCAATTTTGGGTAAAATATGGACAAACCCAAATGTTGGGTTAAAAATGTAATTGTTAAAAATGTAACGGCTGGGTTTGTCCATATTTTACCCAAAATTGGGTTGAAAAACAACCCAGCATTTTTTGGAGTGTATATATATATCTGCTCAAAATAATTGTAATTTAATCTCACAATAATGTTGATGCTAAAATGACAATAAAATATTTAAAAAACATAACCGTTTATAAAATATGATGGTTCAAAAAAGTGTATGTTTTAAAAATATGAGAATTAGTAGCGTCTGGTGCAGAGCATAATTAAAGTTTGGCGAGATGCAACTTATCCCATCTTACACTATGGGCCCTATTTTAACAATCTGAAACGCAAGTGTCAAAGCGCAAAGCGCAAGTAACTTTGTGGGCGGATCCCGGCGCTGTTGCTATTTTCCCGGCGGGATAAATGACTCTTGCACCCGGCTCAAATCTAAAAGGGGTTGGTCTGAAGTAGCTACATTATTCATAGGTGTGGTTTGGGCGTAACGTGAAATAAACCAATCAGAGCGTCCTCTCACATTCCCTTTAAGAGCCGGCGCGCTTGTTCCATGGCGGATCGCTATTATAACGGCGGATTTGCCAGCGCACGCCAGAAGCGGTTCACAGCCGAGGAGGCCGACGTTCTCGTCAGGGCCGTAAAACACAGAGAGAAGAGACAATGGGGATGATGGGAGAAACCCACCCAAATTAGATACGGTTAAACAGGCGTATAATTTGGGTAAATGTGTAGCCTAATCTAGATTATTTATTTTTTTAATCTAGATCGATTTTTTTTCACATCTTCACGGACACAATGATTTCCCTCGTGTGTTAATATTTTTCCTTGTAATAATGTATGATTTGCAAAAATGAAAACTGCTGCGTCTGTTTATATTAGAGAATCAAAGTGTATGCGCGTTGTTCATAGGCTACATTATGGCCAAGCACGCGCCCTTAAAATACCATATGACTAACGCCACTGTCTTTAGACTGGGTTTTTCCTGGTTAGTGGCGGAATTGCTTTCTAAAACTGGAAAATAGCACCAGGGAACTTTTGCGCCGGAACACGCCTCCTCTTTTCGCCGAACCGCCCCCCGCGAGCGCAAGTTCATTCCCTAATTTACCGACGTGCGTCTGTGGAGGGAAAAGTCCGCTGTGCGCGGGTGCAAAATAGGAATGATACATGCGTCGGTGAACAAAGTAAATTGCGCTGGGTGCAAGATAGGGCCCTATATGTTACATACAAAAATTTTTTAGACGGCACAGTTACGGTGTCTACCAGCGGATGCCAGCCAGCCAGACCCTGACCCTAATACAAGAAAACAGCCACTCGGTGCAAGACGTCCACATCCACAGGCTAAAAAAGAAACCGGAATGAGGGTAAAGAATATTGATTAAACTGTTCGCTTGGCTGACCAGCGCCCGGCAGACTGTGCATCTATGCAGTAAACCAGGTTAATTGCACTTTATACCTAAATTTGTATACCACAAGACTGGTGGCAGAAATCAATAACAACATCATGTTGATAATGAGCAGAACACTTTGAGTTTCTCAGTGCGCGAGTGAGGGAGTGAGTCAATCAATGAACGGATGAATGAATGACCAAAAATGTTTTTTGAAGCGAAGTTTACACACAATAACAGCGGCTTAATGTGAATCAGGTACAAGTGCACTCTTTTAGCAAAGCACTTTGCTAGAAATCTGTTTTGTGCGGATGGAATGATCAAAGAAATATGAGCGATGGATCAGACACTCAGTCGCCACTATAGAGCAGCACACCCCCGTGAATGCTGGCACCAAAACATCAGCAAGAACAAAGTGTACATTTATCCAACACTTTACAGAGAGCGAGAGAGAGGGAGAGAGGCAGGGAGAGGGAGAGCGATGGTTCAAAAAGACTTATTAAGTCTATTTCTTTCCTTAGTGCATTTATTCATAAGTTCTTTTGAACACCTGGTTTGGACCGCCAGTCGAGATGGCAAAGGGTCTTGTGTACTTGCTTTGTGCACAGAATGCCACTTCAGCCGGACACAAACCAAGCGAACTCAAACGACAGTGTGTACACAACAGTTTGTGGGAATCACGCATTTTGCACGTGTATTCTCTTCCATCCTGTGGGGCAGTTGCTTTCGCTTCGTGTAAGCAAAACTGACATCCTTTATGAAAGATTTATGAGGCTAAGATGCAAACGACACAGCAGAGCATCTCCAGGGAAACAAAACCTCCATCTGCGAGCAAAGTCACCTGTTCGCATGTATACGCCTGGGCCAGGCTTGAAATTTTACCTGTGAAAACCGTTAAGCGTGGCGAGGCTAGACAGAGCGCGCTAGACAGCTGGAGCCTTTTCTTGAGGAAAAAGTAATTGAATGTCCTAATGCAAAAAAAAAACACTATTATTTTCAAAGATAGATTAAATTACCTTTGGAGTTTTGTGTGAGAAAAAAAAAGAAGATTTAAAAAAAGAAAGAAAAGAGACAAATGGCCCGAGGCTATAGAAAAAATAATTGGGAACGTGCTCTTTGATGCATACTGAGTATTGAAGGAATAATTTATATTTTGAACACAAGCTAACTTACGAAGGATAAACATTGTCAATTGAAACAAGCATGTGAATGTGGATAATTTATTTTCAGACAGGTTGCCAAACCAAGGTGATCGAAACTCCGTTCCGCTCAGTGGATCAAATAAAACAGCTGTTTGGTTTAGGACGGTTTGTAATCGTCCTCACATTGGCAGAAAGGGCAACTAAACAGTTTTTAAATAATTCTTTATTTTAAGCTTTAAGTGATAATTTACCCCAAAATTTAAATTAAAATGCTGTCATCATTTACTCACCTATATAAACGACTTGATTGATGGATTGATGGATTGATTAATTGATTGATTGATTGATTGATTGATTGATTGATTGATTGATTGATTGATTGATTGATTGATTGATTGATTGATTGATTGATTGATAACCAAGCATATTCTACAAACAAGTTTAGATATAACCGGATATGTGAGGGGTTTATATAAAAAAAGAAAAGGCAGTATTTTTTACATATTGTTGCATAGTTTGTATTGCTTTTTAATGTTTTTAGATACAAAATAAAAATATTTTAAATATTGTTTCCAAATATGTTTAATGTCAGTTTTAACATGTACAAACACCGGATTTCCCCCCCCAATTCTATTTGAATTTATGAAAATTGCGAGCAAACTAATGTGAAATATAAATATCACCAACCAATGAGAAACAGCTGGTGAAATTGACAGACTACTCTCTGGTGACGGATCGGGATGTATGCAATGCTCACATAGTAACATCGAATTAACAACCATAGAGCCAAGTCCCTGACCTACATTTTTCTTTTTTGACAATATCTTACATTTGTGTGTACATCATAATATGGAAGAAAATATCTGTAGCTACTTCCAATTTATTGTGGCGATCACAAATAATTTTTTTGTAAAAAATAAAAATAAAAAAATTAAACATGGGTAAAAAAACATCACAAAGTCAAATTTAAACATAAGCACTCTGAAATGAAAGCAAGAGGACCCTCAAATGATACTCTAATAATATCATATTTTTGGCGAAACAGTTTTGGCAAACACTCCATTGCATTTTGAGTTTGCGCTCTGGAGAACATGAAATTCTCCTATTTACAACGTGTTTTTGCAGCGTTAAGACATGTAGCCAATCACAGACATGTTTGTTGAACCCC
This sequence comes from Phoxinus phoxinus, assembly GCF_949152265.1. Classification (NCBI taxonomy): domain Eukaryota; kingdom Metazoa; phylum Chordata; class Actinopteri; order Cypriniformes; family Leuciscidae; genus Phoxinus; species Phoxinus phoxinus. The sequence goes on along the minus strand of NC_136897.1, from coordinate 16,172,984 downwards.
TAGTTTAGTTTTTCTTCAGTGATGAGTTCTGCTCGCTCTCACACATCCTCTCATTAACAAACAAAGACATGATGTAAGGAAGAGATTCATTATGCAGTGTGTGTAGACAACTTCACTGATTTGAATGGAACTTTGTGAGATTGTGAACTGAGATGAGTGACTGCTTTTTATTGATTGTAAAGTGAGCACTCTTTTACGCTTTTGAGGCTATATAGCTATAATTCATAAGTATTGTTTTTAATGCTGCTAAGAGGTACGATGGCCAATTATACGCTCTAAATGAAGCTAAAGTTCAACTAAATGTTTTATTGTCCATCTGACTAATACAATTAAAATGTATGATTCTGCAAATCCATTAAAATAAAATTAAAACAACTGCAAACATAGAATGAATTATGATTGTTATCGCAACATGTTGTTTATTATGCATAAATCAAACAGGTTTATAACAGATTTGTCATTATTGGATGAACTGTCCCTTTAAGTGACCATCCATTACACATATAATGACTCATCAACAATATGTGATTGGAAATACAAAACTGATATTACATACTTCAAACATAATACCATAAATGGTGTGGGGGTGAGAGCATATACACATTAGTTTAACATAACCAGCTTGACCAGAATTACAAACAGCCTTACTCCTAATACAAACAGTTCCCTTTGTAAACAGCACTCAGTCTGCCATTTATCACATAAAAATGAAGGAATAGCTACAAAGATTTGCTGAATTCTGTTCCTAGAGAGTCTCTTTCAACCGCATCTCCCCATAGGCACTGACTTTAAACAAAGAGAGCTTTGTCAGGTCGGGCAAATTGTGTGCCCACGCACACACAAATACACAACCCCTCCCTGTTTCCCAGGCACCCTCTCACCACCTATAGCCTTAAAACCCGCAAGACAATCCCATCCTCAAGTTCAAAGAGAGGTTCCACTTGTAGCTCTCCGAACATTTTCTTCTCAGGACTTCCAAAAACAACAGTGCTCTTCAGCCACTTCTCATTCAGGACTTGCCAGTAAGACAACAATGTCACTTTTCTCCCATGACCAGGATCAGCGCTAGTGGGGGACAAGGTGACTGTAGCCACAATAAACTGAGGCCTGGGCGGCATACTGTTGGTCAGCCTATTTGAAATAGCTGTGTTTTGTGTGTTTTTGTTTTTTAAAGAATAATAAAAAATGAGAGTTGTGTGGCTTTTAATCCATTGGCAGTGTTGTATGCTCGTCAAAGCTGCATTTATTTGATCCTTTAAAGTAAAAACAGTAATATTGTGAAAAATAATTATGATTTAAAATGACATTATTCTATTTTAAAGGTAAGGTAGGCAATTTTGGAGAGGCTAGCAATAGTCAGCTAGCTTTGAAAGCATGAGATCCCACCCTCCCTTCAGAGCGTCTCCAAAGCCACAAAGCCTCCTTCAAAACACATGTACGCACACAGCAGAGTCTGCAGAGCGTAACGAGAGACGGCGTTAAATTACCTCATGTCCCAAATAGGGATGGGTACCGAAACCTGGTGTTAAACGGGCCCCGGGGCTGAATTTTGAAAGACCGCTGTATCGATAAGCTCGGACGTAATCGGTTCTGCTGTCGGTACGGGAGAAATTAAGAAAATACACATAGGCTACTATTTATATTTATTATTACCATAAAGATGTTATTTTAATTGTATATTTATAGATGCATTCTTGCTGTTCGCAGTCCAAGAGAAAGAAAGAGAGAGAGAGAGAGAGAGAGAGAGAGAGAGAGAGAGAGAGAGAGAGAGAGAGAGAGAGAGAGAGAGAGAGAGAGAGAGAGAGAGAGAGAGAGAGAGAGAGAGAGAGAGAGAGAGAGAGAGAGATCTCACACGCGGAGCCACAGCGTGCACAACACGAGCCCTGCTTAATAAGTGAAGATGGAGGACAGAACTAAACATTCAAATGGAGCCTGGTGTCACTTTAGATCGGAGATATTAGTCCGGTTTTATTTTAGATTTCGGCTTCCAAAGATTATATCTAGCGCAACTTCCCTTCGCAGCAGCACGCTGTCATTTCTCCCTAAAACTCAAACTTAACGACAGAATCAGCACGATCGGTGATTGTTGTAAAATGCAGTCTAGCTACTGTTGTTAAATTGCGGGACGCGTTTAATAATAAAAAGCTATTAAAAGCATCAAAATCTGCGCAAGAGATGCTGTTAGCAAAGCGGCGCGCGCTCCGAAACAGACCGAGACAAGCAAATTATACTTTGGGTTTCATGTGTGCGTCTAAACGATCAAATGTGCACGAAAATATGTCAAAATGGGAGATTCACTTCAACAAAGTTAATGTCTTAAATGGACGTAGAATAGTTGGGAGAGAATATGGTGCATCAGTAGCCTTTTAGAGCTGCACTCGGTCTTAAAGGGGCCGCAGTCTAATAAACATGCTGACGATTGCGCCATTACTGCAAATAACACAACAAAGAGAAAATCACTCACAGCTCTTGAATGAATAATTTCAGTTTTAATAAACATTAATCTATCTATGATAAACTATGATAAACTCATCCCTAGTCCCAAAGCACATAACTTTACAATAATAATGAGCGTAAACAACTTCGAGAGCACTGACTTGTACCACCTGACTGCTGCAGATTCATTTCGCCGTTCATAGTGTTACCGTATAATTCAGAGTCTGAGAACAGCTCCAGATAGAGCGTTACGGGTTGCCTTCTCTCAATTTCGGTAGTTACGGCATGGAGTGAACACAGTATAAGTTTGTTGTTTTGGTTCAGGAGGAACTGTAAAAGGCGGCTACTGTTTGTTCGCAGCACTCTGTGACTGTGTGTCTACAACTCTGCATAGATTTAGATTTAGACAACGCGATAATGTTGTGTGACGTCTGCGTGAGCCAGAGGTGTGCAAATCAGGTTGACGGACAGTTAAGACATCGGACCGAATGCAATGATTGGATTTTTTTGGTCCCGAGACATCCACAGATAATATATGTACGTTTTAATATTTAGACCACTTCTATTATTGATTGCTATCAGGATGTGAAGAGAGTTTCAACCAGAATAACAAAAAGTGTTTATGAAAAACATTGCCTACCCTACCTTTAATATATTTCAAAATGTAATTTATTCCTGTGATGTTCACATGATCCTTCAGAAACCATTTTAATATGCTGATTTGGTTCTCAAGAAACATTTCTTTTGATCACCAATGTTGTATTTTTGTGTATTTTTTGTGGAAACCATGAGACATCCATGTAAATATTTTTAACATTGATTTGAAAAATAAATCTGTTGTAACATTATAAATGTTTTACTGTCATTTTTTTTATCAATATAATGCATTCTTGCTGAGTAAAGTATTAATTTCTTTCCCCAAAAAAAATACACATAATCATTTTACTGACCCCAAACTTTAGAATGATATGTATGCAAGTCTTCTCTTACATGTTGAATAAATTCGCTTTTAGCATCGACTGAGCGAGGTGCAACAAGTGTAGGAGTCCAGCTGTGCTGCCTGATGCAAGTCAAACAGACATAGAAAAAGTAGGGCTGAATAGTAGATTGGCATGTTGTGGATGTGAGAGATAGTAGAACAGTTGGAAATACACGACGTGATTAAAACTAATCAGTATGGAAAGAATTCAAGCAGCGTCAAAAAAATTCAACAAGTTAACGTGCCAGTTCACATGTGCAGGTCACATTACATGTGCATGCACAAATATACATATATACACATTTGTGAGCTCACAACAAATGCATACAGAATACTATTGTTAAAAAGTCTGCTTTTTTTAAAACTTATATACTTTTATTCAGCAAGGATGCATTCAATTGATCAGAAGTGACAGTAAAGGCATGGATAATGTTACAAAAGACTTCTATTTTAAATAAATGCTGTTCTTTTGAACATTATATTCTTTAAAGAATCCTTAAAAATGTATCAGGGTTTCCACAAAAATAATAAGATGCACAACTGGTGGTGAGCATAATCATCTTTTGAATCATACTGTACCTGAAATCTAATTCACAATTAAATATGTTCTCAAACCTATACATGTCTGATTGTTCAGTGATGAAAAGAGCATGTTTTACGTGTTTAAATATACACTAATCCCTGTCCTAGTTGTTGTCAATTCATGTAGCCTATATTGTTTTACATTAAACATTTTTTTACGTAACCGGCTGATGACGCCACATACACTCTCACAATACTGTCCCTTCAGTGCAGCCTCATGAAACATTTGTAAATTGCTTTGCCACAATTTCAATATACAACTGATGTAAGCAGTGCATTCATACATGTGATTCAAAAGAGAATCTTTTGTTTGCTAGAAGGCCAACTTAAATGGAAATCAAATAACATTGAACTCAGTATGAACATGACTGCCAGTCTTTTGCAGTCTCTTTAAATATTAGTATGATTCATTTTTAAATATATATATTGTTTCAGATCTAGGAGAGAAAATATAACATGTTCCAAAACCTAGTGTGTTGCCTCGCCACCTACTTAGCATTCCAACAGAGAAGGAACCACATAAGTGACTGGTTCGGAATGCCCTACATAAACAGGAACTCAAGAGAGCACCACACAAGAGAGGCTTTCAATTGATTCCTATAGAGTTTGATATTAGCAATTTGCTAAGCTAAAGATTAGCTTGATAGTCACAAAGCAGTGCAACTTTCTGAAATGACCTCAAATACATAAACATAGATAGCAGACAGCAATATGCATAATCACTCCAAAAGGAGGTTTTCGCAGTGATGCCATTGAATAATCCATGTGGGTTCCACAAACAATCTTTCAGTGAACAATTCAATTGCAATTATGGAGCCATAGATGCCAATAAAGATCCTTTATTGTGAAGTTTTCAGAACGGGATGTTTTTTTAATCAACCATAGATGACTCATTAGCGGCTGTTTCTGCGGGCCTCTATACGCAAGTCCTCTGCCATATTGGAATGGTCAAAGCTGGTCTGTGAACACTCAAGAGCAAGTTTACTGTGTGTCTGCAATCGTTGTTAGACGCATACACGGTATGATAATCGATATCTGCAATTTACAGCATATTACTTTGCTAAACACAACACAACAAGGCGATGGAGTTAGCTAAGATTAAAAAGTTACCATAGTTTAAAAACCTGTAATATTGAGTTAATACATATAAAAACACAAACCAACATATTCTCACCTGTGAAAGGTTATCCCATTTGTTCTGGAAATTTAATCTTCAAAAGAAGCTGCGCAATGTTGTGGCATCATTGATTCTTACTGTGAGTGACAAAACGTTGACCGTTCCAAGATGGCGGGCGTGCTGACGGGTCTGGGCAGGGCAAATGTGCCATCTACGTATATATATCAATGTAATCAACCCTCTTTTCTTGTTTCATCCACCATCTTGGACAGATTTTTTCACTGAGTTTAGCACAATGCATGGATTGTCACTCCATGATAAATGTAATGCTTGCCTTAGAATTTGGGCAACACTAGGTAACAAAATGAAGTTACCTATCTTTTGCTTGAGTATGTCTATTATGCCTTAAAATTATGTCTAGGGAAGTTTAGGAACAGAGCCTTATACTTAACCCGGAATTATTATTGAAAATGTCACTGATCAGATATATATGAAATGAAAGATGACTCTCTGATTAAAAACTCTTTTGAACTATGTAGTTACCTGCCTGTCTTTGAAGTTGCAGAGATGGAAAACTATGCAACATAAGCTGAACTGAACGTGTTGAACTTGCAGTGTTCAGTAGCTCTAGTGTAAGTGTAGTGCTTCATTTCTATTAAAATACCTGTAAGTGAGGGATTATCGCCCAACATTTTAGAGTTGAATGCATGTTTATGTTTTTATAACAAAAATCTCAATGTCATCCCACCAGAGTGATTGCATGCCCCTGCCCAACCACCCGTGTGAAAAATCCCTGCCTCCGCCAGCGTCTGTGACACAATATCTTAGTCCTCCGCTATTCTGTTTTTGACTCCATTCATCTTTCTACAATAGAGACCTGCTTAGTTCTTTTTTCATTGCCATTCATTCTTCAATGTCAAGCACATACTTGTGAAATATGGCAAATTTGTCGCTGAATATCAACCGCACCATGTGCGAGTGCCATCATTTATAAGGTCATTAGCATTTTTCATAGACTGTTTTCATAAGATTGGTGTTCTGCAATAGTCATTCCTCAAGAGTCAAATGAATGACCAAGAAACATCTGAAGATGGGCGGAAAAAAAAATCCCAGACGAATGTAAAAGCAGAATGAGATAAATTATCCTCATCATGTTCTCCCAGTTTAATGAAACGTTCTCCACAGCGCTGTGGAAACCACCGTCATTTAAAATCCATTACGAGAGAGAGATGGGGATGTGGCCACCATTACACCAACATTAATTGCACCATGTGGCCATTACTCTTGTAACCTTTGACCTTTAAAATGTCTATTGGAGGCAATTGATGTAAAGCCATTTGGGTCAAAAATGAACTTTCAGCTACAGCCATTCTCGACCATTATTTCCTTCAACCTCAGATCGGCCTTCGCCATATTGCCGTATCAAGTTTTCTTTGAAGTCCAGGGACATAGACAGGTCAAAGCAGACAGTAATAGTAGCCAGAATAAGGTCACTGTTAATAAAATATCTCCTCTCTCATTTACTCTCCCTCTCAGTTTAGATCTAATTTACTCCATTCGACACATGCTGCTGAGTCGACTGAATTCACTCGCTGCCTATTCCTTCTCTCTTCACTTCTCTTGGCCCAGTTCACCGCCACACACACACACACACACACACCAAAATATCGAATTAAGGCGTCGCCATGCATCACAGAGCACTTTGAGAGGCAGACGCGCACACACAAACACACACCGCCACACTTCATCAGATGACCAGAGCTCTGTGAAGGGCGACCGAAGAAGAGAGCGAGAAGTCGATTCAAGTCCACGCAGGCTTTGCTTTGAGTGAAGAAGTGTGAAATATTAAATAAATGAGCATGATTCTAGGCCAGTGACAAACAAATATACCATAATTACACACCAACAGTGAGCAATGATTAAGTGAAACACATTTCAGAGGGGCACTTTGGTAATGGGGGACACACAGATATTTATGACAGCAGTGACACTTCTAGTTCACAATCTCCTGACTACATCTACTATATAACAAATCAAATGATTTACGGCTGCTGATTTTAATGCTTCATTTGCAGTAACAATAAACTAAATAGGCCTAACAACAAAGCACAACAGTGGAATAGCAGTGCAGTGATCGTGTCAAATTGTAAAAATATAGTACTTAATAATTCATTAATACAGTAATCATGGTGTTTATATATGAAGACTTCAGATGGAAAAGCCTCTAATTGCCATCTGAAATTTTCTTCAAAAATGAGCATTTTTACAGTATCAAGCTCGTATATTTAAGTTCAGTATTTTCACTTTAATGACAATTAATAGGTAATTTTCATTGCCATTAAAGTGAAATAACTGAACATAAACATACAAGCTTGATAAAAATGATCCTTCTAGAAGAAAATTTCTTGGGGTTTGGTATATCAATTCACATTCATGAACTGAAAGGGAGCCAATTCTTTAATTCTGAAGTTTTAATTCTGAAAAATACTTATATATAATAAATATAATATAATATTTAAAATGTAATAGTTTAATACTGAATAATGCTTAAGGTAGTGGAATTGTTACATGAGCATTGCTTTGAAGGATAGTTAACCCACCTTACTATTCAAACAGTATCCTGTCTATCCAGTGTATCCTCATACAGCACTTTTTTCTAAGCTCTCTCGCTCTCATTTGTAAGCTTTCTCATATGTGTCTAGAGCCAGAGCCCCTCTCTAGGGTCTGCATTCCTCCATTTTCACCCACTTTTCAGGTTCCTCCATCACGCTCTCTGTTACCTCAAGGCTCGGGCCTTGCTGACAGCGCTGGGACTCTTGGAAAGGAAGGGGACTGAGATTCTCGTAATTGATTTGGGACCAATTCCCCTGTATAAGTGTTTGCACTTTTTTTGTTCACACATTATGCCCCTGTCTTGTTGAATAGGATTTTGAAAAAAGGCTAAATTAGACCCACTGGCTAATCCAGCCGTGCCAAGTTCATAGAGAGAATGAGAGACACATTCAAGAGGGGCTTAGCACAGATACTATCTTTGTGTCGCTGTTGACAATACGAGAACAGCTTTATGTCTGAATCTCGAGAAGCTAAACCGTTGGCAACCTTCGGATAAGTGTGCCGTTTACACTCAAGGGCAGTGTTGAGAAAACAGCTCGTACCCAGACAGACGCCACTTTTGCTGTGAGCTGTACTTTATTTGGGTCTGCATTAAAATTCAGTTCATTGAGTTAATAATGTCCCCAGTGATTACCAAACTGTCAGCTTTTTGCTAAAATTAGTAATGGGTCCCACTGGGAATAGATTCTGCCGTACTGTGAGGAGGTACCTCGCTCAGGAGCGGGTGCGAGTCTGAAGGAAACATATGCTCTGTGTCATCATTCTAACAACAGGCAACACCTGTTTGACAAGGAAGGGGGAAAAAAGTTCAGTTGCCAAAAATTCCTCATCTGAGCATTTTTATGGCAAAATCCTGGAGGTTAAGAACCAACTCTGCTGAAAAGCATATGTTTTGGGTGGGATGGGATGCTGGGATGTGCTAGTGTTCCCATCAGGCTTTTTAAGCTAACTTAACCAGCAAGACTTCATCCAGAATCATCAGAAAGGCAACAGCTTCGGAACAGCTTTAAAAAAAAAAAAAAAAAAAAAAAAAAAAATATATATATATATATATATATATATATATATACACACACACACATTTATTTGTTTGTTATTAGTGTCTTCTACATGGTTGTTGTTCCTATTTCCTTCTCTGTTTTTGCTGTTGTTGTTGAATTTTTAACCAATTTCCTAGCAGTAATTTTGTTTTTTGGTTCACAAATAAAAAAGTTTTTAAATGAAATGTTTGCAAGAAGAAACAACAAAAAGAAAGAACAATTAAGTAAGATTATAAATAATAAGTTATGAATACACACACACACACACACACACACACACACTCACACATATGTATATTTACTGTAGGCCTTTATATTTGTCATTGACATCAAAACTAATTATTTATAATTCTACTTAATTTGTCTTTCTCTTTGCTGTTTGTTCTTGCAAAAAAAATGTTTTATTGAACTGAAAATCATTTGTTTTATTGAACTGAAAAACACACAGAAGGCAAACATACAGAAGACGCTAACACAAATTAAAATAAAATAAAAAGTTTATAATATATCCTTAAAATATATATATATTTTTTCCATGTTTATTTAGTACATTTTCAGCGTATGTGCACAGACATATCACAATAGTCTATAATGATGTAACTTCATACATTTTTGAAAAATTACAAATGAACAATATCACGGGAAATAATTACAGCCAGACAGCAGATTAAAAAGAGGCAACAATAACTATAACAAAAATTCAACTAAGAAGTCACAGTATTATTAAATAATCATACTTTTAAGGGCAAAATTAACTTTTTAAACCTGTTTATCACTCCAGCGACATCAGTGCCATCTTTAATTAATTTTGCTATAGAGACAAATGTTTTTGAAACTTACAACAGTCAGTTCAGTGTGCATGATATTCGACTCTGAAAAGCTCAGGCAGATGGTAGCAGGAAGTCCTAAATGCCTTCCCTAAGTGAGTAACACTCCGCTGAATACCAATTTGGGAGGAGGTAGATTGAAGGCCTCCTGTATTTATTTTTTTTACTACAGGGGGAAGGCCATTGTGTGTGTGTTCTATTTGCAGGACCATAGTTGAATTCCACGCATTCATTAAGCCTCAGTGAAAGGGACCCATGACACTGGAATTCCGTTCATTCAGACCCTGACATGACCAAGCTGATGAAAAGTGATGGAGCCTCTCCAGTGAATAGCACAGAGAAAACGGCACAACTCAAACCCAATTAAAGAGCAATGATTGCAATTCTCAGTTACGAGGCCATTTTGTTCCAAGCTCATGTGGAGTAATTGAGAATCCAGACATACCAATAGTGCTCTACTTTGTACATCTGCACATCTTCTGGAAATGCAGAAAAAGAAAGAATGGAGAGGAAAAAAGAGAGGTAGATGAGGTCAACATTGTCCAAGCACCTAGAATATAGAAAATCAAGTATGCAGCAATCAATTAATGTTAGTATGGGATCCATATTCTGTTAAAGTCGGCATGAAATCAAAATTGACCCTATTTACTTTGTTAGCGGATATTACTAGTCTTGTGGTGAACAATTAATCCGTGCAAGTTAATACACGGAAAAAAATAGTTTGCCGAAGTTATCTTTAATCAAAGTCTGAAAAGTTACTTCCGGGTCTGGAATGGTTCTTTTTCTGATGACATAGGCTTGACGGCTTGGGTTGGTTAATCGCTTAACCACTCCCTCAAACCGTTACTCTGCTATGGGCGAGAGATGGAGAGGAGGAGCGCTAAAGTAAAACCCTTCCCTCTGTTCAATATTCCGTTTCACTCGGAAATGCGTCACAACACTTGAGAAAAGTCGTTTGCAACTTCCGGTTCACGCTGACTTTAACTCTTACTTGGTTGTACTACTTGGTGAGTGATGGTTTATAGCTAACACTGACCCAAAACAATGACTATTCTTTTTCTTTTTTCTTGGTTCTGGATGTTTTTTTCAGTAGTCATCAAGGATTTAACCCCAAACCAAACCAACCAGCTACGTGATGAACCAAATTACAAACTTAAGAAATTAAGCAAAAGTACATGAAAAAATACTGTGTGTGTGTGTGTGTGTGTGTGTGTGTGTGTGTGTGTGTGTGTGTGTGTGTGTGTGTGTGTGTGTGTGTGTGTGTGTGTGTGTGTGTGTGTGTGTGTTTCATTGAACCACTGTATTACGACTTACAGGATAAACCTTAGATCAACAACAGTTATGTTTATACATCACAGCTAAAAACAATTTCTCTATGAGCAAAATGAAATTGTATTTTATTTGACTTTCATAACCGGACTGTTGTATTCAATACGAGTTCAAATCCATCATATAGAATTTGAGTCCATTTACTGAATTCCTTTAGATTTAAATCATAATCTGCTATATATATGCAATGTATGGCGGCATATGATTTCTTCTGAGGGACAGATGTTCTTTAATATTTATGAATGCCCTGGGTCCCGGGGACACATTTTTTCCTGTAGTCTAGCAGTAGTAGCAGATGAAGGCCTCGCTATTTTTTTCTACAGCTATTTTCCACATGAACAACTGTAACCTGAAATAGCTGGCTACTGCAAACATAGAACAGGAAGTTCTGATATGATTGGTGACTCAGCCTTCCACGTCCTAGACCTAGACTGACCAGCACTAATCTAAATGAGCACGGACAAAGAGTTATCAAACCGGACACTGATGGATCGAATGATTTTACTGGGAAAACACTGGTTCTATTCAGCTTGCTCACTCACTGTTAAATAGAATTTAGTCACTGACATAAAAAAAGACAATCCTCGTTGCACAGGTTTATGTTAATGTTGGCATGTGCAAGTGCAGTGAGTCATTTTTTGTTTTGCTTAAATGTGTGGATGTGCACGTTTAAATGGGATGGTTTACTCAACTATACAAATGTTGTCAATATTTACTCTCTGTCATGTTGTTCCAAACCCCAAAGCTATTATATTTTCAGTAAAACATAACAATGGAATTTTTGAAGCACCATTAAACAGGACTCTTAAGCTCCAAAAATGACTGACCCATCCATCCATACACACATACATTCATTCATTCATCAATCCATCCATCCATCCATCCATACATTCATACATCCATCTGTAAGGGTTCTGTCACTTCTGTCTGGTCTATTTCTTGGTTTTGTGACAGTGCCCTGACACTCCTATGTTGTCTTGTCTGTGTGCCTTGTTTCATGTGCTTTCATGTCTTGTCCTGTACTGTGTAGCACGCAGCTTGTGTTTTACACTAGCTGTGTGCTTTCATGTTGTCTCGTTTTGTGTGAGCACATGGCTTGTGATTTGTTTTACGTGTGCTTGTGTTCTAGTTGTTTGGTGTGAGCACATGGCTTGTCATGTATGTTTCTTTTGTGCCATGTGCTCTCCAGTTAATTGTCTAGCCCCTCCCCTCTTGTTACCTGATTATTGATTTATTTGCTCCACCTGTCCTCCCTTGTTACCTGATTGATTTGCCCCACCTGTCCTCTCTCGTTACCTCCTTTGTTTGTTCTCCCTATTTAATCTCCTTGTGTTTTCAGTCCTGTGCTGTTTTGTCGTCATATGTACACCGTGTGTTTCCCCCTGCTGTTGAAGTCAAGTCAAGTCAAGTCAAGTCAAGTCAAGTCAAGTCAAGTCTGTCTTGTTTTCCCCCTCGGGGTAGTTTTTGTTTGTATTTGTTTATTTTTATTATTAATAAAACCCATTCTCCTGCAATTGAGTCCTCGCTTCATCTCCTCAACCCCAAACCCTGACATCCATCCATACATACATGTGAAACTATGAATATTCTCAGTGAAAAAACTATGAATATATTAAAAAATATGAATACTGTGCAAAAGTTAATTTATTTCAATAATTCAATTTAAAAGGTAAAACTAATATATAATATAGACTCATTACATGCAAAGTGAGATATTTCAAGCCTTAATTTGTTATAATTTTGATGATTATGCTTACAGCTTATGGAAACCCCAAATTCAAAATTAGAATATTGTGAAAAGGTTTGCATAAGCTGTAAGCCATAATCATCAAAATTATAACAAATAAAGGCTTGAAATATCTCACTTTGCATGTAATGAGACTATATAATATATTAGTTTCACCTTTTAAGTAGAATTCCTGAAATAAATGAACTTTTCCAAGATTTTCGGATTTTTCGAGTTTCACCTGTATGTACATACATACATACATACATACATACATACACATACATACATACATAAAAAAAATATATATATATATAATGAGGGTGGTAAATAGAAACAGTTTGTTTTTCTTGGACTTTTCTAAGCATATGTTTAATTTTGCACGTGTGCCAGTCCATATTCTCACACAGTTGTGCATGTGTGTCTAGTACAGCCCCTTTAGCCTCCTTGAAGCTAATACAAGCCAAGTGAAGCAATCTAAGATCCATCACCAGAGGACAGTGTGATAAACGGCTCTGTCAGGCCAGGCCGCTACGGCCTTGACTTGCAGAGCGAAAACATCACACCTCACCCTGCACCTCAGAACCCCTCCATGTTTTTCCCCGACCATTTTTGGTTATAGAAAACCTTTCTGCACATTTCCCGCATGTCATTGCTGCTTTGTTTGCTTCTGAATGATGTAAAGAATCATTTGTGACTTCCATTTGTTTCATAAGCTGATCATTTTGTCTAGTTTAGTTTAGATGGGTTTTAGAATTATAGTTTAAATATTTTATAGCACACATGGTAAATGCCACTGAAAACTGTTAGCAAAGTAACATCATCTAATTAGGAGAGACATTAAGAGTGTTCAGAATTAGCCTTAAAAGCACTTTACAGAGTAATTGTCTCTAAAGAAATGGGTGCATTTAAACCCTGATGTTCCCTTTGTTGACCGAACATTTTACCAAATGAACCAAACGCGACATTGCCGAAAGCACAGTGGCAGTAGCTAATGAAATCTCATAGACTTAATGAAGTCATTTAAATAAACTAAGCTTCATCACATACAGTCTGTGAAATTACATTTCTGTATGTCAGGCACGTCTTTTGCCCTTGCTGGGGTGTTTGTGTGGGTGGACAGTTGGACACTATGTCGTTTTGCGTGTTAAAAATTTAATTATATGTCTATCACATATGTAACGTAACACACGTGAATAGGAGCTCTAATAATGGACACAAAGGTTAGACGATTGATCCAAGACAGAAATACAGCCAGTAAGGGGGAAAACAAATGTAGATGTAAATATAAATAGACAGATAAAGATAGACAGACAAAGAGACGGAGTCACCCAGAGGCAAAAAATAGCACCCTTCATCCTTCGTCATCTTCGGCAATGTACTAAAAATGACTCAAGACCCTATGACATCAAAACTGGAGTTGTGTGGCTTCTAGACCACGCCTGTCAGATTCGAGGTCATCTATATACTAGCGTTCTCCCAAAAACTGACAAAAGATAACTCTAAGCAGATTGCACATTTAAAGTTTATAGTCCTTTTTCTGGGAAAATGGACCAAATATTCTGATGCCTGCTCATACTACCACATATCTCTGACTTGCAATAGCAAGTGGTCTATAATACCCAGAGATTAATATCTGTTAGCGTTCTCATTCATCTTAAAGGCAGTAACTTGGCTGGTCCTTCCCCAACTTCCTGTCTAAACAGAAAATATATCAAAATAGGCAAAAACTTAAAAAGAAAACTGCACTTGTCAAGTTGTTTAATGGGGTCTGTGAAGGTTCACTTGCATAATCTCCCCCTGCGTATCACTCAATTACAACTAAACAGACCAATTTCACTAAGAACCAGAGAAATTCATCAGTCAATTTGTCCTTCTATTGTTAGATTTCGCTGTGTTTGGCTGAGCAGTCGTTTTGGTGGCTCGCCAATGTATTCGCTTTCTTTACATTAGCTCTGTTTTGGACTGATTGTTTAAATGAATTCGCTTACTGGATCATTGGACTGAAAAGTTTAGCATATTAAAATGATCTGATCTCAAACAGAGAAGCGAAATCGGGTTAAAGGGTTAGAATAGAAATTTCTGGTGCTTGCGTCATTGTAGATGCTCAGTCAATGTGATAAACTCTCGACTCCCAAGATCATCTAACTGCTTCTCGCAAATTACGTTAGTTATGCAATTTCACGCTCAGTAATTTATTTGCGTTATTTCCATTAAAATATTCTAAATCGTTAAAGATTGACATTAAGGATTTGTTAATATTGTTAATAATAATAATATTTGTTAATAATATAATATAATATAATAATAATATAATATTGAGCATAATATAACCTCAGAAAGCTGAGTCAGAATCTTAACTGCTGTTTGTGATTTAAAGTAAAAGAGATTTTACACAGACAAAACAGAAATAAATAATTAAACAATCATTAGCAAAACTACATGTGAGTGCAAACAAACAAACCGGAAGATTAACACAGAATCCTCAGACTTTATTAGACTACTGTCTGAACCAATAAATCAAATAAACAGAACATAACTAGGTCTTGAGATGAGCCTCATAAATAACAAATCAGTGTTTCGCTTGGTTGCATGTTCACACAAACTAAATAAGGTTTGGCATGGAGGCGTTCAAACATGAGCTGCCCCAAAAGACACTGTAATCACAATATCAAAAGACACATTATATTAAATTCACATTTTGCCCTCCACCACAGTTCCCAACTCTGGGCACTTATGGTTCATGATACACTAAGTTCAAATTCGCTCAGATAGGTTTTGACAGCTATGGTAAACAACATGAGTGCGACCAGAACATAGAATTTTTAGTGAACTTTCATTTTAACGGCATCAAATACCATAATACGTGCATCTGAATATATGCAAAATAAGGTTTCTACACCTTAAAATGTATTTCTAAATACCTTAAAAGACATAATGTTATGGGTTTAAATAGCTTATTATCCATATTAGGCTGTGGAACCACACTAAACAACAGCTAAACAGGCTAGAGTGTATCCTAGGACTTGTTATCATATTGGACAGATGGATTCTGACACCTGTAGTCCCTGTTTCTGTTTGAAAAGCACGGCTGGCCTCCCAGGGCCCAGCTTCATTCTGCACTCTTCTGTCAGCTGTCACTGAGACAGAGACCCCTCGGGCCATCACCATCACTTTGACAAGGGTTACTGTTGGTGACACACGAGTGACTCCTGGGACCTGGGCGCTGGCTCACAGCCTTGCTTGCAAACAAAAGTCAAAGGTCAAAGGTCACTGATACAACTACTTTAGAAGAAAGTTCTGTCACACTTTAGATTAGGGTCAAAATTCTCACTATAACTATTATCTAGCCCACAACTTTTGCCTCAAACTCCTAATTATTGCTTATTAATAGTTAGTAAGTTTAGGTATTGGGCAGGATTAAGGGATGTAGAATATGGCCATGCAGAATAAGGAATTAATATGTGCTTTATAAGTACTATTAATCAGCCAATATCTTAGGAATATGCACGCTAATAAGCAACTAGTTAATAGTGAGAATGGACTTTATGCACAGCTGCACTACTTCCTGAACTTTAGCCAGCTCCTTTGTTTCCTGTCTGCCATTATTGGACAAACTGATTAATCCAGGTGTGTCTGATTATTGTTGTTGGTCAGGCACACCTGGATTAATCACAATTAAACTGGATTAAACAATCTTTTATTTTGGATTTCGATTAATCGCGATTAATCGTTAAAGCCCTACTAAATACTAGCGATACTTTCGCTAAAACGCTGCAGAAAACAAGAATGCAGCAAATCATTATTTTGATCAGTCATACAGATGACTCTGACCGTTTAACTAAACAGGCTTGTGACTAGTTAACGCGTGGCTCATGCTTGTTCAGTAAATTTCTGTTTACTGTCTGCTTTCTGTAGCTGGTAATAGCGCAACATAATTGTGGCAAGCAAAAATAAAAATAAACTGAGTTTTGTAAACAAGGAGTAAACCTTAACAAGCCTTTTTTTCATAGAAACAAGGCTTGTTTGTGTATTTACTGGCGGATGAAATTTTACTGCTATTGATTAGTGAATAAGACAGATCTCTGAGCTAAAATACCGCATTTGTTCAGTGAATTCCCCCCTTAAAGTTAGACAAATTGTTTATGGAAAAACTAACATATCTTTTCATTGCTATACACTGAGATTTTTTACAGGAACCATGTTCAATTCCACTTGAGCAACTTTGTTTCATCAGCATAAACCACAAATCCAGATGGTAGTAAATCCCATTTTCAGCCAGATAGGTGCCAACAAGAATGAAAAGATGGCAGCTGCGAAAAAACCACACCAGCAGCCACATCTCACGTTCGTAATTAGAGAAAAAACAATTATTCTCTCTCACACAAAGACACGAGACAGCTGCATAATCCCGAGGGCACACACTATGGTGCTCTTTAAGTAGGTGATTTGCTCATGATTCTTGAGTCAACATCCATGTCTATGCATAGTTAAGCATGTTACATTGCTGCCAAGGGGGTGTAAAGAAATATGGCATTGTGGGCAACCAAGCTACCATTGATCTGATGTCAGTGGTGTTGGGCAAGCTACTCAAAATATGGAAGCGACTAATGACTCTAGTCGCACTTCAAGCTAAAAATATTATAAAGAAATATTACAGATAGTAAACTGTAATTTGATCTAATAAATGTTTAAACAGCTCTAAAAGAAGTACAACAGAACAAAACAAAACAAAACAAATATTGCCAGGTGCTATCATTCACACAACAATGACAACTATGTATAACTATAACAATAACTATCTAAGACTTTTTCACATCAACGGACGATACCATTCTGTTTATTATGAGTGCACAGCAGTTATGTTGCCTGCTGCTTTACATGCTTGAGTTCATTAAAGTGAATGTCAATGTCTGTCAATGATTGTATCACTCATCAGCTAGAAAAAAAAGCTGTTTTTATCATTTTAGTTCTGATGTTGACTTCCCTATTCTCATAGAATTACAACCCCATTTCCAGAAAAATTGGAATGTTTTGTAAAATGCAATAAAATTCACAATCTGTGATTTGTTAATTCTCTTGAACCTTTTTTTAACTGTCAAAAGTACAAAGAAAAGTTTTCCAATGTTTTCACTGACCAACATAATTGTACTTCGTAAATATAAACACATTTTGATAGTGATGGCTGCAACACACTCCAAATAAATTGGGACAGAGGCAAAATAAAAGTGAAAAGATTAACCAAGTTAGATTATCCAACTCTTTTGAAACAGTCCACAATGAGCAGGTGAACTGGTAATAGTTGAGGGTATCTTTTTTGGATGTAAAAGAGATTCTCGGTCTTTGCAAGCAAAGATGGGTCATGGCTCACCACCAAATATCATGAGAGTATTGTCAAACAATTCAAAAATCCCATTTCTCAATGCAAGCTTGCAAAGAATTTATGTCTTTCATCATCTACCATACATAATATTGTGAAAAGATTCAGGGAATCCAGATAAATCTCAGTCTGTCTAGGGCAAGGCAGGAGACCTCTGTTAAATGTGCGTGACCTTTGAGCCCTCAGGTGGCATTGCATGAGAAACCATCACGCTACTCTGTTAAATACAGCCACATGTGCTCAAGAGTACTTTAGAAAACCGTTTTCACTAAAGACAGTCTGACACAGCATCACGAAATGCAACTTGAATCTCGGTTACGCAAGGAGAAAGCTGTACATCGGTTATATGCGGAGATGCCGACGAGTTATCTGGGCCCGAGCTCATCTCAGATGGTCTAAAACACAGTGGAAATGTGTGCTGTGGTCAGATGAGTCCATGTTTAAACTTTTTTTGGGGAAAAACAGACATTGAGTTGTCAGTCCCAAAGACGAAAGGGACCATCCAGACTTTCATCAGCGACAGGTGCAAAAGCAAACGTCTGTCCTGGTATTGGGGGGCATCAGTGCAAACGGCATGGGTGACTAGCATTTGTGTGAAGGCACCACTGACATGGAGGCATATATTTGGATTGGGCAGAGATATAAACTGCCATCAAGATGACTTCTTTCCTGGTAAGCAAGACAATGCCAGGCCTTATTCTGCACATGCTAAAACAGAGTGGTTTCTAGACACTCTGCACCATAGAGTGGATGTGCCTGACGGCCTGCCTGCAGTCCAGATCTTTCTCTTATTGAAAATCTATGACATATCACCCATCAGAATCGGACAGTGATGACCACAGACTGTTGAGCAGCTGTCTTGTATCAGACAATATTGGGCAAATATTCCACTTGCAAAACTTCAACAATTAGTATCTTCAACTCCCAAATGATTAAAAAGTGTAAATAAAAAGAAAGGTGAAGTGACACAGTGGTAAACATGCATCTGTCCCAACTTTTTTGGAGTGTGTAGCAGCCATCAAAATAAAAACTTGTTTATATTTACAAAATAAAATTAAGTTGGTCAGTGAACACATTGGAAATATTTTTCTTTGTACATTTGTCAGTTGAATAAAGGTTCAAGATAATTAACAAAATCAGATTCTTGATTGTATTGCATTTTACAAAATGTCCCAACTATTCTGGAAATGAGGTTGTAGAGTGATTATTAAAACTCTATAGTTATCAGCTTTAATGTAAACCACCATGACATGAAAACAAAATTATAGTATAAAATGATTACCATATTCATGTAGCCTACTATCTATGACATCCAAAAGCACTTAAAATAACGCTTTATTTAGTGTTAGTGTTATGATAGTCTTTTAGTTGGCAAATGTAACTGCATTACAAGCTACATCTGCATGAATAGAACTTAATAAAGAGCTTCTTCATCTTCACCAAATCAGGATGCATTTGCAGGTTTGGTTTCAACTAACTGTAAGTAAATATCCAGTTCATCCAGCATTCTTTTTGTTCATTGCTCTCTGAAATATCCGGTTGCTCTTGTACAAAGGGAGAATGTGCTTCAAATGAATCACTGAATGAGCTGTCCGAATGATTCTCATAAACACGCTCAGGGCCGTATTTTAACGATCTAAGCGCATGGTCTAAAGCGCAGGAAGCAACTGCACTTAGGGCGTGTCCAAATCCACTTTTGCTAGTTTAATGACGGGAAAAATGGTCGACATGCGCGGCGCATGGTCTAAAAGGGTTGTCCCTATTCTCTTAATGAGTAATGGGTGTGTTTTGGGCGTAACATTGAATAAACCAATCAGAGTCTCATCTCCCATTCACTTGTCAGTTGCGCTCGCGCCATGGCGGATTGCTATTTACATGATGGAATTTGCAAGCGGAAAGACTGAATGCTTTTCCAGAGCGCAAACGGATCTGCTCATGCACGAGGTAAAAGCGCGCAAGAAGACCATCTACGGGACAAGCTGGATTCCACCATATCTTTATGTATTTTACATAGTAATCCTTTTATTTTTCATTTTTTTTAAATGTTTGTGTCCTGCTGTTGTGTCCCTGTGTGTGTAGTAAGCAAAGTGTACGCGCGTTGTGGACCCGCCTCTACTTTGCTACACATTACTAACGTGCTCTTTAAATAACAAAAAAAATACTGCGCCATTGACTTTAGACTATGTTTTTGTTGGTCAATGGCGCAGTCTATTTCAGTTGCCTCAAAATACCTAATTTTCAGACCAGCACACCCATGGGCACACAGATGGGCGCAAATGCATTTGCTATTAAACAACGTGGCGCATGACGTGAAAATGATAACTGCGTCAGGCTGAAACTAGCAAAACACACTTGTGTCGCGCTTGGCGCTGCATTGCGCCGGGTGTATGATAGGTCCAGTGCCGTCGCAGGTGGGGTGCGAGGCCCTGTGCGAACTTGAAATGCGAGGCCCTGCTCTTTGATGTGGAACAGTCACGCATAACTGTTCTAGTTCTATTGCACGCATAATCTCGCTCGACTCGCTGCAATACGTTTTTATCAAGTAGAATAATACAACATAATCATGAACATAGTCTGAGGCGCCGCAATAGGGCAGGCAAGACGGACTATTGCCTGGGGCCCCGCATTTTAAGGGGGCTACCGAGGGCTGATAATTTAAACAATCAGAAATGTTAATATAAAAACGCAGCAACATCTCTGCATCCCCCTCAGTTGGGCCCCTCTCTCGCTACGCTCGTTATGCTTACTCGCTGTAGGTAGAAAATGCATGATTTTATTTGTTAAACATGAAAAGGAATTATCCGTCTGGCATGGCAGCTCGCTCTAACTTTAACCTAGATAGGCCTTAATGCTCGCTAGTATAGGTGCATATCCAAGTGATTGTGCGGAGACGTGGAGCGCGCACTGCGGCAGGCGTCGGCGCGAACACTTTCATTTTCCTATCAACAGTGGAAACAACTTTAAATAGGCTACTCAATCTTTTCTGGTCATACAGAAAAGAATAATGCATCAGTCGCAAGTACTTTTATTTGTGTAAACTCTCAACAACAAGAAAACGTTGTGCTTTTGTAAAATAAAATAAAACAAACAGGGCCGAGCGCATCTCAAAAATGCGCAAACTGGAGCGCGTCTCAAAAATGAACTGAAACACAGTGTATAGCCTCAAAAACATGATGAATATTTCTATATAAAGCTTGAAATGTCCGCTTTTAAACGAAAAAATTCGAATCGAAAGCAAATACCGGCTGATTAGGCTGTAATCCATAAGGTGCATTTCTCTCTAAAGGCATATCCACTTTACAGCGGAGATGTATATAGATATGTTTGCAGCCGACACTGATTTAAAAAAATATATTTTTTATTAATAAACAATAAAAATGCCTCGTTATTTTTTCAGACATATTATCATTAGCCTGCTTTGGGGCAAGATTTATGCATGCGCTTGAGCGCGGAATAGGCTATTCCTCCATGCACTCAGTAGCCTATTTAAGCAGAAATTAATATAAACGTGAGATTAGTTGACTAATTGCTTAAATGAATGACTACTAGTCGACTATAAAAATCTTTATTCTATGGAAATTCTAATCAATGCATTTAGGCTAGTTGACATTTATTTAATTAGTATCCAGCTCTTTACGTTAAATTAGTTGAGTTAACAATTAGTTAATGAACTAATAAAATAATAAAACAAAGATAAAACAAAGATTAAATTAAGATGCAAACTATATATTTCTATATAGCATTACATTGCGTGTTCCACCACAAAAGACAAAATTAAAAATAATAATTAAAATAATAAATAAACGCAAGATTGCGAGGCCCCCTAGTGGCGCGAGGCCCTGTGCGGTTGCACAGTTCGCACAGCCTATGCGACGGCTCTGGATAGGGCCCTCAGACTGTTATGTTAACCAGTTCGACCAATTTATTGAGAAGAATGTGCCTCCTCAAATGTGCCTTTTTTACAAATCAATTCTGACTCTAAACATCTAAAAATGTCAACGCTAACCTGCCACTTCATCAATATATTAGTGCTACCACCTTGTGAAATATAGTTACACTAACACCTTCACTATTTGTAGTGACGTAGTGTACTACATGCACTGTAGTGTAATCTGTGTTTTTGAACAAATCGGTTGACTGAATGATTCAAAGACTCACTAATTTGTTGTTACTGAATGATTCAGCATTTTGAATGATAAATGAATTACTAAAAATGACTCAGTCATGCTGCAACCATATTCGCCTACTTATACTATGTCCTAAAAGTATGTACTCTTTTTGTGAAGAAAAAGTAGATACTTTTGAGTGTGTGGCAGAAGAGTAGGCAAGCTTTTGAATATGAGAACTCTGCAATTGTTTTTTGCATAATTAAGCATAATATAAAGACCATAATATAATGATACAGAGGTAACATTAAAGGTCCCATGACATGGGGTTATTATATTATTTTATAATGTTTCCTGGGTTGCCCTTATAATGTTAGTATGTTTTTTAGATAAAAAATAGTCATAATTTAGAAACAAAAGGCATTTTTCCTAGCCCAGTTTTAGCCTCTGATTTGAACGCTCTGTTTGAAGGGGCGTGTCTGTGTGAGACTTCAGTGTAACCGGCCACTGCTGTGATTGGCTGACATGCTTGCATATGAAATAGCTACTTATTATATGTGAAACTCTCTCGAATACTTTTACTACAGTTATTATACGTTTTTACTATTACAGCTATCGAGATTAACAAATCGTCAGAAGTTTTTAAAGTATTTAGATCTATTCCCATCACATAAAATGTTGCCGTGATGAGCATTGAGCAGATGACAGTCTGTTGTTGATCGCGAAAATGAAGATCTTATCATTGCAACGCAGTTTCTGCACTCTCTCTGCTTTCCCCAATGCAAACACGATGATGTAAATACAGTAAGAGCTTCATGTGCAGTGTAACGTGCGTCATTGATTTCATAACGAGTTTGGCAAGTGTCCAGATAAACTCGATCGCGCTGTGTCCATGAGAAAATGAGCTAGGAAGTAGGAACGCGCGCGCGCGATTCCTACAAAGATTGTTCTTTGATCGCTTTCTGTATATAATTTATTCACAATTTAAATACGATTATTTTCATCCTACTAAAAGAAACGATGTGAAGTTGATATTTTAGTCACTGGCTTGACTTACTGAGGCATAAACAGTAGTATTGAACGATCTGAGAGAAAGATTAACGTTACCTGTCTGAACTTGAACAATTACACATCAGAAAGTGTTGCTTGGTAACGTTAGCTCGATCGATGTAATTTCAGACGTTCGTCGAGGCCAGCTCTGTATTGACCCAAGCTGAGGAAACAGTCGTCGGTGAAATGTTTGCCGCAGACATGCAAAACTTTGGGGAGTTGTGTCGGCGCATTTCCAGAGAAAATGAAATTAATCCACTGGGGCTTGGATGAAGGAACTAAAAAAAAGGCTTCGGTGTTCATTTGTACATCCAATTATTGAGCAATTATTATGCTTCGCTCGCTCAAAAGCCATGATATCTCCGTGGACAAACTAAAATCGCGCGCACGCGTTCCTACTTCCTAGCTCATTTTCTCATGCGGGAAATATTCTCTGGGCGGGCAAAGCAGAGAAAGGGGAGGTAACATTTCCTCCGTATGACGTCATACGGAGGAGATTCAAGATCAGCCCGATTGAGCTTCCACTTTTTCAAAGGCAGAGAAAGAGAGCAAAAGCTCGATTTACACTGATTGAAATTTCTAGAAATTTGGGGACCATATACAGGCTAGGGGAACTCATATTAATGTTAAAAAACCTCAAAAAGTGAAAATTTCATGTCATGGGACCTTTAAATAAGTATTTTTCGTCAGGTTAGATATTGATTATTAATAGCACAAACCTCCTTTTCAGGATGTTTGTAGTTATTTTTATTCTAGTTTGTAGTTTTGAACCGAATCCTTCCCCAATGCGCAGTGGGTTGAGGGAAATAAGAGTGTGTATGGATCCACCCTTTGAAAATCTACTGGAGATAGTACCTTAGTACAAACTTATTTTAATCTCACTTACTTTTTAGGATGGATGGTGCACACTGGGACACATGGATAGCCATGTGTTTTATTCCTGAATAAATCAGCGTTTTGAATGAATCAGTAATTAATTAGATGATCCTCTAATAAAAACACGTCACTTGTCGCCCTCTACTGCCATAACGATGCAACCAGCAGAAAGAGTCATAGTAAAATGTTCTATATCTCTTTATACATGGGGAGAGAGAGAGAGAGATGTGTGTGGGATTGGATACAATCCTGCAAAAGAAATACAAACAGCCAGAGGCCACAGGATCAGGAAGTAACCAGCAGCCTTTTGATCTGTGTAACCTACCAGTGATGGTGCTTCCTCTAATATCATTACTTTCATATGAAATCACCTCCTCAGCTCAGTAATACAGAGTGTGTCTTTGAATAGATGTGTGTTTTGTGTGCACTTTTCTGTCCACTGACTATGTGTGTGTTTGTGTATTTTCTAAGCTTTGCAGCATCAAAGAAATAAAGTGAACCTTCAGTTTTGTAACTCCATAGGAGATGGCAGGGAAAATCCTGGTATTTTCCAGTACTGATGTTTGGAGAGAATATAAAAGATTCGCTGCTACAGCTGTGATAGGCATTTTTCCTGAGATCTTAACACAATGACATCACAGAATGCGGCCGTTTAATGGCACATTTATAAGGGTTGCAAGGATCTGGGTTTGTGTGTGTGCACTGCACGCGTGTCTGAACATCTGTGCGTCTTTGTGCATTGTGTGGAGTTAGTATATATGTCTATAAAATATCTCATAGAGGGGCCTTTTTAAACAGGCGTATTCTGGGTTCTGGGTTCAGTACAAATTAAGCTCAATCAACACACTTGTGGCCTAATGTTGATTACTAGAAATATTCATTTTGGAGAGAAAAAAAACTGGGGAACTTACAGTCAGGGCCGGATTAACCATTAGGGCAATTGGGCAATTGCCCAGGGGCCCAGGACATCTAAGGGGCCCTGGGCACCGTCAAATATTATGTCAAATATTATGATTAAAATGTCTCCACGATCTGCTTTTGAAGAAATATCGTAGGATCGTGCATTCTATCAGTTTGCAGTTCTGGCGCCTCCGTCTCAACATACTGTACAGCGCGACGTATATTCACATGAAATGCAGAGGAACGGGACACTGTAGTTTATAAAAATTAATTATTTGCATGTGCTTTAAAGCCTTGCCGGTTAAACATGTCATTCACTGCTGATGCGCTGTTCTAACGAGCGCTTTTCTGAGCGCAATAACGTTACACCCGCCGACGCGCACATGCACTAAAAGCCTGTATAACAGCGCCTGTTACTGGACTAAGTTATCTTTCGAGTCTTATTGCTCTAATACTGTCAAATACACACAAAGGTTTACATAAACAAAGTTGGTTATGTCTAAAGTGAAAGAACAGTAGAAAAAAATAAGAAACAAATCTGATTGTCAAATGTGTGTATAGGCTATTAGACTCGTCGCGGGCAGATCTTAAAGTGACAGTAGCCCTAATAGTAAACATGCTGCCGCTTGTCCTTAAAGGGACAGTTACCCAAAAATAAAAATGATGTCATTATTTACTCACTCACTCTAATGTTGTTCCATACCTGTATTAATTTCTTTCTTGTGCTGAACACAAAAGAAGATCTTTTGAGGAGTGTGGCTAACCGGGCGGTTGCTGGTCCCCATTGACCATAGTAGGAAAAAAACTATTATGGAAGTCACTGGGGTACATCAACTGTTTGTTTACCCACATTCCTCCAAATAACTTTTATTTTCAACAGAAGAGGGAGACTTATTTGGGTTTGAAACGGCTTGAGAGAGTAGGCTAAATGATGACAATTAAAAATGTCCCTGTTAATAAAACAACAAAATACAAAGAGTAAATCCCTCACTCTTGACTGAGAACTTTAATAGTAGCTTTAATAAGAATCAATGTACAATTTATACAGTGAAGTCTATGTTGTGTTTTATTTTCATATTTCATATGGGGGGGGGGGGGGGGGGGGTCCTACAAGTCATTGTGCCCAGGGGCCTCTGAACTCTTAATCCGGCCCTGCTTACAGTGTAAGTGAATAGTGGCAAAACAATATACATGTTAAATGTTAAATCGCATATAAACTTTTGTGTTGAATATCATAAAATATGTCTAATCCTTAAAATTACAGTAAAAATTGTGAGAACAACTTTACAGTTCAAATAATACACGAGTTTTAACAGAAGAAGTATATAAGCAACTGTTTAAAAGTTTGGGGTTGGTACACATTTTAAAATGTATTTATTTTTTAAATGTAAGGCTGCAATAGTAAAAGCAGTAATTTAGTGAAATATTACAACAATTTAGCATCACTGTTTTCTATTTGAATATGTATTCAAATATAATTCATTCCTGTGATGGCAAAGTTGAATTTTCAGCAGTCTTCAGTGTCGCATGTCTTTCAGAAATCATTCTAAAATGCTGATCTGGTGCCCGAGAAATATTTGTTATTATTATCAATGTTGAAAACAGTTGTGCTGTTTGTTGTGGTAATTTTTTTTTTCAAAATTCTTTGATGAATAGAAAGTTCAAAGAACATATTTTGAGATTTAAAACTTGTGTACCATTAAAATGTCTTTCCTGTCACTTTTGACCAATTTAATGCATCCTTCCTGAATAACAGTATTAATCTCTTTCTTTCAACAAAATAAATATTACTGACCCCAAGCTGACCCCAGGGTGTTTTTATAAAATTATAAGTTCCATATTTCTGCTTTTTAATCCTAAAGGGTAAACAGGAAGGGCAAGTCAAAATACATTTATATGGAAATCAACATTATGCCACAAATGTTAATTGAGCTTAACTTGTTTTGAACCCAACATATTGCTTTAACCTTGCCAACATCATTCACAATATCACACAAACATAAACAGAGTAACAGACACAAACAGCTCCACACCAGCAGCAAAGCCATCTGCGGTCTACTGGATCCAACCAGTACAGCCAAAACCACAGGTATATTACTTAATGACACATTGATGTTAATGATGTGGTAGACCCTCACAAGACTCTCAAAATTCCTAAAGCAGTCCGAGCCAATGACCGAAATATGAATTTGAGTCTACAATGACATTTAATGAAAAAAGTCAAATAAAAAATAAAAGAATAAAATTCCTGTGCATTGTCAAAAAGCGATGGCTTTTCTGAATGTGAACTAGCACTTTACTTCACAGCATTGCCACAATAATAACACTCTTGCAGTACATGACCATGGTGATAATTCGTTTTTAGAACTATGTCTCTATGTAAATTACTGGCAGCACCTGTTTAAATGTTTTTCACTTCAAGTGCATCTTACAGTTATACGTAACTGCCAAAGCGAAATCTTACAGGGTTATTTAAAACAAAGACTCTATAAGCGCAAGTGCAGTGATGACTCAGTGAGTGAAGAGGAAATGGATTTATTTGTGCTATTTAGTGCATTTTCACATCGAACACAATGGCCGTTAGACATTATGGACATTTCATTCGCATTCAGGTCTCATACCTCACCTCCAAATTATCTGTTGCAAACAGCATTCATGATTTGAATAAATAAACAAACTGAATATCAGCCTAGGGTCTCTGCGTTTGGTGATAATGAATATTGTACGCACTTGCAAAATTCAAAATTAAGCCACTGGTAGCCAGGGATGAAATTTGAATAGTCCTTTTGCAAACATAATTTTTACCCACCAATGGCCAAGCTCTTTATCAGGGCAAAAGTGCTGAAAGCCTGTGCCAACATACGTCGCTTTATTTACAGACCACAACAGTTCAGTGAACATGAAGGGCTTGTTGCAGGCCTGTGAAAAATTTATACAAAGTCTGAAGAGGACAATTTAGAGTCCGAGCACTTGCAGAAGACATTTTTTGATAATCATATTTGTATTTCTGGCCGACGTCCATGGAACTCCAGCAAGCTTTGGGAATTTAAGAAGACACAGACCTTGAATCCTTCCTTTTTCTGCTTCCGCAATCTCACCTGGCTTCTTGTCCTTCAGCATTTTTACTTTTCAAATAGGTTTGCGTTTATACGAGTGCATGTATGAACGTATAAATAAAACAAAAAAGATTCTTCTGAAGAGGCGATCAATGCAATAAGTGAGTGACCATGTGTAACTGGCAGCACGGTGGAAATTTGTATTGATTTTTCCTCGCCTGACTCCAGTCCCCAAAGCAGCTCCAGGATTCTAGAAACGTCTACAAGTTTGAGCTGATATTCATAATTTACAAGAGATGCCTCCCCGTTATGGACAATATAAACGACTTAATAACAAAAGAAATCAATGAAAGGACAGGCGCAGATATGGATAGTTCAGTCTGTTCCCGAGACTGAAAAAAAACCTGTCAATGTAGACAATGGCTTAGAATGAATCAATAACCAAATGCTTGAGATTTATATTATGAAGTCCACAATATTTCTATTATTATCTTCCCTTCCTTATAGTCTGATTTATTAATCTGCCATTTCACCAGCCTGGAAAACATATTTAATATTTTTTTACAGAACTTCTCAAAAAGTCTGCCTCAAAGCAAACTTTAATGAATAGTTCACCTCATGCCATTACAAACCCAAATGACTTTTTTTCTATGGCACATAGAAATGGCACTTTTTTTTTTTTCTATGGCACTTTTTTTCTATGGCACTTTTCAAAGAATATTCTGTCACTTTTACATACAATAATCATGAATGGGGGCCAGAAGTCTTCCTTTCTGCTCTAAAAGAGGCTACAAATGTCATATAGACTCCAAAAAACACCTGGTACATCGACACCGTTTGATGCAGGTTCTTGAATGCCTTGTAACCAAAAATCAGTGACGTCAATGGCGCCATATTGGATTTAAGAGAAACAGGGAACGATGAATAAACTTTTTTTTTTTACAAAACCATTAATTAAATAAATAATAATATAAATAATATTTAATAAAGGGTGAAGAAGACGTCAATTTTCCAAGGCCGGACAACACCTTTGATCGTCGTGTATGTATATATATACAGGTGAAACTCGAAAAATTTGAATATTGTGCAAAGGTTCATTTATTTCAGTAATTCAACTTAAAAGGTGAAACTAATATATAATATAGACTCATTACATGCAAAGTTAGCTATTTCAATCTTTTTTGTTATAATTTTGATGATTATGGCTTACAGCTTATGAAAACCTTTTAACAATATTCTAATTTTGAATTTGGGGCTTTCATAAGCTGTAAGCCATAATCAAACAAAACAAAAAAGATTGAAATAGCTCACTTTGCATGTAATGAGTATATAATGTGTAAGTTTCACCTTTTAAGTTGAATTACTGAAATATATATTAGATAAAAATAAAAATGCTCAAATAAAATAAAGATTAATTTAAAAATACTTAAACTGAGAAACAAATACATTAAAGCTAAATAGAAATACTCAAATTAACTGCATATAGCTTGTAAAATATGAAAATATTTTTTAAAAATTGTCATATTTTGATAAAATTTTATTGGCCTTTTTGGAGCCTGAGTTCCTTTTTTATTAAATGGAAAAGAGCAGCCAAGACATTTAGAGAAAAATACATTTCAAACAGGTTTGAAATTACATGAGGGTGAGTAAATTATGACAGCATTCTCATTTCTGGATGAAATATCTCAACAGAACATCGTGTGCATGATAATATCATTGACACATCATTTACAAAGACACGAGCAAGCAAAAATACCAATCTCCTCTTCTTCCTAACACCTAAGTTTGCTCTCTTCTCTCTCGGTCCCTCTCTCCTCCTACTCCTTAATGAGTCAAGAGATTGACAGCTGGATTACTGGGCCAGTTTGTAATCCTTTCATTTCTCCATTTAAGATAATCACTCACTGAATGGAGGGATGCTTCCACTTCCTGTGGCCCTTGTCAATCAAGTCCAAACGCTGTAAACACCGAACGCAACCCCGACGACACAAGCGAATGACAAACTGTCAGGCTTGAGAAGAGTCTGTGCGCCCATGTTTGCGATTCAGATTCATAAAATGTAAACCAAATATCCACAGCAACACCTTTTCTGTTTGTCCGTTTGTATTTATCTCTCCTCTGGAGTCCCACATTTATAGAAGTAAACAGACTAAACGCATGTCCAACAGTCCCTGACCACAGCCCTCTCAACAGAATCTCTTAAAGACAGCCCGAGGACTTAAAGTGAAGCTGTCTGCGCTCAAGCCTCAAAGAGAAGACAGAGCGAGAGAGAGAAGCGCATAGATAAGGATAAACTAAGGCTGCATCTTATGAATACAATTAGCATTCCTCACCTCTTGTTAGCATGCTCTCTTCTTCATCCCCCCCAGCCCTTCTCCAATCTTCAACACCGAGAAAAAAGTGCTACACCTCACCTCTTTCCCATTTCCTTCTCGGTTTAGATTGGTGCCAAACCTCAAGACTCTATGGGCTGAATCATATTCGCTTACCCGGTGGCGTTTTAGTATTTGCTCCTTAAAATAAACCCACCATGTCAAAGGAAGAAGTAATTAAAACAGAACCTAAGGGCACGATGAGGAATTAAAGACACCGGCAGGTCAGAGTCATGAAACACATAATGGCCCGCTGAGAAACACACATGCATATGTATATAGAAAAAGTGAAAGAGCTTGTTTAGTTTAACATTCATGTTGTATATAAACATGCAGTTTGTATATTATACATACACCATTAGGCAAATACTCTTAAAGTGACAGTACACTCAAAAATGTATATATATATAAATGATATATATATAATTATTATATTTAGTACTGTCAAATCAATTATTCGCGACAAATTAGTTTGATTATTTTGGGGTCAAATGTGACCCTGAACCAAAAAACATGAGTCCAGTCACATGAGTCCATTTTTTGAAATTGAGATTTATATATCACATGAAAGCTGAATAAATAAGGTTTCCATTGATGTATGGTTTGTTAGGATATGGAAATATTTGGCCGATATACAACTATTTGAAAATCTGGAATCTGAGGGTGCAACAAATATTTAAACATTGAGAAAATCACCTTTAGAGTTGTCCATTTATGTTTGCGATTGTGCTGCATTCACTCACAAAAATAAATGTTTTATATATTTACAGTAGGAAATGTACTAAATAAATATACTCTTTACCTAATATCCTAATGATTTTTGGCATAAAAGAGAAATCCGTCATTTTGACCCATACAGTGTGGCTATTGAAACAAACATACCCGTGCGACATGTGACTGGTTTTGTGATCCAGGGTCACAAACGTGGTCGATACATCGGAGTCTGTATGATTTGTTCATAAATTAACTATTTCTTTCTATTTCCTTTTCATTTCATTCTACCCGTTCTGATCCCAGAGAATTTTTTTTTTTTACTGTATATAAAAGTTGTGCTTTTGGATTGGTGTGTCCTTGAATACATGTCATATTTTTCACACTGATATATAATGAACTGACATTTCTAGATGAAAAAAAGCATTCACTTCAGTATTGGTAATGTTATTAAACGAATCGACAAAAATGTTTTTCTTTCAAAAGCAGTGTGCCCAAGGCCTTCACATAGAATCAAAGCCCACTTCCGCCACCTCGATCTCAGGTTAATGACCTTAAGCAGCTGAATATGTTAGATCAGAATATAACTCTAAGTGACGGGGCCAATGCAAATGAGAAATGCCTTGCTGACTAATAGTATACACACAGCCAGTAGTGAAAAGTCTGCCTTTAAGATGAAAATCCAATCTGATTTATATTCAAATAGACATTGAGCTATGGTTTCATATGAAAACTTAATTAAGAACTGCTAGGTGAGTTGTAGGAAGAGAGTATGAGAGAGAGGGATGGGAAGGAAAATATCTACTCAAGTCAAGATTTTCCTTTAATGTAGATTGATATGCCTTACTCGCTATACACAGTGTGAAAATAAAAATCCAGATTGAAATGCAATGGAAAGTAAATCAGGCATGAAACAAACCAAGTCTGTGTGTATGGTATGGTACACGCTTATATGCTTGGTCCACTTGAGCTGAGAAGCAGACCTTTCAAGTGAATAACAGCATATAAATGTAGGAATATAACATTTGCTTCATAGAAAACATCATAAAACACGGTTTACGTCAGCCATGTGAAGTGTTTAACATCCTTGAGCAATATAGAACAGATCAATAGAACATTACTTCAATTGCTCATCATGCTAAGTTGGTTATTACAAAAACAAAGTTTGCAGAGTTTGCCATAAAAATGCATCAATATAATATGATAAAATGATTGAATAATACTAATATTAACTGATATACTGTATCTACTATGTTATACTGTAGATAAGCTTGCCATATTAACAAAATAATGTATTATCATTTTCTTCATCGACAACATCTACAACAATAATAATGCATTATATTACATAATACTATTATTAATAGTATCATTATCGTCTGCCGTTCACACTGACTTTGAATGCCGCACATCCAATCAGAATTCAGTCGAAACTCTAATAAACTGTTAACCTTGTTCTGTTTGCAACTGCAAAGCTCCACACAGGGCTCAAGCGGTACCATCCTAATGAGCTTCTGTGAATGTCTGTATCCATGAGAGGTTCCACAGCACGGCGTAAGTATGAAGAGCAATGTGTTTGCTAGATAATGAGGTAAACTTTAAGACACGACTGGAACGCAGAAAGAGAGGCTGGGAGTCCGCGCGCAGAGCGTCTCCATCTCACAGGTGGAGTCCTAGTTCTGGTTTTATTGTAAATCTGCCTTAAGATGTCAGTGCGTTTGGATTTAATGGATGTCCTTGTGGGAGAGGCATATTTTTTAAAGCGAAAGAAGAACTGGAGTGGGGACTTACTATATTTTATTGATGATAAAATATGGTATATGCATAGAATATCTTGGAAATCCAAGCAGGCACTATATTTTGTGGCACTGCAAATGCCACAAATCTGCCAGAGAAGTCAAATGACTCTGACTATGCATAAGCACTAGTAATTAAGATGATTAATGGCCGACTCTGAACTAACGGCAAAGGCGACTGACTTCCATTTCCCACCAGCACTGTGTCGGATATTAAAGGGTTATGCACTGAAGTTCATCGCTCATGTTCTCTTGAACACATTCTGACAGCATCCTTTCAGACCACCATTTAGGGGTAAGTGCAACTCAAATCAGATTGCTCTTTTGTGTGCGAGAGTGTACCTGTCCTCCCCCCATCTCCATCTCTCTGTCTTTGGCTTTAAAGTGCCTGATCCTGCTCTTAGGCCAAGATGATGGTTTACACTACAATGTGCAATCAGTGGAATATCCGTTTTCATGGCTTATCTCTCCCAGGTGGGGTTCTGCTCTGAAAAAGGCCCACGCTCAAATGCTCTTGTTTCGTCTTCATGGACAATATACTCTCATATAAACATTCCCTTTTTTATGTAGTACACTGTATGGATCCTTATTTTTCTTCATGTAAATCTAAACATATGATCATATGTATCTATACTGTTAAAAAGTTTGGGGTCAGTACGTTTTTTATTTGTATTATTACTTCTATTCAGCAAGGATGCTGTCACCAGTTGAAGAAGAGTTCAAAAAGGGTTCTATAAGCAAAATTGTTCTTTAATGAAAACAAACTCAGGTAATCCACAACGACGAAGAGAAAGTAACAGCATGTATAACACAGACACACAAACAACAAACACAGAGTGAAGGTGAGGAACTTAGGGGCTGTTTACACGACGCCGTTTTCAACTAAAAACGTAAAACTTTTTATGCGTTTTGGCCGTTCGTTTACATGACAATGGCGTTTTGGGTGCCTGAAAATGGGTTTCAAAGTGCACGTTCTTGAAAACTGTCTCCGTGTAAACAGCAAAAACGCGAATCTGTGAAGACGATGACGTCGTGCACATGCGAATTACGTGCTCAGTCTATAGTGTTTCATCGCCATCTAGCAGCCTGGCAGCAGAATACAGCGTTTTTAGTCAGTTTCGCGGATCCGTGTGAATGGGGATCGCTTTGACAATGTCTGTATGCAGAAAACTCAAAGGAAAAACGTATCCGTTTTAAGCATATCGTTGTCATGTAAACGTACCCTCAGATACACAGTGATAATGAGGAGATGACAAACAGATGTGATGATCTGATGAGGGTCCATGGCAACTGATGCGTAGCGTAAAATCAAATAAAGGAACACGTGAGGAATGAAAACAAACTGAAAGTCCATTAAAAGTGAATCATGTGACACTGAAGACTGGAATAATGATGCTGAAAATTCAGCTTTACCATCAGGAATAAATACAATTTTAAAATATATTAAAATAGAAAACAGTTATATATTTATAAATTATAATAATATTTCATATTTCTGTAATGACAGCGTTAACACTTAACAATAACGTCCCATTAGTTAAGGTTAGTTAATGCATTGACTAAGATTAACTAACAGTAAGCCATACATTTGTCAGGCAATACATCAAATAATACAAATACAAATGTTCATTGTTAGTTTTATATATATATATATATATATATATATATATATATATATTTTTTTTTTTTATATATATTTTTTTTTTATGATGTATTAGTAAATGAATGGAATTAACATTACGATTAATCAATGCTTTAGAAGTATTTTTCATTGTAATTTCATGTTACCTAATGCTAACAATTAGAATCTTATTCGAAAGTGTTACCATGACAACAGCACATGTTGTCATGACCTGTGACCTTTTGTACACACGATCATTGTGACAAATGTCACATATTTGTTCTTTTCATACTCTGTATATAACGCTCCTTTGTTCTTTAAAACCACATATTTGGAATCGTGGGCTCAAACGCTGGACCCCACCGTACATGTCAACACAGCAATATGGGCTGTTTATGCATGAGTTTATACGTCTATAAATGTTTGCATAAACGCCGGAAGACATGACGTAACACAATAAAACCTCATAAAATATCATTTTCTCCTGAGCTAGACTGCCTACCGCAATAACGAGCCACGCTAAATGACCGCATCATCAGTCAATGTTGCATGGGGTTCGAAACTTGCCATCTAGGACTTGGAATCCAATCATGTAAAACACAAATGCTTACCATACCTATTTACTGTGGCCATGTGGGTGCCTTTCATATGCTCCCGAGGCCAGCTGAATATGTGACAACCCTGGCATTTATATTTTGTCAGCATAAATGATGAATCTTTTCACATGCTGAGTGAAGATGAATCACATCTAGTGAGGCAGAGCGCCTGAAGGGACTCACGCTGTCTGTTTTTACTGTGTAAAAGATATTAGAAATGTTGGACGGTTGAATTATAACCACTCCGGTCAACTTCATTCGAGGGGCCGTGTCTTTAATAAGCTCGTTATCCTTAGAAGTACAATAAAAGTGATCATGAGGATTAGAGGATAATAGGTAGAAATGCGCCACTGTTGCATTAACACCCAAACTTTGCTATAATTAAATGCCCAGCGCGAAACAAACACCTTCGTAAGTGAATAGAAAATAAACACAACAAGCTACTGGTGTAATTAAACGGAATCAGAAAATTGCATGGCAAGCAGCTGCGAGACCAGCAGACAGCTGGCAGACACCCTGACTGCTCTGGCCATAAAAGAGAAGTCATATCTGATTCTGTTTGGATGGCCAGGCTTTAGAGACCAATGCTAAGCAGTACCTAGAGAACTGAGATGAATCGCTCACTCTCACCCCAGTGCACCGCAGCCATATTAAACAGTTATGGAGGCAACTCAAGCGGAACTTTCTACTCTCGATTCCTCTGCCGAGTTCAAGTCTCAGACCGCACCGCGCTCCTGAGAATTCCCTTCTCGGCATTAGCATTCTCGAGGTGTCAGCCCAATGTTTACAATCACGGCTAAATTGACGCTGGATTTTCTCGACTTGACGCTCGCTGGCCCAACCGAGCGCACTGGCTCACCCATTACTCTCCCCTTTGACGGTTCTGGGTTACACAAGGCTGTTATCATTAACGTCCCAGTGAGGCGACCCCACTCCCCGATTACTACGGTTCCTCCGAACACATCACCCTTCCTCCAGGCCGGTGACTGTACATTAATCACTCTCTGTAAGGGCTCATACTGCAGCCTGGCGATATACACCCCAAGTGCCAAGTTGTGCTGGGGTAAGCATGTTTTTAAAATGAAGAGTGCACTATTGGATATTGAAGGAAAGGTGGCTGCCTGCACGGCGCACGCTAGCGGATATTGTGGGCACAGGCTCGGGAGTTGATCCTTGCAAAAACGCTCATAACTAAATCCACGAGTAAACAAAATGATTGACTCATGCGTGCGCACTTGGACACGCACGCCAACACTCAAACGACTTGCTGTGTAACAAGCACATCTGACATGTCAATGACTGACAATGTTTCCTCAACACCTCCACAGGCTGGGATCAAAGCAAACAGGGCTTAGAAGCACTATAAACGGGGAATAGTATTACCAATAAAATATAAATAAAAAGAGCACGTACTTCCAAAGCAGTTGCGCAATTCCTGCAATTACAGCGAAAATTGGATTTTTTTTGTGCTCCCGCGTCATCGCAAAAGTTGCAGTCAGATTAAGAACAACAAATAAAACTCTCTCTACACGACCACGCTCGTGTGAATAAATCTATTGATTACTCCGATAACAGTTATACTCAATCAAAGTTTTGAATGCGGCGGGAAAAAAACAGGTAATTGATCGAATCAATGTGCCATTTTCTTGTATGATTTGTTTCTGCAAGTCCAATTTTCCCCCCCGACGTCTTTTATCCTTCCATAACAGCAAAACAAATTCCACAGATAAAGCATATCCTCGCAGAACGCACACACATGCACGCACAATGGCAATGAAAAGCGACAGTATAAAAGGACGGCTGAAATCTTGCTGAAAAGAAGTGGGGAAAGAATAGAGGAACTGTATTACATGCAGGACAGGAGGGGGAGCGAGAAAAAAAAAAAGAAAAGCTTAAAGCTCAAAGCAGCAAAAAAAAACACCCAGCGGGAGCCGAACAGAAGATTTAAATGAGGCTTCTGTAGCCAGCCGGGCCACTGAACTATCCATTAAATTCAGATTATGGGTTTATTTCCATTTTTTATTTATTTATGTTTTAATCATCCAGCCAAGGTTTGTCTGATAGTCAAACTAAAGCTGAATAATATGCATATTGATTTTGATCAGTGGGAAACACTGGCTTTGTGCATTTTATTAATGCAGACGTGTGCCAACTGTAGCTCTCGGCGATTAGGAAACGTGTATGCGCTTACGACACCCACCTAGATGGAAGCGTTGGTTTTGGCACACCATGGACACGTTTCTTTAAAAGCATCACCTGACGTTTCGCAGACCTTGAAAATTGCATTTGAGAAGCATAGTGTGTTTTAAACGTGTTCTAATTGCATTACTGGTCCTGCGTGTACTATCAACATTCAGCACGCGGGCATATCTGCATCTCTGCTCCTCCTTTCTAAACCGTTTATTTGTGCTTGTTATTCCACCCTGTGCTTATTTCGAAGCCGGTTGAAACAGGTTTTCAATCGCTGTTAAAACCTTTTGAGGAATCATACAGCACACAACTAGTCTAAATTACTGCATAAAGTGAGAGTCCCGAAGAATATTCAACAACATACACCTCCTGATCATTTGGGAGTCATTGTGCATTCTCCAGAAATATGCAATAATCGAGCTAAAATTATATTTAACGCATTACATTTAGCCTACACACACAGACTGAGGAATGCACGAGCATTTACATTCACCCACAAAACTGTTGCTGAAGCTCCACTGAGATTAAGACACACACACACACACACACACAAATAAACCTGTGGCGAATCATGCAATGCACTGCAAGCTCTTACCTTTGTGAATGTTCAGGCCTTGCAGCACACCCCTGGGGACAAATACGGTGTAGGAGCTCTGGGAGAAACCTGGTCTGCATGGAGCGATGGTCTGAGCATTTCCGTGACTCCCCTGAGAAAGACAGACATTATTGGCTATGAAGACACAGGAGAGGGGAAGTGGTTAGGCAAATTGATTTGTGACCACAGGGTTGTGGTTCTTATTCAAGGTTATCGAAACCGATATAAATACCTTCAGGAGGCAAACTCACAGAGCAGGGATGCAACCGTTTACTGTTAGGGATGAAACAACTGTTCAATAGACAAGCTTCAAACCTTTGTTTTTTGTTTTTTGTCTTATGTACCCTTGATGACGACAAACCAGAAATGTGTTCCTTGATATAATTCAACTTTATTTTTTATAAGTCACTTTTAATCAGTTATATCATATAACCACAATAGTTAGTCAATATCATTCATTATATCATTCATATCAGTAGAATTTAGGGGTGTAACAATATATCGTGCCACAATATATCGCAATACAAAAATGCAACAATACGTATCGTGGATAGTGACAATATGTATCGTGGATAGTTCACCCAAAATAGAAATTACTGTATAAGAAAAAAATCATGTTTTCAGAGTTTTAGTGTCAGTACTACATTAAACTACTATATAATGTTGATTATAATGTATAATAATGCAATGGTCAGCTTCAGAATCATGAATATTTTTATTCTGGTGTCACCATTGTCCTTGAATTACAAGCACCAAGTCCAAACCTGTTAATTTAAACCCACAATGTAATATCAAAGTTAGCATTTTAAACAAC
This sequence comes from Phoxinus phoxinus, assembly GCF_949152265.1. Taxonomy (NCBI): domain Eukaryota; kingdom Metazoa; phylum Chordata; class Actinopteri; order Cypriniformes; family Leuciscidae; genus Phoxinus; species Phoxinus phoxinus. Next base: position 16,134,272 of record NC_136897.1, on the reverse strand, counting down.
AGTACATTTTTTGTTAACCTTTTATCATATGTCTTGGGAGTATCGCAATAATATCGTATCGTGAGTTCAGTATCGTGATATATATCGAATCGTGAAATGAAGGTATCGTTACACCCCTAGTAGAATTCATCAAGTAAATAAATCAATAAGTGAAATAAAATAAAAGTATAAATAAACGTGTCAAACATATTCTAATAAACATGTTGTTATGCAAATCTATAAATCTAGAACACATAACTTTTTTATTTTATATAATTCCTTAAAATATTCTGAAACAAATCTTGAGATTAATCATCAAGATTAGTTATTTTAATTATTTTAAAATTATTTTACTTTTTTTTTCTTTACTTTTTTTTTAGCTCTAACATAAATATTTCCAAGTACCCCCTGTAACCTGCTTAAATACCCTCCGGAGAGCATGCATGTAGCCTTGGCTACGAATCACTGCTGTTGTCCAGCTGAGTATTTGAATATTACAATAATTCCATGAAAATACGCAAATTAACAAATTATACATAAAAAGCAACAAATCTGTGATTTAATTCTCATTTAGAGTCTTGCATTCTCATGCCCTGATGGTGTTAAAAAAAAAAATGTATACGAGTGAAAACATCAAGAGCTTCTCTAAAAAATTAACAAGAGCAAAATGAGCCTGTTTGATGATTAAAATAAACCGAGGGAGAAAACGAGGATGCGATGGAAGACAGGAAGTGCAGAAGAAAGAAGGTTGCGCTGGAGTTCTGCCATGTGAATCAGTAGAGAAATTGTGCCCATTACAGTGGCATCTATTTTAGGATAGTGACCTACAGTAGTGTGTGTGTGTGTGTGTGTGTGTGTGTGTGTGTGTGTGTGTGTGTGTGTGTGTGTGTGTGTGTGTGTGTGTGTGTGTGTGTGTGTGTGTGTGTGTGTGTGTGTGTCAATGGATGGTGCTCACCATGGAGATTTAGCATAATTAGATGGTGGGTCATATTCAGGTTATCCCAGTCTCAGTATGGTGGGCTTTTCTAAAACGATTCAGGGTTCAAGCTCAGGCCTCGCTGTGTCTAAACTGAACGAGAGGTTGCCTTTAGGGGTCTCTCTCTCTCTCTCTCCCTATATTTTTCTATTCTGGAACCCAGACAACTATATGAACCTGAAAAATCAAGACAACAAAGAGCCGACGCTCTAAGCTCTTTCATATATCCACGGAGGAACAGTCTGTCAAAGCATCCCTACAGATCACATTAGTCAGAGGGCTGTGAGATGGTTACTTTCTAAAGCAGCGCTGCCTCTGCCCACCATGTGAATGCAGCTCTATAGCTTTATCTCACCCCCAGATACAGATTTTATTCTGAATGAGTCATCAAAGAGAATGTCAATATCTGCCATACATCCAACAGGGTAATATGCGTCTTATTTCTAGAACTTATATTTTCTCAACACCCCAGCACCTCCTAGATTTCATTTACTGGTATATGTGTGTGTTTCTCCTTCTTGAATGAGTGTTTCATAATTCCTAACGTTAGACATCACAGACCAAAGCAACTAGTTCCCTAGTATGCTACAAGTTAAATCACTCCTGGTGTTCCTATTAAGAATGGGATAAGTAATACTCTATGACATGAATGTTAATATTAATACAAATGATTTGCATATTCACATACTCCTCCAGTAACGACAGAGCCGCACTATTATCAGACACACCACAGGCATCGCCGCATCCTCTGCAATGTGTGTTAAAAGTGCAGCTGCAAGCCACTGCAGCTTACTGATAGACGACCAGTGTTCAACACAAACTGATTTCCTCGTCTGAATGATACTTAGAAGAAAGAAGAAGAAGAAATCGCCTGTTATGGAAGTGCTAAGAAGGCAATTTTTGATTTCCAAACAGTCAAAGTGAACGCTCGATGCACCACACATTATTTTAGTTAGTACGTCCATAAAACGCACAAACACAAGTGTACTATTCCATATGTCCAGTCTACGAGTGTCTAATTTCAAGTGCTATTACTTCCAGGATGTTTGTAAATAAAACATGTGGACTTACCAAAGATGTGCCCACAACTAAGGCACACGCCACAAGAACCGCGCAGCCGGTTTTCATTTTTGCCATCAGCAGAGGAGGCAGGTGTTTGTTATTCACAAACGTGGAGATAATTCCTGTGAGATGTGCTGTCGGTAGCAGGGTTCCGCTGAGCGATGCGCAGAGAATATTGTCCCGCTCGGTCTTTCGCCCTACTGCAGGTGGACAGGGGCTGTTCAGGCTCAGCACCACGGCGTCACAACCCATACAACTCCTCCTACCGCAGCGTACTACTTAAAGACACACACTGAGACGCACTACAGCACGCTTGCTTGACAGTTAACCAGCCGCGTACATTCTACATATCGACGTCTGATTAAAATAACTTCCAGCTGAAATCAGGTAGCGAATTAATAAAGGGGGTTTAGAGGGGGTCTGACCACCCTAATTAAAAAGGATAAAGGCTCTTCCATGCTTTATAATGGGAGTGAGAGTAGCCTACCTAAGATATTGAAGCCCAAATCAGCGCATCTATCTACCATAATCCATCATAATCCATTAGGCACCAGGGGGTTAATAAAGGCCTTCTAAAGCGAACTATAATCACTGGTTTCCGGTAACAGCCGTATGCAATTCAAGTTCCAGTGAAAGAGTGAACTCTGGCCGTATTGATGAATACGCAAGTGCAGAGAGCAAAACAGTTAACACCGGTCACGAATTAGAAGTCTAAAACGACCATTTTAAAGGGGCTTTGTTGCCCAGTTTGGGCAATCGCCAGAGGCATCTATCTCACCCAGAGCCATAGAGAAAGAGTTGTGACACTCGACCTCCGTTGTAAAAAATGGCAGCGCTTTTTAACCGCCTACTTCCGAGATTTGAAGATTGGATTAGTTCCAAACACTGTCATTTGGGCGTTGGACCCCATTCACTTACATTGCTGCGCGTCGAGTTGTTCCAGAGGTAAGATGCTGAAATATCGACCTCTTTTGAATTGTCAACTGTCTGTATTGTATCAGAGGCCCTTTTCGATGCTTATACTGGTCTTCACTTGTATATGCACAGCGTAATTATTTATATTTTATCTTGGTTGTTTCAACCAATTTTCTAGCATTGCCTGCTTGCTAACATTAGTTAGCTAGCGCGACATCACCAGCTGTGAAGGTAACACTAACATCTAATTAGTTCGGTAATGAATCGCTACCACCTTTATAGCAACTTTTATTTAATTGAATTTTTGGGATATAGGCCTACTAACTTTTCATTATGTGACGTGTTGGCAGCTGGCTGAGTTTGAGTGGTGAATACTGCGCTTCGAGTTGTTCCAGAGGTAACGTAAGTTTCTGAAATATCGACCTCTTTTAAATTGTCAACTGTCTATATTGTATCAGAGGCCCTTTACGATGCTTATACTGGTCTTCATTTGTACATGCACAGCGTAATTATTTATATTTTATGTTGGTTGTTTCAACCAATTTTCAAGCACTGCCTTTTAGCTAGTCAGCTAGCGCGACTTTGTCAGCTGTGACAGTAAGAGTTCGGTATGAATCACTACCACCTTTATAGCAACTTTTATTTAATTGGATTTTTTGGGATATACTAACTTTTCATTATGTGACGTGTTGGCTGTACTTAATTTGTATCAGAGCCCATCTCAGATACTCATTTACTGTGAGGAAACTTTGTATTGTAATATCCACACTAGTTTAATGATTGTTCTTCAAAAGTATTATTCAAGGTATTATTCAGTAGTCTTAAAACAAATAGTTGACTACTTATTTTATATTTACCGTTCAATAATGCAATCGCTGCTGTCGGTCCCAATGAAGAACATGACACCCAGCGTATGTTTTGGAACTATTGGTGATTACATGAACCACGTGACAGCCATAGCGGCAACATCAAAGAGTGTCGCAACTCTTTCTCTCTATGGCTCTGGTCTCACCTAAGCGTGCTACTCCTACATCGCACGTAATGCGTCGGGTCAGAGTTCACTCTTCGGACGGAACTCGACTTGCGTACACCATTACCGAAAGCAAGTGATTATAGTTTATAAAGTTATAAATATGGATATTTTTCTTACAAAAATGCATCACTTCGCTTCAGAAGGCATTTATTAACCGCCCTGGAGCCGTATGGATTGCGTTTATGATGGATGGATGCACATTTTTGGGCTTCAAAATGTTACCATTCACTCCTATTATAAAGAAGAGCAAGGATATTTTTTAATATAACTCCAATTGTGTTTGGCTGAAAGCAGAAATTCATATATACCTTGAGGGTGAGTAAATTATGGCATAATTGATTGGGTGAACTAACCCTTTAGGTTTGCATTTTATGCATGCATTTTACATATAGGCTAATTGTATATTTCAGTAGTGCAAAAGTTTTCACTAAATAGACGTGAGCCAACAGGAGTAAACATAGCAACAGTGCGCTGCTCTATAGCACTTATTATTTAGGTTATTACTTATCAATCAAATATAAAATATACAACCAAATGTGCATAGTTCAACTACTCTGCACATAACATCTAAAGAACACTTTTCTTCAGTTAAAAGTGATAAAAAAAGTGATCAAATTGTGGAATTTGGCTTTTGTTAGGTCATAATAATAATCATAATCCATAATCCACTACATAGGCTAGTGTTTTCTGTGTTTTCGGCTGCAGTGATGAAGTGGACGCACGCACCTATGCACGTTTGCATCCAATTGGCCATCCAATCATCACATCCACTATTATGATGTCAGAAATGAAGTCAAAACATTTTCAGAATGTTTAGGCAATCAATCATTAATGTTTCAGTAGGTAACTTTTGAAAAAAAATTTTTTTTTACATATTTGTTAAAACTGTCATTATGTCCTGACAGTAGAATATGAGACAGATAATATGTGAAAAAAAATCAAGCTCCTCTGGCTCCTCCCAGTGGTCCTATTGCCATTTGCAGAAATGCACCGCTCCCGGTCAGAAACAACCAATCAGAGTGTACGCACTGATCACACCCCTCTCTTGCACAGTGCGTACTGTCGTTCAAAATCAAGATTGCCGGTGTGCCGCAGCTGTGCTAAGGGCGGACAAACAACCAAAACTGCCAATTTCTCGAGTGACACCTGCTCATACAACAAAGACGGGTAAACGGAAAAAGACCGATGACGATAGACAAGCGAAAACGAAAGAATTTGACAGAGCCGAAATAAAACTAAGGTAAACATCGGAGCGGCTTTCCAGAGGTGGAGGGAGCTAACGTTACGTGTCCTGAAGGGATTAAAAACCGATGCAGAGTTAGCCACATTTTTGCTTGACAAGTAAGTAACCCTGTTTGATTAGTTTCATTTTATAAGAACTACACGCTGTGTGGGTGAATTCCTCGTCGGAGTCAAAACTCTAGCCGCATAACATACAGATAAAATGTCACGCACTGTGCAAAGCAACATTTGAAACCTGCTAATTCACTGGCTTGTCATGTTGCTGAAATAATGTACTTGCAAACCTTATCTACATAACATTACATATCACTAGAATAATTACTTACATACTGTAACGTTAGTTACTGTTATATAATCTTACTAGCTATTTATAACTTATAGAAAGAGTGCAACGTTATAAAGTTACATTACATTGCAAAATACGTAATTATTTGAGGACCAAGTTTGTAGTCAAAGTATGGGCAGGCCATAGTCAATGTAAAGCATATTGTTGTGTTTCGTCCCTACCAGTGAATGTGCCATAACTGTTTATTCGCCGTCATCGGTGGCCCTGCTTAGCCTGCGCGTTCACGGAGGAGCTGTGGAGGGAGGGCTGTAGCGCTGCTGAGAGCAAGGGGGAGTGACCCTACTGCAGCTTTAAACTAAAGTTGTGACACTAGTAACAATTTTAGAACAAGAACAAAACTATTATTGTTACCACCACTGTCATGACAACAACAACAAAAATGACAAAGATTCTGAAAATTACACTGTTAGAGGGGCTGTCATTTATGTAAGGAATAATTGACGACAGGCCATTGAATTATTAGAAAAATAATGCACACCCGAGGTAGTAATGCGGTCACGACGCGAAGCAGAGTTATTATTTTTCTAATAATTCAATGGCCTGTCGTCAATTATTCCGCTAATAGCCTACTACAGTTACCACGCCTCGAAATATTGTTCAGATTATGTATTTCAAGACGTTTGTAAAGTTTTTGTCATTAAAACGCTCTTGTATATAGGACTAATTCCTTGCGCATCTAAACCCATGCTCCGTTGCTAATTCCAAAACGTCATTTTAGAGTTAGTAACGGAGGTTTGAACCACTGATAGCAGACTAATGCTGGACACACACTTAACGACTAGAAACATGCTCTGACTGTGGAATGCAGCAGATTTTAAACACCGCTGTGAACACAGACTGAACGCGCTGAAAACATGTGCATGATCATAAGTATCAAATTACATTCATAACCGGCCTTACAGTAAGTGTGTCCCCGGCTTTATGCAGTTATTAATGCAGTTATGAGAGAGAGAGAAGCATGTGCGTCAATATTATTATTTATTTATTTATTCAATTCGTTTTAATTAATTCGTTCATTCTTTTTTTCTATTAGTGACAGCGGACTAGCCTAATAAATGAAACACGAAGCCCTTTTAACAAGTAGGCCTATCAATAATTATTTATTTGTTATATTATCTGCAATAATTACGAAAACCCGTGCAGCAATTTATTTAAATATTCAGTTTAATTTTCTATTGATTATATATAGGACTTTATTTATTAAAATTAAACTGCATGTTTCCATTGATTGTGAAGTTAGACATTGAAAATTGCAGATCAAGTGCATGGGGCTGCATGTTTTTTCTTGTTATGAATTGTATCCTATTTTCCGTTATTACAGTTAAGTATGCGCAGTGATATGGAACTGTAATGCGGTCAAGACCTGACGGAAATACTTTAGCCGTGCAGTTCCCTGAAAATAATTGCACACTTCAGAACGTTCGTCAACCAATCAGATTCAAGCATTCAACGGCCCTGTAGTATAATACAGGATGAATTACAGTAATACCAATAATTGAATTATGTTATTTTTGGAGGTAACTATGATTAGGAGAGACTAGGATAACACTATTTTACAGTGTCATTGTTACATGCAGTTACTATAGTAATAACTATCAATTATGCATAATTACATGCAACTAACCCTGAACCAAACCCTAAACCTACCCTATAGTAAGTAGGCTACATGTAGTTACCTAATATTACTTAAATGTATACTTACAGTGCAAACAGAGACACCTTAAAATAAAGTGTTAAACCACCAGTTCAAGAGAGAAATCACACATGACCACCTCTTTTGGCACAACACTGTGTGTAAAAAATAAAGGTTGCAAACAACAATCGAATGTTAAATCAAAGTTTGAGAAACATACATGTAGAATAAAAAAGCCCTGAGTTACTGACGTTTGTTCTCTCCCCGTTCTCCCCTACCATGGTAACATTTTTGTGCTTCTGGTCTCAAGTGTAAACCCTTGACTGGCTCTTACCACGAATGAGTAAGGTAGGTTGCCCGTAGGCAAAAAAACGTTTGTCTTACAGGCATCATATAACCGACTGCATACTACAGACTGCAACACAGGAAGCCATTTCACACTTCGCTTGTTTCTCTCTCTTTTGATCATAGCTGAGTCTGTCGCGTTACACGCTGTGATCCATTGTAAAAGACCTGTATCCCATCTGACGTAACTGTTTTAAACCAGTGAGAAACAAATATAGCTCTCCCAAGTTATTCATAAATCACTTCCTCGGCGACAGTCTTTTTGCCCAGAATGAAAGTAATCAAAAGGCCGTCGTCCACATTTTAATGACGCTGACATTTTCTCGCTCATCTGAGTTGGTAGCTCAATTTCCATATCAGAAGAACGACGCTAGTCTGATCCAATCAAAAGAAACATGAGAGAAATGTGAACGTGCTCTTTTATGCCAATTAGGACAGACCAATTCGTTTACCTGACTTTTTAACATTCTTCTCTGCATACTAAATAGAGCACCAGTTAAAGAGGCTATTTTGGTACAACTTTAATTCTCAATTCAAATTAAAACAAGAAATATAATAGGTACTCGCAGCAAGTACCACTCCACCAAATGTGAGTGAATTCGCTGCTTCAAGCTGCGAGATATTCAACATCCACATGTTTGATTGTAGACACATCTTTACTTGAAGAAAGAACCGCTGTGGATTGATCACAGAGTCTGTGAGGAACCAGAGTTGTGTTGACTCAAGTTCACAATGTCAGAACCAGTTTTGAAACGTCTGAAACTGTCCGCAAACCCATGTGCAAACAGATGGATATCCCGGAAAGACTTGTTCTCTTCTTTTTATTGTTGAGTTGAATATCAGCAGAGCAGCATGTGGTGAATTATTCGGAGTTCAGAGGATTGCAGGGCTTGAATGTACTGTAGCAGGGCTTTTTTTTAAGGTGCGTAAATTATTCTACTTGAGTACTGAACATTTGCCTAATAAAAACACCATCTGGGCACTTGAAGTGAATTGGTTTAAGGCCGTGTTAAATTATTAAGCAAATCTCACGGAATGGGTCCCACTTAACGTTTTTTTACAGAAGACGTGAGTTACGGGCCAAACACTGTATATATCTTTGGATACTTTGTTACAAATCAAGTGCCACACGAGAAGCCGTTGTTTTATTTAAATGGCTTTTCACAGGTTACATTGGCATATTTAAAGTAGTTTGACACTAAGCTTTCTCTCATGGCTTTGGTCTGCGGTTTCTCCGTTTTCGCTTGTTTGACAGAGGAAGAGACACACCAGACGTTAATACCTATACTTAGCATTCTACAGTCTGGCTTTGTTCATCCAACCATACTCTACTTTTAGTCCCTGTATTCAAATGACATGATCAAATGTAATCCAACGAATGAGAAGCGTAGCATACACTGAATGGCATTTCCATCACAACCTCCTCATGGTGGGTTAGTTCTATAAATAATCCATTATTACTTTTAAAATTTCATGGCTGTGTAAGTTGTTGGTGTCATCATCATTCTTAATGGTTTGAAGACACCTGTATCACTCTGGCTTCTTGAAGGAGATTGTCCAAGCACATATTTAAGTGTTCCAAACGCCTCACGCTGCAATTTGCGGATAGGGCCAAGTTTACGGTAAGTGTGTGCAACACAGCACTTGTTCTTATGACTTGATAACAATGTTGCTATTTTGTATTAAATGCAGAAAGCATGAATAACATCAATGAGAGCTCAAAAATTCATGGGGTGAAATTGGAAAAGCTTTAATTAAGTTTCATTTAAATATTCACAGTGTTGCGTCAATCCCTGGAAAATGTTTACAGCAGACACGGCACACTGGCGAAGCACAAACAAGCAAAACAAGACAAAAAAAGTTTCTTCAAAAACAACAGCTTAGAGATGAAAACTGCCTTTTAAACAGAGAAACGCAGCACTACATTTCTAATGAAATGGGATGCGATTTCAGCGCATCATGAAACCTCTTAGGCTGTCGAAAGTGAAACCCCTTTCAAAAGAATGTAGGAATATTCTCGGTTCAGTACAAGTTAAGCTCAATAAACAGAATGTTGTTCACCACAAACTTAAAAAAAAACAAAAAAACAACAACAGGTTACTGTAAGACACTTACAATGGAAGTGAAATACTCACTGTTTCAATAGTATAGCCACAAAACACAAGTGTTCACATGATTTGAGTGTGAAAAATGTATCAATAATCAGAAGGGCAAACACTAAAACCCCATTAAAATGATTATTTAGACAATTTTAAAGCGTAATAAACAAGTTTTTACAGGATGCTTTTATAAGCTTCACATTTGATAACATTCTCCAAAAAATTGGCCCCTATCATGTCCGTTGTAAGTATCTCTTCTTGACCTCTATTTGAGAATTCAAATTGAAAATTAATTTTTATGGTAATCAACATTATGCCACGAATGCTATCGATTGAGCTCAACTTGTACTGAACCCAGAATACATAAAAAGACACTGCAGAGGAAAATATTTCCACTGCCTATCTACATGCATGGCGCGCAGGGAACAGAGTCACGGAGATATGAAAATCCGGAATGTATAAGCAATTTCATCCATGGATGAAACTTGGGAACCTCTTGACTCCTGGTGCAAAGTTACAGATAAATATTTGTGTGTGTACACTACACAATCCACACAATAAGTCAGAATGTAGCAATATTGCCGCGTAACAACGTTAGCTTGTTGTGTAGATCGAATCACGAAGGAAGAGAAAGTGAATAAGCAGCTCTTCTCGCACCAGCCACATGCTACAGACAAAAGTTGTCATCCAAGTAAATGCATTTCGTATCACCGGAGACAAATGGGAGCGGTGTGCTGTCTGTTTCTTCGCATGACCTTTTGGCTGCAGTTTCGAAACACAATGATTGCTTGATAGGCATGCAGAGCGAGCGACATTGACAAACGACAGCAGATGTCATTTGTATTTTCATTTGAACCGTAACCCGGAATACACTTTGCTTAATTAACCTCACATTGGCTGTTCCTCTTGGAGAGCTTCCTATTCACATCTTACCTTAGGGAAGAGGTGCAATCTGCTCCTGTAGATCTTGCATTTCACACGCAATTTGCAACGATGGAGACGTCGCACGTCACGGCACCACAATGAAATGAACATAATGTTTCCTATCAGTCAAAGGGGTCATTAAAGTAATGTAGCTGTTTGGCTATAAAAATGCTTTCTTTGATACTAACATCATCAGACAACATTTGCGGAGTGCGTGAGTTATGTAACGGGCCGCCTCCGGAATGTTATTGTGCAAATGTTAGAACACATTTCAAATGTGTTAGTTTAACTTCTATAGCTGGAGAGCAGGCCTAATCATTAGGATGACTTTATAGAATATTCCAGGTTCAATGCAAGTTAAGCTTAAACTGACAGCACTTGCGATAGTTCTTGAAAGGTTCTTTTCACAAGGTTCTAACAGTTCTGTTTAGAACCATATCATCCTGAAGAGCTGTTTTATGCTAAAATGGTTCATTTTGTTAGAGTTTAGAGTTCTTTGTTCCTGCCTTTTTTTTATTTTTATCTGTAACTGTAAAAAAATCCTTTCAAAAGCCAGCTCATTGATTTTTTGGAGCTCAACCATCCCAAAAAAAAAGACAATTTATTTTTTCAACCATGTAAGTGTGTGCAGCTTAAGTTGAGGATATTTATTTCCTCTTCTCCACTAAGTAAGTAAGTGACAGATATATTGAAGGTATGATCCATTATTGTTAAAGTTTTCAATTATTACTTGGGTTAATGCATAAACATGCCAAGTCACAATAAAGAAAAAACATTAAAGTTTTAATGACATTAATGACTTTTTATTCATTATAATGATGGACATAAAAGAGACCAGAGGATTGTGAAGATATTTCACTGGAACTTGGCCTTCATTACATTTAATTTGGGTTTCTGTTTTGTGCTTTATATCGTTATGTATTTATTCAGTTGTTATTACAGCAGTAATTTTTGTCTTCAATTTCCCATGTCAATAAAAAAAATACTTAAATCAAAATAACTTTTATTGTAAAAGGTATTATAAGACAACAAGGTAGATAGTGAGGTAAAATTGTAATATTATAAATATGAACTGTTATTTAAAAGGTTCTTAACAACACCATTAAAGTTTACCGTATACTGTATAAAACTTTTGAAGCATGGCTCTTTATGGAACCTTATAAAAATAGTTATGTTTAACACCAAAAAAAGGTGTTATTGTTACAGACTGAGGAACCATTAGAACCATTTTCTTGTGTGACATGATGACATGATATTTTAATTTGTTCCTCCTTTTCCTTAAAAAAATACATATATAATCACTTAACTTTAAAATACTCCACATAGCCACAAATCTGTATTTTATGCAAGCTTTTTTTCAAGGTAAATGTAGGTGTCTTTCCATAAAACGACACTTGGAGACTCCAAAAAGGCTCCAAACAACTAAATGATAATTCATAAATATATGCATACCAAAGCACACTTTAAAAAAACATTACAGAAAAAAAACTTTTCAGAATTCACAGTGTATGTATGCAGTGCAACAGCAAAGAGCTTGTTTACATTTTAGACAAGTCAAGTTGCAATACCACACAGAATCCAAAAAAATAAGATAAGAGGTGCCGATGGCACTCTGGAGGAAGGTCCTCCTCCGTAAAACGGACAGAGTCCGAAACGATGCGGTCGAACGGGATTCCCGGCACCCAGGGAGAGTGCCTCAGGTTCGGGCACATTCAAATCCGTCGGCCTGACGGAGCAAAGACGGTAAAAAAAACGGACCCTCGGGGTGTTGTCGAGAAGGGGACAACACTCCACTCGGACAAGGTAACGGTTGCCTGGGGCCCAGATGAGCGCACCCCCTGCCTAGTCAATTGGAGCTTCGGACGCACCTGGGGATGGCCCCTGCCCGGTCGAAAGACCGCTCTGGGCAGCTTGTACCTCCCCGTTTTGTGTGTCGACATAAGATGCGGCCTCCCTTCGGGGAACACAGGCCACGTCGACCTTGGGAGACTCAGAGCTCAGATATCGAATCACCTTGATAGAGTATGAAAATAAAGGCATGACATTGGCCCTCGAGGTTATGCAAAAATCACAAAAAGGAAGGACACCCCCCTCAGTTTACAGTCCAGTCCCGGTGATTTTAAAGGCTGGTAGGTTGTTTCTGAAGCAGGTCTGGGCATGAGCTTGGCAAAAGCTTCATGCTGTTCATGATCTCCTCCTGCAGTTTCTTGCGTCAGTTTTAGACCTAACAGTCTAAGGCCCTGTCCCAAACGGCACCCTTTACACTCACGGTCTTCCTACGAGTCCACACTTTCGTGATGTAACCCCACTTTGACTGTCAGGAAGAAGTCTGCTGCGGAGCTCACTTCATTGCAAGTCCACAAGACCCAAAGTGCATATGAAGTGTGCCATTTGGGACAGGGCTTAATTCATGAGTCCTCTCCAACTCATTTCCGGTTGGCATCATGTCATCTTTCGTTAGAAAGGCCTCACGACCCTGTTGCTTTTTATATTTACTTTTTTCATCAATTTAATGGAGGTTTTATTTTCTGTTTGGTTTGTTCCTTGCTTTACTGATAGATCTCTTCAGGCAAACAAACAATACAGCTGGCCCAGCAACTTCAGCACGGCACCAAGAGGATAAAACTTTCACTTCACCATCATATCAGCACAATGCCTTGCCATTCTAAGCAATAATATAAACAACAGTGTTCTTTTTTTATTTTTTTATGCTCATACAGAAAAATGTTTTGCTCATTTTGAGTAAAATGCTAATGCAGCATTCTAAAGGAATGCATTCTGAATAGCTTCTGTGCTCCTTTTCAGAGGTGGCGGGGGATAAATTAATAATAAATGGCATCTCGGGAGGGGTTATGGGGAGAACGTTTTGCTGTTCAATAATGGCAACCTCACAAGTTCTTGTGTTTCAACAAAAATGCAATAATGTGCAAAAGTGTTGTTTGAATAATGCAGAGACTGCATGCATAAATAGTACATTAGAACTGATTTAATTATGCCATGGAGAAAGCCTAGTTTGATATTAAACAAACAAATGCAAGAAAGCAGAATGAGTCGACCCGGTGGCGCTGTGATCTCATGACTCCTGTACTGGTTCAAAAAAGTTCAATATCTGAATCAGATCTTTTCTTCACTTCAAGGTCACCAGTAGCAGTCCTGGATTACTACTGTAGGTAAGATAAGACATGACCAAAGAAAAACTAATGTTATAATAATATAAACTAAAATAAAATAAAATAATATAATATAATTGAAAGTTGATAGATGGTAAGTCGTAAGAAGATTGAAAGAGAAAAGAAAGTTGATAGATGGTAAGTCGTAAGAAGATTGAAAGAGAAAAGAAAGTTGATAGATGGTAAGTCGTAAGAAGATTGAAAGAGAAAAGAAAGTTGATAGATGGTAAGTCGTAAGAAGATTGAAAGAGAAAAGGAAGTTGATAGATGGTAAGTCGTAAGAAGATTGAAAGAGAATAGAAAGTTGATGGTAAGTCGTAAGAAGATTGAAAGAGAATAGAAAGTTGATAGATGGTAAGTCGTAAGAAGATTGAAAGAGAAAAGGAAGTTGATAGATGGTAAGTCGTAAGAAGATTGAAAGAGAAAAGAAAGTTGATACATGTAAGTCGTAAGAAGATCCTTTTAAAAGAAAGATCTATAATAGCTACCGGTTGATATAAAATACGTCCGACTGTTTGCACTGTATTTAATTATTTTTATTTTTTTTCCAAACTGTGATTCAGGAAGATTTTATACATTTTTAGGGCTGTCTGATTGGAAGAGATTTTGAAGGGGAAAGGGAGAGCTTCACTCCGACGAGGCGAGTGAAGATTAGCTATACTATGGAGAGTATAAAGGTTCGCTGTTTGTTTAAAACAGCAAAAGTGAAACGTGCTCTATGGGGGCCCATTGGGCAATACTGGTGTAAGACACCACCCCAGTAGAGGACGTCCCTGGATTGTAGGTCCAGTGGCACCGCAAACCTGCTCATTCACTTCCATCTCAGACACGGTTTTAATTATTCTTATTTCTTTTGATTATTTTAATTTCTTCTATGTAAAGCACTTTGAATTACCACTGTTTAGCTTTGCATTTACTGAATGAGCACTGTGCCACTGTTCGTCCGACTGTTTGCACTGTATTTTATTTTCTAAACTGTTTTAATTATTCTTATTTCTTTTATTATCTATGTAATTATTTTAATTTCTTCTATGTAAAGCACTTTGAATTACCACTGTGTATGAAATGTGCTATATAAATAAACTTGCCTTGCCTTGCCTATAATATAATATAATATAATATAATATAATATAATATAATATAATATAATATAGACTTCACAGTTTGGATCAGTCTGTGTGACACACTGTCATTCTGTGCATTAGAACATTTAGTGGTGGAAAATGTTCAGTTGCTCTTTCTTTAGGTTACATAGTTGCACCAATAACAGCAAGAGGCAACTGTCTTTTTGAGTTTCATTTTGATTATTCATTCAACGGATTTGTTCAAAAACATTGATTTGTTTGGGAATGAAACAAGTGACTTTATGGCATGTGCTTTGTGTGAATACGCCAACTGCAAAACTATATAGTAAGCGAAAAATATGTGCCAAAAGATTATTGGGCCCTATTTTAACGATCTGAAACGCAAGTGTCAAAGCGCAAGTAACTTTGTGGGCGGATCCCGGCGCTGTTGCTATTTTCCCGGCGGGATAAATGACTCTTGCGCCTGGCGCAAATCTAAAAGGGGTTGGTCTGAAGTAGCTTCATTATTCATAGGTGTGGTTTGGGCGTAACGTGAAATAAACCAATCAGAGCGTCCTCTCACATTCCCTTTAAGAGAAAGGCGCGCTTGTTCCATGGCGGATCGCTATTATAACGGCGGATTTGCCAGCGCACACCAGGAGCAGTTCACAGCCGAGGAGGCCGACGTTCTCGTCAGGGCCGTAAAACACAGAGAAGTGACATTGGGGATGATGGGAGAAACCCACCCAAATTAGCTTCGGTTAAACAGGCGTATAATTTGGGTAAATGTGTAGCCTAATCTAGATTTTTAAAAAAAAATCTAGATAGATCTTTTTCACATCTTCACGGACACAACAATGATTTCCCTCGTCTGTTAATATTTTTCCTTGTAATAATGTATGATTTGCAAAAATGAAAACTGCTGCGTCTGTTTATAATTAATAGAGAATCAAAGTGGATGCGCGTTAACACACTACATTATGGCCAAGCATGCGCCCTTAAAATACCATATCACTAACGCGCAACGCGCCACTGACTTTAGACTGGGTTTTTCCTGGTCAGTGGCGCAGTTGCTTTCTAAAACTGGAAAATAGCACCAGGGAAGTTTTGCGCCGGAACACGCTCCTCTTTGCGCTGAACCGCCCCCGCGAGCGCAAGTTTATTTCCTAATTTACCGACGTGCGTCTATGGAGGGAAAAGTCCGCTGTGTGCGGGTGCAAAATAGGAATGATACATGCGTCGGTGTACAAAGTCAATTGCGCTGGGTGCAAGATAGGGCCCATAATGTTCATGGTCATTTTATGTGAAAAATAGTAGGCAAAAAGTACCTGGATGACCTATTACTTCTGCCGAGATTGTGGAGTGTGCATTCAATGGACACTTTACTATCCATGAAGCCAAGGGAGAGGATTTGTGAATGGCTGTGAAGCAACGCAATTGATTCTGGTAGGTCATGTGACATCAACAACAAGGCAGATGAGGTACGTCCAAATTTCATGCTACCCATTATAACGGTTACAAAATATGTTTCAAACCAAACGTAGTTATTAGGATGCAGCTAGAGTCATTGAATCATTCACACAACAGATTTATTAAAAACACTGATTCATTCTGCAAAGAAAATGACTGCTTTTATGAACAAGCCATTGAATCATTGAATCCACTGATCTGTTCAAAAATGTAGAATTCTCAAATGAAATAACAATGAAATAACATCTCTGGGTTGACATGAAAGGCTCTACTGTGGCTTTGTTTGGAAATATTTGTGTTGGCAAAACAAAAACTGACAAAGCGACTGACAATACTGTGTCTAAAATGTAAGTTAGTCGACACGAATACACTTCTTGTTTATTGAAGTGTTGTATAAAAGCAATATCAAACAATAATGCTGCCTCTTACTAATTTCTCAGAAACGACACAAGTTATCTTTGCAAGTTCTAACAGTGTTTCTCAAGTTTCCGGTTTCAATGCATGTCTGTAAGTGGATTCTAGGGAGAAAAGTATATTTCAGTGTGTATTATATGTTGCAGTCTAAACTGTAAGCATTTGTGATGGATTGCAAAGCTGAGGATGTTGACAGGATTCATGATTTGTTAACGGCAATGTATGAATATGTTACATCTTTGTCTTATTTGTATATGCTATCACCTTCTGATAGATGCGAAACGTTGACCTTGATCTGCCTTCATTTGACTCAGCAACTCATTATATGGTAAGCACATGGTCTTTTTTTAAAGCAAGCTTGAGAGCTTCGGGAAAAAGCAGAGTGTGAGAAATGTGAACTTATTGGCGACTCCCTTTCTTGGTTGGGGAGTTTAATATGAGGACCTTAATCTGGACTGCACACCTGCACCATCAGAAAATAGGGGTTGGCAGAAACGAAGTGAAGACCCAATCTACCTGGAGCCCGTGGCTAGCATTACACCGCACCTTTGAAAGTGATATTTCGCTGTTATCGTGGAAACCTGCCCTGAGAACAAAACAGGCCTTGTTCAGAGTTTCATAACTCTGGTTAGAGAACACCATTCCTGCACCCCTTGAAAGAATCAAAGCAACAATTACACTGCAGAAATAAACAAAAAGTGCATTCAGTAAGTTATTGTTTGCTAATTTTTCACTGACTCTTCACTCAGGTTTGTCTGCTCACTGCCGTTCATAGCAAAGATATTTTATTTTATGCTATGTAAATCACCTTGAGTACTGGATGAAAGTGCTAGATAAACACATAATATTGTCAAAATGTTCAAGTTTTTCTAACTTGTTGATGCCACATATAGCCAAAGGAGTGGAACATGTTTAAAAAGATTCATTTAATGAACAATAAAAAGGATTACCATGTATAAAAATTATTAAAATATTATTTTGAAAATAGTATTAATGATAAATAATTTGATCATTAATATTTAAGTACATAAATAGTACAAGTACATAAATAATAGTATATACGTCTATTTGAGTATAACATTTATTAATGAATATATTTAATATTCAAGAATAACTAGTAGCCTATAAAGTTGACACTATATATGCGTTAAAATTATAGTTACATAGCAGAAGGAATAATATCACATTTGTATTATTGTATTAAAATGTATTATTATTAATGTTAATATTAATTATTATTATTTTCCTGAGGATTTATTCTTTTTATACATTACATTTCTCAAATGTAGGCCTACTATTCATTTCCTTGTGAGTAAAACTCTTATAATTACAAAACATTAGAAAAAATTCTGGATAATGTCAGATTTCTAATATCGGATTGTTAATTACAACGCATTTATTTTGCACCAACAGTGCAGCACATAAAAAGCTGTGAAAGGACAAGCAGCATAATTTGAGAGATAGATGTGAATTGCTAGACATTTGACCTTTATCGCCCACTTTCAACTAGCAACACAGTCAAATGTGTGCGCCGTACATCTTAGCCTATTTGCATTGCGACTGCCCTCTGTATCTCCTTCAAGGTATAGATATGATATATTGACTGGAAGCTCAGGGGATGTGGGTCCCCTCGGCTACTCCACTATCAAAGTGCCAGCACAGCAGATGGGGGGTAGAGAGGAGAAAGAATCAGACAGTCTAAAAGAGAGAGGCTTTGAAAAAGAGGGAGGAATGCCTGGGAGAGAGGAAGGAGCCACTCAGAATAGAGTGCATAAAAATGAATGTGGGTCATAAAAACAGATCGGGGTCTCTTAATGGGCAGTAATTACATGCTAGTGGTGGATTTGGCTGTTCTGTGGCAAAAACCAAAGCAAAGACGGGAAGGGGAAGGAATAGGCTGTCTGTGGGTTGAGCTATTGTGGCCGCACTGAAAACAAACAGTAGCTTTGTCATTATGCGACTAAATGAGAACAAGTATGTGAAAATCAAGGGTTCTTCAGTGGCTTGTTTTCTCCCAGCAAGCTGATTGCAAATAATCTTTTGGTTTGTGATTGATCCTTATGAATGTCCATAGTAAAAGCATAAAAGCATCAATATCTAAGTAGCATGCAACAACTTCAATTAGCGAAAGCCTCAGACCATTTGTAAGCCCATTATGTGCCTTCAAAACAGATCTTTTACTGTTTACCAAAGACAAAGGGATTGTAGAAATGAAATTAATGCATTTTAATTAAATCAAAGCCATTGTACACTGTAAAATGAGAATTAATCAAAGAATAACTTAAACTTAAACTTACTAATAGCAAAAGAAAGCACCACACGGCACCAATTAATAATCAAATGTTATATTACATACATTTTCTGTTCTGTGTGCATCCGTTCAATTTCCAGTCAAAAAAGACAATCGCGGAGCAATCGCAATGACCCACAATGCGTGCAGTCGCATTAAATGCATTTTTATTGAGTCACTATTATTAATCTCTATGAAGTTAAATATCAATATTTCTAAAACCTTGCAAAATGGTTTCAAAAAGCCATCATTAGCCTATCGGTTTTATCAAATTCAGTAATATTTCAAAACGTCAGCACCTCAAAAATATGATGTTTAAATTCTAAGTGTGGCAGCATTCTCTCACTTAAAGGGATTGTTCACTCAAAAATGAAAACCCTCATGTCATTCCAAACCTGTATGACTTTCTATCTTCTGTGGAACATAAAAGATTATATTTTGAAGAAAGCTTCCACTGTTTTTGTGCGTATAATACCATTTTATGAACAAAAAACAAAACAAATAACATATATGAAAAATATACATTTTTATATTACATCACAAAAACATTATGATACTACTTATTGCTATAGCACAGCACTTAATGTTTTACAATATGTAATAAGGTCCCAGCTCTCTGCACCAAGGAACACACTTCAGATTAGAAACAAAATCAAGATTGACATGCAATAACACTCATATCCCAAGATCCACTATATGTATTTCAAATCATTAACTCATGACTTGAAGTAGTACAAATTTTAATACAGGAAAGCAAGACTTATCTCAAGTGGGAATCATGAGTGCAGGACAAGAACTCTGACGTGCCACAAGTACTCTTCTTAAGCACTCTTCATTTGCATCCTCTCAGGAAGAACTAAATCATACCTCTTTCGGGTGTTAAAGTTCTCCCAAAGAAACGAACGTCCTTATTTAAAAGAAGGTCTTTACACCTGGCACGTATAATGAACAAAGCTTAAGAAGATCCAGGACAATTCAATTTATGAATGAAGGGGTGTCATCTTTATTAAAGTCTAGCTAAAGAACTCAGGCCTGGAACTGGGCCTAATACAGATTGCGAGGAATCTTTGTGAAAGATTGTGTGACAAAGAGCACTGTGCACGTGAGGTAATGGTTACATGTGCACGGGTGAATTTACACCCTGTTTCTATTATTATTTATTATTAACAGTAGTATGAAGGAGTGCTGCTGGGAACATGACGATCTGAGGGATCTTGGATAATTGGTCTGTGAAGCCACCTGTGAGTCTTATCTGAGAGGTGAGATCTGGCTCATGTCAGGAGAGCTAATGGTGAATGTTTTTCTTGAAGGCTTGCTTCCAGAAAGCACAGACACTTTTGTGGTATCTTAATTATGTTGGCTTGACAAAGCCAGCATACTGATCTACTATTTAAGCTTCTTCTCCTCCTCCTCATCTTCTTGTTCTTCTTCTTCTTCCAAGAATAAATTTAAACAGTATCTCCTCCTAGTGCTTTAAAGCTACAACCACCAAACTCGGGTCAGACCTTCAAAATGTTCTGACTCGGGTTGGTATATCTTTCCTGACTGATCGGACTTAAGATTTTTGATCAAAACTACGATAAGTCAGACTTTCATTCAAAGCCGGTCAAAACTTTTATAACTATATTTTCTACTATAAGTATATGTCACTAGCAAAACCTAGCAACTAGCGTATAGGACATGTTAGCAAAATGTTAAGTCATGCTTGCAACATGCTAATTCATGCTAGAATAGATGTGCTAATAGACCCTTTTACTGTTTGTACACAATAATGACGTAGCAACGTATGCGCGCGCATATTGGCAACGGAAGTATGGCGAGAATCAGCAGAGTGTCAAGCATAGACAGTATATAAACAAGTGGGTGCTGCAGACGCGAGCATTTTTTATTATGTCTTTCGCTCCAATCAACACGTTTAATCGCCTGCAGCCACAGGCGCTGCCGGTTCTACTGAAATGGCCGTGATCCTGTCGGAATCTTAATAAAACTTAAAGGTAGGGTAGGTCAGAATTGTCTAAATAAACTTTTATTCAAATTTGTTTAAACTGTCTTTATATACCAATACATAATTAAAATGCAAGTACTCTGAAATAGAGTGAATATAAAAAACTGAGTGACTCTAGTGTATTTAATCTTCAATAAACACAGCTCATTAATTCCATTCACTCCCACTTAAAAACGGGTGCGCGACTGCGCGCACTTGGGCAGAGCCAGTAATAGCGGCGGTAGTCATGGCGACGGAGAGTGACAGTCGCGCAAGCCAATCACTTGTTTCGTCCCGGTAGGACTTAATGAGCTGTTTTTTGAAGATTAAATACACTATAGTCACTCAATTTTTATACTCTCTTTTTCAAAGTACTTACATTTTAATTATATATAAAGACAGTTTAAGCCAATTTGAAAAAAAGTTCTTTAGACAATTCTTACCTACACAACCTTTAAGCCCCTCAGTGGAATATCGATTAGTGCAACCGTAAACGTAACAACCAGACATTTTGATGCTGGGAAACCGTTTTGATAAACTTTCGGAGTTGCTAACACGTTAGAGCCAGTGGGGAACAACACCACTTCCGTTGCCAAAATGCGCGCGCAACTATTTGATCACGTGGGCTGTAAAAGGGTCTATACATGCTAAATCATGTCAACAACATGTTATTTCATGCTAGCAAAGTGCTAAAATATGTTTGCAACATTCTAATTCATGCTATCAATGTTAAAACATGCCAGCAATGTGCAAATTCATGTAACTAACATGATAAATCATGCTAGCAAAATTCGAATTAATGGTAGCGCAACATACTGGAAACATGCTAATTCACGCTAGCAATGTGCTAAAACATGCCACAAAAGTGTTAAAACATGTTAGCTAGTATGCCACTTCATGTTAGCAACCTAAAATGCTTGCAACATACTAATTCATGAAATCAATGTGTTAAACCATGCTACAAACATCTGAGCAAAATGCTAAATAATGTTAGACACATTCTAAGACATGTTAACAACATGATTTAACATGCCATAGTAGGAAGCTTAAAACTCTTCAAACATTCAGATATAGGCTTTGTCAAACCTACATAAAAGTTTGTCCCTACAAACTTACTTTCTAGTTTATTACTGCTATTATTTATTAATCATGTGTAGCCTATATGGGGGGCCAGAGCTAATGGACATACTTTTTTTAATCACACTTATTTTTCAAGGTAGATTTAGTTTTTAAAAAGTTTCTGTACAGGCACATACCTCAAGGTCTTGGCTTCAAAAATACGAGAGAAAAAAAGGACACAGTTCATTAAACATAGCCGGGTATGTTGTCACACTATGTATAAGTGGCCATTAAAAATCCTCTTATTTCAGCAAAATCTGATAGTAAAATTAGTAGTAATATATTGTACTTAATATATTACATAAAATGATGACACATATTTTTAACAACATTATATAGGCCTATTTCTTATTTTATTTACTAATCTTAATGCGTTATTCTTTTATATTAATTTGACTCATTTTACACTGGTTTTAAATTGGATATGTCTTCTATGCAATTTCCATATGACTGCAATGCTGTGCGAATGGTGATGTTGACGCTTCATTAATGTCTTCTGGATCCAGGGAGCGCTTCTCTCTGTAATTGCAGGAATGTCTGCATTATCTGCAAAAGTTAACTGATAAGGAGTATAGCTTCCTGTCATGGACACCGACTTCTTTGTTTCATTTGTGCTTTAAAGGAGATTGTGTGCTTTTTATATCAGACTGTGAATATCTTCAGATGCTTATTCTCTTCCTTCCCTGGGAACTCTCATAATAAATATGTCTCGCACCATCACACTCTGCAGCTGGAATTTGCCTTAAATGAAAGGAAATACAAAAACATATATTGTGATTTTATTCAGTATGAATTGAAAATAAATTATGTATTTTCTTTTCCATATTTTTTTTACAGCCTCCTGCACCTCTGATTATTTGAAATAAGAGGACTATAATTTTTTATTAAATTAACAAAATTCTGTATTAACTGTAAATAATGCATTAATAAAACTTAGGCTGCATAAGCCAGTGATAGATCGAGATATGGAATTAAAACAAACATTCCACTTTAGATTTACGGCATGAATTTACATTCCTCATCAGAAAGCTGCTCCTTATCAGTTACCTTTTGAAGATAATGCAGACACTCCGGCAATTACAGAGAGAAGCGCTCCCTGGTACCAGCAGAAATTAATGAAGCTTCAACATCACCCTTTGCACAGCATAACAGTCATACAGCTACTGCATATATTAAATATTTAGACGTATATACATGTGATAAGAATAAAATATATGGATATGTTAATAATTGTTATTAATATTTTAGCTGTTTAATACTGGTTTTGCTGTTTACATTTTGGTGAAAAGCCTACAAAAGACATCATTCTGCTACAATAATCACCTTTTTGGGACTTTTTTGTGTAAATATTTATATATGCGAGTAATTAAAATAATCCAAATAATTAATCAGCATATCTTCTCCTTCCTAAAATAATTGCCTAAGTCCTTTTCATTTTCAAATTACTTAGGCAATTATTTTAGAAAGGTGTCGATATCGTGATTAATTTGATAACAAATTTTAATTGATTGACACCCCTAGTAAGAACTGATCTTGGTCTGCATAGCGTACGTGTGTACTGTACCAAAAAATATTCATTGGTATTTTTGTGCGAGCAGCACACATCCAGAAGATGGATATTGAGGTAAATATATGTATTTGCTTTTCTGTGTACTTGTGTGCCCTGCTTGCTGTGCATCTGTATTTATAGGAGCCTCTCACTCTGCACAAGTACGTCTGTGCATTTGTCCCTCTGTGTACAGGTGTGTGTTTGGTCTTCCTCTGTCATGTCCCTGAGGGCTGAGAGCTGGCAGCAGAGGGCCAGCGCGAACGAGAGCGAGTGCTCATTATTTAGTCCTCCAGAGGCCTGTCCACTGTTGCAACAACAGCTTCTCTCCGGGCCCGCCGCAGCCTGACTGACCCCGTGTCTGCTGTTTATGGAGACATCACTTCATTAGCACAGTGCTATGCTCAACAGACATAAGGGTGCGCCATCTGCCTCTCAATCACGGCCAAGGTTAAACGTGCTCACCTCTGGACGAAATCCGGCTTGGGATGGAACGCAGTTCCGGTATTAATTGCGCCGTCACCTTTAGAACAAAAAGAGTTCGATGAATCTCAAAGAAACAAACAAACAAACAAACAAACGTGGTTGCGTCGGAAAGCAAGCAAGCCTCCTTTAACAGCCTAGCCTTTTGGCAGTCACGACTTGTTCGGGTCCACACCAGCAAAGCAGAGCACTTTAGGTGCCAGAGAAGCACACAGGTTAGCCTGTAGCTAAGTGGGCTCGGTAATATGGCTAATTGTCTTACCTGCTCAAATGAGGGAGTCCATTAGCAAAGGCCGCGGCCTATCCCTGGAGCTCTGATTCAGCAAGGCAATTAAAAACAGCATTTTAAAAAGCGTTTTCTGCCAGAAATGTCCTTCGCTAAACTAATAACGCAGATAATAAAAGGCTGGCAAAACATAATTCCATCGTCGCTAACTAGCAAGGCTAAGGAAATTGGCATCTTAAAAGCATATAGTGTGGAAACACAGACGCACGCGGCCATAAACATTTTTCCTCGGCTAAAGATGGCTGAAGCAATTTGTCGAAAATGATACAACAAATTGGATTACACAATAATCGTCAGGCACTTTGTGACGGTGATAATGAAGAAGAATGACCCTTTGGAGTGGGATTGGGAAGAGCAAACAGTAGCTTCTCAGTTTACACAGAGCATAATGATCATTAGAGAGAAGGAGTGGAGCTCCTCACAGAACCCTCCACGTCTTAACAAGCGCACCGCCACCGCACTGGATGGCTTATATTAAAACGGAGAAAAGGTTAGGTGATTTTTAGCCCCGTCCCTGCGAGTCTAATTTAATCCTCCAGGGCCCTTTTCAATAAGACGTGATGCATTACTTCTCGCCTCTCCCTAATTAATATCGTATCATTTATTATTAGGAGCTTTGATTCACTGGCTCCCCCCTCTGTTTATTTCCAGCTCATCTGCCAAAGATCTCAACTGAGGCTTGCGGAAACGCCGGGTAATACAAATAATATTTTATGCCTCAGTGACGGCCGTTTGCAGCCAGGAGGAGAGTTAATCATTCTCCGAGGGATGATGGGATTGGAAATATCAAGGCAGAGCCAATGAGGTTATTCTTATCAAAAAGTCAAATGAAATCAGATACTGAGACAATTACAGAACCTGGACACAAAGGACTCTGCACTGGTCAAAGCTGATGCCAGAACGGTGGATTTTTATCGTATGTTAGTTCGCTCGTCCCAGCCATTGATTAAAAGCTATCCCTGGTGTGTGTGTGTGTGTGTGTGTGTGTGTGTGTGTGTGTGTGTGTGTGTGTGTGGATATGGTGAGTGCTGATCTCCATACAAATCTCCATTTACTTGAGGCCCAATTACACACCAACCGAGCAGGAGAGAGAGCGAGAAAGGAAGATGGCATGAGTGAGGGAAAGGGAGAGGGAAAATAAAACGGAAAAAGTTGCCTCAGCACCACTGAGCAGGCGGCACTGAGAGCTCTAATGGCCCTGACCGCATGATTGGATGCAGAAACGCAATGTACAAATTAATGACAAGCCATATCATCAGGTTGAATCCAGCACTGCATATGATCAGCATACTGTACATTGTTTCTTAAAGTGAACGTGAAACACAGCTCGAAACCTACTGCACTTCCATATTCGGATACATTTTACTTTGAAATGGACGTTCAAAATGAGTAGATCATGACTCAAAAAGTAATTAGAACATGTGGTGTATAAAAATAAACAAAGTAATAAGTATATAAAATAATAAAGTAATAAGTATAATACGTAATTTGTTCATTCATAATAGTTTATATTAATTCATTTGTTTTTAATTTATTATAAAGAAAGCACAAATGTGTTAACAAATGGTAATATAAGTGTTATATATATATATATATATATATATATATATATATAGAGAGAGAGAGAGAGAGATAGAGAGAGAGAGAGAATATTGTTATATATACAGTATATAATAGAAAAAATTATACAAATTGTAACACCAATAGTCATATTTTTCCTTCCAAACCAGTGTGACTTTTTTTCTTCTGTGAAACATAATAATAGATATGACAAAAGAGTGGGGTTTTTTTGTCCATAAAATTGTAAGTCAATGGTAACCAAACATGTCTGGTTACCAACATTCTTCAAAATATCTTCTTTAGTGTTTCACAAAAGGAAGAAGGTCATACAGGTTTGGAATTACACAAGGGTGAGTAAAAAAATGACAACATTTTCATTTTTAAGTATGCAATCCCTTTAAAGACCCCCTGTAGCAAATCATTGTATCCCTTAAAGGAAATAGGCTGAATGCATTCTAAAACGGTAAAACTGTTTAACTCTAGGGGAGTTGGAAAATGACCCTATTTCAAAAAAAAGTGGAGTGTTCCTTTAAAACTCATCTTTGATCACCAAAATTTCATATTTAAAAGTTTTTCCCTCAGAAAAAATTTGTCAGGCCTTAAAATATCTTGAATATAAATCTACACCCTTGCCTCATTTAGTATACGCGGTTCTATGAATATGCAAATTAGCCCCGCCTCCACTCACTCACACCAGCTCCGAGATCCACTCGTTGACGATCACACGTTGACGTGATTGGTTACAAGGTAGTTTGTGACGTCATAAACACCAGCGATTTCCAACCGTGTTTTTGAGACTGTCTTTGGTTCACTGCAGTTTTTAAGGAGAAAATACTCATCAATAGTGTTGACTTATGGATTTGTGGTCTTAAAGCAAATTAAAAACACCACACAGACATATAAACAACATTTAAAAGCTTGATTTTCACCACAGGGGGACTTTAAGTACATGGGTTGAATTTTAAATTCATGTCGACTTTAATTAAAACATGTTATTTTTGCTGTTTTGTGTATTAAACATAGTCGTGCATCGATTGTTTAAACATAATTGTCTATTGATAAACAATTAAGTTCCCTTTCGTTTTGCTGACTTGTGTGACTTGCAGCGCACTGGAATACCACACGGCGCACACGTGTCACAGAATATCACAGTTGTTTCAGCTAAGGTTCACAATTT
The DNA here is from genome assembly GCF_949152265.1 of Phoxinus phoxinus. Classification (NCBI taxonomy): domain Eukaryota; kingdom Metazoa; phylum Chordata; class Actinopteri; order Cypriniformes; family Leuciscidae; genus Phoxinus; species Phoxinus phoxinus. The sequence continues at coordinate 16,107,155 of NC_136897.1, read as the reverse complement.
TGTCCAGAGTTTCTCACACACAATGCACGCATACACCTGCCTCTCACAAAAGAAAGGAGCAGCAGCTTCTTAGCAGAAAGGTGAAGCGAGGGACAAACCATCAGAAAGCAGTGGGACAAGTGTCTGACAGGACCACAAACTGACAAGCTGAATAGATCTCCCTCCCTCCCTCTCTTTCATGCCTCTCTCCCTTCTTTTCTCTATCTTTTCTCCTCCCTCAGCTGTCTCCTCGCACCTCGCCATCACTAATCATACAAGCCTCACCTCTGCAGAGAGGACAGTGGGATGAAGGAAGAAGCTGACAGCACAAACTGTCAGCACAAGACGTCTGAGCCGTAGCCGACAGCAAGGATGTTTAGATTTCTTCAACACCTTGCAAAAACTGTAAAACACAGTAGAGCATAGCTTCTGACAGCAAGTGCTATAGGGGAGAAATACAAGGGGAAACAACAACTGACCAAACAATATGTGCTGAATCTCCCGCACCGTGGAGTATTGTAGGATATGAGTCAGAGTTTCTGCTGCATTTTTCTTCGCCTTTGCACTGCCGTTGTTTCTGAATCAACTGCAAAGGATTTATTATCAAAGGAGGGATGTTAAAAGTAAAGTGTAGTCGTCAATTTATCATTGTGTCATCATTAACTTAACCTTCATGTCGTTACAAACCCAAATTACTTTCCTCTGCAGACTACAAAAGGAGATATTTGGGTCAGTGATATGATGCAATTTTTTTGTTCCATCTATTAACTTTTTTTTTTTTTACATGCATAGGCTACATTTCTTACATGACTAGCATATTTTTCATTTCTGAATTAATTCCTTTTTTGATACAAGTCCAAGTAAAAAAAAAAGTGAAGTGAAGATAAAAGATTATAAAAAGATTGAACTTAATTAAAAGAAAACCCTGTTAAGTTTGCCTTAAACGGTTATTATAACTAGCCTAAAACCCAGAAACAAGGTCGTATTTTTGATCTTCTGGTTCCATTGTCCTTTTATTTTATTTATATGATTTAAAGTTGCGATAGTCTTTTCTTCGCTGTTGCGATTTGAGTGAAATGGCTTCTCGAAAAAGAAAAAATGTAGACTTGATTTTGTCCATCAGGAAATGATTGGATGGCTGTGGTTTGCTAATGCTGTGATGTCATATGAGTGACAGCTTGTTCATGCCATCAGAGAAGAGAAGAGATGTACTGTATCTGCAAGAGGGACGGGAACTATTTTTTTGATTAAAGATTGCGAGGGCACATTAATTAAAAAAAATAAAATAATGATGTACACGGATAAATCACTTAAAATAAACAGTGCGATATTCCATAAAAAATAAGATTTGTCAATGTTTTTTTATGCTTGTATGTGTCTTGAAAATGGGAAGTTAAACAAGGAAGCTAACAATTGGCTAAACAGGACTACAGAGGTTTTTGGGGACATTAAACATCATCACGCCGAACAGGAAAACTCATCTATTTACATTTACAGCCTTGTTGTGTTTATAATCATGTTCCTGCAAACTATTCCAACTCAAACATTCCAACATTTTAAATATAGATTGAAAGAGTTGTTGGAAACTTAATGGTGTTAATGTTGACGTTTGTTTATAGCCAAACTTTAGCTTTTTACTTATTCCGATTCTATTTAAGCTTTAAATTTTGGCTAATTTGCAAAGATTATCTTGATGAAAAAAACAGTCACAGAGCTTATTTTCTGCAATAATCCAAAAGCCAATGGAAAAATCAGTCACACTTTAGGGTTCAATTCTCACTATTAACTAACTATTAACTATGACTTTTGCCTCAATAAACTTCTAATTACTACTTATTAATAGTCATCAGGGTAGTTTAGTTTATGTATTGGGTATTATTAAGGGATGTAGAAGATGGCCATGCAGAATAAGGCAATATGTGCTTTATAAGTAATAAACAGCCAATGTCCTATATGCAAGCTAATAAGCAACTAGTTATATTAAGAATTGGACCTGAAACTAAAGTGTCCTATTTTCTTTTTCTTGAGGGAAACAGGCTTATAAAAATTACAGCATTTCTCAAAATATCACACAATTCAACCTTTCTATGGTTTTATTGCTTAAGATATATGAATGAATTATTCATGATATCTGTAAAAACATCTCTATAGATTTTTTTAACGTTAAGATGTGTCATTAAAAAGAAAAAAAAAAAAATTATAGTAGCTATATGATAGCTTTGTGTAAGGAACATACCGTATTTAGCTTAACAACAGTGGTCACCATTCACTGTATGGAAAAGAGCAGCTCAGACCAGCCATATATCTCCCTATATATCTTTCTGCAAAAGAAAGAAAGTCAGGGCTATGGAAATGCATGAAGGTGTGAAGGTGAAGACAGACTTGTCATACTTGGGATAAACTATTCCTCTAATTCAAATAAGACACGGGGAAGAAAGAACATGTGGTAAAAATAGGATCCTCTCACCACAAGGCAAAACGGTCTTGACGATATCTAGACTAAGCCAGCAATTCCCTGCAGAACAGGTGGTAAACACACTATATCCACATTACAGCCATAATGCTTTTTATAGCCTGTCTGCAAAGCCGAAGAACTGTAATGGGGAGTGAGTTATGACAATAATAACTCTGTCTCTTCATAATCAGGTAATCAATTCAATCTTCTGCCAATTGTCTCAGACAAATGTTTCTTCCGCATCCCCTGTAGAATGTAATTGAAGGGTTCTGTCGTTATTGACTCGTGTAGAGTAAACACCTGTGAGGTCGTCTTCTGTTGTCGTGGGTGTCCATTAATTTCAGATGAGTAAGATTAACAAGGTGTATGTAAATTCATATATTGGCACTTGAAACTTCTTTATAGAACTTGAAGTCCCCTTATTAGCTTTAACCCACCGACGTATCATTGGTAGCGTAGTGCAATTTCGAATAATCTCTAAACATTTCATGAGCTTTTAGCACGTAGATATAAAAAGACAACAGAAGTTGATGTGTGCGCCTCTCCAGGCATAAGCGAAGGGATCTTTTCCTGCAGAGGAAATGCTAAGCTGTGGGAGAGATGCAAGGAGCCGGGAGCTGTATCGATCGGAGCTTTAGCAAAATCTACCGTTGCATCTGTGCCAATGAGAGGAAGAAAAATTAGATCAAAACCTTCTGTCCGCGATTGAATCATGCTGGTGTCACTCAAAAAATCTCTAAAAGCCAGGCACGGCTCCAGAGAAATCAATATGGCACGGATAGATATTAATGTTTGGTATTATCAAGTCCAATTGAAATCACATTGGACAGAAGAGACCTAATCGTTTTATTAACAGTTTATACTCAAAGCGTGTAACAAGACTCCTCCATCTTTTAAAAGACAAACCCACTAGCATTGAAAACCAGCCATTGTCAAAGTCGTTCGGCTACAAATGAGAGTCTGTATTGATCTGGGCATTCAGAGAACAACCGTGTAGGACCATCTTGTAAATCAGAGAGATGAAAGCATGACAACAATTGGACAATGACAGACTCTTAGTGTTTTCTTTAAAACAATTGTGTGTCAGTGGTCAATATTTTCTTCTTGACTGTGTTTGACCCAAAGAGGTTTTTAAGAAAACAAAGATGCGCACCGCAATCCTGAGATTTTGCTGCGGTTGTCAGAGTGACAAGTTTATTCTGCTCATACACAGCGGAGGATCAAAGATATTCAGGATGATGTCGAATCACACAAGAAAACACGATTCTTGCGTACAAATGTGCACAGTGCTTTTTACAATGTGAAGATGATGTCATTGTTTTCCAAAAAGCACATTTTATTTTTATCATCTCAGGGTCAGTGAGGTCTGTCTGTGAAAAACCTGCAGCATAATGGAGACACAAACATGACTGTCCGTAACCTGAGGCAGCAACAGACTGCAGAATTCATGACAGTCAAAGCACAGATCCCTGTTGCGTACTGCTAACTTCAAAAGGCAGGGGTTGATTGTTTGGCACGGCCCAGTAAGCCCCTGCTGGCAGATGCTGGAACTACACCTTTATGGTATTGATTGCTATTCAAAACATGCATAGGATTTATTTTGGAACAATTTTCGCTCTGAAATTGCTAGTAAATTTCACTGTTAATTACAAGTAACACACTGAATTAAACATGAGTAGATTTTGAAGTAGAAAGACCTCCAACAATGTTAAAAAAACTACAGTTTATTGATGAATGTAACATGTTTGTTTCAGGCTCATAATAAAGATAATTCCAAACATTTATTTAAAATGTGATTTTAAATATTCGAATAATAATGATAATAATAATAATAAAAATAAACGTATTTATTTAGTATAGTATTAGTCTATATTGGTATTATTAAAACACTAATCAATCAAAATAAAACATTTGATTAAAAACAATATTATTAAAAAATGATTAAATGTATTTGTTGAGTTCATTTATTTATTTATATTAGTACTTTTATTAGTCAATTAAAAACAACACATGTGAATAAACAAACAAACAAACAAATAAATAAAGCAGATATACACACACTGTAATGGAAATTGAAACGGACATTGACAAATATGCATTGCCTCAATTAATCACTTTGTCTGAAGGCAATTATATTACCCGTTTATTCGTCATTGCAAATGTATATATTTAAATACAGCAATGATCTTAATAATCAAAAAGCTTGAATAGCTCAAGATTTGAAACAAGACTTTACAAAAACTGACAAAATCAGTTCAACAGTGGATTATTTCATGTGGTTTATCCACCCACCACCATGAATCTGTGACAGGAGAGGACTTTTAAAACACAGTTCATCTATTTTTTTTGAGAACAGTGTCTCTCTGAGTCTCCATGGTGACAGGTTTATTAGGTAAAGACATGTTTTTAAACCTTATATGCTAGGGCTTTGGTTGAGGATCTAATAGATCATTACTGGCCTTTGTGATTCACTCTTTGCAGGCTATTATAGAAAAAATACAGCTACTGGATGTGGAGAAGATGAACATGCTCTAGAGGAACTACCTGTACTTAATGTGTTTTTTTTTTGCATTTCTGTTTAGGATCTAGTCGAGTCAAATCTGTGATCCATGGTTCATGAAATTCTAATATGGTCTTTTCAAGCGTGTGAGCTGTTCTTTTCCCTTTTCCCTTTCGTCACTGCTGTCTCCAGTTCAAACTCTGCATTCCCAAACAAAACTTTAGTCTGATTCATCATAATAAACACAAAAAGCACACACATAATACTGTGAATAGTTTATCTCCAAATTTCTGGTTTTCAAATTGCATACATACTTTATGTAATATATTTATTACTAAGAATTTTAACCTCCAAGAAATGATGTTTGAGGAAAGGACACTTGAATCCCCAGTAATATGTGTTTAGCAGCCTAATAAAGATCTGTTGTGCTGTTAGAGGGCCAACTGTACTCAGCACTATTTTTGTCCGACTGTTGAATAATACAACACATGTTGAGATGTGTTTGTCAGGCAAAAAGCAGAAGGCAAAACCATACCTACTGCATAATACATTGCATTAAGCTAAACACAAGGTACCAAGGAAGATAAAAATGAATATTAATATACTCAGGGAAGAGCAGGTGGTGTAGAGCAAATATATGAAGCGTTGCTCAGGTATAAGGCGCATTTTTAAAGTGTTAGTAATGTGAAATCTTGATTGTGATAATGAATTCCTCATATATAAACAAATATAGTTTTATTTAAAATTAGGTGTTTGTGCTTTGTACTGTAATGTATATTCCACAGTGAAATTGTCAAATCTGAACAACACTTTAATTCGCATGCCTATTTATACCACTATAGCAATTGAAAACAATGAAAAAAGTGTGGGATATTTCACACAGCTCAGTCTTACCCATACTATGCATGGATACTATAATAATAATATATAACAAATCGTGTAATAAAGCACCCTGTCACCAATTAAACACATGACTGAAAGCCTATCATTAAATCTCAAGTAGCACAATAAAACCCATTATCTGACAGGAAAAGTTGACATTATGCAAAATGCATATCAACAACCATATGTTATTAATGAATAATGTACACTGAGTGGTGTGAGACGAGGATTTGGAAGTGGAGTACACAATTACATTGACTGGCAGGCCATCATTGGTACTCGAGAAGTAAATAGCCATTATAATATGAATAATAATAGCAAATTGTTTTGGTTTTACCTTTGATTCAAACCTTTGAGCAAAATGTGTCAAGAAAATAATGTCACTCATTAATGTGTGTTAGCCAGAACTGTCAGTGAATACTTAAAATGCAATTGTGCTAATTAGTGATGCTCTATTAAGTAGAAAGGTGCAAACGACATTCATACATGTTCTTCAGATTGTAAGTGTGAACCCTTTGTAAAACTGACTCAAAAAATGGACTGAACTATATTAATTAGAAGGCGGCCATAAGCATTTCATTTATTTCAATATAACCGACTGTAACACCTGAGAAACGCATTAGTGCTTGACAGACAACCTTCCCGGAGATGTTATTATGAATAGTTAGCCCATATACTGTAGCAGTACTGCACATCAAAACACCATGACTTCTAAAACCCTGACAGCCTTGAAGTCAAGTAAAGAGTTGCAAGTCTGTATTTTTAAGCTCTTGACAGCTCATAATTAAGCTAAAACACCTTTATATATAAGATTTTCTCTTCTTTTATCGGTTGACATTGCCTGCACTGTAGCCTATTAAAGCAGACAGTTGCATAATGTTAACGGATGACACAAGGATGACTACATTATTTTAGCACTGAAAACAGTGGAAGTCTTGTGGTCATATGATCTGATAACTTTTTGGAGTATCGCATAGAGGCTAGATTCCGTTCTTATTTATTTATATAACTTTCATTAGTAAGATATTTATGCAAAGCTTCTTAAGGGGCATGATGCTGGGACAGGGCCTGGAGCAGCCCACAGTTAAGTGCCTCGCTTAAGGGCACAACAGAAGAGGGAATCTCAGTAATTCTCCACCTCAGTCACCTCAACTGGAAACGAAACTGAAATTTGTGTAGTACTAGCATATATTCACATCCACAAGGAAAATGTAATCAAAATGCACAAAATGCTCATTGTTTCCTGAATTCAGCATGTCAGCATTCAGTCAAGACTCTTCACCCTCTTGTCATTCATTCACTAAGTCAAGCTGTATAAAGCATCCCAGGAATGACGTGTAGATTTCCATGAGCAGTGTGACTTACAGGAAAAAGTGCTCATTAAATTGTAAGAAAATCATGATGGTATATTAGGGCTGGACAATTCCATATCAATATATATCGCAATATATTTTTTTTTCAATAACGGCCATTACAGGCATGGCCTACGTTTACGTTTTCATTTTTACTGCGTGATAAATATAAGTAGCATGGCACAACGGTTCATATGTTCATTGTCTCCAAATTGACCGTTCGCAAAGACCCGCCCCCTTTAGTTACTGTTGCTATGTCCAACAAGCTACGCCGCTCTCACGCCACACCATGTTCTCACGCAGTGAACAACACATCGCGGAGAAGAGAGGACACTGACAACGCGCCGACAGACAGGACAGACCAGGTTACTTTTGATATGAAACAAAGTCTCAAATTTCAAATTTGTCAATTTTGTCAATAAATTTAAACAATAAATACCGTTTTGTGGCTCTTTAATGTGTCTGACAGATCGATGTAGAGTCTCAGTTAAAGCTGCTCGTGAACCGATCATCTCTTCCTTCTAGTTAATTTATAGCATCAAATAAATATGAATAAACATAAGAAGGAATGTTGTTTTAACCGCGGAAAGACGTCAGTACACTCCGCTTTTCAAGTTCAAATCCTCCAACTCTCCTGACTGCTTTGTCGGACAAAAATGGCGGATTCGGCGTTATTATGTGCAAACAGCTGGAAATTATATTTGTACATCAACATCAACCCGATCAGGTGTTTAGCCCTTCAAAATGAATTCAGGGTGTCATCAACACTCAAAATGTTCCACAGCAACCTGTGTTTTTGTTGTTGCTCACTTTTTTTTGGTTTGTTTTCTGCAGCAACTCTGAGCACTTTTCATGTTCTTTATCCAGACTGAAGCACTTTTTTCAATCTATAAGAATAATTTAATCAACCTATGTTAGCCTATAGCTTAAAGTTAAAGATATTAATAAGTTGAGTTATTAACTTATGTTTATTTGACGGTGATTTCACAAATCTTGTTTGTATGAAGGCTAAATACAAATAAAATATTAACAATAATTAATTTTATAGGAGGAGGTTTCAGAAACTTGGCAAATTAATTTGTCAGAAGTTTGTAGGTACAGACATTAATTAAGTTCTTGGCAGTTTTTCCTGAGGCTTTTATATTTTTCATATCTATAGCAGAACTAAATTAAACAAAATTTTGCCCATATCGTCCAGCCCTATGGGATATTGTTATCTTTGACATTGCAAAGTATATTTTATCTGCTGTTATCGGCTGTAAATGCATAAACTGCTAATTAGAATCAAGAAGTTTACAAATTTACAACATAATTTTCCGGATTGTTGGATAATTTTAGTAACCTTTTTTATTATTATGGCGTATGGCAACAGTTGCTAAGGTAGGTAGGTAGGTAGGTAAACTTTATTCTCCCCAAGGGGAAATTCTGCTCGTGCACAGTGCAGAGGTGCTTCATAAAAAAAACATCACAAAAGACATCACAAATCACAAAACACACAAAGGACATTGTTGAAAACACAATTCCATGGATTAAAGGTACTTTTAATACGTTTAAATACTTTTAAGGTGGGCCAATAGCTGCAACAGTACATTTTTAAGCACAGAATTGGAAAAATACTAATTCTCTCAAAAGAAGCCATAAATAAATAATAAAAAATGTGTTCCCTTTCAAATGGAACTCGATACTGTGTCTGTTGACGTTATGTGAATGCTTCTGTGTGACCGGTGTCTGAAGCATGTGTTAAAACACACCAATCATGATTGGCTGACGTGAGGTCAGGTGACAAAGCATAGCGCATCAGCAAGACCATAAAAGGGCACCTTGCTCATGGAACCCCCAGCTTCTTTGTCTTCAGGAAGCCACTTCTTTGTTTGCATTTGTGTGGTAATGTGCGTCAAATTGATTGTCTCATTGATTGTTTTAGACATTACGGCCAGCAGAAATGCTAAGATTAGGAGTTGTGCATTGCCGTGCTTCCACTTTATTGAGGGGGACGACACGCATGATCTGTGTGTTATGTGTTTGGGAATGGGGCATGCTCGGTCAGCCCTTGAAAAGGCTGACTATCCTCTTTGTGAGTGTTTCACATTAGAAGGAGCTCTGCTCTTGTGTGGCTCTCTTCTCGAGCGATCAGAGTCAGGTGTTTGCATCTTGTGGTTCAGGTCCCGCGTTTGCTGAGGTGGTGCAGCGGCTTTGATCATGGGGATCGCAAATTGTGCAGAGGTGGAACTTAAGATGGGTGTTCCCGTATCTCTTGTCCTCTCTATTGACTCTCAAAGCAACCTTGCGGCTCAGATCCTGTGTTTGCCGAGGTGTCGTGGGGATTCGCAGTTCGAAGCTAGGGACTGTTTTGTTAACCCTCCATGTTTGTGTTCGGAAAGCAACAGTCTCTAGTAGGGGTCCTTCCAGTCTCCCTTTGCTGCTGGAGTGTGGTGCCTGCCCCCCTCCCCTCCTTAGTGGTTATCGGGACACTAAAGGTTAAGGCAGTTTAACCCATTGAGAAAGCCGGGCTCTGCCTTTTTCAATCAATCCCCTGGTTGCAAAGTTCAGGCTATTCCCTGCCAGTAAGCTGTTTCAGGGCACCAAACATAGCAATTCACCTCATTTCTACAAGCCCTGATGCTACAGCGTTCAGTGGCCTGATGGCAAGCCTCCTTGGGGGAGAAGTGTGTAACACCACAATAAAATGGGTGCTTAAATCTTCCTTGATGCCCACAAGGAACTGTCTTGCCATCCCAACAAATTCCAGAAGCAGTCTCAATCGGAATGTGGCACCCACTCCTATTTTGGCACAAGTAGGTTGTTAGGGCCCTGAAGAAAATAATGAGCATCTCCTTTTTACTAGTCCACTCTTAATTATGTACAGCTGTTCCTTCCAGCAAGCTGTTTCAGGGCACTGAGCAGAGCACCTAAGTTGGACAGTTGGTTGTATCCAGTTTTGGCACAAAAAGTATCTTAGGTTCGCTTTCAGGGGGCAAAGCAGTTTCAGTGTTCAGTCCTCAAGGGGACTGACTGTGTTCATTGTGAACATTTCTACATAAGGCTTAGCACTTCAGCCAGGCTCTCTGCTTGAGGGATGGGAGTCAGGCTTCTGAGCTGCGTGGTTCGGGTTCCCTGTATGCTAAGGCAACACGGCGGCATACAGGGAACCCGAACCACGGGGGTCGCAAGTGGAGATGGAGGAGGAGCTTGAGACGATAGTCTTTTCTCTTGCCATCGACTCAGATGATCCCTTTTTCAGATTTGGAAGCTTGCTCTGCGAATTCTTCCGATCCGAACAAGGATCCAATGCTGTATACGCATCTGGCTCCGAGGAGTTAGATGTGGTCACGCCGGACATAGTTAGCCTTCTGTGACCACTCATTCGGTCATACTTCAGGCCTTCTTCCTCCACCGCAAGAAACAACAGAGCAAGAAAGATTTCACCTATTTGCACTCTTGAGATTTACGTCCACCGCTGAGAAGGGAACGAGATGTTGCTTCAGGCATGTCTGTGTGGTTTCCTTCAACCAATTATATTCTGTGGAATCCGTGACGTAGGTGCCCTTTTATGGTCTTGCTGACGCACTAAGCCTCATCACATGACCTCAAGTCAGTCAAATATGACTGCTGTGTTTTCACACTTGCTTCAGACAACAGTCTTGCAGAAAAGTTCCATAACGTCAAAACCATACATCCGTAACCTGATACATTAATTGTACTTCCATAGACTTACACAAGAAATGTTTTTTTACCCCATAATTGAAAACAGTCATAGGAAAAACAATTTATTTTAGCAAGCAAAAAAGTATACAACTTCATGCTCACACATTCAAAGTGAAGCTGTATGTACATAATTAGATTTTAACACTCACAAACATGCTGCACTGTATGAACATTAACAGTAAACTGAACGGAACTGTATCCTTGAGCTGGCAGACACAGTTTTCATCCAGCCACAAGTACTTGTGTGAAGTGGATGGGATTATTTAGTTTAAAAAGAGAAAATGAGAGAGAATCCAATAAAGAGGAATGATTAATGAAGGAGATAACTGGAGGAGAAGCATTCAGAGGTGATTTTGGGACACAGGCAGTGTGGTGGATTTATGCAGCAGGGTGGATGTTGAAGGCTAGTGAGAAAGACATGAAGTGTTTCAGAGAGTGTGATCAATTCAAGGAGTTATACCTTATTAAAGTCAATTAACTGCACAGACAATCCTCCTGGATCTCATGAAAACACATCAGGGTGGAGATAGAAATCTGCTTTTTAAAATGCACTTTAAATGTAAAACAAATGCTTTTTATTGGACATTTTGAACCTAGACATAAAATGATGACTTTAAATTTTGTAGCATGCATAGAAGCGGCGGTTAGCACATAAACATTGTCTCTGTGCTCTAGATGTCAGGAGAGACACACACAAAAAATCGTTTAGGTTTTAGTCACGTATTTATAATAAATATTTTCACACTATTCCATATAAACTTGAGTATGGGCCTGTAGCTTTGTGTCAGATTTATTATTTTTTTCTTCTGCTTATTATGTGCAAAAAAAAAGTAAATAGTAGTATGTTCACGCATGACCATCACCAAAGAGTTATACTGAAATTTTGATGAGTAAGTATTTTTGAAGTGTCAAAGTGTGTTGAAATGGCAAAGTATGAAGATGGGGAAATCTCTGAGCTCAGTGGCTTATCAGCGGCGTAAAATGATGATAATTGAGAACTTGCATGAAGCTTTCAGAGCATTTAAATACCAAGTAGTGCCTCTTGGTTTTCCTGGAGAAAGCTCTTAAGATAAAAGGTAAGTGAGGGACAAATCAGCTATGGTAAGGTGATTTTAATAGATTGATATATGCATCCCTTTGAAAGTCAATCTCATTACGCTCAAGAGGCCTCAGGCCTTTGATATTCCTATTTGCTGTTGAAGAGAACAAGATTTCTCTTTGTTGGTAAGACAGGGCAGTATTTACAAAACCCAAGTTTAGCATATTCTCTGTTTATCTGTCATTATCAGGCTGATGAATATTTGTTCAGAACACAATATTTCTATTCAGCACAGTACACCAAGTGTGTCAAGCTTACGAGAGAAAAAGCAATGATATATCACAATATTTGCAAGCAATGAACCTTTGATATACAGTATATTAAAGTACTTCAAGACATCAATCTATCTAGTATCCATCCATGCATTCATCCATCAATGTATCTACAGTTGTAATAAAAAATTTCAACCCCCATTGCAAATCAGGTTTATTGGCAAAATTGACAGACTTTCAGCTGTTGGCTATGAATATCAAACAAAAGTCATTGAAATAGCTCAACACAACAAATGTTTTAAGTGGTTCCCCAAATTCAACTGAAACTTTTAATGACATAAAAAATGAAAAATTATTCAACCCCTTCATGGCAAGCATATTTAGTACTTAGTAGAACACCATATTGCTGTTAAGACCTGCTGCAAACAATATGTATAACCAGACACCAGCTTCTGGCAGCGTTTCTGAGGAATCTTAGCCCATTCCTCATGAGCAATGGCCTCCAGTTCAGTAATATTCTCGGGTTTGCGTGCTGCAACCACCTTTTTCAAATCCCACCAGAGATTTTCTACAGGGTTCAAGTCAGGTGACTGTGATGGGCACTGTAGAATCTCCCAGGACTTCTTCTGCAACAAAGCGTTGGTTGAATTTGAGGAATGCTTGGGATTCATGTACTGTTGGAAGATCCAATGTAGTGCCAAGCTTCAGCTTCCTCACTGACGAGTCACGACATGACGTTTTCTCCTAGGTTTTCCTGATACTTCAATTAATCCATCTTACCTTCCACACACTGCAGGTTTCCAATGCCAGAGGATACAAAGCAGCCCTAGAGCAATACCGAGACACCACCATGCTTAACTGTAGACAGAGCGTTCTTTTCTGCATAATGCTTCATTCTTCTTACTCCGGACATAGCGCTGATCCATGGGGCTGAAAAGTTATGTTTCATTGCTCCACAGAACAGAATCCCAACTTCTGTGGCTTATTTATATGAGTTTGAGCAAATTTGAGCTGACTTTTCTTGTGCTCTTGGGTCAGTAGTGGTGTACATCTTGGAGTTCTGGCATGCGTTTAGTACAAACCTTACAGTCCAAGCTGAAACCTCAGTGCCTGTTGCCACCAAGTCTTGTTGCAGGTCTTTTGCAGCCGCTCAAGTGTTTTTCTGAACCTGCCTTCTCAAAAATCTGGTTGCAGCCGTTGATAGCTTCCTTTTTCTGCCCCGTCTAGGTAGTGTAATCACTATTCCTTCAACTTTGAACTTGCAAACTATGCTTCCAACAGTGTCTATATGAACATTTAGTGCCTTCACTATATTTTTGTGTCCTGTTACTTGTTTGTGAAGGGCGATGACATCTCTTAATTCTTTGGACCATTCTTTTGACTTGAGCTGCAGTCAAACTCAACTCAACAAACCTTGCCAGTTCAGATAATTCATGTGTTCTAGCTCAAGCACATCTGGTGCAACCAATGAAGTCCTTGATTATTTGCATCAGGTGTGCTTGAGACAACACCTGTTTTGCAGATGTGTGCGGTTGTGAGGGATTCTATTCAGGGGGCTGAATCATTTTGAGACTGCAGATGTCATTAAAAGTTGCATTTTCAGTTGAATTTGGGGAAACCAATTGAAACATTTGTTGTGTTGAGCTATTTCAATTACTTTTGTTTGATTAGTTCATTGCAAACAGCTGAAAGTCTGTACATTTTGCCAATAAACATGATTTGCAATGGGGGCTCAATAATTTTGATTACAACTCTATCCATCCATCCATCCATCCATCCATCCATCCTTGGAAAAACATGGCATTTCAAAGGAAATATTCCAGACTGACCAAAGTGATTGAGTCACAGACCTGGAGATTAAACAACATAAATTACTGTGATTTGAATCTGTGGTGCAGGACATAAAACCATCAAGCTGGCTAATATCACCACAGGCATAACAGACTCCGGCCAAATGCTGTCACAGGGACAGTCACTCTTAAACCTCATTAAGAAACACAAGTGTCAAGAGCAGGCGACGAGATGCTTTTCCCACCGTGTGTCCCCTCGGGCAGAAGAGGAACATAACCACCCAGCATCTGATGAAGACAGGCGTCTTAGAGATGGACATTGTGATGTCCTTAATGATCATCCCCGCAGGGCACTTGGACGGATGGATGGATGGACAGAGACGACTTGCCAACAGGCCAAATGAGCAGAGGAGAAAAAAAAAATCAGCAGCAATAAACTTGTAATGAACGCAAGCTGTGTCCCTCAGGCCAGGTTGGGCCACTACTATTGTCTTGAGTAGAAAGAGGATGTGAACAGTATTGAATAAAATCAAACAGTGACCTTGGCCTGGTACAAGTCCACACCTGCACAACAACACAATGATGCAAGGGTGTTTTCTCAGAGAGCTAAATACCTGTGCAAGAACACAACAAATATAACAAAATAAATATAAAATGTATTATATTAAATTATATATATATCATAAATTGTACATTTTACTACTGTTTGTCTGTGCAGAGATTAAAGAATTTATATCTGATGTTAAGAGTGTTTTAATCTAAGACTTTGCATGACAAAAAAGGTCATGCAAATTTCATGAATTCCATCGACGACATTTCTGTCACCATTCCACGGCTGCCACGTGACATTTGCACTTGTGAAACACATCAGAATCCTTGAGCGGAAACTTGACCAAGAAGAGGAAAGAGAATATCTAATGCACAGACACGCTACCAAGTGTTACTGTAAGCTACCAAAACTGAAAAAAGTCCAGGCTTTGGATGACAGATTTGTCTTTTTCTACCTACATTAAATGACAAACGAATTGACTTATGAGCCCAATCTAGTGACTAAAGATTCCCATGACTGTAAACTTTAAGGGAAATCATTGCCTCTAAGGATCTCCATGGAGAGAAAGCCACAAGCACGTTCTCAGATATTCAATCAATACAGACCAGCCATTCCCTTTTAAATGATCTCTCCCAGGGAAGACAGCTGTGAGCCGGACATAATGCCATTTACAAATTCCAGTTCTCTAATCTTATTCGGGCGACACATATGAGGTAAAAACCAGGTTACACAGAGTTCAGTGCTAGGCCAACCTCACCTTGCAGGTCCTAAATCCTCACATTTAGGAAATGTGCTTGCTCCCAGTCCCCTAAGACCATCCTTTCCCCTCACAAGCTCTTAGCTGTTTCTGGGGGCTGTTTCACAGCTATTTTCCAGGGCAGTGGCTTCTTAGTGTAGCACTTAGATTCTCTCATTCCACCCCGACCCCTCCACACCACAGCCATCCTAATGCTTCATGTGCCGTTTGCCGTTTCCACAGTGACGTCTTGCTGTATTCTACCAAAAGTGTTGCGGTAATGCTGCGAGCAACAGAGCGGCGTGTGTTAATTTACGAGCAGTTGGTCCAGCTCAGGAACATTCATTATGAGCACCACGACCGATTGGAAAATGAGGGATGACTGTGCCTTTGGCATGACAAACACAATTCTCACCCAGCCGCAGATTAAATTGTTTGTGTGAAGTGGTTGGGATTATTTAGTTTAAAAAGAGAGGGGGATGAGAGCGAATCCAATAAAGAGGAATGATTAATGAAGGAGATAAATGAAGGAGGAGTGAATTTTTGGACACAGCGTGTGGTGAGGTTACACAGCACACTGTAGAAAATGTCTCGGATCAAATAAATAATGATGAAAAACAACAAAATATTTATTTATTTGTTTTATTTTGAATTTGATTATTTACTTGAGTGTATATACTATTCCAAACTTTCGAGAATAGAAGTAATGTATGTTGATGCATCTTTTTTTCTGCGATATACTCCAATGTGTAACAACAAGCACTGAATTTGAGTCGGATTAATGGATGTTTTTGTGTTCACATAGTTTTACATTGAAAACAAAAAAAAGGTTTTCTGGTTCAATCCAAACACTGTTAAAATTTTACCCATTTCAAATTTACTGCCTTAACATTTTTGTAATTTCAAATCATTAAAAAATATATTTTCAAGTTGAATCTTGAATAACTTAAATTATATAATAAATAAATAACTTAACTGAAGTTCAAATTTGTTAAACTAATGTAAACACATATGTTGCCATAACTTATTGATCATGTCATTTTAGAAAACCTGGAGAAAGTTATCCATAGAATTAGCATTAGAAAAACGATGACAACGTTGGTAGGCTAATGGTACCTCAAGAAAGTACACATACTGTAGCAATACTAAAGACACAATCCTGAACAGATAGGGGGGGGGGGGGAAAGATACTGGTATTAAAACATCTGCTATGATATAATGGAATATTGCAATTAAATGTTGCTTGTAAGAAATTTCATTTGACCTTGGTTCAGTCACATTCACCTCTTCCCAGCATGCACTGTGGTATGAATAATTAATACGGATGAATTGTTTGACCATTTATAGCTTTATTTACATTTTTGATATTGATTTTGTAGTTGCATTTAGTAGCATATTGTCATGCCTGGAGATAAGTTTGTTAATCTACTTAAAATTATCATTTGATTGTTACCTTTTCATCTTGTGTTTAATGTAAGTGTTGAGGTCTGTGTGTGACATTTTAGGATTTCTTGCTAGTTTAAAGCAGCAGGCGCTTTGCTCCCCATGGCATTTCTTACATAAACAAGGGATGAATAATATCCATTAAAATTAATATTTAACATCTACCAGGTTTTTTTTCATAAAACATGTAAATAAAATGAATAATGTGCATAACACTCTTTACGTTGATACAACAAAAGAAATCTGTTAATCCAAATAGGTAATTATTACATCGCTGCCCGTTTTTTAAGTAATGGAAAATATAACATTTCAAGTACACATTTCAAGTAAGACTTTAACCTAAAATGTAAGAATTTCACTTTGCATAATGTTTTACAAACCCCTACTTTTTTTTGCAGAGAAGGATGGATAAAAAAAAAAAAGATGTGAATTTGAAAGATGAATATCTGTTCTAAGTGTTAACCCTTGAGATGACGCCACAGAGTTTAAAACAACAGGCACTTTAATCTCTATGGCATGTATATTTCTTATATAAACATGAGATGACGTGTGGCACAGAGAGAAGTTAAGTTAAGTTTAAGTTAATCTAAATAGGTACATTGTTACAGTAATGGCAGTTTTTAAGTTGTGGCAATTTTAAAAAAAACATTCACTGTGAAAAGTCCTAAACAGCTTTTTTTTTTTATATTGTGGATGAAAAAGGCTCAAGGAAAAACATGAAGCAGGCGAATATCAATTCTAAGTGTTAATCCTTGAGGTGATGCCACAGGTATTTGTTTTGGTTTTAGATTGCATTTACATGGCATGTGTCACTTATTTCATAAAGAAACATATTCTAATATAAGATATGCAGTTCTTTTGAAATAAGCTACAGCACAATGTAATCCACAGCTCAGAAGAAAGCTGGTGTCATGAATACTGCAGCATTCCTGTACCAATGCAGGAATGGAGAACAAGGAACCAAAATGTAATGTGTGTGTGTGTGTGTGTGTGTGTGTGTATGTATAAATATAGATAGATAGATAGATAGATAGATAGATAGATAGATAGATAGATAGAGAGAGAGAGAGAGAGAGAGAGAGAGAGAGAGAGAGAGAGAGAGAGAGAGAGAGAGAGAGAGAGAGAGAGAGAGAGAGAGAGAGAGAGAGAGAGAGAGAGAGAGAGAGAGAGAGAGAGAGAGAGAGAGAGAGAGAGAGAGAGAGAGAGTAATGTCATTAACCCTCTGTTCTGCTCTACATCTGTAATGGTCTGCTAGGTCAAAAGTAGACAGTTGCTACGTACCATCACAAATGATCATAACCCTCTTAATGGTGCAATGGGTCCCAATTACACCCAACAATATGACAGCTGCTGCAACATTGCACACACACACACACACACACCCTTCATTATAGAAGAGAGACTGCTGGAGAGACTGCTGTCGCAATACACATTCACACACAGTCCATCTCTCACACGCACAGACACACACACCTTCGTCTGATGGCAGAAAGCAGAGAGAGGAGATTGTTAGCAGAGAGGTCATTCGAGAGGCCAGTGTCTCAGTAATCCTAACAGAATAGAATTCTAAAACACACAATTAAAGTGTATCAGAACGGAGCCTTCGTCATCCGAAATCTGGCCTTGATGTTACATCACAAGCGTTTCCAATTACATCGATTATCCACAAACATTTGGACAAAGCCAGACTAATTATTTGACGCGAGAACGCTGGCCGGTAATATATATATATATCAGATATCTGTAACAACAATACATGTATACATATATTTATATTCAGTGCTTGTTGTTACAGATATCTGAGATGTGTTTAGAAATTTGAAATTATGATGGTAAATTCCTCCAATTATTTTTCTTCTGAAAGGATCTCTGATGGCTCAAGGCTCCAGTTTCTTAATTAATATTCTTTAAGAATACAAGCTTTGCGGCCAGAGTCCGACAGGGCCGACGGATCACGGGTTATTATTTTTCTTTAACTAATCATCTAAATATTAATTGCACAGTTTGAGGCCCAGTGGAATATGTATAACCACTGGCAGTGTTTTAAAAAACCCTGTTTTTTATTCTGCTTTCTTTTTTGAGCGCTTTATTGGATAGATATTATTCATCCCAGTAGACTGCTTTTTTTCTGGCTTCATGAACATTGACTCATTTGTGACTGGAACTGAAGACTTCATCTCAACTTGCTAAAATATTTCATAATTTGTTAATGACAGAGGAAAATTGATGTAAGCTTTTTTGGTCTTAGGGTTTAGGACGGTGTCTCAGTAGTTACAACCTTTTATGCAGCTCTGCTGAAGCATGACATTGAAACAATATTCCAGGCTCAATACAACTCAAGCTCCGTGCCACAGATACTGTTGCTTTCCACTGAAAATAATCATCACTCAATTTCTGTAAAAACAAACATTATGTTTACAACAAATGCATTTATAACATGTTGCATGGAGCACACTCCACTCGCAGGAGTTGCATCAGCAATACACAACCAGACGTTCATTATTATAATCAAGATTAGTCTAAAATATTTTCTGTTGTAATCAAAAAAATATGTCACAACTGCTTTTGAATGAGCTTAAAAGCCAGTTCATCCAAAATGTGTAATTCTGTCATAATTTACTCAGCTTTATGTCATTCCAAACCTGTATGATTTTTCTTCTCCGTAACGCAAAATAAGATATTTTGATAATGTGCCGGGTTGGTCTTTTCAGTACAGTTACAATGAATGGAGCCAAAAGCTTTCAAGCTTCAAAAAAGTCTGGAAAAGCAACATAAAATGATCGTAAATGATCAAAACGATAGATCTTTGTTACAGAGTTAAATTATAGTTATTCACTTATAATCTTGACTTCCTGCGTGCCTAACTGTTGCGGCCAGAAAGAACTGGATCAGTCATATGTGTGAACAAATCATTGATTGACAATAATGGCTCATTCATGAATCATGCACTGCTAGAATTGAGAAAAAAATTATGAATAAAAGGATCATGACGTAATTTGGAATTAATATATCGTCTATTCTTTAATTCTGTAGTTTTGAACTCAAAACCTTCTATTCAATTTGACACATTGTTTAATTGTAATGTGTTTTTACTGATACTGAGAATGATAAAGTAATATGACTGCCCAGGTAAAAAATAAATAAATAAAAATTATACATACATATATATATATATATTCATATTTATTTTTTTCCCTCAGTGGATGGGCTCAGGAATCGTTCCGATTAGGCGACACCATTATTCAAATGGAACTAAAGTAATTTCAACTTCAGCTATTATTATCAGGTCGGGTCTTGTCCAATTTTTCCCTTATACAGTAAGGTTACACAAAAATCTGAGGTTCAT
This sequence comes from Phoxinus phoxinus, assembly GCF_949152265.1. NCBI lineage: Eukaryota > Metazoa > Chordata > Actinopteri > Cypriniformes > Leuciscidae > Phoxinus > Phoxinus phoxinus. Next base: position 16,087,106 of record NC_136897.1, on the reverse strand, counting down.
TTTGAGTGCATTTATCTTGGCGCTAGTGCTGTTAAAGCTTGCCCTTGTGTAGGACAGAGGTAAAATGCTAAATGAAAATGACAGTGAGTGTGTATGTGTGTGTGTTTGAACATGCATGCCCATCTTACACATTAACACTCCCACACTCCTGTTCAGATTTATAGTACTTAGCATTTCGGTATAATGTAGTCAGCTCTGCCTAGTGTGTTTCCAGCCCTCCTGGTGACAGCTTTTCCCTTTTGCAAGATATAAAAAGTGGGACAACATGCTGTGGTCAAATTACTTTTCTCATCACTGCTGTCTTTGAAGTGCAATTGGACATTTTGTCACTTTGGTTTGTGTCGACCATTAGGTTTGAGATTCGCAGCAAGCAGTGCGAATGTAGAAAGACTTTAGGATTCTGCTTAATCTTACAAATTAAACGTGTTGAATGACTCACTCTGATATGTCATCTGATTCACACTGTGCTGTATTGGTACCAATCTGTCTGTCTGTCACTGTCTCTGTAAAAAATGTTCAGTTCACTTACTTAAAAAAAAATTTGTGTAAACCCGTTGCCTTAAACATATTAAGTAAATAAACTTCATGCTTAATTGAAATAAGTTATGTGAACTTGACAATTCCACAGTATTTAATTTTTTCGATTAAGCATGGAATTTATTTACCGGTACTTAAAAATTTTTTTAAGTCAAGTCAGCTGTAATTTTTTTTTTACAGTGTATCTCCTACCTACCTATTGTGAACTCATTAGTAATTGTTGATATTTGTGCATTTTTATAAACACTGAAACATCCATCCATCCACACTGTAAAAAAATAATTTCATGAGTTACCACAACTTTTTATCTTTTGTCAAATCAACTTCGATAACTAATGTGTGAAGATAACATACTAATTTGAGTTTCTGTTTATTAAACCATTCTTCTTCATTGTATTAACTCAAATTTTTAATTACAACGAACTCCAAATTTGAAGGCAACAAGGTAACTTGCTTTTTTAAGTTAAACCAACATTTTTTTTACCGTGCACCCTATGTTGTGATGCAGCTTTATAGTGAATTGTTCCTCCCTGTACTTGAAAAAAAATGCGTTTCAGTTTCAAAATTGGTTTCTGTTTCGCCCTTCACAAAATGTGATACATTTTCTGTCAACTCCATTTAAATGCTCTTTAAATGTGAGGTTTAAAAAACTATTAATGCTCCTCACACATACACTTAGAAAAAGAACATGTCTCTCACATCTGCAAAAGTGTTTACTTGGCAAGATGCACAAAACACTTTAGAAACCTTGCAAGCCCCATGCCTTTTCACGAACGCCTTTTATTCGCTAAATGCATTGGTGATTTAAATTCCATGGGAACAGGAGTGCGTCAGTTTTATGCACAAAAGCTTTATCCTTCAATCTAAACAAATGTAAAACATTATCAGGCGGAGTGCAGAGAGTTATCACCTGCTCGGCTGCTGGAGTCAAGCCATCCACCAAGCCGGAGGTCGTTTCAAATCTCAGTGACATGTATGAACTGATAATTTGCCATTATGTCTCATTTAAGAGCGCAGGGCTTAGTGAGCATTTCCTGCATACTTCTAACATACACCTTCTGGTGCTATACTTGGACACGTCATCAGTGAAGAACCCATAAAAAGAACATAAAATTACTCTGATTTTACAATGACATCAGTCTCGTACCTACAGTGCAAATCTGTCCCAGTAAAGAAAGTCTGTCTAATGGATCCTTTACCTGGAAGAGGCTGCTGGTTTTACAAACATGAGAAAGGGGGGGTGTCTGCTGTGAGTGTGTGGCTAATGTTGATGGAACAGGAAAGTGGGTAATAATTTCCTTTCCACCCTGCAGCTCTTCCTCTTGGCGTGTGCATCTCCAGAACTCCATTTTATTGAGACACGAACTCCAGGAAAAGGATGAGATAAAAAAACGACATAGAACTCAGTCTTGCACACAAGCATACAAACGTAATTCCCTGTGTGTTTTTCATTTCATGACCTCACAATGCAAGCTGACTGCACTAATGCTCAAGATGGTACATTTTATATTAGGCCTGAATCCACATGAAATCCCCATCAGATTGAATTTAGTGTTCGCTCCTAAACAGCGCCTAATAGCAGAATGTGTAAGAACACTTCAAACACTGCGTGTCCTACCAGCATCTATCCTGGGGATAGTCTTTGATCACTGCAGTACCCTTAAAAAGCCTTAATTTCACAAACGCCTATATCATCAAAGGGATGCAACAATTAACGGCTTTATAAGAGCTCTTTCTTTGCACTTTAAGTCGCAGCATGCTTTAACGACTTCAATTTAGAGAAATCCGGGTAAACTTTCATAGTTCAAGATTTAATCTTCGTTAAATTCAATGTTTATTGAATTTAACAAACCTCATTATGGACTGTGGTATGTGTATGGCATGTTTATTGGATACTGTACTGTACCTATACTGTTTATTGGACCCCATTGACTTTCATTTCATGTAAAAAAACAATTAATTCGTCTTTTATGTCCTCAAGAAAGAAAGACATAGTTTTAGAACAACATGAGTCAATGAACAGAATATAATTTTTTGGTCGAACTATCCCTTTAAAAATAATGCATGTAATTGACTAGCAACTTTGCATCATATATGCTCTTAATGAGTCTGAAGGTAATCCATCTAACAACCAGACTGCACAAATAAACACTGCATGGTACAAAGACTCAATGATTTGATTAAATAACCAATAAGGCCTTTGATCCTGTCATTTCGAAACAAAACAAAGTGACTTCGTTAAATTAATGCCCTGAAATAATAACGAAAAGGTTTGCAGATTAAAAGATCAACTCGGCAGGGGCCGTTGGAGACAAGCTGAATATAAGTAATCAGACATTACAATTAAGAATTGCTCTAGATTTAACGCTGGGGGAAAATTTTTGATTATCTGTGCGGCTCTGTTCCACCCCTCCTCTCATGCTCCAGCCAGAGTATTTCAACTGTAAAGCTACACATCTCAAAGGTTGTATCCCTAATAAATCAGAAACGAAGTAGTTTGAAAAAAATCACTTGATCTCTAACATCCAGTTGTATGCATTTGATCTGTTCAGCTTCACGCAAATTCTAGTTTAAAAGAGGAATAGAATATTTTGCACATCAGAGGGACCTTCAGTGGCATGTTTGTAGCTCAAGTCATAGGAGATAGAGGGTGTTTGAAATTGTTGGCGGTGGGGAAAAAAAGAGAGAAGGAAGGAAAGCATGAGAAAAGAGATGGCAAGGCATTGCTATGCAGTTGCAGTCAAAATCTCTCTATTACTGATAAGTTTTATCTTACGTCTGTATTCACTCTGCATTCCTCTTACTTTTTATCTCTTAAATTCTCAACGCCTAGGTGCGCTTTCCAGGTCGCTCGGAATTTCAAGATTTTTAATAAATTGTTTTTATGTTCTTTTATCTTAATAACCCTAGTGAAAAAAAAAACTGTACCAAAATGCATTTAAAATACATTTATTTCATACTAAGTATGCTACAAACCATTAAAGGGGCGGTATAATGCCCTTTTCAAATAAGTCTTTGATGTCCCCCAGAGTGTGTATGTGAAGTTTTAGCTTAAAATACCCCACAGATATTTTATACAGCATGTTAAAATTGTCACTTTTTGAGGGTAAAGCAAAAACGCACCGTTTTTGTGTCTGTCCTTTTAAATGCAAATGAGCTGCTGCAAAGAGGGCGGAGCTTCAAGAGCTCATGTCCTTTTACCTCACACAGACATGCATTGAAAATTTTAAAACGTTTAGCCTTTTATGTTCAAACCGGAGTCAGACAAAGATGGAGAGACTCAAGAAGAAGTGACAACAGAATGCACCAGGACATTTCTGAAGGGTTAGTTGATGAATTTCTGTAGCTTATGTGTAGTTCCCCTTCGAGGGAACTCGCACTGCGTCGTCGTCGACGACACTTTGGGGAATGCCCCAGCATAGCGCGTCTGAAGCATGAATGAAATCCTGTCTGATCCTGATTGGTGCTGCGTCATGACGTAGTAGATGACGGCATAACCGGAAGATACAAGGGGACGCCCGAACACACACACATTAGCTTTTTTGCTCTTCAGCTGAAAGCGCTCTGTGTTTTGTCAGTCTTATTTGGTGTTGTCTGTCTCTGTGAAAAAAGTTTACAAGCACTGTTATGGAACGCGAGCAATTTAATAGGTGTGTGCATCCGTGTCCGCGTTATATTTCGGGCACGGACACACACCAGCTGTGTGTGCTTTGCCTCGGTGTGCAGCACGCTAGAGCGGCTCTCGAGGGAGCCGCTTGTAGCGAGTGTGATAAGCTGCCGCTCAGGGTTTTGCGCTCGCGGCTGGCCGTGTTTGATGAGCACGGCCAAGCTCGCGAGCCCCGCGGTTCTGGGCCCGCCGTTGTCGAGGCAACGCGGCGCCGCAGATCGTGGGGCTCACAGATGGATCTCTCAACGGGACACGGGACTGCTGCGGCATCTTCCCGGTCCTCGTCTGAGGATTCAGATGTTCTCCCGCCTCGTGTGGAAGCCCGCGAAACGGTTTCTTCCCGCGAGGAAGGGGATCAGATGCTTCAGCTATCAGGCTCTGAGGAGTCTGATGCTGTAAGCATTGATGTGGGTGATGTGGGTGATGTGGGGCCCGATCAATCACTTCACGCACCCGCCCAAGAGGAGTTGGTGGAGGTTTTGACCCGCGCTGTGGCCAAGTTAAGAATTGATTGGCCACAAGAAGAACCTGAGTAAGCTGGATGAAAGGTTCTTCAGGCGCAGGTCTCAAACCCCACGCCGGGGCCTTCCGTTTTTCCCCGACTTGCATAATGAGTTGTGCAAGTCATGGGAAAAACCATACTCAGCCAGGCTCTCCAACCCCCCAGTGCTCGATTTTTCTAATGTGCTGGGGGCGGCTGAGCGTGGTTATGGGAAAATACCTCGGGTGGAGGAAGCTCTCGCGAGTTATCTTTCCCCTGAGGCTGCCTCGTCCCTTAAAGCCCCGGTGCTGCCCACTAAACCATGCCGTGATACATCCACTCTGGTGGGCAGGGCCTATATGGCGGCTGGGCGGGCTGGTAGCTGCCTGCACACTATGGCGGTGTTGCAGGCCTACCAGGCCGACCTCCTCAAGGAGCTTGATGAGGGCGAGGGTCCCTCTCCGAGTGACATCTTGGAGCTCAGGAAGGCTACCGACTTGTCTCTCCGCATCACCAAGGAGACGGCCCGTGCCATCGGTCGCTCCATGGCTGGTATGGTGTGTGTGGAGAGGCATTTATGGCTGAATTTATCGGGGATGAAGGAGAGAGAGAAACATTTTCTCCTAGACTCCCCGATGTCACCTGCTGGCCTCTTCGGCGGCGCGGTTAGTACCGTCGTCGAGAGGTTTCAGGAGGTGAAAAAGCAGTCGGCGGCCTTCCAACAGTACCTCCCTCGCCGCTCTGGCTCCTCGGGGAAGGCTGCCTCAAAGGGGCAGCCTCAGCCATCTACCAGCTCCTCGCGCCGGTATGTGCAAAGAGAGAGTGTCGCCTCCCGCGCCCCTCCTGAGGGAGCTTGGCAAAGGAGGCGCCGTTCTCGTGGCAAGCCTTCTGAGCCTAAGGTCGATCTGAGGACCGTCATTCAGGCGAAGAAGGCTTCCTCCAAGCGGTCCTAATTGTGGCCGGACCGCTGAGAGCTGTCCCCCCCGGGGCGGGGCGATCGAGGTCGCCTTCCCCCCGGAGCTCTCGGGGAATCAGTGCTGTGTTCCCGCCGTCCAGCACGCTTCGGGCCACACTGATTTCCCGCGTACGCACGTCGCTCCAGCCGCCTCTAAGAAGATCTGCGGCGGGGCGGCGAGTGCGTCCGCACACCAAAAATCGTTCTCGACCGCTTCCTGCCGGCCAGCCGCTTCAGGAAGTCGGGAACGAGTCTCGGTTGACACCCGAGGCCAGCCTCGAGAGGCTGGTTCCCTTAGTAGATTATCTTGGCGCATGGTCATGCCTTCCGAATATATCTCCGTGGGCCCTGCGTACTGTAGAGCTGGGTTACAGACTACAGTTCAGCTCCCCTCCCCCAAAGTTCAACGGGGTGGTCTGGACTGTGGTCGGCCCAGAGCAGGTTCGGGTTATGGAACAGGAAGTTCAATCCCTGTTGGTCAAGGAGGCCATAGAACGTGTTCCTCTGCCAGACAGGGAGTCCGGGTTCTACAGCCGGTACTTCATAGTTCCCAAGAAGGATGGGGGGTTGCGTCCCATAATAGATCTCAGGCACTTGAATCGTTCTCTGAGGAGGTACAGGTTCAAGATGCTCACCATTCCAGCAATCGTGAGTCAGATCCAGTTCGAGGACTGGTTCGTCACGCTAGATCTGAAGAACGCATACTTCCATATATCCATCCTTCCATGTCACAGGAAGTTCCTGAGGTTCGCTTTCGGGGGCGAAGCGTACCAATATCGGGTTCTTCCCTTTGGCCTAGCTCTCTCCCCTCGCACCTTCACCAAGTGCATGGATGCAGCGCTGGCTCCGTTGAGACTCCAGGGCATCCGTGTACTCAATTACATCGACGACTGGCTAATATTGGCCAGGTCGTGCGAGATGGCAGTTCGGCATCGAGATGTCGTTCTGGCCCATATCAGGTGCTTGGGGCTGAGACTCAACACAAAGAAGAGTGTGTTGACGCCCTCCCAGAAGACTACGTTCCTGGGAGTTGTATGGGACTCCACGACGATGCGGGCACAAATGTCTCCCGCACGCGTGGAGTCCATACTGGCGATGGTCTCCAGGGTGAAGCTAGGCCACAACCTCACTGTGAAGCAGTTTCAGAGATTGCTGGGACTCATGGCAGCAGCGTCCAGCGTCATACCATCTGGCCTGCTACACATGAGATCCCTACAGTGGTGGTTGAGAGCCAAGGGGTTTTCCCCGAGGGGAAATCCGTTCCGTATGATCAGAGTAACGCGCAGATGCCTTCGTTCTCTCGTCATATGGAGGAAACCTTGGTTCCTGTCCCAGGGAGCCGGAAAACCGTTTCAACAGATGCTTCCCTCACCGGTTGGGGCGCGGTCATGGACGGTCGCTTTGCGAGAGGTCTGTGGGAGACACAGCATTCTTCCTGGCACATCAACTGCCTGGAAATGTTGGCGGTCTACAAAGCCCTGAGGGGTTTTCTTCCGGACCTCCGCGGCCACCATGTCCTGATACGCTCCGACAACACCTCTGTAGTCGCGTATCTGAATCATCAGGGGGGTCTGAGGTCGCGCCCTCTGTGCAGACTGGCACACCAGATCCTCCTGTGGTCCCAGGGGAAACTGTCGTCTATCAGAGCGATGTATGTCCCAGGGGACCAAAACCTGGGAGCAGACGTCCTGTCGAGGCAGGGGCTGAGGCCCGGGGAGTGGCGTCTCCACCCCGAGGTGGTGGAGGCCATGTGCGTGAGATTTGGCCCAGTGGAAGTGGATCTGTTCGCGTCTCAAGAGACGTCCCACTGTCCACTGTGGTTCTCTCTCAGGTATCCAGCCCCTCTGGGGCTGGATGCCATGACACAGACGTGGCCGAGGCTGCGTCTGTATGCATTTCCCCCGATCACTCTGCTCCCGGGAGTCTTGGAGCGGGTCCGCCAGGAAGGGATCAGCCTACTTCTAGTGGCACCCCGCTGGCCGACCCGGGTATGGTTCTCGGACATTGTAGCACTGCTGGACGGCCTCCCGTGGCAGGTCCCTCCGAGGAGGGATCTGCTGTCACAGGCAGGGGGCACAATATTTTACCCCCGACCAGAGCTGTGGAACCTCTGGGTCTGGCCCCTGAGGGGGATCAGTACCTAGAGGCTGGCCTGTCAGCAGGTGTTGTCGAGACCCTACTCAGCTCCAGGGCTCCTTCCACCAGGAGACTGTACAGCCTGAAGTGGAATGTGTTTTCCACTTGGTGTAGAGAGCGTGAGGTGGACCCAGTTAACTGCCCAGTGGCTTCAGTGCTGGAGTTCCTCCAAGATCGTTTCTCCGCCGGTCTTACCCCATCCACACTTAAGGTGTACGTGGCTGCCATAGCGGCTTTCCACTCGCCTTTAGGTGATGGGCCCCTGGGAAGGCACGATCTGGTTGTACGTTTCCTCCGTGGGGTTCGGAGGATGAGGCCTGCGGCTCGCTCCAGAGTCCCAACCTGGGACCTGGCGGTGGTACTTGAAGGGTTGGCTGAGGCCCCCTTTGAGCCACTGGAGTCGGCTGAGGCAAAGAACCTGACCCTTAAGGTGGCCTTTCTCCTCGCTATCACCTCTCTGAGGAGAGTGGGGGATCTCCAGGCCTTGGCTATAATGCCAACTTGCCTGGAGTTTGCCCCCGGCGGAGTTAAGGCCATCTTACATCCTAGACCGGGCTATGTGCCCAAGGTGCCCTCCAATGTGGCACGGTCCGTGGTTCTTCAGGCCTTCTGTTCTCCACCTCACGTGACGGCGGAAGAAGGGAGACTTCACCTGCTCTGCCCAGTCAGAGCCCTGAGAGTGTACCTCGAGAGGTCTTCTCAGTGGAGGAAGTCAGACCAGTTGTTGGTGTGTTTTGGTTCACCCAAGAAAGGGCTGCCTGCATCCAAGCAGACAATCAGTAACTGGATTGTCCAGGCTATAGCCACGGCCTATCAGGTGCGCAATTTGCCTTCACCGATGGCCGTGAGGGCGCACTCCACCAGGGGCATGGCCTCCTCGGTGGCCCTCCTTTCTGGAGCCTCGCTTCATGAGATCTGCGAGGCGGCCGGGTGGGCTACTCCGCACACCTTCATACGATTTTACAGTCTGCAACTCCCTGTGACGCCTGGCGCCAGAGTGCTCGCGTCCTAAGTGTGCCTGGTTCCCAGCTTCACACTAGGGCGGGCGTGATTACGGTGTGGCCTAGTGGGCATTACGTTCCCCAAAGTGTCGTCGACGACGACGCAGTGCGAGTTCCCTCGAAGGGGAACGTCTCGGGTTACGACTGTAACCCTTGTTCCCCGAGAAGGGAACGAGACACTGCGTCTCGTCGCCACACCTATCACGGACAGAGCGCTTGCTTCATCGCAAAAGAGCTAATGTGTGTGTGTTCGGGCGTCCCCTTGTATCTTCCGGTTATGCCGTCATCTACTACGTCATGACGCAGCACCAATCAGGATCAGACAGGATTTCATTCATGCTTCAGACGCGCTATGCTGGGGCATTCCCCAAAGTGTCGTCGACGACGACGCAGTGTCTCGTTCCCTTCTCGGGGAACAAGGGTTACAGTCGTAACCCGAGACGTTATTTTCTAGTCATTGATTAGCATATTCTGTCATGATAATCTATAAATCGCGTTAATGGGGGCGGGGTTTATGTAAATGTTGGAGGAATGTCTTGTAGTCCCTACCAGTCGTTTGTTGTAGTCCTTAAAAAGCAATTTCTGTAAAAGAAAATATCTCCCTTTGCTTTGAACTTTGAGCGTTGTAACTTTGCTGTTGTTTATGCTCAAAAAGCAACATTACACACTAACTAAAGTTTTAGTTACCTCTTTAACATATTTACTGACATATCGTTTGAGACTTACTGATATAAATATTACAATTCGTCACCTTCCTAAAATAATTGCCTAAGTCCTTTTCATTTTCAAATGATCTCTGTATAATATCAGTCTTTAAATGCAAGATATTTAACGTGTACCTAAAATATACTTGCAATAGTTCCACTTAAGCACAATCAAATATATCTTTAGTTGGACCTCAGCACTATTTCCGGATAACTTAAGTACATTTAGTACAAAATTAGTTCCAATTTAGCAGACTTTAAATATATTAGTTTAGTATACCAAAAGTACAATTGCAGGGTATTTACATTAAGTACATAAATATGTAAATGTGCTTGCAGTATACTTAGCATAAAATAAATGCATTTCAAATGCATTTTGGTGTATTTATTTTTCACTAGAGAAGCTATAATACATAGTCTAGTTTAAAAATGCACATACGCCCCCCTGGGAATTATTTACTGTAGGTGGAGTGTTTTAATCCCCATAATCATTTCTTAGTTTGATTATATGTAGGTAATTCTCTTTAATTAAGAAGCTAATTATGTAGCTTGATTAGTTGCTGAGACCTAATGTATGAAGGAAAATGCACCTGTCACTTGCACAGGATACAGTCCTCTGCCGCGTTACATACGGCAATGCATGCACACATACTGTACAAACTGTATATTCCATCCAGTAACCCAAAAACTACCCTTAAACACAACCCTCACAGAAAACTTTCTGCATTTTTACATTAAAAAAAAATACAGCAAAAAAAATTATTATATGCTGATTTCCTCACAGGGACCAAAAATGTCCCCACAAGGTGAAAAAAATCTGCTATTACTATCTCTGTGGAGACATTTTGTCCCCACAATGTAGGGAATACTTGATCACACACAACTTTGACATGGGCCAAATTGTTATGGCAAGTGGACAGGGTCAGAATATTTCTGAAATGGCAAGAATTTACCAACAGTATTCCGAGGAGGTTCAAATCACAAACCAGCAACAGTGGGTTCGGCGCCCAAAGCTCATTGATGCCGAGAGCAACGAAGGCTATCCCGTCTGGTCCGAGCCAACAAAGAGTCAACTGTGGCACGAGTCAAACTAAATTTGAGCCGCAAACCCCTGTCCACCGTGGAAAGTGTCTACAATGGGAATGCGAGCATCGTAACTGGTCCTTGGAGCAGTGGAAGAAGGTTGTCTGATCTGATGAATCCAACTTTCTTAGGTTTCTTCTTTTTCACATGGATGGTCATGTATGTGTGCGCTGTTTACCTGGGGAAGTGGTGGCACCTGGATGCACTGTGGGACAAGTCGGTGGAAAGAGTGTGATGATCTGGGCAATGTTCTACTGGGAAACCCTGGGTCCTGCCACTAATTTGGATGTAAATTCGACACGCAACCACCTACATAAACATTGTTGCAGACCGGGTACACTCCTTCAGGACAGTGGTGTTCTATGGTGGGAGTGGCCTCTTTCAGCAGAATAACGCACCCTGCCACACTGTTCAGAAATGGTTTGAGGAACATGGTTAAGTGTTCCAGGTGTTGCCCTGGCCTCCAAATTCCATTGCATGCATTCTAGAGTAAACAAACTACATCAGAAAAACGACTGCTCTTTTGTGTTTAATCATAGTGTCTTGATTCTATTATGATTTTTCGGATATTACTTTTCATGTATTATTTAAAGCTCCAGTCCGTAACTTTTTTGGGTTAAAAATTATCCAAAATACATTTTTGAGCAAGTACATAACCAGCCGATGTTTTTAATTCCAGTGGTACTGGTGGATTTCCGCGGGAAATTCAAGCATGTCTTTGCGTTACATCTGTACACATAAATAAGGGGTCTCGGCTAGCAGGCTATATTGCGTGTGAGGATGTTGGAGGTGGAGATGTATACCATTTTCTCACAGCACTTGATATAATTAAACGTATTAATTTGATGGCGGATCCAGAAAGGTTCAAACGACAATCACCAGTGACGAGATTCACCCGTTGTAAAATGCAAAAGACTTTGTTCGGACTTCGGAGTGGCTACAGAAAAAAAGAGACTGCAACCGGCACATGCGAAAACAAGGATAAATATCTAAAGGGCATTAAATGTAGTCACACAATGCTGATGTTGTTAACATTACAATGTTAACGTGATATGACAAGCGTCCGTTAGATTTAATCAGCGCAATTTACTGCGATGGTTTTTTTCCCTTAGTTGGTCAGAACAAAGTGGATGTTACTTGCTTGTTCAGATGACATTTTCCAGTGAAAACTCTTATGTTGATCATATTTCCAAAAAGTATAATCTGTGATTCTGAATGACAGTATTCACACCGGCACGGTGACGGACAGCCACACATTCTCCTCAAAACATTGTGTTCATCCCCGCTGTGCCGTGTCGAGGCACAACTCACGTAAAGTTGATAATTCCGCGAACGACTGCAATTGCAGATTTCAAACAGAGATGGTGACAAAGAGGAAAAGCTACGGACTGCAGCTTTAATATAGCTGTTAGACCCTTCAAAATGTCACAAAGAGTAATTTAACTATGAAAAAATGCCTAAAAATGCCTTCTTATTTCATTCCTACATGCCCATCTACCCTCATGCCCTCCATTTCACCTAGCAGTCTAATATTTAACTGAACCACTTACTGTTATCACTTTTTCATTCTCAGGGGCAAACCATCAGCCTGCTTGTCACCATGTTGCTTTTACCTGATAACCGTCAGGTCCCGAGGCTATTACCCAGCATAACCCCTCCCCCATCACCAGGCAACACTTACAGTGGCCATTTCCAAATAACCACGAGATTCGTTCCTGTTGAAAAGACCAGAGTCTGGCCGTGATATCTGCTCTCAAGTCAGATCAATACCACTTCAAATCTCTAGTACAAGGTACACATTACACTTTCTGGATATTAAAAGAGTGAGGAGGTGATGTTCAGTTCACAGCGTAACTCCTGAACAGTTTGATCTAGATGTACTTCGGGAGCTTTTGTCATGAGAAAAAAACATTTCGTGTTTTCCTTGTATATCTGTTTTTTGTCTTTCTGTGTACGTTATATAAATAAATGAAAAAGAGAGAAAGGTAAAATGAGAACGAGGAACAGCTTGAAAGAGAATCGTAGAGGGAGAGGAAAGAAATACGATACAGACCGTACTCAAGGTCACCGTCATGGTCATAAGGCCCTTTGATGATATCAAACCCTTCACCTAGTCCAGCTCCGGCATCATAAATGAGGGAGCGCGAGAGAAAAACACAGAGCATCCTGTCAGGCTCATCATAAACAATACATCAGACGCAAGAGAATTCAGGACATGATAGGTTGATCTTCACAAGACCTTGCAGCAACAAGTGATTGCCGGGCAGCTTTGCCTTCATTGGCGAGGAGCACATATTTCTCTTTCTGGCAAAGTGCAAATTTCGCTCGCGCCGTTCACCTTGTTCTTTACAACTGCACCAAACACATGCATTATAAAATAGCTCTGTTAAACAGGGATCTAACTTGTTTCTGGAAATGTCTTCTAGAGGAAAGCGCATAAGGGTGCAGAGCTATTTCCATGAATATTTAATTTTCCCGTCAGGTCCTTAATGACTGTCCGTAACGCAAACAGCTCTTTCCCCAAAAGGAGGGGAATATGACTCCACATACCCAGATTAACTCAGACATCAGGCAATTAAAGCACAGACTGCTCTCTCATCTCTCCGCTTGATGCAGATTGAGATAGTTCAGCCAAAAATTTAAATTCTGTCATTATGTACTCACTCATATGTCTTTCCAAACCTGCATGCATTTATTTTTGTCTATTACACAGAAAAGGGGGGTCGGTCGGTGAAATTGTCACGCGGTTCTTTTAAAACATTTAAAAAGGGAACCTAAACACCCAAAAAGAAACATAAATTTATCATAAGCCCCTTTCACACAGAGATTCCAGAAAATACACAGATAATGTGTCCCGGGATTTGTCCCGGGATCGTTTGATTTTTGTTCATTCCCACTGCCAGTGATTTTCCGGGATCTGTGAGTGCGTTCACACACATACCGTTAAGACACATGACGTCAGGATGAGATGTGTAACGTACGCATCGAAAACATGTACACTAATGCGTCGACGCATGATGACGAACACAAACTTTCTTCTGCAATTTCCCGGGATCAACGGGCTGTGTGAAAGGGGCTATAGTTCATAATATCATTGACGTTTAGTCAAAAGACACATGAAAACCATTGATGTCAAACCAACAGTTATATATAATTTGAGAGTTACTGCTCTCAATGTTAACTACTCGTGAAAAGTGATAATTATAGCAATGCAATTGGATCTATGGCATTCTATTAAGATCGTGGCATGAAAAGTTGCAGTGATAAGTATGTAGTAGCCAGTCACAGCCTATGCAGTGATCTCATCATTGCAACTCGATTTGCTTTCGAACGCTTTCATCAAAACTAACCCTGGCCTGCAAAAATGTAAATAGGAGATTTGTTGATTATTAAGGGAGTTTTGACGCGAGTCCAGAACTCAGTCAGTGATAAACACGCCCTGTTTGATTGACAGCTACAGCTATTGTAAACAGAGCGCTCTTTGATCTCTTTTTTATATATAATTCAATCAGAATGAATAATTACATCAGAAATCACTGGTCACAGATGAGGCATTAGAATGAACAGGGTTACTAAGGGTGCTTTCACACTGGCAGTTTAGTTCGGAACGGGGCACGGTTCGCATGAAAAATCTCTGATGTGAATGCTGTCATACAAAGCCGTATGCGTACTGGGATACTGAACCCAAGACTACCTGGAGGAGGTGGTCTGAGTTCGGTTGCACTCGTCTCGAACCATGCCGCGGTTTGTGTGAATGTGAAAGCAACACTGACTCGGGTACGCACTTGTTCAGGAAGTAAAGTGACCATGCAGCGCATGTGTTTTAGCTGATTATGATGTATTCAGTTAAATAAAACAAATGTAAGGGGTGATAATGTTGATGATTTACCTTGGATACGAGCGAGAGTGAGTCTGCAGTGTATTCGCGCATATAACGCGTGGAATTAGGGCAACCAATTTGGAAATCCACTCTCTCCTCAAAAGAGTCCATTTGCAAGCAGCAGAAGGCCACCTTACGCGACACACACACACACACACACACACACACACACACACACACACACACACACACACACACACACACACACACACACACACACACACACACACACACACACACACAGTAGACCTGTGTTGTTCACTCAGCTGAGCATAATAGCAACGAATTAATAAAAAACACAATATATTGACCAGAGTTCTGTTTTCTATTGCGCCATGCACGTTTGCGATGATGTAATATGCACGCAGACACGCCAGGGTTCGATAGAATCAAGTTGAGTGTGAAACCAGACCAACACTACGCGGGGCGCCGGGAACAATCGGGCTCGGACTGCAACAAACGAGCCCAGTGTGAAAGCACTCTTATGTTGTGGCATTACTGTTGAGTCCATATCGTAAAAGCAGAGTTTGAGGACTAATTTACCAAAGAATCCAGTGAAATGTACCGACAAATGACCGAATGTAATGGTTTAACCAGTGTTGCAACCATGGAAAAACGTCAATAAAACAGTTTGTAAACAATATGTCACGTGATGTTACAAACACTTGTAGAAAGACATTGGGCCTGTTCAAATACCCATACTTGCGGTCTTTGCACTTGATCACATGTCTACTTACATGTATTTCCTGTATTATGACCAACAACTTTTAATTAACCAGTGGGACACACTTATTGTTGTAAAAATGCAAGAGTTTACAGAGATTTGTTTTGGTTTTCAATACTTAACATTTAACAAACTTCTCAATGTCTGTTTAGTAGTCCCTATGTAACAGATTACACAATTTAGTATTTGTGGTGCTTCTAATTAAGTGATAAAAAGCAGCTGCAAATGTACAAAATACACATCTTTTCACCGAAAAAAATATGCAACATTTTATGTTTTACTTCCAAATATATCTAAAATAGTTAATTTAACTTAACTTAGCATAACTTTCCTCGACATCTCGCAATTGCCGGGCACGGGAGTTACTAAACATGATGCATGATTTGTCTGTCTTATCTTCAAATACTGCTTCGGAACGTGGTGTGGGTTTAGTGTGCATGAGCTTTGGCGTTTTAAAGACCCAGGACAGTCTTGTGCACGCTTTTCCTGTTGCATGCACATGCTCTCAAGTGGCCAATACCTCAAGAGGGGGTATTTGGACATTTCCAATCAATGAACAAACTTGCTAGCCAGAAAAATTATGCCATATGAAAGGATTTTGAAAATGTTTTAAAATTCTGTACTTTTTATGTTTTATATTGACAGACGCAATCAAAATTAACTTTTGTTGTATAGAAAAGAGCTACATGACAGTTATTATTCCAAAATGAATGATCAATTATTAGTATAATAATTATTATTATTATTAAAACAAACAAACAAACAAACAAGCATATGAGGGTAAATCATAACAAGTGAATTTTTGAGTGAAGGAAATGTAATTAGAAGCTATTCTGTAAACACTGCTAGTACTTTTAGTACATAGTCTGGAACAATAGTCTCATTATAGTGTCCTGACGCTTTAAAAGACACGTCATGATTGTTTTATGCATGTTTTTCTTTGTATGTGCAACTTCCAATACAATTAACAGTGATGTGGAAACACTGCGGAAACACTGAGATAATCAGTTAGCAGACACAATTAACAAGTAATTTAAGAAATCATTTACATAGGCTAAAGCAGACAACTGCATTATCCTGCACAGCACCTTTATTCATTCTTCGTCTGGACTGTAAATGATTCCAATCAGCATTCCTTTATCCCACTGCAATCATTCCTTTAATTAAAACATTCCAAGCAGCCGTCAGAATAATTATCCAAAGTGGACATATACGTCAGCAGACAGATTAGTAGATTTTAGGCAGAAGAAAAAGACAAAGTAAAAGAAGGTGCTTAACTGCAGAATTAGAGGGAGAATGGGTTTTTAATCGCACAGTTAATGTTGAGGAAATGTGCAGCTTGGAGATGGCTGACAGTGCAAATTACCTTTTATAGTTCATGAAGGATATGACACCAGCTGGGCTCCACTTCTGACAATGCTCCCACACACTTGCTTATTCTGAGTTCGGCTGTTCTAGCAACAAAGGAAACGGTTCAAATGGAAGAAAATGAATGTGGTTTTGATGGACAGTTTTCATCAACGTACCATAAAAATTAATCACAGTGTATCTCGAACGGTCTTTATCTTTGTCAAGGCTGATCTCGGTTTATTGAAACAATGATGTAACGTAGTGTGCCCTTCCAAGAGAATGAAATGATCAAACTTCCCTACACAGGAACACAACCCCTCCGTTTCAGTACGTCATCCATCAGTTTGCGTTCCATTCATTTGTCTTTATCTCTTTTCCCTAAAATCTCACTCAGTTTGGATCAAGAAAAAGGATGCACATGTATTTTTATGCTGTGTGAATATTTTTTTTTAGTAATGCATTATTGTTGTAACACATTCTTTAGATTTAAATATGACACCAAGGTAATGTTATTTAACTGGGTTAAAAAATCTGAGCATGCACACACAAAAAAAAAATTCGTATAGTTGATCCCTGACACTCATAGCAGAAAATCCATAGCTTCAAAACATCCACGAATGCACTGTCTAATGAAGGTTATGCTGTTGAGACATATGGCACTATATGTATATATATATAACTGCACAATATCCATAATGGGTCACGGATGGGTCCAGTCATCTAATAATGGAGGGTTGTGACAAAACTCGGGTACAGCTACAGTTTCCCGACCCTAATGAAACAACATGAAGAGCTCTCATTAGGATGGATCGGTGTATCAAAATGGTAGAGAAAGAGAGAGGGAAAAAAAGAACAACAGAGAATAGCTGGAGAGCTCACACTCTTCATCTCAATTTGTTCCAGGGCTACATGACCTCCATTAGAGATTCAGAAACGAGGAGGCATTATGAAAATTGTAAAGTTTTTTTTTTCTACGCACATTTTTTTCTGAAAAGCCTAACCTTTGGGAAGTTGAGAGATCTTTCGTGAATGTTTTCAAGCTTTGTGGATTTATGCCACCCCTCCCACTTTGCAGTTCACCTCTGTAAGTGTGAGGTACCCAAGTGAGATATTCAAAAAACAAAACAACAAAATTTACTGTTTTGCAGATCCTCTGAACATGTGCCAGTTTTACAAGAGCAAGGGGGCGAGATGACTTTAATGAGCGGGATTTTAATGTCAATGAGGGGGCAACGTGGCTTTCTTTTATCATTTATTGGATGTGACATCCATCTAATTCTGCATTTTTATAGGCTTGTGAGCACCACATCGGATAATAAACAGATCCTATATGATTGTAAAATAATAGCAGGAAAATGAGGCATGGTACAGTTCATGAGCTGACACAATCAGTATTGAATACAGTCCATGCGTTACTGTCAGAATCATTTCAAACGTTTGGAGCTCTACGACACTAATGCTGAGTCTATATTTATTCAATGTGGCTGTGGAGACATGGTTTTATTTTATGTGATTGTAAGCAGATGTAACATTGCATGATCAATGGAGGCAAAGAATCATCTCATCAGCTCCTAGCAATAGGTTCACTCACTGTCTTTAAATATTATCACTTTGAAAGTGAAGTAGTTGTGTTCGCTTATTGTATCGTTTAACTATTACACTTACAGTATTGTTATTTGAACTTGTTGTATGTGTTGCAAATTTCGTGAGCTAGACAACCGCAGCACATATACATGTATCCCTCTTATTTTTCACTTACGGGTTAAGGGTTATTTCAATGATACTATCATAAGACTATTTAAATTATGAGACTTGTTCAGGTGGTTGCTTGGTTTTCTTATCTCTATCAGCTTGCAACGTGATATTGTTAATGAGAACACATAGTGCGTATTTGTAGAGGCCAGCATGGTAGCCCAGGCACATAGTTTATAGCTAAGCCATTTGGCGTGGTAGCCCAGGCACACATAGTCAAAGGCCATTAGAGTTAAGCCATTCGGCAAAGCAGGCCCAGGCACACATATATTAAAATGTGGTCTCGTGGCTCTTCGGAGCAGGAGCAGTACATATGTCTTGGCGGTAGATCTGCTTTTTCGGTGGTGTTTGTCCTATCCTGTCCTATCTACGTTTATCCATATGTGCAGATATGCATGTCTGCCGATGCAGCAGTTTGTTAACTGCAAATCTATTCCGCCAAGACCAAATACATTAAAATTTATATCCATATGCCAAACTCAGAGTTGTCAGAAATGTGTTGATGTTCTAAAATGACTAAAACTGAAACTGAAATAAAAATAAACCAAAGCAGAATATAAATATAAAGGACAATAAAAAACAAAAGCAAATAATTACTGAAACTAAAATGAAAACATAAAAATTAAAGCTAATTCACAGTATTAATAAATACTTCAATAGTATACTGTATAAATAATACTAAAATAACACTGTAGAGATTAGAATATCTATTAGAATATTTCTATTCTAGCAATAATAATTAAATAAAGAATCTATGTAATTATGTATCTAAAAATGATGTATAAAAATTTTAATTCTACAAATCAATAAAAACAAATCAATAGATTATCTTCATTATGCCATTGTGGAATTATTTTAATATTATTTCAGTTTATATTTCAAATACTCAATCATTATTAAGCGAATGAGGGAAATCTTGTAATATTTAGCAGAAGAAAAAAAGCCATACTGGTTTGGAACGACATGAGGGTGAGTAAAATGATAATTTTCACGGGTGAACTGTGCCTTTAAGCTATTTGTTGGCGGATTTAATACAAAAAAAGAATAACATGACCTCATGTGCGATAGCTCCCACTGAGATGAATGGGAATGGATAGCTTTCTCTGGGTATTATAGACCTCCTTGGTTTGAAAACAGCTGCAATTCCGCTTGGTGATGTTACTGGCACAGAAATTACAAGATACATGTTTAAAGATGGAAGCCAAAAAAAATTCATTTAAAATTAGCATCACATTGTTATGCGTATGCACACTCAGGTGCAAATTATACGTTCTCCTGAATTTTGGGCAACTTGGACTGTGACCAAAAAGAAGAATCAAAACCTACTAACAAAAGGCTAAACAACATGGGCACCAATTTGAGTGAGATTCTCTGGTAATGAAAATGGTCCTGTTTGAATGACCTTAAATGGACTACAGCTGAAAGTCTGAGATGGAAATTCAATCTGAAGTTGACAGCAGTGCTGACACAATAAACAAGGCACATTCCATTTCAAGTTTTTCAAAGATGTCAAACTATAGTTTAGGCTATACAGACATTTCATTTTCCTTCCTAATAGGCCCTATAGTGATGGCAGCTGTGGGCAGGGAGGAGATTTATTTTTCTTTTGCAGAAATTTTGACTCCCAGAGGGTGGATGAGATTTGAAGTGTTGTTATTATATAATTTCCCATAGAGCACACTTTGGAAATGTTGTGTGATAGGCCAAATGGAAGAAGGTTTCCTGTTACCTCAAAATACCCTTACATGATTAAAACATTTATAAACTTTGATTTTAAGAAGTTGCATTCCGGAGTATCTGAGTGCACTGTTTTCAGCAGAGCCATCTTTTTTTTTTTTTTTTTGGACTGTTAACGGTTTCTTTTTTGTAGTATTTGTTCATTTTGAAGAAGAACAAGAAGCCGGATCAAAGCTTGCTGTCACATAGGGCTGAACAATTAACTGGAAAAAAACTGAGACTACCATTACTGCTGTCATGAAGGACTAATTGTGAAAAAAGTGTCAGCATGCAAAATGAGTAAATCCAAATGAAATGTTGCATTGTGCTTTTTGCAGCACTTAAGGATTGTAGCAAACCACAGACATATCTGTTGTGGGCATGAATGCAATAGGGAATCAACAAAATCTTTGTTTGTCTGATTCACAATTGGTACACAAAATACTGCATCACACAAAATAAGGCACTTTCCACAAATAGAGTTAAAAAAAGGGGGCCTGGAATAAATAAACGGTACCTTTTTTTTTTCAACAATTGAACAATAATTATTATTATTTTTTTTTCATACCCATTTTTACAGAGTTTTGGTTTTGGCGACCATGTTGCCAATAGTTTGATATCCAGAATTTTTTATTATTTTGCAAAGCACAATTCAAGCAATTGTAGATTCAGTGTTGTTAATTTATAAAACTTAAAATAAAGTTTTTAAAATAAAGCTGAAATAAAATATAGGCTAATATTAAATTAGAACAAAACTACTCAAATTAAAATAGAAAATATAAAAAAAGGCTAATTCAATATACTAAAATAAATACTACACTGTATTAGAATATATATTACAACTAGAACGTACATTTCCAGAAGAAAATGTGAATGGTGCTTGCAGTGGCAAAACTCGACGCTCGGTTGCTAGAGTGTGGTACATGATTGCATACGAGCCAACAACCATGTCTGTACGATGTTCTGCTGCTGAGATATGGCTTATTCATGTTGTTCGGTTGGTTGCTAGGGTGTTCTGGGTGGTTGCTAGGTGGTTGCTAGGGTGCTCTGGGTGGTTGCTAGGGTGTTCTGGGTGGTTGCTAGGGCGTTGCTAGGTGGTTGCTAGGGTATTCTGGGTGGTTACTATGGTGTACTGGGTGGTTGCTAGGGTGTTATGGATGGTTGCTATGGTGTTGCTAGGGAGTTCTTAGGTATTTTGGGTGGTTGCTATGGTGTTGCTACGGAGTTCTAAGGTATTTTGGGTGGTTGCTATGGTGTTGCTAGGGAGTTCTGAGGTATTTTGGGTGGTTGTTAGGGTGTTATGTGTGGTTCATAGAGTGTTCTAAGGTGTTGGGTGGTTGCTATGGTGTTGCTAGGGAGTTCTAAGGTATTTTGGGTGGTTGCTAGGGTGTTGCTAGGGAGTTCTAAGGTATTTTGGGTGGTTGCTATGGTGTTGCTAGGGAGTTCTGAGGTATTTTGGGTGGTTGCTAGGGTGTTATGGGTGTTTAAAATCTCTATTAAACGAGTGCATTATAATGAGTGCACGAGGCCTGCGGCCTCGTGCCTATGAGTGAGTTTTTATAGAGTATTTAAAATCTCTATTAAACGAGTGCATTATAATGAGTGCACGAGGCCTGCGGCCTCGTGCCTATAGCCTATGGTTGCTAGGGTGCTGTAACTGGTTGCTATGGTGTGGCTATGAAGATTTTAGGCCATTACTTATTGGCTGCTGGATAATATAAATCCTCTGAGGGAGAGAGAGGGGGAGACATGCAGGGGTGTCAGGCCCTTTGTGTCTGTGTGTGTGAAAAATGACAGTTGGGATTTGAATTTCTGAAAATTCCGCAATGTTAAGTCAATGGGACTTTTTTGGCCGCTTTTTCGTCCGCTGTGCGAACATCGTACACCCGATCGCTTAGAAAAGATATAGCACACCTCTCCTCAATGAGCCGGTCGTTTTGACACCTCACTCAGGGGTCTGTGACAAACGGTGCGGGGCGAGTTTCGCGCCAGACTTTGTCCAGAATAAAAAGAAGAAGAAGAACTAGAACGTACATTTCCAGAAGAAAATGTGAATGGTGCTTGCAGTGGCAAAACTCGACACTCGGTTGCTAGAGTGTGGTACATGATTGCATACGAGCCAACAACCATGTCTGTACGATGTTCTGCTGCTGAGATATGGCTTATTCATGTTGTTCGGGTGTTCTGGGTGGTTGCTATGGAGTTCTGGGTGGTTGCTAGGGTATTTTGGGTGGTTGCTAGGGTGTTATGGGTCGTTGCTAGGGTGTTCTGGGTGGTTGCTATGGTGTTGCTAGGGAGTTCTAAGGTATTTTGGGTGGTTGCTAGGGTGTTGCTAGGGAATTCTGATGTATTTTGGGTGGTTGCTATGGTGTTGCTAAGGAGTTCTGAGGTATTTTGGGTGGTTGCTAGGGAGTTCTAGGGTATTTTGGGTGGTTGCTAGAGTGTTATGTGTGGTTGCTATGGTGTTGCTAGGGAGTTCTGAGGTATTTTGGGTGGTTGCTAGGGTGTTCTAAGGTGTTTTGGGTGGTTGCTATGGTGTTGCTAGGGAGTTATGAGGTATTTTGGGTGGTTGCTATGGTGTTGCTAGGGTGTTCTAAGGTATTTTGGGTGGTTGCTAGGGTGTTATGGGTGGTTCCTAGGGTGTTTTAAGGTGTTTTGGGTGGTTGCTATGGTGTTGCTAGGGAGTTCTAAGGTATTTTGGGTGGTTGCTAGGGTGTTGCTAGGGAGTTCTAAGGTATTTTGAGTGGTTGTGTTATTAAACGAGTGCATTATAATGAGTGCACGAGGCCTGCGGCCTCGTGCCTATAGCCTATGGTTGCTAGGGTGCTGTACTGGTTGCTATGGTGTGGCTATGAAGATTTTAGGCCATTACTTATTGGCTGCTGGATAATATAAATCCTCTGAGGGAGAGAGAGGGGGAGACATGCAGGGGTGTCAGGCCCTTTGTGTCTGTGTGTGTGAAAAATGACAGTTGGGATTTGAATTTCTGAAAATTCCGCAATGTTAAGTCAATGGGACTTTTTTGGCCGCTTTTTCGTCCGCTGTGCAAACATCGTACACCCGATCGCTTAGAAAAGATATAGCACACCTCTCCTCAATGAGCCGGTCGTTTTGACACCTCACTCAGGGGTCTGTGACAAACGGTGCGGGGCGAGTTACGCGCCGAACTTTGTGTGGAAGAATAATAATAATAAAAAAAAAAATAATAAGTATGAGCAATAACACTAATGTTGCTTTGCCTATAGGCAAGCACCATTAACTAGAACGTACATTTCCAGAAGAAAATGTGAATGGTGCTTGCAGTTGCAAAAAACACGACCCGGTTGCTAGAGTGTGGTACATGATTGCATACGAGCAAACAACCATGTCTGTATGATGTTCTGCTGCTGAGATATGGCTTATTCATGTTGTTCAGGTGGTTGCTAGGGTGTTCTGGGTGGTTGCTAGGGTGTTGCTAGGCGGTTGCTAGGGTGTTCTGGGTGGTTACTATGCTGTTCTGGGTGGTTGCTAGGGTGTTATGGATAGTTGCTATGGTGTTGCTAGGGAGTTCTTAGGTATTTTGGGTGGTTGCTATCTTGTTGCTAGGGAGTTCTAAGGTATTTTGGGTGGTTGCTAGGGTGTTATGTGTGGTTCCGAGGGTGTTCTAAGGTGTTTTGGGTGGTTGCTATGGTGTTGCTAGGGACTTCTAAGGTATTTTGGGTGGTTGCTAGGGTGTTGCTAGGGAGTTCTAAGGTATTTTGAGTGGTTGCTATGGTGTTGCTAGGGAGTTCTAAGGTATTTTGGGTGGTTGCTATGGTGTTGCTAGGGTGTTCTGGGCGGTTGCTAAGGTATTTTTGGTGGTTGCTATGGTGTTACTAGGTGGTTGGTAGTTTTCACAGATGGTTACTATGGGGTTAGGGCTAAGGTTAGGCACTCGGCCGCAGAGTATTTAAAATCTCTATTAAACGAGTGCATTATAATGAGTGCACGAGGCCTGCGGCCTCGTGCCTATGAGTGAGTTTTTATAAACGAGTGCATTATAATGAGTGCACGAGGCCTGCGGCCTCGTGCCTATGAGTGAGTTTTTATAGAGTATTTAAAATCTCTATTAAACGAGTGCATTATAATGAGTGCACGAGGCCTGCGGCCTCGTGCCTATAGCCTATGGTTGCTAGGGTGCTGTAACTGGTTGCTATGGTGTGGCTATGAAGATTTTAGGCCATTACTTATTGGCTGCTGGATAATATAAATCCTCTGAGGGAGAGAGAGGGGGAGACATGCAGGGGTGTCAGGCCCTTTGTGTCTGTGTGTGTGAAAAATGACAGTTGGGATTTGAATTTCTGAAAATTCCGCAATGTTAAGTCAATGGGACTTTTTTGGCCGCTTTTTCGTCCGCTGTGCGAACATCGTACACCCGATCGCTTAGAAAAGATATAGCACACCTCTCCTCAATGAGCCGGTCGTTTTGACACCTCACTCAGGGGTCTGTGACAAACGGTGCGGGGTGAGTTTCGCGCCAAACTTTGTCCAGAATAAAAAGAAGAAGAAGAACTAGAACGTACATTTCCAGAAGAAAATGTGAATGGTGCTTGCAGTGGCAAAACACGACCCGGTTGCTAGAGTGTGGTACATGATTGCATACGAGCCAACAACCATGTCTGTACGATGTTCTGCTGCTGAGATATGGCTTATTCATGTTGTTCGGGTCGTTGCTAGGGTGTTCTGAGTGGTTGCTAGGGTGTATTGGGTGGTTGCTAGGCGGTTGCTAGGGTGTTCTGGGTGGTTGCTAGGCAGTTGCTAGGGTGTTCTGGGTGGTTGCTAGGCGGTTGCTAGGGTGTATTGGGTGGTTGCTAGGCGGTTGCTAGGGTGTTCTGGGTGGTTGCTAGGAGGTTGCTAGGGTGTTCTGGGTGGTTGCTAGGCGGTTGCTAGGCAGTTGCTAGGGTGTTCTGGTTGGTTGCTAGGGCACCACAGATGGTAACTATGGGGTTAGGGCTAAGGCCTGTGGCCTCGTGCCTATAGCCTATGGTTGCTAGGGTGCTGTAACTGGTTGCTATGGTGTTACTAGGTGGTTGGTAGTTTTCACAGATGGTTACAATGGGGTTAGGGCTAAGGTTAGAGTGAGTTTTTATAGAGTATTTAAAATCTCTATTAAACGAGTGCATTATAATGAGTGCACGAGGCCTGCGGCCTCGTGCCTATGAGTGAGTTTTTATAGAGTATTTAAAATCTCTATTAAACGAGTGCATTATAATGAGTGCACGAGGCCTACGGCCTCGTGCCTATAGCCTATGGTTGCTAGGGTGCTGTAACTGGTTGCTATGGTGTGGCTATGAAGATTTTAAGCCATTACTTATTGGCTGATGGATAATATAAATCCTCTGAGGGAGAGAGAGGGGGAGACATGCAGGGGTGTCAGGCCCTTTGTGTCTGTGTGTGTGAAAAATGACAGTTGGGATTTGAATTTCTGAAAATTCCGCAATGTTAAGTCAATGGGACTTTTTTGGCCGCTTTTTCGTCCGCTGTGCGAACATCGTACACCCGATCGCTTAGAAAAGATATAGCACACCTCTCCTCAATGAGCCGGTCGTTTTGACACCTTACCCAGGGGTCTGTGACAAACGGTGCGGGGCGAGTTTCGCGCCAAACTTTGTCCAGAATAAAAAGAAGAATAATAACTAGAACGTACATTTCCAGAAGAAAATGTGAATGGTGCTTGCAGTGGCAAAACTCACCACTCGGTTGCTAGAGTGTGGTACATGATTGCATACGAGCCAACAACCATGTCTGTACGATGTTCTGCTGCTGAGATATGGCTTATTCATGTTGTTCGGTTGGTTGCTAGGGTGTTCTGGGTGGTTACTAGGGTGTTCTGGGTGGTTGCTAGGCAGTTGCTAGGGTGTTCTGGGTGGTTGCTAGGCGGTTGCTAGGGTGTTCTGGGTGGTTGCTAGGCGGTTGCTAGGGTGTTCTGGGTGGTTGCTATGGTGTTCTGGGTGGTTGCTAGGGTATTTTGGGTGGTTGCAAGGGTGTTATGGGTGGTTGCTATGGTGTTGCTAGGGAGTTCTTAGGTATTTTGGGTGGTTGCTAGGGAGTTCTAAGGTATTTTGAGTGGTTGCTATGGTGTTGCTAGGGAGTTCTGAGGTATTTTGGGTGGTTGTTAGGGTGTTATGGGTGGTTGCTAGGGTGTTCTAAGGTGTTTTGGGTGGTTGCTAGGGAGTTCTAAGGTATTTTGGGTGGTTGCTATGGTGTTACTAGGTGGTTGGTAGTTTTCACAGATGGTTACTATGGGGTTAGGGCTAAGGTTAGGCACTCGGCCGCAGAGTATTTAAAATCTCTATTAAGCGAGTGCATTATAATGAGTGCACGAGGCCTGCGGCCTCGTGCCTATGAGTGAGTTTTTATAGAGTATTTAAAATCTCTATTAAACGAGTGCATTATAATGAGTGCACGAGGCCTGCGGCCTCGTGCCTATAGCCTATGGTTGCTAGGGTGCTGTAACTGGTTGCTATGGTGTGGCTATGAAGATTTTAGGCCATTACTTATTGGCTGCTGGATAATATAAATCCTCTGAGGGAGAGAGAGGGGGAGACATGCAGGGGTGTCAGGCCCTTTGTGTCTGTGTGTGTGAAAAATGACAGTTGGGATTTGAATTTCTGAAAATTCCGCAATGTTAAGTCAATGGGACTTTTTGGGCCGCTTTTTCGTCCGCTGTGCGAACATCGTACACCCGATCGCTTAGAAAAGATATAGCACACCTCTCCTCAATGGGCCGGTCGATTTGACACCTCACTCAGGGGTCTGTGACAAACGGTGCGGGGCGAGTTACGCGCCGAACTTTTGTGTGGAAGAATAATAAGTATGCAAGATAACACTAATGTTGCTTTGCCTATAGGCAAGCACCATTAACTAGAACGTACATTTCCAGAAGAAAATGTGAATGGTGCTTGCAGTGGCAAAAAACACGACCCGGTTGCTAGAGTGTGGTACATGATTGCATACGAGCCAACAACCATGTCTGTACGATGTTCTGCTGCTGAGATATGGCTTATTCATGTTGTTCGGTTGGTTGCTAGGGTGTTCTGGGTGGTTGCTAGGTGGTTGCTAGGGTGTTGCTAGGGTGTTCTGGGTGGTTGCTAGGCAGTTGCTAGGGTGTTCTGGGTGGTTGCTAGGGCGTTGCTAGGGTATTCTGGGTGGTTGCTATACGGTTGCTAGGGTGTTCTGGGTGGTTACTATGGTGTTCTGGGTGGTTACTAGGGTGTTATGGATGGTTGCTATGGTGTTGCTAGGGAGTTCTAAGGTATTTTGGGTGGTTGCTAGGGTGTTATGTGTGGTTCCTAGGGTGTTCTAAGGTGTTTTGGGTGGTTGCTATGGTGTTGCTAGGGAGTTCTAAGGTATTTTGGGTGGTTGCTATGGTGTTGCTAGGGAGTTCTAAGGTATTTTGAGTGGTTGCTATGGTGTTGCTAGGGAGTTCTGAGGTATTTTGGGTGGTTGTTAGGGTGTTATGGGTGGTTGCTAGGGTGTTCTAAGGTGTTTTGGGTAGTTGCTATTGTGTTGCTAGGGAGTTCTAAGGTATTTTGGGTGGTTGCTAGGGTGTTGCTAGGGAGTTCTGTATTTAAAATCTCTATTAAACGAGTGCATTATAATGAGTGCACGAGGCCTGCGGCCTCGTGCCTATAGCTTATGGTTGCTAGGGTGCTGTAACTGGTTGCTATGGTGTGGCTATGAAGATTTTAGGCCATTACTTATTGGCTGCTTGATAATATAAATCCTCTGAGGGAGAGAGAGGGGGAGACATGCAGGGGTGTCAGGCCCTTTGTGTCTGTGTGTGTGAAAAATGACAGTTGGGATTTGAATTTCTGAAAATTCCGCAATGTTAAGTCAATGGGACTTTTTTGGCCGCTTTTTCGTCCGCTGCGCGAACATCGTACACCCGATCGCTTAGAAAAGATATAGCACACCTCTCCTCAATGGGCCGGTCGATTTGACACCTCACTCAGGGGTCTGTGACAAACGGTGCGGGGTGAGTTACGCGCCAAACTTTTGTGTGGAAGAATAATAATAATACTAGAACGTACATTTCCAGAAGAAAATGTGAATGGTGCTTGCAGTGGCAAAACTCACCACTCGGTTGCTAGAGTGTGGTACATGATTGCATACGAGCCAACAACCATGTCTGTACGATGTTCTGCTGCTGAGATATGGCTTATTCATGTTGTTCAGGTGGTTGCTAGGGTGTTCTGGGTGGTTGCTAGGCAGTTGCTAGGGTGTTCTAGGTGGTTGCTAGGCAGTTGCTAGGGTGTTCTGGGTGGTTGCTAGGCGGTTGCTAGGGTGTTATGGGTGGTTGCTAGGCAGTTGCTAGGGTGTTCTGGGTGGTTGCTAGGCGGTTGCTAGGGTGTTCTGGGTGGTTGCTAGGCAGTTGCTAGGGTGTTCTGGGTGGTTGCTAGGGAGTTCTGGGGTATTTTGGGTGGTTGCTAGGGTGTTGCTAGGGAGTTCTAATGTATTTTGGGTGGTTGCTATGGTGTTACTAGGGAGTTCTGAGGTATTTTGGGTGGTTGCTAGGGTGTTCTAAGGTGTTTTGGGTGGTTGCTATGGTGTTGCTAGGGTGTTCTAAGGTATTTTGGGTGGTTGCTAGGGTGTAATGGGTGGTTGCTAGGCGGTTGCTAGGGTGTTCTGGGTGGTTGCTAGGGCGTTGCTAGGTGGTTGCTAGGGTGTTCTGGGTGGTTGCTAGGCGGTTGCTAGGCAGTTGTTAGGGTGTTCTGGGTGGTTGCTAGGGCACCACAGATGGTTACTATGGGGTTAGGGCTAAGGTTAGGCACGAGGCCATCTCTATTAAACGAGTGCATTATAATGAGTGCACGAGGCCTGCGGCCTCGTGCCTATGAGTGAGTTTTTATAGAGTATTTAAAATCTCTATTAAACGAGTGCATTATAATGAGTGCACGAGGCCTGCGGCCTCGTGCCTATAGCCTATGGTTGCTAGGGTGCTGTAACTGGTTGCTATGGTGTGGCTATGAAGATTTTAGGCCATTACTTCTTGGCTGCTTGATAATATAAATCCTCTGAGGGAGAGAGAGGGGGAGACATGCAGGGGTGTCAGGCCCTTTGTGTCTGTGTGTGTGAAAAATGACAGTTGGGATTTGAATTTCTGAAAATTCCGCAATGTTAAGTCAATGGGACTTTTTTGGCCGCTTTTTCGTCCGCTGTGCGAACATCGTACACCCGATCGCTTAGAAAAGATATAGCACACCTCTCCTCAATGAGCCGGTCGATTTGACACCTCACTCAGGGGTCTGTGACAAACGGTGCGGGGCAAGTTACGCGCCAAACTTTTGTGTGGAAGAATAATAATAATATTAAGTATGAGCAATAACAATACTGTTGCCTTGCTAAAGCAAGCACCAGTAACTAGAAGGTACATTTCCAGAAGAAAATGTGAATGGTGCTTGCAGTGGCAAAAAACACGACCCGGTTGCTAGGGTGTTCTGGGTGGTTGCTAGGCGGTTGCTAGGGTGTTCTGGGTGGTTGCTAGGTGGTTGCTAGGGTGTTCTGGGTGGTTGCTAGGCGGTTGCTAGGCGGTTGCTAGGGTGTTCTGGGTGGTTGTTAGGCGGTTGCTAGGGTGTTCTGGGTGG
Source organism: Phoxinus phoxinus (assembly GCF_949152265.1). Taxonomy (NCBI): domain Eukaryota; kingdom Metazoa; phylum Chordata; class Actinopteri; order Cypriniformes; family Leuciscidae; genus Phoxinus; species Phoxinus phoxinus. Next base: position 16,057,515 of record NC_136897.1, on the reverse strand, counting down.
TTGCTAGGCGGTTGCTAGGGTGTTCTGGGTGGTTGCTAGGTGGTTGCTAGGCGGTTGCTAGGGTGTTCTGGGTGGTTGCTAGGCGGTTGCTAGGGTGTTCTGGGTGGTTGTTAGGTGGTTGCTAGGGTGTTCTGGGTGGTTGCTAGCAGGTTGCTAGGCGGTTGCTAGGGTGTTCTGGGTGGTTGCTAGGCGGTTGCTAGGGTGTTCTGGGTGGTTGCTAGGGTGTTCTGGGTGGTTGCTAGGCGGTTGCTAGGGTGTTCTGGGTGGTTGCTAGGCGGTTGCTAGGTGGTTGCTAGGGTGTTCTGGGTGGTTGCTAGGCAGTTGCTAGGGTATTCTGGGTAGTTGCTATGGTGTTACTAGGTGGTTTGTAGTTGTCACAGATGGTTACTATGGTGTTTGTAGCATTTTATTGGCATGATTTAGCAATTAGCTAATCAATATTAGCATGTAGCTATTCACTGCTAGCATGTGTAGCATGTAGCAAGTCCTGTTTGCTAGCATGAGTCAAAAGAGCCAACCCCCATCTCTATACGATGTTCTGATGCAGAGATATACGCCTTGCAAAACGGTTGCTAGGGTAATCTGTTTGGTTGCTAGGGAGTGGCTTGGCAGCTGCCAATCATGAAGCTCCAAAGTCAGTGTGAATGTATAAACCAACCCCCATCTCTATACGATGTTTTGATGCAGAGATATAGGTCTTGCAAAATGGTTGCTAGGGTACTCTCTTTTGTTGCTAGGGAGTGGCTTGGCAGCTGCCAATCATGAAACTCCAAAGGCTGCTTGTCAGTATGAATGATATAAACCAACTCCCACGTCTCTGTGACATTCAGAATGGAAGATATCCCTCTTTGGATTTTGGTTGCTAAGGTGCTCGACAATGGTTGCTAGGGAGGGGCTAGGATGTGTTGAGGTGATTGGGGATTGGCTGTTTGCTGCCCCGAGTCAAACAAGCCCACCCTCATGTTTCTATGACACTTATATCCTGAGATATCCCTTTGATGTCTTTCAATGGAAGTCTATGGAGCTTGTTGCTAAGGAGCTCTAAATGGTTGCTAGGGCGTGGCTTGAAAGCTTCACAATGATCCTGAGAGACTGATTGGTCGTCTGAGTAAAATGAGCCCGCCCCCTTGTCTCTATGACACTGTGATCCAGAGTTATGTTCAATACAAATGCGGTTTCTATGGTGTAGGACAGCCCATTTCATGGGCTGTCCTACACCATAGTACGTGAATGGGGCAACTTTGGGCCGGTCCTGCCCCCCAGGGGTGCAACTTTTACCCCATTGTGTGGTATGTTGTTACAGAGCCTACCAGCCTCTTCAAATGTGATCCAGAGTTATGTTCAATAGAGTATCGCTTACTATGGTGTAGGACAGCCCATTTCATGGGCTGTCCTACACCATAGTACTTTCTTTGGGGCAACTTTGGGCCCCTCCTGCCCCCCAGGGGTGCAACTTTTACCCCATTGTGTGCTATGTTGTTACAGAGCCTACCAGCCTCTTCAAATGTGATCCAGAGTTATGTTCAATAGAATATCGCTTACTATGGTGTAGGACAGCCCATTTCATGGGCTGTCCTACACCATAGTACTTCATTGGGGCAACTTTGGGCCCCTCCTGCCCCCCAGGGGTGCAACTTTTACCCCATTGTGTGGTATGTTCTTACAGAGCCTGCCAGTCTCTTTAAATGTGCCAAATTACACGTTTCTGCGACATCCTTGCTCTGAGCTATGAGTCTGTGAATTTTGGTTGCTAAGGTGCTCGACAATGGTTGCTAGGGAGGGGCTAGGAAGTGTTGATGTGATTCATGATTGGCTGTTTGCTGCCCCGAGTCAAACGAGACCACCCTCATGTTTCTATGACTCTTCTATCCAGAGATATCCATTTGATCTCTTTCAATGGAAGTCTATGGAACTTGTTGCTAAGGTGCTCTAAATGGTTGCTAGGGGCGTGGCCTGATAGCTTCACAATGATCCGGAGAGACTGATTGGTCGTCTGAGTAAAATGAGCCCGCCCCCTTGTCTCTATGACACTGTGATCCAGAGTTATGTTCAATACAAAATCGCTTGCTCTCTCTCTCTCTCCATTTCATGGGACGTCCTACACCATGTTAAGTCAATAGGAAAAGTTTGGGCCGCTCCTGCCCCCCAGGGGTGCAACTTTTACCCCATTGTGAGGTATGTTCTTACAGAGCCTGCCAGCCTCTCCAAATGTGGTAAATTTCACATTTCTACGAAATCCCAACTCTGAGCTATGACTCGTCAAAGTTTGACGTAATGTTAAGTCTATGCGTTTTTTCGTCGACTTTTTCGCCCCTGGGGCGACCACCGCACCCCCGATCGCTTATAAAAGTCATAGCACACCATTCCCGAATAGGCCGCACGTTTTGACACCTCATTCAGGGGTCTGTGACAAAAGCTGCGGGAGGAGTAGCGCGTCAAAAAAGCGGCGGAATAAAAAGAATAAAAAGAACTAGAACGTACATTTCCAGAAGAAAATGTGAATGGTGCTTGCAGTGGCAAAAAACACGACCCGGTTGCTAGAGTGTGGTACATGATTGCATACGAGCCAACAACCATGTCTGTACGATGTTCTGCTGCTGAGATATGGCTTATTCATGTTGTTCGGTTGGTTGCTAGGGTGTTCTGGGTGGTTGCTAGGTGGTTGCTAGGGTGTTGCTAGGGTGTTCTGGGTGGTTGCTAGGCAGTTGCTAGGGTGTTCTGGGTGGTTGCTAGGGCGTTGCTAGGGTATTCTGGGTGGTTGCTATACGGTTGCTAGGGTGTTCTGGGTGGTTACTATGGTGTTCTGGGTGGTTACTAGGGTGTTATGGATGGTTGCTATGGTGTTGCTAGGGAGTTCTAAGGTATTTTGGGTGGTTGCTAGGGTGTTATGTGTGGTTCCTAGGGTGTTCTAAGGTGTTTTGGGTGGTTGCTATGGTGTTGCTAGGGAGTTCTAAGGTATTTTGGGTGGTTGCTATGGTGTTGCTAGGGAGTTCTAAGGTATTTTGAGTGGTTGCTATGGTGTTGCTAGGGAGTTCTGAGGTATTTTGGGTGGTTGTTAGGGTGTTATGGGTGGTTGCTAGGGTGTTCTAAGGTGTTTTGGGTAGTTGCTATTGTGTTGCTAGGGAGTTCTAAGGTATTTTGGGTGGTTGCTAGGGTGTTGCTAGGGAGTTCTGTATTTAAAATCTCTATTAAACGAGTGCATTATAATGAGTGCACGAGGCCTGCGGCCTCGTGCCTATAGCTTATGGTTGCTAGGGTGCTGTAACTGGTTGCTATGGTGTGGCTATGAAGATTTTAGGCCATTACTTATTGGCTGCTTGATAATATAAATCCTCTGAGGGAGAGAGAGGGGGAGACATGCAGGGGTGTCAGGCCCTTTGTGTCTGTGTGTGTGAAAAATGACAGTTGGGATTTGAATTTCTGAAAATTCCGCAATGTTAAGTCAATGGGACTTTTTTGGCCGCTTTTTCGTCCGCTGCGCGAACATCGTACACCCGATCGCTTAGAAAAGATATAGCACACCTCTCCTCAATGGGCCGGTCGATTTGACACCTCACTCAGGGGTCTGTGACAAACGGTGCGGGGTGAGTTACGCGCCAAACTTTTGTGTGGAAGAATAATAATAATACTAGAACGTACATTTCCAGAAGAAAATGTGAATGGTGCTTGCAGTGGCAAAACTCACCACTCGGTTGCTAGAGTGTGGTACATGATTGCATACGAGCCAACAACCATGTCTGTACGATGTTCTGCTGCTGAGATATGGCTTATTCATGTTGTTCAGGTGGTTGCTAGGGTGTTCTGGGTGGTTGCTAGGCAGTTGCTAGGGTGTTCTAGGTGGTTGCTAGGCAGTTGCTAGGGTGTTCTGGGTGGTTGCTAGGCGGTTGCTAGGGTGTTATGGGTGGTTGCTAGGCAGTTGCTAGGGTGTTCTGGGTGGTTGCTAGGCGGTTGCTAGGGTGTTCTGGGTGGTTGCTAGGCAGTTGCTAGGGTGTTCTGGGTGGTTGCTAGGGAGTTCTGGGGTATTTTGGGTGGTTGCTAGGGTGTTGCTAGGGAGTTCTAATGTATTTTGGGTGGTTGCTATGGTGTTACTAGGGAGTTCTGAGGTATTTTGGGTGGTTGCTAGGGTGTTCTAAGGTGTTTTGGGTGGTTGCTATGGTGTTGCTAGGGTGTTCTAAGGTATTTTGGGTGGTTGCTAGGGTGTAATGGGTGGTTGCTAGGCGGTTGCTAGGGTGTTCTGGGTGGTTGCTAGGGCGTTGCTAGGTGGTTGCTAGGGTGTTCTGGGTGGTTGCTAGGCGGTTGCTAGGCAGTTGTTAGGGTGTTCTGGGTGGTTGCTAGGGCACCACAGATGGTTACTATGGGGTTAGGGCTAAGGTTAGGCACGAGGCCATCTCTATTAAACGAGTGCATTATAATGAGTGCACGAGGCCTGCGGCCTCGTGCCTATGAGTGAGTTTTTATAGAGTATTTAAAATCTCTATTAAACGAGTGCATTATAATGAGTGCACGAGGCCTGCGGCCTCGTGCCTATAGCCTATGGTTGCTAGGGTGCTGTAACTGGTTGCTATGGTGTGGCTATGAAGATTTTAGGCCATTACTTCTTGGCTGCTTGATAATATAAATCCTCTGAGGGAGAGAGAGGGGGAGACATGCAGGGGTGTCAGGCCCTTTGTGTCTGTGTGTGTGAAAAATGACAGTTGGGATTTGAATTTCTGAAAATTCCGCAATGTTAAGTCAATGGGACTTTTTTGGCCGCTTTTTCGTCCGCTGTGCGAACATCGTACACCCGATCGCTTAGAAAAGATATAGCACACCTCTCCTCAATGAGCCGGTCGATTTGACACCTCACTCAGGGGTCTGTGACAAACGGTGCGGGGCAAGTTACGCGCCAAACTTTTGTGTGGAAGAATAATAATAATATTAAGTATGAGCAATAACAATACTGTTGCCTTGCTAAAGCAAGCACCAGTAACTAGAAGGTACATTTCCAGAAGAAAATGTGAATGGTGCTTGCAGTGGCAAAAAACACGACCCGGTTGCTAGGGTGTTCTGGGTGGTTGCTAGGCGGTTGCTAGGGTGTTCTGGGTGGTTGCTAGGTGGTTGCTAGGGTGTTCTGGGTGGTTGCTAGGCGGTTGCTAGGCGGTTGCTAGGGTGTTCTGGGTGGTTGTTAGGCGGTTGCTAGGGTGTTCTGGGTGGTTGCTAGGCGGTTGCTAGGGTGTTCTGGGTGGTTGCTAGGTGGTTGCTAGGCGGTTGCTAGGGTGTTCTGGGTGGTTGCTAGGCGGTTGCTAGGGTGTTCTGGGTGGTTGTTAGGTGGTTGCTAGGGTGTTCTGGGTGGTTGCTAGCAGGTTGCTAGGCGGTTGCTAGGGTGTTCTGGGTGGTTGCTAGGCGGTTGCTAGGGTGTTCTGGGTGGTTGCTAGGGTGTTCTGGGTGGTTGCTAGGCGGTTGCTAGGGTGTTCTGGGTGGTTGCTAGGCGGTTGCTAGGTGGTTGCTAGGGTGTTCTGGGTGGTTGCTAGGCAGTTGCTAGGGTATTCTGGGTAGTTGCTATGGTGTTACTAGGTGGTTTGTAGTTGTCACAGATGGTTACTATGGTGTTTGTAGCATTTTATTGGCATGATTTAGCAATTAGCTAATCAATATTAGCATGTAGCTATTCACTGCTAGCATGTGTAGCATGTAGCAAGTCCTGTTTGCTAGCATGAGTCAAAAGAGCCAACCCCCATCTCTATACGATGTTCTGATGCAGAGATATACGCCTTGCAAAACGGTTGCTAGGGTAATCTGTTTGGTTGCTAGGGAGTGGCTTGGCAGCTGCCAATCATGAAGCTCCAAAGTCAGTGTGAATGTATAAACCAACCCCCATCTCTATACGATGTTTTGATGCAGAGATATAGGTCTTGCAAAATGGTTGCTAGGGTACTCTCTTTTGTTGCTAGGGAGTGGCTTGGCAGCTGCCAATCATGAAACTCCAAAGGCTGCTTGTCAGTATGAATGATATAAACCAACTCCCACGTCTCTGTGACATTCAGAATGGAAGATATCCCTCTTTGGATTTTGGTTGCTAAGGTGCTCGACAATGGTTGCTAGGGAGGGGCTAGGATGTGTTGAGGTGATTGGGGATTGGCTGTTTGCTGCCCCGAGTCAAACAAGCCCACCCTCATGTTTCTATGACACTTATATCCTGAGATATCCCTTTGATGTCTTTCAATGGAAGTCTATGGAGCTTGTTGCTAAGGAGCTCTAAATGGTTGCTAGGGCGTGGCTTGAAAGCTTCACAATGATCCTGAGAGACTGATTGGTCGTCTGAGTAAAATGAGCCCGCCCCCTTGTCTCTATGACACTGTGATCCAGAGTTATGTTCAATACAAAATCGCTTGCTCTCTCTCTCTCTCCATTTCATGGGACGTCCTACACCATGTTAAGTCAATAGGAAAAGTTTGGGCCGCTCCTGCCCCCCAGGGGTGCAACTTTTACCCCATTGTGAGGTATGTTCTTACAGAGCCTGCCAGCCTCTCCAAATGTGGTAAATTTCACATTTCTACGAAATCCCAACTCTGAGCTATGACTCGTCAAAGTTTGACGTAATGTTAAGTCTATGCGTTTTTTCGTCGACTTTTTCGCCCCTGGGGCGACCACCGCACCCCCGATCGCTTATAAAAGTCATAGCACACCATTCCCGAATAGGCCGCACGTTTTGACACCTCATTCAGGGGTCTGTGACAAAAGCTGCGGGAGGAGTAGCGCGTCAAAAAAGCGGCGGAATAAAAAGAATAAAAAGAATAACTAGAACGTACATTTCCAGAAGAAAATGTGAATGGTGCTTGCAGTGGCAAAACTCGACACTCGGTTGCTAGAGTGTGGTACATGATTGCGTACGAGCCAACAACCATGTCTGTACGATGTTCTGCTGCTGAGATATGGCTTATTCATGTTGTTCAGGTGGTTGCTAGGGTGTTCTGGGTGGTTGCTAGGCAGTTGCTAGGATGTTCTGGGTGGTTGCTAGGTGGTTGCTAGGCGGTTGCTAGGGTGTTATGGGTGGTTGCTAGGGCGTTGCTAGGCGGTTGCTAGGTTGTTCTGGGTGGTTGCTAGGCGGTTGCTAGGCAGTTGCTAGGGTGTTCTGGGTGGTTGCTATGCGGTTGCTAGGTGGTTGCTAGGCGGTTTCTAGGTTGTCCTGGGTGGTTGCTAGGCGGTTGCTAGGCGGTTGCTAGGGTGTTCTGGGTGGTTGCTAGGCGGTTGCTAGGGTGTTCTGGGTGGTTGCTAGGCGGTTGCTAGGATGTTCTGGGTGGTTGCTATGGCGTTGCTAGGCAGTTGCTAGGGTATTTTTGTGGTTGCTAGGGTGTTGCTAGGCAGTTGCTAGGGTATTCTGGGTAGTTGCTATGTTGTTACTAGGTGGTTGGTAGTTGTCATAGATGGTTACTATGGTTTTTGTAGCATTTTCTTGGCATGATTTAGCACTTAGCTAATCAAAATTAGCATGTAGCTATTCACTGCTAGCATGTGTAGTATGTAGCAAGTCCTGTTTGCTAGCATGAGTCAAAAGAGCCAACCCCCATCTCTATACGATGTTCTGATGCAGAGATATACGCCTTGCAAAATGGTTGCTAGGGTAATCTGTTTGGTTGCTAGGGAGTGGCTTGGCAGCTGCCAATCATGAAGCTCCAAAGTCAGTGTGAATGTATAAACCAACCCCCATCTCTATACGATGTTTTGATGCAGAGATATAGGTCTTGCAAAATGGTTGCTAGGGTACTCTGTTTTGTTGCTAGGGAGTGGCTCCGCAGCTGCCAATCATGAAACTCCAAAGGCTGCTTGTCAGTATGAATGATATACACCAACTCCCACGTCTCTGTGACATTCAGAATGGAAGATATCCCTCTTTGGATTTTGGTTGCTAAGGTGCTCGACAATGGTTGCTAGGGAGGGGCTAGGATGTGTTGAGGTGATTGGGGATTGGCTGTTTGCTGCCCCGAGTCAAACAAGCCCACCCTCATGTTTCTATGACACTTATATCCTGAGATATCCCTTTGATGTCTTTCAATGGAAGTCTATGGAGCTTGTTGTTAAGGAGCTTTAAATGGTTGCTAGGGCGTGTCTTGAAAGCTTCACAATGATCCTGAGAGACTGATTGGTCGTCTGAGTAAAATGAGCCCGCCCCCTTGTCTCTATGACACTGTGATCCAGAGTTATGTTCAATACAAATGCGGTTTCTATGGTGTAGGACAGCCCATTTCATGGGCTGTCCTACACCATAGTACGTGAATGGGGCAACTTTGGGCCGGTCCTGCCCCCCAGGGGTGCAACTTTTACCCCATTGTGTGGTATGTTGTTACAGAGCCTAACAGCCTCTTCAAATGTGATCCAGAGTTATGTTCAATAGAATATCGCTTACTATGGTGTAGGACAGCCCATTTCATGGGCTGACCTACACCATAGTACTTCATTGGGGCAACTTTGGGCCCCTCCTGCCCCCCAGGGGTGCAACTTTTACCCCATTGTGTGGTATGTTCTTACAGAGCCTGCCAGTCTCTTTAAATGTGCCAAATTACACGTTTCTGCGACATCCTTGCTCTGAGCTATGAGTCTGTGAATTTTGGTTGCTAAGCTGCTCGACAATGGTTGCTAGGGAGGGGCTAGGAAGTGTTGATGTGATTCATGATTGGCTGTTTGCTGCCCCGAGTCAAACGAGCCCACCCTCATGTTTCTATGACACTTATATCCTGAGATATCCCTTTGATGTCTTTCAATGGAAGTCTATGGAGCTTGTTGCTAAGGAGCTCTAAATGGTTGCTAGGGCGTGGTCTGATAGCTTCACAATGATCATGAGAGACTGATTGGTCGTCTGAGTAAAATGAGCCCGCCCCCTTGTCTCTATGACACTGTGATCCAGAGTTATGTTGAATACAAAATCGCTTACTCTCTCTCTCTCTCCATTTCATGGGACGTCCTACACCATGTTAAGTCAATAGGAAAAGTTTGGGCCGCTCCAGCCCCCCAGGGGTGCAACTTTTACCCCATTGTGAGGTATGTTCTTACAGAGCCTGCCAACCTCTCCAAATGTGGTAAATTTCATATTTCTACGAAATCCTCGCTCTGAGCTATGACTCGTCAAAGTTTGACGTAATGTTAAGTCTATGGGATTTTTCGTCGACTTTTTCGCCCCTGGGGCGAACACCGCACCCCCGATCGCTTACAAAAGTCATAGCACACCATTCCCAAATAGGCCGCACGATTTGACACCTCATTCATGGGTCTGTGACAAAAGCTGCGGGAGGAGTAGCGCGCCAAAAAAGCGGCGGAATAAAAAGAAGAATAATAAGTATGACGGATAACAATAATGATGCCTTGCTAAAGCAAGCACCATTAATAAGTATGAGCAATAACACTAATGTTGCTTTGCCTATAGGCAAGCACCATTAATAATAAGTATGAGCAATAACACTAATGTTGCTTTGCCTATAGGCAAGCACCATTAATAAGTATGAGCAATAACAATAATGATGCCTTGCTAAACCAAGCACCATTAATAATAAGTATGTGAGATAACACTAATGTTGCTTTGCCTATAGGCAAGCACCATTAATAACTAGAAGGTACATTTCCAGAAGAAAATGTGAATGGTGCTTGCAGTGGCAAAAAACACGACCCGGTTGCTAGGGTGTTCTGGGTGGTTGCTAGGCGGTTGCTAGGGTGTTCTGGGTGGTTGCTAGGTGGTTGCTAGGGTGTTCTGGGTGGTTGCTAGGCGGTTGCTAGGCGGTTGCTAGGGTGTTCTGGGTGGTTGTTAGGCGGTTGCTAGGGTGTTCTGGGTGGTTGCTAGGCGGTTGCTAGGGTGTTCTGGGTGGTTGCTAGGTGGTTGCTAGGCGGTTGCTAGGGTGTTCTGGGTGGTTGCTAGGCGGTTGCTAGGGTGTTCTGGGTGGTTGTTAGGTGGTTGCTAGGGTGTTCTGGGTGGTTGCTAGCAGGTTGCTAGGCGGTTGCTAGGGTGTTCTGGGTGGTTGCTAGGCGGTTGCTAGGGTGTTCTGGGTGGTTGCTAGGGTGTTCTGGGTGGTTGCTAGGCGGTTGCTAGGGTGTTCTGGGTGGTTGCTAGGCGGTTGCTAGGTGGTTGCTAGGGTGTTCTGGGTGGTTGCTAGGCAGTTGCTAGGGTATTCTGGGTAGTTGCTATGGTGTTACTAGGTGGTTTGTAGTTGTCACAGATGGTTACTATGGTGTTTGTAGCATTTTATTGGCATGATTTAGCAATTAGCTAATCAATATTAGCATGTAGCTATTCACTGCTAGCATGTGTAGCATGTAGCAAGTCCTGTTTGCTAGCATGAGTCAAAAGAGCCAACCCCCATCTCTATACGATGTTCTGATGCAGAGATATACGCCTTGCAAAACGGTTGCTAGGGTAATCTGTTTGGTTGCTAGGGAGTGGCTTGGCAGCTGCCAATCATGAAGCTCCAAAGTCAGTGTGAATGTATAAACCAACCCCCATCTCTATACGATGTTTTGATGCAGAGATATAGGTCTTGCAAAATGGTTGCTAGGGTACTCTCTTTTGTTGCTAGGGAGTGGCTTGGCAGCTGCCAATCATGAAACTCCAAAGGCTGCTTGTCAGTATGAATGATATAAACCAACTCCCACGTCTCTGTGACATTCAGAATGGAAGATATGCCTCTTTGGATTTTGGTTGCTAAGGTGCTCGACAATGGTTGCTAGGGAGGGGCTAGGATGTGTTGAGGTGATTGGGGATTGGCTGTTTGCTGCCCCGAGTCAAACAAGCCCACCCTCATGTTTCTATGACACTTATATCCTGAGATATCCCTTTGATGTCTTTCAATGGAAGTCTATGGAGCTTGTTGCTAAGGAGCTCTAAATGGTTGCTAGGGCGTGGCTTGAAAGCTTCACAATGATCCTGAGAGACTGATTGGTCGTCTGAGTAAAATGAGCCCGCCCCCTTGTCTCTATGACACTGTGATCCAGAGTTATGTTCAATACAAATGCGGTTTCTATGGTGTAGGACAGCCCATTTCATGGGCTGTCCTACACCATAGTACGTGAATGGGGCAACTTTGGGCCGGTCCTGCCCCCCAGGGGTGCAACTTTTACCCCATTGTGTGGTATGTTGTTACAGAGCCTACCAGCCTCTTCAAATGTGATCCAGAGTTATGTTCAATAGAGTATCGCTTACTATGGTGTAGGACAGCCCATTTCATGGGCTGTCCTACACCATAGTACTTTCTTTGGGGCAACTTTGGGCCCCTCCTGCCCCCCAGGGGTGCAACTTTTACCCCATTGTGTGCTATGTTGTTACAGAGCCTACCAGCCTCTTCAAATGTGATCCAGAGTTATGTTCAATAGAATATCGCTTACTATGGTGTAGGACAGCCCATTTCATGGGCTGTCCTACACCATAGTACTTCATTGGGGCAACTTTGGGCCCCTCCTGCCCCCCAGGGGTGCAACTTTTACCCCATTGTGTGGTATGTTCTTACAGAGCCTGCCAGTCTCTTTAAATGTGCCAAATTACACGTTTCTGCGACATCCTTGCTCTGAGCTATGAGTCTGTGAATTTTGGTTGCTAAGGTGCTCGACAATGGTTGCTAGGGAGGGGCTAGGAAGTGTTGATGTGATTCATGATTGGCTGTTTGCTGCCCCGAGTCAAACGAGACCACCCTCATGTTTCTATGACTCTTCTATCCAGAGATATCCATTTGATCTCTTTCAATGGAAGTCTATGGAACTTGTTGCTAAGGTGCTCTAAATGGTTGCTAGGGGCGTGGCCTGATAGCTTCACAATGATCCGGAGAGACTGATTGGTCGTCTGAGTAAAATGAGCCCGCCCCCTTGTCTCTATGACACTGTGATCCAGAGTTATGTTCAATACAAAATCGCTTGCTCTCTCTCTCTCTCCATTTCATGGGACGTCCTACACCATGTTAAGTCAATAGGAAAAGTTTGGGCCGCTCCTGCCCCCCAGGGGTGCAACTTTTACCCCATTGTGAGGTATGTTCTTACAGAGCCTGCCAGCCTCTCCAAATGTGGTAAATTTCACATTTCTACGAAATCCCAACTCTGAGCTATGACTCGTCAAAGTTTGACGTAATGTTAAGTCTATGCGTTTTTTCGTCGACTTTTTCGCCCCTGGGGCGACCACCGCACCCCCGATCGCTTATAAAAGTCATAGCACACCATTCCCGAATAGGCCGCACGTTTTGACACCTCATTCAGGGGTCTGTGACAAAAGCTGCGGGAGGAGTAGCGCGTCAAAAAAGCGGCGGAATAAAAAGAATAAAAAGAACTAGAACGTACATTTCCAGAAGAAAATGTGAATGGTGCTTGCAGTGGCAAAACTCGACACTCGGTTGCTAGAGTGTGGTACATGATTGCATACGAGCAAACAACCATGTCTGTACGATGTTCTGCTGCTGAGATATGGCTTATTCATGTTGTTCAGGTGGTTGTTAGGGTGTTCTGGGTGGTTGCTAGGGTGTTCTGGGTGGTTGCTAGGCAGTTGCTAGGGTGTTCTGGGTGGTTGCTATGTGGTTGCTAGGGAGTTGCTATGCAGTTGCTAGGGTGATCTGGGTGGTTGCTAGGCGGTTGCTAGGGTGTTATGGGTGGTTGCTAGGGTGTTATGGGTGATTGATAGGCAGTTGCTAGGGAGTTCTGGGTGGTTGCTAGGCGGTTGCTAGGGTGTTCTGGGTGGTTGGTAGGCGGTTGCTAGGCGGTTGCTAGGGTGTTCTGGGTGGTTGCTAGGCGGTTGCTAGGCAGTTGCTAGGGTGTTCTGGTTGGTTGCTAGGCGGTTGCTAGGGAGTTCTGGGTGGTTGCTAGGGAGTTGCTAGGCAGTTGCTAGGGTGTTCTGGGTGGTTGCTAGGCAGTTGCTAGGGTGTTCTGGGTGGTTGCTAGGCAGTTGCTAGGCGTTGCTAGGCAGTTGCTAGGGTATTCTGGGTAGTTGCTATGGTGTTACTAGGTGGTTGGTAGTTGTCATAGATGGTTACTATGGTGTTTGTAGCATTTTCTTGGCATGATTTAGCACTTAGCTAATCAAAATTAGCATGTAGCTATTCACTGCTAGCATGTGTAGCATGTAGCAAGTCCTGTTTGCTAGCATGAGTCAAAAGAGCCAACCCCCATCTCTATACGATGTTCTGATGCAGAGATATACGCCTTGCAAAACGGTTGCTAGGGTAATCTGTTTGGTTGCTAGGGAGTGGCTTAGCAGCTGCCAATCATGAAGCTCCAAAGTCAGTGTGAATGTATAAACCAACCCCCATCTCTATACGATGTTTTGATGCAGAGATATAGGTCTTGCAAAATGGTTGCTAGGGTACTCTGTTTTGTTGCTAGGGAGTGGCTCCGCAGCTGCCAATCATGAAACTCCAAAGGCTACTTGTCAGTATGAATGATATAAACCAACTCCCATGCCTCTGTGACATTCAGAATGGAAGATATCCCTGTCTGGATTTTGGTTGCTAATGTACTCGACAATGGTTGCTAGGGAGGGGCTAGAAAGTGTTGAGGTGATTGGGGATTGGCTGTTTGCTGCCCCGAGTCAAACGAGCCCACCCTCATGTTTCTATGACACTTATATCCTGAGATATCCCTTTGATGTCTTTCAATGGAAGTCTATGGAGCTTGTTGCTAAGGAGCTCTAAATGGTTGCTAGGGCGTGGCTTGAAAGCTTCACAATGATCCTGAGAGACTGATTGGTCGTCTGAGTAAAATGAGCCCGCCCCCTTGTCTCTATGACACTGTGATCCAGAGTTATGTTCAATACAAATGCGGTTTCTATGGTGTAGGACAGCCCATTTCATGGGCTGTCCTACACCATAGTAAGTCAATGGGCCAACTTTGGGCCGGTCCTGCCCCCCAGGGGTGCAACTTTTACCCCATTGTGTGGTATGTTGTTACAGAGCCTACCAGCCTCTTCAAATGTGATCCAGAGTTATGTTCAATAGAATATCGCTTACTATGGTGTAGGACAGCCCATTTCATGGGCTGTCCTACACCATAGTACTTCATTGGGGCAACTTTGGGCCCCTCCTGCCCCCCAGGGGTGCAACTTTTACCCCATTGTGTGGTATGTTCTTACAGAGCCTGCCAGTCTCTTTAAATGTGCCAAATTACACGTTTCTGCGACATCCTTGCTCTGAGCTATGAGTCTGTGAATTTTGGTTGCTAAGGTGCTCGACAATGGTTGCTAGGGAGGGGCTAGGAAGTGTTGATGTGATTCATGATTGGCTGTTTGCTGCCCCGAGTCAAACGAGACCACCCTCATGTTTCTATGACTCTTCTATCCAGAGATATCCATTTGATCTCTTTCAATGGAAGTCTATGGAACTTGTTGCTAAGGTGCTCTAAATGGTTGCTAGGGGCGTGGCCATATAGCTTCACAATGATCCGGAGAGACTGATTGGTCGTCTGAGTAAAATGAGCCCGCCCCCTTGTCTCTATGACACTGTGATCCAGAGTTATGTTCAATACAAAATCGCTTACTCTCTCTCTCTCTCCATTTCATGGGACGTCCTACACCATGTTAAGTCAATAGGAAAAGTTTGGGCCGCTCCTGCCCCCCAGGGGTGCAACTTTTACCCCATTGTGAGGTATGTTCTTACAGAGCCTGCCAGCCTCTCCAAATGTGGTAAATTTCACATTTCTACGAAATCCCAACTCTGAGCTATGACTCGTCAAAGTTTGACGTAATGTTAAGTCTATGGGATTTTTCGACGACTTTTTCGCCCCTGGGGCGAACACCGCACCCCCGATCGCTTATAAAAGTCATAGCACACCATTCCCGAATAGGCCGCACGTTTTGACACCTCATTCAGGGGTCTGTGACAAAAGCTGCGGGAGGAGTAGCGCGTCAAAAAAGCGGCGGAATAAAAAGAAGTAAAAGAATAATAACTAGAACGTACATTTCCAGAAGAAAATGTGAATGGTGCTTGCAGTGGCAAAAAACACGACCCGGTTGCTAGGGTGAGATACATGATTGCGTACGAGCCAACAACCATGTCTGTACGATGTTCTGCTGCTGAGATATGGCTTATTCATGTTGTCCGGGTGGTTGCTAGGGTGTTCTGGATGGTTGCTAGGCAGTTGCTAGGGTGTTATGGATGGTTGCTAGGCAGTTGCTAGGGTGTTATGGGTGGTTGCTGGGCAGTTGCTAGGTGGTTGCTAGGGTGTTCTGGGTGGTTGTTAGGCGGTTGCTAGGGAGTTCTGGGTGGTTGCTAGGTGGTTGCTAGGGTGTTCTGGGTGGTTGCTAGGCGGTTGCTAGGTGGTTGCTAGGGTGTTCTGGGTGGTTGCTAGGCGGTTGCTAGGTGGTTGCTAGGGTGTTCTGGGTGGTTGCTAGGCGGTTGCTAGGGTGTTCTGGGTGGTTGCTAGGTGGTTGCTAGGGTATTCTGGGTGGTTGCTAGGGTGTTGCTAGGCAGTTGCTAGGGTGTTCTGGGTGGTTGCTAGGGCATTGCTAGGCAGTTGCTAGGGTATTTTTTGTGGTCGCTAGGGCGTTGCTAGGCAGTTGCTAGGGTATTCTGGGTAGTTGCTATGGTGTTACTAGGTGGTTGGTAGTTGTCACAGATGGTTACTATGGTGTTTGTAGCATTTTCTTGGCATGATTTAGCACTTAGCTAATCAAAATTAGCATGTAGCTATTCACTGCTAGCATGTGTAGCATGTAGCAAGTCCTGTTTGCTAGCATGAGTCAAAAGAGCCAACCCCCATCTCTATACAATGTTCTGATGCAGAGATATACGCCTTGTAAAACGGTTGCTAGGGTAATCTGTTTGGTTGCTAGGGAGTGGCTTGGCAGCTGCCTATCATGAAGCTCCAAAGTCAGTGTGAATGTATAAACCAACCCCCATCTCTATACGATGTTTTGATGCAGAGATATAGGTCTTGCAAAATGGTTGCTAGGGTACTCTGTTTTGTTGCTAGGGAGTGGCTTGGCAGCTGCCAATCATGAAACTCCAAAGGCTGCTTGTCAGTATGAATGATATAAACCAACTCCCACGCCTCTGTGACATTCAGAATGGAAGATATCCCTGTCTGGATTTTGGTTGCTAAGGTGCTCGACAATGGTTGCTAGGGAGGGGCTAGGATGTGTTGAGGTGATTGGGGATTGGCTGTTTGCTGCCCCGAGTCAAACGAGCCCACCGTCATGTTTCTATGACACTTATATCCTGAGATATCCCTTTGATGTCTTTCAATGGAAGTCTATGGAGCTTGTTGCTAAGGAGCTCTAAATGGTTGCTAGGGCGTGGCTTGAAAGCTTCACAATGATCTTGAGAGACTGATTGGTCGTCTGAGTAAAATGAGCCCGCCCCCTTGTCTCTATGACACTGTGATCCAGAGTTATGTTCAATACAAATGCGGTTTCTATGGTGTAGGACAGCCCATTTCATGGGCTGTCCTACACCATAGTACGTGAATGGGGCAACTTTGGGCCGGTCCTGCCCCCCAGGGGTGCAACTTTTACCCCATTGTGTGGTATGTTGTTACAGAGCCTACCAGCCTCTTCAAATGTGATCCAGAGTTGTTCAATAGAATATCGCTTACTATGGTGTAGGACAGCCCATTTCATGGGCTGTCCTACACCATAGTACTTCATTGGGGCAACTTTGGGCCCCTCCTGCCCCCCAGGGGTGCAACTTTTACCCCATTGTGTGGTATGTTGTTACAGAGCCTACCAGCCTCTTCAAATGTGATCCAGAGTTATGTTCAATAGAATATCGCTTACTATGGTGTAGGACAGCCCATTTCATGGGCTGTCCTACACCATAGTACTTCATTGGGGCAGCTTTGGGCCCCTCCTGCCCCCCAGGGGTGCAACTTTTACCCCATTGTGTGGTATGTTCTTACAGAGCCTGCCAGTCTCTTTAAATGTGCCAAATTACACGTTTCTGCGACATCCTTGCTCTGAGCTATGAGTCTGTGAATTTTGGTTGCTAAGGTGCTCGACAATGGTTGCTAGGGAGGGGCTAGGAAGTGTTGATGTGATTCACGATTGGCTGTTTGCTGCCCCGAGTCAAACGAGCCCACCCTCATGTTTCTATGACTCTTCTATCCAGAGATATCCATTTGATCTCTTTCAATGGAAGTCTATGGAACTTGTTGCTAAGGTGCTCTAAATGGTTGCTAGGGGCGTGGCCTGATAGCTTCACAATGATCCTGAGAGACTGATTGGTCGTCTGAGTAAAATGAGCCCGCCCCCTTGTCTCTATGACACTGTGATCCAGAGTTATGTTCAATACAAAATCGCTTACTATGGTGTAGGACGGCCCATTTCATGGGCCGTCCTATGCCATAGACAATGAATGGGAAAACTTTGGGGCGCTCCTGCCCCCCAGGGGTGCAACTTTTACCCCTTTGTGAGGTATATTCTTAAAGAGCCTGCCAGCCTCTACAAATGTCGTAAATTTCACATTTCTACGAAATCCTCGCTCTGAGCTATGGGGCGTTACGTGCTTTTCGCAATGTAAGTCTATGCGTTTTTTTTCGCTGCTATTTCGCCCGGTGGGCGAACATCGTACGCCCGATCGCTTATAAAAGTCATAGCACACCATTCCCAAATAGGCCGCACGTTTTGACACCTCATTCATGGGTCTGTGACAAAAACTGCGGGAGGAGTAGCGAGACGAAAAAAAAGTGGAAGAAGAAGAAGAATAATAAGTATGAGCAATAACAATAATGATGCCTTGCTAAAGCAAGCACCATTAATAAGTATGAGCAATAACACTAATGTTGCTTTGCCTATAGGCAAGCACCATTAACTAGAACGTACATTTCCAAAAGAAAATGTGAATGGTGCTTGCAGTGGCAAAACTCGCCACTCGGTTGCTAGAGCGTTGTACATGATTGCATACGAGCCAACAACCATGTCTGTACGATGCACTGGTGCTGAGATATGGCTTATTCATATTGTTCAAGTGGTTGCTAGGCGGTTGCTAGGCAGTTGCTAGGGTGTTCTGGGTGGTTGCTAGGCAGTTGCTAGGGTGTTCTGGGTGGTTGCAACGCGGTTGCTAGGGTGTTCTGGGTGGTCGCTAGGCGGTTGCTAGGGTGTTCTGGGTGGTTGCTAGGCGGTTGCTAGGCGGTTGCTAGGGTGTTCTGAGTGGTTGCTAGGCGGTTGCTAGGCAGTTGCTAGGGTGTTCTGGGTGGTTGCTAGGCGGTTGCTAGGGAGTTCTGGGTGGTTGCTAGGTGGTTGATAGGGTGTTCTGGGTGGTTGCTAGGCAGTTGCTAGGGTGTTCTGGGTGGTTGCTAGGCGGTTGCTACGCGGTTGCTAGGGTGTTATGGGTGGTCGCTAGGCGGTTGCTAGGGTATTCTTGGTGGTTGCTAGGGTGTTGCTAGGCAGTTGCTAGGGTGTTCTGGGTGGTTGCTAGGGCGTTGCTAGGCAGTTGCTAGGGTATTCTGGGTAGTTGCTATGGTGTTACTAGGTGGTTGGTAGTTGTCACAGATGGTTGCTATGGAGTTTGTAGCATTTTCTTGGCATGATTTAGCACTTAGCTAATCAAAATTAGCATGTAGCTATTCACTGCTAGCATGTGTAGCATGTAGCAAGTCCTGTTTGCTAGCATGAGTCAAAAGAGCCAACCCCCATCTCTATACGATGTTCTGATGCAGAGATATACGCCTTGCAAAACGGTTGCTAGGGTAATCTGTTTGGTTGCTAGGGAGTGGCTTGGCAGCTGCCAATCATGAAGCTCCAAAGTCAGTGTGAATGTATAAAGCAACCCCCATCTCTATACGATGTTTTGATGCAGAGATATAGGTCTTGCAAAATGGTTGCTAGGGTACTCTCTTTTGTTGCTAGGGAGTGGCTTGGCAGCTGCCAATCATGAAACTCCAAAGGCTGCTTGTCAGTATGAATGATATAAACCAACTCCCACGTCTCTGTGACCTTCAGAATGGAAGATATCCCTCTTTGGATTTTGGTTGCTAAGGTGCTCGACAATGGTTGCTAGGGAGGGGCTAGGATGTGTTGAAGTGATTGGGGATTGGCTGTTTGCTGCCCCGAGTCAAACGAGCCCACCCTCATGTTTCTATGACACTTATATCCTGAGATATCCCTTTGATGTCTTTCAATGGAAGTCTATGGAGCTTGTTGCTAAGGAGCTCTAAATGGTTGCTAGGGCGTTGCTTGAAAGCTTCACAATGATCCTGAGAGACTGATTGGTCGTCTAAGTAAAATGAGCCCGCCCCCTTGTCTCTATGACACTGTGATCCAGAGTTATGTTCAATACAAATGCGGTTTCTATGGTGTAGGACAGCCCATTTCATGGGCTGTCCTACACCATATTACGTGAATGGGGCAACTTTGGGCCGGTCCTGCCCCCCAGGGGTGCAACTTTTACCCCATTGTGTGGTATGTTGTTACAGAGCCAACCAGCCTCTTCAAATGTGATCCAGAGTTATGTTCAATAGAATATCGCTTACTATGGTGTAGGACAGCCCATTTCATGGGCTGTCCTACACCATAGTACTTCATTGGGGCAACTTTGGGCCCCTCCTGCCCCCCAGGGGTGCAACTTTTACCCCATTCTGTGGTATGTTCTTACAGAGCCTATCAGCCTCTTCAAATGTGCCAAATTACACGTTTCTGCGACATCCTTGCTCTGAGCTATGAGTCTGTGAATTTTGGTTGCTAAGGTGCTCGACAATGGTTGCTAGGGAGGGGCAAGGAAGTGTTGATGTGATTCATGATTGGCTGTTTGCTGCCCCGAGTCAAACGAGACCACCCTCATGTTTCTATGACTCTTCTATCCAGAGATATCCATTTGATCTCTTTCAATGGAAGTCTATGGAACTTGTTGCTAAGGTGCTCTAAATGGTTGCTAGGGGCGTGGCCTGATAGCTTCACAATGACCCTGAGAGACTGATTGGTCGTCTGAGTAAAATGAGCCCGCCCCCTTGTCTCTATGACACTGCGATCCAGAGTTATGTTCAATACAAAATCGCTTACTCTCTCTCTCTCTCCATTTCATGGGCCGTCCTACACCATGTTAAGTCAATGGGAAACTTTCGGGCGCTCCTGCCCCCCAGGGGTGCAACTTTTACCCCATTGTGAGGTATATTCTTACAGAGCCTGCCAACCTCTCCAAATGTGGTAAATTTCACATTTCTGCAAAATCCTCGCTCTGAGCTATGAGGCGTCAAAGTTTGACACAATGTTAAGTCTATGGGATTTTTCGGCGACTTTTTCGCCCCTGGGGCGAACACCGCACCCCCGATCGCTTATAAAAGTCATAGCACACCATTCCCGAATAGGCCGCACGTTTGGACACCTCATTCATGGGTCTGTGACAAAAACTGCGGGAGGAGTAGCGCGTCAAAAAAACGGCGGAATAAGAATAATAAGTATGAGCAATAACACTAATGTTGCTTTGCCTATAGGCAAGCACCATTAATAATAAGTATGAGCAATAACACTAATGTTGCTTTGCCTATAGGCAAGCACCATTAATAAGTATGCAAGAGAACACTAATGTTGCTTTGCCATAGGCAAGCACCATTAATAATAAGTATGAGCAATAACAATACTGTTGCCTTGCTAAAGCAAGCACCAGTAATAAGGTTCCATTATTTAAGGTTAGTTAACTATGAGCAATACATTAGTCACAGTACTTATTCATCCTTGTTAACA
Organism: Phoxinus phoxinus; assembly: GCF_949152265.1. Lineage (NCBI taxonomy): Eukaryota > Metazoa > Chordata > Actinopteri > Cypriniformes > Leuciscidae > Phoxinus > Phoxinus phoxinus. The sequence goes on along the minus strand of NC_136897.1, from coordinate 16,036,913 downwards.
TTAGTTATTAATAAAATACAAATTTTCAGTTTCATCAACACATGTAAACAGATAGAACTTTTGATTTTAATCATGTATAAGTACATGTCGAGATTAACTAAGATTAAAATAATGCTTTAGGAATATTGTCCTTGTTAGTTCATGTTAACTGATACTAATGTTTTTATATATTTATATATCCGAAGAGTAGCCTCTTTAGTTTTATCATACAGATTTATAAAAGACAGATGCACAGTACTGATTCTTTCCGAAAAGAGCGAGCTTCTGGAGACGTGCGTGGGCGGAGCTAAAGAGTTACGCATTAAGGCCTTTTTATGCTTCTGCGTCATATCGACGGCGTACCCCCGCAGACCCTTCTGCGTCGACGCGAACCCCTCCGCCGTAGCTCGACGTGCACCTCCAAAAAATTGTAACTACGCGTCGAGGCGACGCAGACCACAAGGGCTGTGATTGGTCACACCCCCACCCCCCTAGCGTTCTGGCGGTGAAATGCACCGCGATGCAACACAACCCGACGCAGAACCATAAAACGGCCACGACGCCGTAGGAGTGACGGCGTAGCTACGGCGTGGAGTTGACGCAGAAGCATAAAAAGGCCTTTACGCGCCGATTGCCAAAAAAACAGACATTTGATGTTACTTACCGCCTGCAATTCCGACTCATGATGACAGGGATGTTTTATCGCTGGGACCGCTCCATCTCTCAGTTTCAAACGATCTGCAAATCCAGTGTCGAACTGGGCTATAAAACGTCACCGATATGCCAGGAAGAAACAAACACGTTTGCTGCCCCGGAAAAACAAGCTGCATCCACTGTTCCCCTATTGCTGGGAAGCTGAACAAGGTAATCTTTCCCTCACAACCAAAAACACACTTTTTACTTTCCCTCACAACTAAAAACACACTTCTTAGGTGACATTGTTGACTTTGTGGTTTAAAAACAAAATGACAGCTGCCGACGGCCTCCGTGAACGAAGCACGTTCCACGTTGATTGGCGTTGTCTGCACGCGCTCTCCTAGGAGAAGTGCCCATATAAGGAATTCCGCTCTTTATGACCTCATACAGGACTATACTCGAGAAAAAACTTTCCGAAACTTAGACGAATCCTCAGGGAGTGTTTTTGGTACAGAAATACTTCGTCATACGTGCAACAATTTTTTTTTTTTAAACTTTGAATATTTAAACATTGTAAATAAATCAGAATACATGAAATAGCCAGACATCCCCTTTAATTTAAATTTGAAATAATCGATCATTAAAGCGAATGAAGCGAAATGTAAGATCAGCAAAAAAAATTGTGTGGCAAAAAAAAAACAAAAAAACACTCTGTATAAGAAAAGAAGCGTGGGAGAAAATTTCCAAACTAACTCTTTTGCATAAGGAAGACATCCTCCTGCATTGTGCATTCCTTGTGTGATCTGATAACCAGCAGTGTTTCTCCTTTCTAAGCATTTTCCACAGGACTGAGGTGTCATGTTCAACTAGAACAGACTCTCTCCCAGTGGACTAGACCCGACTCGCATGGAAAAGGCCCTTTGAGGACGGCTAAGCATTAAAAGAAACACTTAACTCAGCTTGGCTAAAAGATAAAGGTGCTTCTCTTGGGAACTGCGCTGTGATGTGGGCTTACATTATTAAGAGATATACCATCCGTACCTTTGATGTTCAGACGATCTGTAATGCATTTTGATTGTTTTCAGACAATATTAGATAAAACACACGTCACTGGTGAAGAAAGCGTTAAAATTATCGACCAATAAAGCATACCATTTTCCTCACTATGGTGTCAGGCACATTGTAAATAAACTATAACTTGTTTTTAAAGAGTGAATTTATAGACTCTCGCATGAGGCTACGTGGCAGTCCAGAGTCATTCATTATTCCAAAACAATTTGATAGATGTGATCATTAATTCGAAGACATGAGCTAGAGCGCAGCAGAGGCTGGTTGTAAAGGTTGGATTTATCATGCTGACATTTGGCAGGCCGACATGCCGCTCTCACTTTTGAATGCGGTCAAGTAGCTCTGTGTTCTTTACTGCTTTATCACCTACGAAACACGTTGATTTACCTTTTCCCTACATTTTTTTGGTACAACATGGAGACGTAAAGAGCAGCAAACCGAAAGTGGGGCAGCGACAGATAGAAAAACCTTCCAAATATACAAGACGAACCAACTTGGTGAAGATTTTACGTGCTCACACATACAATCAACTCTTGTCAGTCGTCGTCACACCTCGTACGTTCTGCTCAGTGGCATGATGTGTGTGGAAAAACACTCAAATTAAAGGTCAGAACCATCAGTATCAATCTCAAACCCAAATGGTGAGAATAGTTTCCATCCATGAGCAGAAATCAGTGGAGAGAGAACAAAATGGGGACAGAAATTTTTCTTAATAATCTATATAGCACAGAAAATCCCAACTACAAAAACACTTTTGATCTATTGTTTTCCCTGCAGGGTCCAAAATTAATGCCCCCCAAGTGCCAAATGCCAGAAAAAAATTGACCATATTCCCAGGAACTGCAATAGTACACAGTTTAACTTTAAAGGGATAGTTTGTCTAAAAAATAATATTCTGCCATCATTTACCATCACCATATTCCAAATACTCTTGCTTAAGCACGATTGAAAATATTTTGAAGAATTTACTTCTTTTTTTCCATCCAAATACAATTATTAAAGACTGGAGATTTCAAGCTTCAAAAACCACAAAGCTGGAAAAAAAGAAGTCGTAATTGACTGATAATCGTTTTCTCCATTTAACTGTAAACTACTAACTGTTAACTCCATTGTATGAATGAATCATTCCAACTAGTGAAATATACAGTTAACTGAAAAAAAGAAAAAAAAAACTTCCCTCATGCAAAAGAAAGCTATCTTGGATTTGAAAATGTTCAGTGAATCATACAGATTTAGAATGACATGAGGGTGGAAAAATTATGACAGACTTACTTTTGGGTGAACTGCTTTAAGCAGAAATAAAACGATAGTCTGAACTTTACTGGCGTTTGTGATGGCCGTTTCAAATCAAATACGTACAAACTACCTATTAAATGTTGCATACTGCGTGTCTTCTATCAACTTTATTTCATGGGAAGTTTATCAATTTCTTTTCTTCTAGTTCTACAACTGTATTAGATATTTCTCACATAAAGCAACCAAAAAGAAAACTAGGAACAAAATCACAATCATCAGTCTTCATGTTTCTGACAGTTGCAGATTTACACACTGTTGACAAGCTCACGGCGTATATGATTATGTTAGTAGCACTACATCCTGCACCGTTTGTCATGCAACAGCTAAATCACATTTTAATAGGGACCAAAATATATTTTTATAAACATAATGCAAGAAACTGTTGAATAAGAAACATTTACGGCTGGAAAATTCACAACAACAAAAACAATAAGTGTTTCCCTGTCACATTTTGCATAATTACAACAAAAAAATAAAAAATGGCCAAATCATAATTAACATGTCAAAATCTCTTCTCAAATTGTAAAAAAGAAACGAACAATAATACATAAATAAATGCATAAAGGAATTGCAACTAAGCTTACACAATAAAAGCTAGAAAATAAAAGCTTGACAAACTGGAAAGCAGTGTCGAAAGCTATGATAGTAGCATATTGCTATTTTGAACAGACTGCAAAAAGAGAAACGGTGGTTTAAAGCTCACTAATGGGTAGAGAGTAATGTGTTTACGCATTTTAGTTCATAAACTAAAACTGCTTCAGAATTTCAGAAACGTAGGATGCATAACCTGTTGTAAGGATCTGGAAAGCAGGACCAATTAACTGACAAAGAATGACCAATCACAACATTTACTGTCCATTAACCATATTGCTACGGAATAACATCTTTTAAGAGCCATTCGTCTGTTCATTAGGTCTAGCCCTATATCAAAGCATCCTATGGTGCCAACACTTTACTCATACAATCAAAGAAATCATTTGTTCGTTGGACTGAACTTAATTAAATAAATTAATTTATGTATGCATTGCATGCATAGCTCATAACTCGAGTAATAAGGGATTTTCATGAACACAAAAACTCCAATAAATCAGAGCCAACATAATTGAACATTAAACACTAACAAAAAGTTCCTATTACTTAAACACATAAAACAACACTTGATTTGAACATTTAATCTCTCAGTCTATGCAGGCCTATGCAAACCATGCTGGGAATTAAAAAGCCACTGTCCAGTTTCAAAATGTGCAAAAATAATTGTTTTCATTAGCTGATTTGGTTTCACTTTATTTTGATGGTCCCTTTAACACATTCTGTTGAGTGTTGACTATAAGTAACGTCACACCTACATGTCTACTAACTCTCATTAGAGTGTTAGTAGAGTATTAGACTGGTAGGGTTAGGGTTAGACAAAGTTCCTTATATTTAGTAGAATGTCTGTTTGAGGACCATCACAATAAAGTGTTAGCAGATATTAAGCAGACAATCTAATACTCTAATAAGAGTTAGTTGACATGTAGCTGCAAAATTACTTCAAAGTTAGTCAACAGAATGATCAAAAGGGACCTTCAAAATAAAGTGTTACTGCCGATTTTAAGTAAATTGAACAAGCAACAAAATAAAATAAATGATGATGAAATAAAATAGGTCAGGTGACAATCTAGGCGTAATATTTGACCACTATGTTACAGTACCAATGCCCTTATACACACAGCTAAACATCTAACTTTCATAAGTAAACATCTCCTTACCACATCCAACTAATTTTTGGAAAGTAATGTTAAAAGGGTTAATTGCCCCAATATTGTAATAATATAATAATAATAATAATAATTTACTGACTTTTATATCGTACAAAGCTGTATAATTTTCAATCCAAACAACTGTAAAATAATAATAATAATAATTTTAAAAAACACCATAAAAGTAGCATCAAATTCTCCCCTGGTCTCCAAATCTACACAGCAATGGACTTTTTTTCTTTTTTTTTTCAAAGGATATGAAGCAGAATGCAGAAAATAGTTTTCCACCTACAGTGCTTACTCCCTCAAAGAACTGGAAGCCTTTGTTCTTGAAAAAATGGTGCAAGATCACACTAGGACTGAAGACAAAGAGTGGGCTTCATAAGGTCCTTGAAACCAGTACATCGTCAGATTCTTCTGATAAACCCAACGAATTATCTGAACAATGCGTCGTGCCGCGATGAATATGATCTAACATAATCTCACTTTCAGCTGGATGCAGTGGGGTCATTTACATTTCTAATTGCCTTGAATCTTGAATCTGCGATCGCTACGCATTGCCGTCGCCTCAAACGAACCCGGCAACAGACAAATGGGGCCATGAGCATTTTAATGATGGCATAACTCTGCAATTACAGGGGGGCCGATCTAGAAACATGTCAAACACTTGCATTTGAGTTTCAACACCTGTCAGAGCTCAAGGACTCGCTCATGTTCCCTAAAACTCTTCCCAGAATAGATTGTGTGTGTGTGTGTGTGTGTGTGTGTTTATGCGAGAGAAGCTTTGTCACTTGAGTAATGGAGGAACTCTGTGCTCTCAGGAGCTTTTCCTCCAGAACTCGTGAGCTATGCTCAATTAATCTACTCTGGTCTTAATGACCCTGGAAGGTGACTCTGGAGATAAAGCGCAATTACACTGGAAACACGGGCGCTGCCAATTAGGCTTCAAGTTTTTCTCCATCTCCCGAACTCATTCCACCCGTCCCACCGCGCCAAGCTGTTTGTGATTTCATTAGCCAGCCTCTTCAAGGGGAAATTAAAAGTAGTGCTTGTGTGAAGAGATAGGATCTTCTCAAAGTGGCTGTCCGCAGATTAATGGGGGAAATAGGGGATTATGGGAAACTGATAGACCTTTTTATGTGAAGAAAGCCTTGACACTAGAGATCCTCTGCTTTTTTTTTTGCCTCCTCCTTTAATCATATTGTCTTTGGTGAAGAGTGCTATGTGGGATTTTATCTGAGCAGTAAGGCGGCAGTCCACCTGTTTCCTGTTTTCCTGGAAGACCAAAGACGATCATCTAAAGCTCATATACCTTTGACTGCGTTTGAGGTGGGAAATGTAACCCAACAAAGCTCATAAACCCAACAAAGCAATAATTCTTCCCTCTCTGGCGCTCTCCTGTTCTTTCGTTCACCATCACAGCTCCTTCCCAATGATGTTAATGAGCCACCCCGGTATGAAGTCATCTGCTGCTATGGCCCTTGTGCCAGCTAGTGAGTCGCAGTGTAATGAGTGTAACTAATGCTTCCTGGCACAATCCCTCTATACCTCTCTCTTTCTCTCTACCTCCCTCCCTCCTTTTCTATTTCCAGCACGTTTTTCACCTGAAATGGTTGAAATAACTATGAATTTGCACAACAGTAGGGCTGGGTATTCATGCAGATTTCCTGATTCCAAATTGCAAGCGATTAGAATCCAATTCATTTGTGTAAATTTTAGTTCATAATATGTGTAAAAGCTATTCCCTTTCTGCTAATGCAGTAATATGTATATAGTACTATGTACAGTACTATGTATAATTACTATGTAATTATACATAGGTCTGTTCCAGAGTTTTACGAACCAGTAATTTTTTTAAACATTTGTTAAAAGAACCACCTCATAAGTGTCATTTGTATCAGGAATGAAGCTATAATTGTTGTATGGTTTTGATTAACTAAGAAGAACCCGGCTCATAAGATAACAGCAAACAAGCTACACTGGTCAAACAGTATAGCCGCTTTTCTGCCGTCGGCCGTTCTGCCGTTAGGCCAATCTGTTCTCTTTGTTTAACCGTTCCATTCCGTGCCGATCCGGTCCCGCCGGTACGGATATGATTTCATTTTCCGCCGTGGGGCTGGTAACAGAGCTCTTTGGAATGCAATACAAATTTTAACACAAGAGTTTACAGACGATATGAAATGTAAATAGTGACTGCGTGATGGAATCAGATTTATTTTTTTTTGCTTGGCCAGCTACAGAGAAACTTGGTTGGTTAGCCAACGTTGCTGAGAATCCCAGCCCGAGAACAGTTTCAAATCATTCTTTAGAGTTCTTAGTTAGAACCAAGCGTGCCGCACAAGAAAACGTCATATACTGACGGGTCTTGAGCATACGTCAACATACGACGAAAAGGGTTCCCCTATAACGTCAATATGATACGCAGACATTAGCGCACCAGCAGCGACTCCTAGCGGTACCCTAACGCATACCTAAACCTACCCATAACCCGAATCGTCACACATGGACGTTGAAGGGTACCCTTTTCGTCGTATGTTGCCGTATGGTCAAGACCCGTCAGTATGTGACGTTTTGGGGTGAGACTGTTACACAAGCCCTGAAAAGTAAAGCCAAAACGTCTTGATCGCCCCCCAATGGCTGGTCCTAGTATAGGTCATAAACCCCGCCCACCCGTGTTATTCAACGGGACGTGAGACTAACTAAACAATTAAATTACACCTCAAATATCTTTTTTCCAAAGGAGGTTTCTGTCATTTGCTGTCGTTTTTATCACGCTAATGTAAGTTCAAGTGTCTGTTTTTAAAATAAGTTTGTTTTTAGTTAGTTACGTAATGCTATAAAAACGGTGGTGTAACGTCATGATTGACAGGTTCTCTGAGCGAAGTAGTCACTGAAGCAAACTTTTTTTCGGGATCATCGGAGGACTGACGAGATAGTATTTACTTTATTTTAACAAGCCTCTAGACAGTGGAAAAGCAGTTTGTTTTTGATTCACTATAAAGAATTGGCTCATAAGAGTCATTTGTATCAGCAATCGTGCTACAATGGTTGCTCTGTATTTTATTTATAAAGAATCAGGAATATCAGCGTATGCTTTTTATTCAATAAAAATACGTTTTTGATTTACAACGAATCGGCTCATAAGAATAATTTATATCAGTAATTGAGCTACAATAGTTGCGCTGTATTCTTTTCATTCAATAGGAGTCAGTTGTATCAGCAAATACACAACTACACAATTGTTGTGCTGTATATTTTTTTTAATCACTTAAAAGAATCAGCTCATAGGAGTCATTTGTCCACAAATTGGACTACACTGTGATCTCTTTGTATGTTTTGCGTGCATATAATGAGAACAGCTCAACAGAAAGATGTTCTACAGTAGAACAAATTATAAAAACCAGTCAAAACCACAATAACATCAGCTTCCATGCCACTACACGTCCAAATGTGTTTTAAAAACCATAACCGGATGTCCTAGAGGGAGTCACGTCGGATGAAATCAAGACCAACAGAGCACCGCAAGCCTGTTAAACCCATGGAGTGCTTAAGGTTATGACACTCAGCATTAAGTATTCAGCAGGAAAGACCATCTTGGTTGAAGAAGGAGGGAAATACATAATGAGCCGCGCTTCCGCCTCTGGCTGTGTAGGTTCTACCTGAGGATGAATGTTTCGGGGATGTCAGTGTTGGCTGCAGATAAGAAGCGTATGGGAGAATCTCATTAAGACCAGCATTGATTCACCCCTCCTCACCAAATGAATCATTCTAACTGACTCTGAATTACTCTCCAATAAGGAGACGATTGATCATCTGGTTTGCCCTGACCTTTGGACTGTGGCCATACCGGGGACATAAAGTCGTAATCTGTACAGTCTACTCTGTTTATTTAAATGGATGAGTTTTAGTTCGTGGTATTAGAGGTGGGACCTTCTGTGATTTATTGTAGCGGAAAGTACCGGAAAAAGAAAGTTTGTGTGTATTTAAAGGGGGGAGTGGTGGGTTATTCTGTAAACTTACTTTGTCTGAGGATAAAAAATGTTGTTTTGAGAGTATGCATTTGTTTGTGCGCGTCTGCATTCGGCGAAGGAGGATGGATGAGCTAGTCGAGGACAAGACTGAGACTTAAAATGCTCTTAATACATTCATGTTGAACCGTAATGCAAGCACTCTCAAGACCTCTTTCTATAGCCATTTAATGGATATCAGAAAGAAACTATTTCTCATTATTTTAACTAGTACAATGGCCTGCACTCAGTGAGCATACTGCATACTGTAGCTCAGTATTTATGAAATGCCAACCATTCAAGATATTTCATTTGAACGCGCACACACACTCGCTGCATTATTTGATTGATTATAAGACAATCATTTTAAAAAAGAGCAGCTACAGCAGCATCAATAGGAATGGAGTACCAGAGAAGGAAAATGTCAGTTTAAACGCATATCTGAGCATGCAGAGCTTCAATGAACCTTATTGATTAGACCCAAGCAAAGCTAAACCTCAGGAAAGGTATATTTAGAGAAGCTGGCAGCCTTAAGCCGTGTTTGTGTGGATTTCCAATCCATCCTGCACAGTACTATCAGGATATTGCTTTTACTTCCAAGTGTAATTGTTCCAAATGTTTTGTAAGCAACCAGGGTCTCTGAATTTATAGCTGGGATTTTACAGCCAACACTTAGAGACTTAGCTTTCAGATCACGGTGTAAATGTGAGTCCAAAAAATCCTTGGCTTGTGCTTAAGTGTATATGTTTTAAATACTGTAAATATCCTTGTTCTTGTGGGGACATTTTTTGGACCCTGTGATGAAAACTGCTTATAAATCATACATATTGATGTTTTATGAACAAGTTTTCTGTGATGGGTAAGTTAACGGGTAGGGTTAATGTAAGGGGATATAATATACAGTTTGTACAGTATAAAAATAATTGTCTATGGAAACTGGATGGATGTCCAGTATTTAATTATAATTGAAATATATAACTTTTATAATGTTACAAGGGATTTATATTTAAACTAAATGCTGATCTTTTGAACTTTATATTCATCAAAGAATCCTGGGAGGATTATGGTGTTCTACCAAAATATAAAGCAGCATAAATGTAACCATTTTCAATAGATACTTTTAGAAAATAATCAGAATTTTTTAATCTAAGTGATCATGTGATCCTGTCACATGCAGCGTTGGGCACAATAATCCCCACCAGATTTTTGGGTTCTCCCAGTTCAAAAAGCTCAATTTAACCTGTTTACAGCAAAGTAGAAAGCAGCACGATAATGCCTCAAGTTTAAGTTTGGACTACCACGTCTTTCTTCATTCCTGATGTTCTTTTGTATTCATTTAATTTTGAGTGTTCAACAAAGGTTTAAATCACATGACTGTCAAAACTAGAATGTTTACAGATGAACAAAACAATGTAAAAAAAAACTGCAACAATAGTCCACTGGCAGAAGAACAATTATCGTCTATAAATATTCAAGTAGCAATTTATAATATTGTTCATCATCTTCAGAAACACATTACCATAGTGAACTAATCCATTGGGAATGCAGCGGAACCATGGAAACATGTTTTCAACTAAAGTTACAAATGGTTTCTTGGAGCCTGTATACTGTTTTATTGTTCATTTTGATCACAAATAATAATAATTTTTTATGATTATTTATAAAATGTCTTATTCTTTCGGGAATTTTCGGGAAAATGTTGTATTCTTTTGGGAATTACATGAAATTACAGGATATTTTTTGTCTTACCAATAGAGTGGGTGAGAGATGTTGTCAAATACTGGAAGACTAATTCGCCCTTGGTTCCCTCAAGATTTTCCTATGGGGATTTATAATGGGATTTTTCAATTCATGAGTAAAATAAAGCCTTTGGTGAACATACTGTAACTTGATGATACATAGATGTTTTTTTCTACAACGTCCATACCCTTACACACACCCATACCGAAAACTCAAAATTTGTTATGTTTATTTTTGAAAACGTATGTTTCTAATAAGTAACTATAAGACAGTTTAGGGTGTGACTTAATGTGTGCAGTTTATGTTGTAGAACAAAAAGTCAAAGTATTGTAAAGTTATGTTTACCACAGGCTTTATTTTATTTGTACATTGAAAAAACAACAACATTATAAAACCCTATAGGAAAATCTCGAGGGAACCAGTGGCAGATTAGTCTTGACGTCATCCCTGCACCACTCTGTTCTGTGTATATTTTAAGATATGGATGAATATAATTCACTCTGACATTTGATTCGCAAGTACACTTAACCTCAGAAGACTAAGTCAAATTTGTAGCGGCTGAAGTTTTTGTGAATGTTTATTAACCCATATAAAAAAATATATAATAATAAAAAAAGAAAACTGCTGGTCTCCTCGTACATGTAATCTTTCGCTGTGTCTGCCGCTCTCTTTTCCCTCCATGTTTCTTACTCTGAACTTCTGTCATTTAACTGTGCGACAGCTCCAACAGTTCCCCAATGACATCACAAAGGCTGTCAAACACATATTAACAGTCAGAGCTTGGCGACCCCCTATATTTAAAGGTAATTGCCACACGTTAGTCTTTTTAATTGTGCACTTTTACACACTGAACCCTTTTTATTTTAAAATGTCAATGGACTCCATGAGATTAATAAATGTAACATTGAAAACAGTGTGGACATTTAACCTGCAATCTCTATTCACCCTATGTAACAAAAACAAAACATTTTTTATTTTTTTATTCTACTATGTTAAATAGTAATTAAAAGAAGAATAGGCTCCAGTGTTGTAGGAAGGTTGAGTCCATGAAGGTTAAAGTCAGGTTCAGAGAGGCCGCGGCCCTGTGGGAACTCTCACCTCTCAACCACAAAAACCATCCGTCCATCAGGTCAGCACCCGCGCTCCCGGATCAAATGACTGGGTTAATAGATTTCAGCAAGAAGAGATGGGAAAACAAAATACTGTTGGGACTAGAGAGAAACTTAGGATGGGGAAAAGAGAGAGAAATCTGCAATTTATAGCAGAAAGCACAACAAAAAGCTACAGTGAGGCAGGAACACTTTGAAACTAGCAGATGATCTAATATCTCATGGAGTTGTGTATTGTGATTCAGAAATTTACAATATAGCTGTATTGACAGCATTTAAATAGTAAAAGTGTAATTTTATTGATTACATTTAAATTATTGATTAAGGTTCAATTAAATTGAATTTTCCTCAAAAAGTAGAGCATTGGCGCAAGAACTGATAAGAATGTAAATGTGTACCTTGAAATGTCGCTTTGGTTAAAAGCGTGCAAAAATAATAAAGATCAGCAAAATAATCCCTTAAAGACAATATTGTATTAACCTAAAAGTACTGTATGTCTCTTAAAGGTGCAGTAAGCAATTTCTGAGAAACGCTGTTGAAAGTGAAACAGACTGAGGTCCGAAACACACTTGTAGCTAATCAGCAGTAAGGGGCGTATACACTCATTAGGGGGGAGATGCCTGTATTGCATAGCATGTTCATGAATTTGGGGGCGGAGCTATCAAGATAGGGGTGTGATCCTTTTGGGTAGGGGTGTGTGTGTTTTTGGTGATTACAAATATCAACAGCATTTTTCAGAAATCGCTTACTGCTCCTTTAAGTTGTTCATACAAAATGCTTGCATTTTCGATGCCGTTAAATGTGTATTCAAATAAATGAATGCTTTTATTCAGCAAGGACTTGTTAAACTGATTAAAAGTGACTGAAAACATTTATAGTTTATATTTTTTTAATTCTAATTTAAATATATATAACTTTTATAATGTTACAAAAGATGTATATTTAAAATAAATGCTGATATTTTGAACTTTATATTCATCAAAGAATCCTGGGAGAATTATGGTGTTCTACCAAAATATAAAGCAGCATAAATGTAACCATTTTCAATAGATACTTTTAGAAAATAATCAGCATTTTAGAATCTAAGTGATCATGTGATCATGTGATCCTGTCACATGCAGCGTTGGGCACAAGAATCCCCACCAGATTTTTGGGTTCTCCCAGTTCAAAAAGCTCAATTTAACCTGTTTACAGCAAAGTAGAAAGCAGCACGATAATGCCTCAAGTCGTGATTTGCATTGTAACCTCCACAAGGCATTAATTGAAAAGAACCCAACTGTGCCTCACTAGAAAAATGTCTCATTCTCTTTACCACACTTGTAAAGCCAAGCCGCTATTGATTTTTTGTAAAGCAGCCATTTATTTAACTCGCATGCACATTTGCCTTTACCATTTCCTACAGTAATACTCATGTCACACAACGCATTTTGCACTAAAACAACCTACAGCCTAACTAGCTCTAGCTTCTCATCAAAAACAGGTCAAGCAAACAACATGGTCTGAAGAGAAAGAACAAGGGTTAGCGATACAGAGTTTGGCCGCATGTTTGCAGTCACTGAATTAATGTTACTTGTTACAGTTACACGCAAAGCTATTACATGCAGCTTTGTACCTATTGATTTTTTTAAAACCGAGTGAAAGGGTTTGCTACAGGAACAGTTAACAATCACTGTAGCCCATGGACTTGAGAGGCTCTGTTATGCCTTTTGGCGCCTTGAGGGAAAAATAAATAATTGGTGTCGGAATGATTTATTGTGTACTACCACACATGTCTTCTTCCCGTCAGGTTCATCTCATCCCACAGGATGCACTAAATCAAGAAATTCTCTCTGCCCTCATTTGCTCACTTGTTTGAATCCTAATAGATGAGAAAAACAGGTGCAGAAAGGCCGGTTGTGCCAACACAGTGCTTTCCATTGGCTGTCATTTACAGCAGCACCTCTGATTCTTTCATTAGTGCTGTTTGTTAAATTCGACAATATTTTCCTTCGTTATCTAAATCAAACCTGTTTTGTTGCCCTGATTGGGCTTTCACGTACACAGTGAGTGATACCTACACCTGTAAACAGTGAATAGCAACTGTGAAAAAAAAAACATTGGAATGGATATTCTGCTTCAGCGAATAGACATAAGTAAACAGACCCGCTAATAGGGCTCATTAGGGGTGGAAATGCCCTGTCTGCCTCCATTAAAACCAGAAAAACATACATTTGGGCTGAAACTGCAATTTCATGTCAAGTGTAATTTTGAAATCGCCACATGTTTATGAAAAATACAATGTTGATTCTTTTCTGACTGTTTAATAGTATTGTATTGGGCGGAAATTGCTAAAGGTGGATCCACGTGGTACAAAGTAACAACCATGGGGTCAAGGTTTGGCTGGTTAGCATGACCCCATGTGTCCCTGCTGGTAGATGGCATAATGATACAATGTTTTTTTTACTGATCCCTATTCAAAATGTACCATTTTTTTCTGATTGTGTGATTCTTTTTTTTATGTAAGGTAATAATCTGTACACACTACAGGAGAACAATCTGCTGGCAGGAAGCAAATAGGGTCAGATTTATTATCAAAGCAACATATTATGTACTTTCACAGCCAAATAAGAGGCTGTTGGGTGGTTTGTGCCCTGTGTAGGACTCTAGCAACCCTCAAACACATCCTGATATTAAGCTACAAAACTAGCCTCACTCAAGGCAGGTACACAACCAGGTCCTGAAAAGGCTGGCAGCAGCAATTGAGACCAAGGAGATGATAACCAACTCCTGTCCACTGAGCATAACCAACAGGGCAAGACCGATTACATTCCTCCTGGTGGATGCGCATAACCAAATTTATGCCCGACTGCAATTTAAAACAACTGTTTTCCATTTTAGTATACTTTAAAATGTAAGTTATTTCCCCTGTGATGGCAAAACTGAAATTTAAGCAACCATTACTCCGTTCTTCAGTGTCACATGATCCTTCTGAAATCATTGTAAAATGCTGATTTGATTATTTTCAATAAGACTCGCTATTAGGATGCACCAATTACAGTTTTCTTGGCCGTTTACGATTTAAGAGTTTAAGAGTTTAACATTGCAACCTAGCCGCCTGGAGTGCACACTACATCGAATTTCACACACAATTGCGTCACCATATGCACGCAGATCACCCCCCCCCCCCCCCCCCCCAATAACGCTCATCTAAACGCAGAATAAAAAGTGATAACGCAATGCCAATTTTGCGTTAAATACAGACTAATGTTTACAATTAGTTACAAAAGTTATGCATAGGATGATTTTCTTTGTGTTTTGTTCTTTCATTTAAATGAAGAACCAGCAGGATTATTAGACTGCTGTCACTTTAAGCGTTTATGCACCAATCCAATAGCCTGACTTCGTCAGACTCATATTCTAGGCAGAATGTGAGTCTGATACTGCTCCATAGGGCTTTGATTATGAGGCATGTCTTAACCGAACCAGGAAAAAAAAAACTCTGCACTCAATTGGATAGACCTAGCAACGCAGTAAGTGACGTATGTTGAGCGACGCATAGTTGTCAACAGAGCTCAACTGCACGCACGCTGGAAGAAGTAGTAAATTAATGAGTGTGAACGATCTTTGCCGTTGTTGTAAAAATAATTACTTGCAAGCACGAATAGGATTTTTGAGAGAAATACAAAAGGTGTATGTATATACGAACAAGTTCTCCGTTTAGGATTAGATCTCGACAATAAAGCAAATAAATCTTCTCGCATTTCTCGGCCCTGTCTCAACTTTATAACACGGTTGCAACGCGACTTGACTGATTTTAAAAAATGGAAAGACGACGAAAGAGACCAGGCTGACGAAGCGTGTTCATCTGAGGCTTCAGAGAAAAGAGATCGTGAGCCCATCCCTTCCATTGGTTTTCATTGCGTCCCATCTTCTTAGCCACCATCGGAGCCAGCTGATAAATTAAACTTTTGCCGAATCCCGTAGGAAGGACTGCAAACACATCTTTCCGAACGACAAATGTCTTGATTGCGGTTCTCTGTTCGTCTTTTAAAATTAATGCGCTGTTGATTTATTTTATAACATATGCGATAGCGGAATCTAAACATCTCAATTCTCCAACTGCAGTCATCTTTGTTGAAAACCAATTCAACCCAACCGCTCTTTGATGACGTGGTGATTACGTAACCGCAGATCATCTGTCCATCATCGATTAAAGCCCGCCCTGGCAATTTGATTGGCTCGGCCTTCTGGGAGCCGAGCATAATTACTCCTCAACGGATCAAGTCCAGACCGAACTTCCCGACCAAAAAATGTTGTGGGCGGGGTTCGGGCTGGCACCCAGGCTACCAATCCAATATACTGTTACACAACATGCGTTACCTTTCTCAACTATTTACGTTCCAAAATTGACTGAGATTAACTGAATACTCACCAAGACAGGCATTTTGACATAATTTTGTGTGTATTTGACCTGCTTAAAGGGATACTTCACCTCTGTAAAGATGAATGTGTATTTAAAATGGGTCATTTATGTTGTAGAAATGTGAAATTATTTTTGAATTTGGAGCCTTCTAGACTGAGAAAAGCCAGAAAATGTATTTGTGGCTCATGTTGATGAAAGACAACTACTCCCAGAATGCACTTGCTTCTCTGCCCTATGAGGCCACTCCCAAGCCACGCCTACCGGTAAGAGCGCAGTTAAACAACAAGGCTAGGCTACTAGTGAGTCTCCGTGACAAGTCTGCCTGGGATTTCGTGATCGCCAAAAAACTCCGGGATTCGGCTTTTGCGTTCTACAGTCGCCATTCATTGTTTACTGTGGCGAGCAGGACAAGACTGACGGCCGCGGGAGAACGACGCGAGGCCGGTGGCGTGATTACTGATGAGCGGCACCTGAGAGACGCACCGATCTCGTATCTCTCACGGAGGAGCGGGAATTTTCTTGTTTGAAAATCACTTGTTTAGCGTTCATGTAAACACTGAATTCAGATTCACCAATCGGAATGAATTCAGTTAGAATGAAGCAAAAGGTGTGCATGTAAACAATGAATGGCGACTGCAGAAAGCAAAAGCCGAATCCCGGACATTTTGGACGATCTCGACGGCCGGACATATCCGGGAAAAAGAAGATGGTAATCTCTACTACTCAGCTTTCTCCAAAGAATAAGAACCTGTTAGCTTAGCTTCCAAAAAATATGGCTGATTGACACTATTTGTACATTCTGTGAGTGAGATCCCACCCTCTATGTGCGGGTTGATAACATGCGGATCTAGCGCCTTCTACTGGCTGTAGTTTTTAGCATCTGGCCAAAAAAGCCTCCGATGATGCAAAATGGCGATTTTATATGAGGATTTTTTACAGACAAAAAATACATAAATCTCTTGTCTCAAGGGGATATGAGGGAGGGAAGCACAGTAATTTGAAAATACTACAGGTTTTCTACTGATAAAAAGCTTAATGTTAAATCATGAAGTATTTAAGTGCAGTAAGACACTCATTTTGATACTTGCCACTCACAAGCTGTTTGAGAGGCGGCTTGTGCATCCCACTTATACTTATATAGATCAGTGGTGTGCATGCGCTTTTGGTGTGAGCGTGAAACCTGCTAGAATTAGTCAATTTATGCGCAATAAAAGCACTATTCACCAGCTTGGAATCAGAAAGACGTGAGACTAGCCAGCTGATCAGAAGTTTGAACAGAAATATTGTTTATGTAAATGTACTTGTCTAATACTTTTTCTTACATTAAATGTTGCTCCAAAGGTGTGCAAAGTTAACTTTGACAGCCCTAATTTTAATGGTAATTTATTGTTTTATTCATGTTTCCCCCAAAATGTTATGCAGTCCCCTTAGAACCCTCTGGGAGTCCATGGATCCCAGTTTGAAAACCCTTGGCCAATGTTGACCTAACATCCCATTGGAGGATTCAGTTGACGAAGCACGCAAAAGGCAACAATATACAGAACTGGAAGCAGATGCAAAACAACAGGACTGGAAAACCACAGAAAAGTGTGGTGCCGAAGTTTTAGAGCCACATCTACCATAAAACGCAAGGGATCCATTTAGTCAGTCCCTAAAAAAACACATCAAATATGCATCAGAGGGAGCAGAAAGATGTAGTCGATGGCTATGGATCAACCAGAAATATCTCTCCTGGGCTCCAAAGTAACTGTTACGTCCTAAAGACGTAAAAGGGGAATGACTCTGGGACACCGGAATTCATTTTCAAGCCCTGTGAAGGCTAGTCGACGAAGCATCAAGGAAAGATGGGTGACCATTTGAAAAAGCCCTGCGTGTCAACTTTGTGTCACCCCTAGCATCAAGGCAATTTCAGAAAAACTGCTCACTACCTATTGGCACAAAGGTTTAGTAGCATCTTCTCCTGTGATTTTGATCCTAAAAGAGATGCTATTACCATGTGAACATCACTTATCAGAGACTGCTTTCAGTGATAGTTGTGGAATAGATTACATAGCCTGGTTCTTAAATTATCTCTCCCGCTTTTCATTGTTTTACCCAAACGCTTGTCTCACCTCATAAACACCTCTTACGGCCTTGCGGGAATGTTAGATTTAAAATTGGAGCTTTTCACACAGAACTTGAAAGCTTTGTCTTTTAAGTTTTTCAGTTGTGATAATGGACTAAATTACCACAATCAGTGATATTTGTTTGAAAAGATGAAAAAAAAAGAAAGCAAACTAAATAAAAGCATCGCCTCTCGCAGTCTTGATTAAAGCCCAATCTGTAAACCCATCCACAAACAACACATTCTCTCCGCACAAAGAAGGATATTATTCCGTCTCAATGTGTGACATCTCACGCATTGGTAATGTGATGGCGTCTCGAAGCCATGCCCACAGTGCTGCTCGATTCATCTGGCCTTTGTGATATTCTGTGTGTTGTCTTTACATTTTTGCTTTTTCATGTCTCCATTGATTCATTTAAATTCATGAGCAACTCTCTAAAGTTGAGGGTCTGGACAAGAGTCATCACTCTAACTTGTATGCTTTTACCCGTTTTTTTTTCTTCTCATTCACATCACAAATTATTCACCTTAAATTGTTTTCCAAATGCTGTTTTTATTTGCATGCTATCAGCGTTTTTTGGCTTGCCAAGGAATTAGCATAATATCCCAGAATTGTACTGCTGTGGCTCCATGATGTGATGCTGAATTATTTTGTGGAATCCCATGCAGTTGAACGATTACTTTGGAGCCAGCGTTGTAGCAAGAAACTTCATTACAGCAGATTAAAAGCTGCAATACTCTGTTGTCTACCCAGAGACATTAGCAGGGCACATTCTTTCAAACTAAACAGCACTGCGTGTAGATTAGAATTTAAGACAGCATTTTGTTCACCTGCAGTCTTAAAAGGAGCATCTTTTCCCAAAGGATTCTTTAATCTCAAAAGAGTACAAACTTCTAAAAATAAAAAAACAAAATGTATTATTATTAATATTGAATGTAGAAGTTTGCATTTCCAATACATATTAATATTAAGTATTATTATTAAAACTTGTATATAGATTAATGATTTTTTATTTTAAATAATTAATTTGAATAATAATAATAATTGTTGTTGTATTTTGAAGTTTGCATATCCACTGCATATTTATTAATATTATTAAAACAATAATATTGATTAATAATAATAATAATAATTATTGTACAATTAATATTGTAAGGACCACCCGTCAGCCCAACAACGGATTCCAACGGCGTGGATGAAGGTATAATACGTGTAGGCCTATTTTCAGTGCTCAGTTAACTTTATTTATTTAGAATTTGGTTTAAATTTTACTTTAGCTCTGCGCTTAATCTGACTCCAATTTCAAATGATTTTCAAATTTAGATCATGTTTCTAATTAAAAACGAATCATATACATTGGTTATTGATCAATTTAGATATTGGATTAATCAAGGCATCCCATACTTTGAATTATCCGTTCATTCGGGACCCAAACGCCCCAGGTTACGTGGATCTCACGGACACAAACTCGCCAGTCTGATCTTGGTCAGAGGGTGCAGGATAAGCTAATAGGTGCAAAAAAGGTGTAGTTTATTTAACCACTTCCGTACAACTTCCCAAGTCAGTGATGGACAGAAACAAAAGGTCTTCAGATGACGTGGTGACTGCTCCGTTAACTCGTGCCTTTAGTTTGACCTATCCTGGACACAGATCTGCTCTAGCATCAGCCTCCTCATAATCTACCGGTCATAATGATTTCAGGACAGTCCAGATTATATCAAATATAACATTTAGTTTGTCAGGTAAAAATGTATTATGCCATTTATTAAACAATTAGAAGCCAATTTAGAAATAATAATAATACATAACATCAATTGCGCAAAGATGACTCTTAGAGTAAGAAATGTATACCTGACAGAGACACACAGTGGTGTGTGAAACTCAAGACAGCACTATGTGGGGTTTTTCTGGATACAGATTCCCCAAAGACTGCTCTGCCACTTTCCCAGACCAAAAGGGTTGTACAAATATTTTTAGAGTTGTTTTAGGTCTATTCATGTACCCTAGGGGGTTACACCTGGTTTCGGGGGAGAGGAGAGAATTATCAGATATCTTGAAGAGACACAACACAAAAATGAGAACAGAATTCTCCTAAGTTTTTAATCTTTCTCATAATACCAATGACTGCAATGAAATTGAGACCATTATACCAATCGCACTGAGACATTTAAAATGACACTAAACATGAAAGGGAATAAACAATAGATTAATCATGAATGGATGCGGAAGCCAGTTATTTTAGTCAATAAAGTTTTAAATATGGATATTTTTCTTAGAAAAGGAAAAATATCCATATTCAAAACTTTATCGACTAAAATAACTAGCTTCCGGCAGACGGCCATACGCATCGATTTACACAAAGAGTAACCCTTGAACTTGGCGCACAACGTAATAACAAACAAATAATAATAAGTATTATTATTGCATTATGAAGTTTGAATGTTTATTAATAAAGTACTACCATTAAACTAATAATGTTATTTAATAACAATTTTATAATTGAATAATTAAGAGTAATGATTATTATTAGGGGCCAAGCCCCAAAGGGGCTGAGGCACCTATTGTATCTGTTAGTTTTCTTATTATTACTATTGTTATTAGTATTGCTAATATATATATATATATATATATATATTGCATATTTGCATTTCATATATTGCATATTTAGTTATGCAGGTATACTTATGACCGCTTCAAATGGTCCAATGGAGTTGTGTTTTGAACAAGGTCACAGTCCAAGGCTCTGAAGAACAAGTGATGATTGGAGTGCTCTCCGTGGTTCTGAAGAGATGAACTCAACTGCTAAGGCTGGATTTAGCTCTACCTAGTGTGCTATCCAGGGTCCTGAAGTACACGTTCCAAGGCTTCACAGACTCAGATATTAAAAGGCTAATGCAAACCAGTTCTCCACAAAGCCTTTCCATGTAGGAGGGCACATCGCCTCCAGAACTGTGCAAACACACCGGATCCTTCTCAGGTAGCCCTCAGATATTTGAACAGATCACTGAAATAAACCAGGTGTGTTTGTTTTCATCCAATGCCAAAATCCACTTGCACTCCTGAAAGGAGAATATAGTCTCCTCTGTTCTCTGCTTGCCCACAAACCCAATCCCATTGTGTTGCATGTTCTTTATTGTTTCCTGTGTCTTGCCCTATTCTGGCTTTAAGTGAGGGATCAATGAGAAAGAAGCACTGTTCGATTGGCTGTTAACGTCTACTGGAGCCAATTAGAGCTGAGACAGCTCTCTGCCACACTGATCCATCTAGGCTTGGCCGGGGGGCAAACCTTTTCTATTTAATCTCCCCTACAGATTTACATTTTACATCAGTCATCATTGTTGCAATGTTTTCAGATTATGAGAGCCTAACAAGCCGAAGTAGATTAAAACAAGTGGGGTGCGGAAGAACGATCACGTTTAGCTTTCACTCTGATTGCATTTGGTTGGGGACATGGAGAGGTCAGAGAGAAAGGTCATTCTTTAGCATGACAAAACTGAGCCTATCTTGCTTGTGCACCAAATTTATCTCTAATATTTTCTTGTTATTGGTAATTTTTGATGAATTACTGCTGTCTGTTACGAAGTTGATTACTCACAAAGAGAAATCTAAAAGCTGAACCATGTACACACTAAGCCACAAGAAGAAATGATGGAACACTTACTGCTCTTGACTGAATAACTTTAAAAAAGAATCCAACCCGATCTCACTAAATGCGTCTCAATAGCACGCAGTGTGTTTATCGTGTAATTTATACGCGAAAATTAGTTTTTACGTGCATAGGATACGCATGGGCTGGTTAGGGTAGGTTTAGTAGTGGTGTGGGATGCGTGTGTATTATACGTTTGGGTAGAATTAGTGGTGTGGGGTGCGTGTGTATTACACGCAATGAAGTGTGTATCAAATGCATGCGAAAACTACGTATCATATGCACGTAAAAACTAATTTTCGCGTATAAATTGCACGATAAACACTGCAATAGAGATGCATTTACGTGAGAACAGGCTGAAGAATCAGTATATATTTAATTCAAACAGTGAAGACTAAGCAGTGTTGTATTTTTTTACATTTGATTATTATTAGATAGGTTAATTAGGTTTATTTAACTGTTGTTAAATAATCCTAATGTAGGCCGACTTAAAACCCTAAACCTCCCTGTTTTACTCTTACATTAAAATAAAACTACTTTTTATGTAATGTTACAGTAAAATACTGTTTACTTTCAGAAGTTTGGATACTCTCTTCTCACAGAAAGAATGTAAAACATTATTTTGCTTATATCATTTTCAGGTTTAAAATATATTGAAATATAATTAACTTTTATTTTACACACTTAAAGCATTGTTGAATCGCATATCGAATATCACATTATTTAACGAGTTATTCATCCTCTGTAAATTTCATTATATCAATTATTTTCTCAAAGAAATTTTAGAAAAAGTTGTAAAGTGTTCTGTCAAGTTCTAACTAACAGATCTTTCAAAACTAACGACTGCCCATTAACAAGAATACAGGTCGGAAGTTTATTTACCCATAAATCAGATTAACTGAACCATTGGAAATAAGATTTACTTACTTAATGCTTGCACAGTCAAATTTAAGCGGGAAAAAAAATATTCTCCCCGCTTTAGAACAATGCAGAAATTCTAAATATAGCAAAACACATGAATATGCAAGACTGGTGGTACGCTTTTAATTGTCTGAGTGGATGACTAATTTACAAATGAGAATCCATGCTTTTGTTGTGGTTTATTTCAGAAACTAGGATGCTGTACCAGATAAAGTGTGTGGCAGGAATATTCATCCATAGAAAGCTAATAAGTTGTAACATAAGGAAAAGTTAATTGAACAATTAATCAAAGCTTAGCATGTCCATTACGTTTATTGGAACAGGATGATTCATTGGGGCTGCCTGCTAATTTAGTTTCAAATTATCTAATTCTGATTTACTTCAGAAACGTAATAACCGTTGATGGTTTAAATTACCTACCAAACAATTTTACTAATTATTAAAAAAAGCACAATTCCTCACACAGACATCTGTGAAGCTTTGCTCCAAATAATCAATTCAAACGGGTTGTGCAAGCAATTTTACAGTTTTGTGCTTTCTAAGCATAAACAATTCATAACAGCACAACAAATGTCAACTGCCAAAATATGCTCTTAGAAATGAAGATATACACATCTGCTGTCTGGATCCCGCCGTCCCAAACAAATATCACCTCTCAGCTACTAGTGTTCATGAAACATGATGCCATATCTATCTAGAAACATATGGAGGGGCTGAATGTAACAGAACAGACGTTGTAGATGGACTGACACCCCAAGTCACAAACAGGCCTGAGATAGTTAATTTTCTCGGTAAATGTTTCGTTCCTCAATACATCTCTGACACGTAAATTGCTTTTGAGCCAGATCCTCTGAAGACTTTGGCTTAGTTGGTGCTCTGTGCTCCGATGTTAAATGACCTTTGAAACAATTTGATTATGATGTTCTGCTGACAGGCTCAGATTTTTCATGGGAGGGAACGCTGTAATGGATCCAAGAAGAGGCTTAGAAAAGGAGGAAGAGGGAGCGAGGGAGGTGGGCAGAGGAGGAGACACAGGAAAACAAGGCGGCAAATGCCAAGAGGAAATGGAGGGATTAAGAGAAAGATGGATGAATGACAATTTTCATATTAAGCTCCATATTCTGATCAATACTTTATATTTAGTATTGATATATTTATATTGATGTATTATATTTAAGTATCACGATTAATCGATCTGACGTATTAGTGTTAACATGACACTGAATACAGGTGCCATTCCTAAATCAGAATATTGACCTGATATGGTTTTGGGAAGGTTAATGTCACATGTAAATAATTATCTAGTTTATATAATTTTTTGTGTGTGTGCGCGCGCTTGTAAACATGATGAATAGGGAAAAAAGCAGGGGAGAGGCCATAGAGAGAGAAGAAAGACGAGTAAAGAAGAAACAAAGAGACTTCATTAGGAGCACGAGGAGCAACAGAAGGTAATGAAAAGCTCAGGGGAAAATAGACGGTCAGCATAGGCTAAATAGGGATTAGCGCCTTGACTTTTCCATAATTGATCAGTTTGTTCAGATAAGGAGTATGTATGGATTTCCTCATTATGCAAGCTAATTGACCTTTTTATCCTGATATATTTTGCAAGCCACATACATATAAATATATCATTAGCAGGGCTTGATATTAACTCGTTTTGCTCAACAGCCACCGTGGAAAGCAGTTTTCCAAAGTTGCTAGTCACTCAGCATTATCACTGGCCATTTACACTTTCACAGTTTTGACATTGATACGGTCACAGTGAGGCTCTGTGACTACAGACTCTTATTTTGTAAAAGGACTCTTATTCTGACATTGGACGGACATTTTTCATTCTAACATCATAACACATTATCTGTTTTGCGTAAATTTTAACTCCAGTTAACACAGATATGTGTGTGTCACTGATTGGATATCGTTTATGTCCTCACCATGCCCTTTTTTCTTTAGTTAAACATTTAGTGAGTCATACATTTCATTATGTTGATTTATGTAGGCTATTGTGATCACTGATTGTGTGTTAAGAAGTCAAATAAGACTTGTAATCGTGTTAAATGTTTATTGTTTCCATATAACCACTTACATATTATAACTAGTAATACTTACGTATTGCAACATTTTCCCATCCCAAACAGACAAAACGCAGTAACTGTCACCATTTTTGAAGATCTCATTCCCGCCAATAGAAGGCACAGTTAATTGTTCTCATGCATGAAGGGGAGATTGGTGTTCTATTTGGTTTTTAGCTAAACATTGTTAAACATGAATAATTCATTGAGTTTGTTTTGTTCCCAATGTTTATATATTTTTGTATTATTATAACAGTTTATCTCTTTGTTACTGTTAAATATTTTTTTTGTCTTTCTTAATTTTGTTTACAACCTTTAATTGCAAAATGGTTTAGACCATGTAGGAGGGGATTGGCCTTTTTAAGAGGGCCTTGTTGGGAAGCTCTTAGAGTTGCTTTACAATGTTTCGGGTCAATTTATTGGCATAGCCAAAAGTTTGTCTGCGAATAACTTTGAACAGTTGGGACAGTTCTTGGAATAAATGGAACTTTTGACGTCATCACGTCACTTCATTTTTACGCCTCAATCTGCCGGTACATTCAGAGCAGTGGTGCTGCTACTTTTCGAAACATCTTTGGGGCCCTCTTTGTGGAAGTTGGCACACCCTTGTCTCTGTTACAGATACCATGGGTAAAACTGTCATATAAATATTTTTAATATTATCTCATAATTTGGCAGCAGGTATATTAGGCTGCTGTGACTTTAAGATCTGATGCACGGATAAATGAAGGATCAAATGAGAAAAAAAGTACTTGAAATGGAGTTGATTTTGTCCATTGGGAATTAGGGTTATATTTGACTATAAACTAAAACCGTAAAAAAAAAAAAAAAAACTTGAAATAAAATTAACTTTAACTGAAATAAAATAAATTATAAAACATACCTAAACTTATTTGATTTCAGCTATAGTAGCCAAGGCACCACTTCTTATTTTCATTTAGTTGATGTACTAAAATAACTAGAACTCAAATAAAAAATGATAAAAAAAAAAAAACTATAGATGTCACACTCATTCAGTTGTGTTTGTCCCTAGTGTAATTTTCATTGACTTTCGGTTTGTTTTCATTCATCACATGTGTTCCTTTGATTTTCCTGCCACTCATCAGTAACCATGGACACTCATCAGATCATCACACCTGTTTGTTATCTCGTTATTATCACTGTGTATTTAAGTTCCTCCTTTTTCTCTGTTTGTTATCTGGTCACGTTTGCGTTTAGTGTGTTTTTCTTCTGTCCTATTTTGGATTGTCTTATGGATCGTTATTAAATATTGCGTGCTAACGACATATGCCTCTTCAATCTGTTCCTGCACACTGTGCTGACAATTAGACATATGGTGTATGTGGAATTATTTGTATTCAAATTTTTATGAATTATTTTTTATTAATCTTATTAATCTCTTTATGGATTATATTCGTTTATAGCTATTCAATCATCCTTAATCGGGATATTCCTTTATGTAGCGTTATTATTCTTTTATGTTATCGATTACTTTAATTTATATATTTTCTACTACATGCTGTTATGTTTGATTATTTCCAGATATAAGTGTCTGTGTCTCTTCTGTTCTGTAGGATTGAGTGTTTTCCATCAGAACTGTTTGTATAACAAAATGTCTGTTTTTTTTTTACTGGTTGCACCAACTGTAGAACTTCACGTAGGAGTCCTAGTTCAGATCTATGGCTGAATACAAGATTACAGTAGAACTACTGTATGCACTTAGCAAAGATAGCAAATTTCAAATCACATACTCGCCATAGAGATGTTAAAGGAGAGCTTATTTTCCAGGTATTATAGTCTCTAGGTATTAAGGTAGGTACTGTGCCATGGCAAAAGACAGCTGGCAAAGATCCTGGTAGTCCTCTTTCCTCTGAAATCAGCTTTTACCTGGTTTCTGTCTATAACATCCACCCTTCAGAACACACTCTCCACTGAATAGCGCGCTATTGAAGAGAATGAAGGCCAGCATACACAAAGAGATTTCAAATGTCATTCATGGGTCTGGCCCTCTGTGTTTAACACGCTGTCTGTCTCGCCTTTCTCTCCCTCTTCCATCTGAATCCACCCCCACGTCCTATAAAAAAAGAGAGATGCTTAGACATAGCTTGCACTTTTTGCATTTGTTCAGTGTACACTGTAATTGTGTCAAAAACTAGCGAGGATTCAAAGCCAAACTTCTATATCGTGTCGTCTATAGGAGAAGCGGGCTGACATAACTCTGACATCACTACTCAAGTTCATGCCAGGTTTTATCTGTTTCTATGCGATAAATGTTACCAAGGAAACCAATGTGGTTACCCTGGGAATGGGTATTATCAGCCTGTCAATCAAACTGAAAAATGTCTTTTTGGCTTTAGACAGACCTTTACTTTTAAGTTATGGGAATAAGTATCAGCCAGACGTGTCACACTGCCATGCCACTTGTTTTCTTGGATGTCTATGTTAGCAGCAGCATGAAAACTGAGCCGTTGCAGAGTTTCCAGAACAGGGGGAGGTATCTTTACCGTCTAGCGACTGAAACTGAGCCCTTCCCAAGCATCGATTTTAGCTAGGTGTCCCTCACAAACTGCAAAGTGTCACTTTATACAAATACAACTGAAGTGACAGCCCTCTAATAGGAGGTGATGTAATCCTCCAATGCTAGCGATCGGCATGTTGGATGTTGCATCTGAAGAATTTTGACCGGAAACATCACAATCCTCCACTGTTATTATAATGATCTCAGTTTAGATGTGAATGTGCATGTGTGGATTAAAGGTGAATATAACGTGCTGCTAGCAGCTACATTGGCCGCATGATCAATTCCTCATTATTTCACAACCGTGTTCATAGTTGGCCTTTCTGGAGCGTAGCGATCAATAGCAACAGGATTATTTTACATGGTAACATTGATTATTTCTGACATTCTCTAATTTAATCTCAAATAAGACAGAATATTGGCCAGGCAGCAAAGAGCCTCGGGTCTATTGAACTTGTGCCTAATGTGCAAGGCATACACAAAAATGGTCACACATTCTTGTTCTAATTGCTTTGGTGCACATGGAAATACTGCAAAAGTTGCAAATTGCTTATTGCCTGGGAGGATGTGAGCACTTGGGCTGTGTTCAGATTCCAATACAGCCAAGATCTAGCTGTTGACATGAAACACTTTTTTTTAGAGGTTCTATTTATTCCTTTGATCCACCTACCTCCCTCAAATATTTTATTTTTACTCCAGATTTCCTATTTCACATTTATCTAATTTTGTACTGTGCTCTTAGTTTACCACAGTATGAATTAAAAATAAATAAATACATGTCTAAGATGTCCAGTTCATGGATTATTCATTAAAGCTACACTGTGTGATTTTTACCCCCATCTAGCGGTGAAAAGGTATAGGACCATCCAGTGAATATTAGTTTCTGTTCCTCTCAATTCCGATTTCGTTTGAACTCCTACGGTGGCCAATGTAGTCCAAGATTAACATGGCTTCCAGTTCGACCTCGTCCATGAGTATTCCTTCAAGTGATGAGGTTACTTTAGAAAACTATTATAATTTGCAGTAATTTAATTTGTCAGTTAACATATAGGTTATGACATCTATGTAAAATGAATAATAGTTTTATGTTTTTGTTATTTTTTTTACCTTTTCATTGCTAACATCAGCTATCAGGTTCCCAGACGAATGCAAGCTAACCTTAGTAAAGTAACTTTTATCAGCGCTATCGTTATTCTGTATATTGCACGACATCACTAGCTTAAGGCAAAGTTTAAATTGTAGGCTATATAATTTTCTCCGTGAGCAGAGATCAGTTGATGTGACGGAGGTGCGAGGGAGAGGTAGAGGGAAAGGAAAAAATAAAAACAGGGCCGGTGCCTGTGAATTGCGGAGACGCGAAAGGCGAAGCTTGAATTAACGGGTATGTCCCTCTTTGGCTAATGTACTTTCAAGATGGAGGGGCAACATGGCGACCGACATTCGAACCCCTCACCCGTATGTATTTTCAATGGCATATTATACACTCACGAGAATACTTTATTACTTGAACGAAGTAAATATACATTAATGAGCACATATATTTTTGAAATAACTAAGTGTTTTTATCTAAGAATAAACTAAAAAAGTTACACAGTGTAGCTTTAAGAGTATATACAAAAGATGTTTCATAAAAAAAGAAAGAAAAAAAGAAAAAAAAAGAAAGTGGGTTTTGAAAGAGTGGATTTTGAAATTGTGCCCTGAATGCAGAATAATGCCCCATTGAAGTGACACGATACTCAGTGATTCTGCATCAATGCGCAAAAAAACATCAATATAGTTTTTAATTAATAATAATTTTGTTTATGAAGCATACATACAAGTGCAACATGGTGTGCAAAATCTGTCACACTTGAATTGCGACATTTCAGAAAAATGACTAATGTCATGTGTGAAGACGCAGGGCACATCTGAAGCGACATAAACCCATAACAGTGGTAAACCGTGCATTTACACAGACGTTTTAATTCACCATGGAGGCGGAATAAATGTATTTACACAGTAATCACATTTTATAGGAGACACTGTGTTGATTGTTGTAAACAGTGCCTGAAAACCAGATGGATACTGATTATTATTATTTCTCATCCTTTTAAATGGGTGGGTCAGTGATGACATATATTAGTATATGCAGTATTGAATCTTTACATATACACAATGCAAATAATATGCTGTTTTATTGCAAAACATTCTACCCCTTGCTGTTGTATAAAAACGGAGATGACTAGCATGTGCACTAACCGCAAATCCACAGCTCCAAAAGATCCGAAATTCTTTCCACCATTCCTCTACTTCCGCTGCTGAGAATTTAGAGTAAATGTATATTAAATATCATGAACTTTGTTTATTGAAACTAAGCTGCAAAAATGGCTCTATCTGATATGTTATAAGACATGTTACATGCTAATTTTTAAGGATTTTTTTTGCTGAACACAAAAGAAGATGTTTTAAAGAATGTTGGTAACCAAACAACTGATGATCCCAATAGATGTCCATATACGTATATATATATACGAAATAAATGTCTGGTTTTCTGCTAATTTCCTCAAACTTAATGACAGTAAGAATGAAATCCTTCTCATTGGTACTAATTCTACTCTCTCTAAGTCAAGCAGTTTTCTTTACCCATCGACGGTTCTACCATTTCTCATTCCCACCAGGTTATAACATAACCAGGTCTTGTTATTTTCATCTCCGCAATATTGCTCTCCTCCGTCCATTTTTCACTCCGCATAGCTCCTCTATTCTTGTTCATTCGCTTGTTACCTCCCACATTGATTATTGTAATTCTCTATTATCTGGTTTACCACATAAATCTCTTCATAAACTTCAGCTGATTCAGAATTCTGCAGCTCGTATCATAACCCGGACTTCATCTATTCAACATATCACCCCATCACTTCAACAGCTACATTGGCTTCCAATCAAATTCCGAATTTAATTTAAAATTCTCCTCCTCACCTACAAATCTCTTCATAACCTCGCTCCACCTTACCTTTCAGACCTCTTACAGTCCTACACCCCTTCTCGAACTCTTCGTTCCTCTTCATTGGGTCTCCCCCATACAACTTCTGCTCGCCTAACCACCATGGGCCATAGGGCCTTTAGCCGTGTTTCTCCTCATCTTTGGAATTCTCTCCCAGTCAACATCCGTAATTCAGATTCGTTAGCTCAATTTAAAGTCAAACGTAAAACTCATTTATTTAGAACTGCTTATCTTTCCTGATTTGTGCACTCAAGTCTAGTAACTTTTTATTGCTGTTTTTTTATTGACATTGTTATTTCTGTTATTATTGTTACTGTTGCTACTTGTTGTATGGTGACCTTGAGTGGTTTGAAAGGCGCCTTAAAATGCATTATATATATATATATGATATATCTATCCCTTTAAGGTTAAGCTGAAAAAAAAAAAAAAAACAGCCCATTGAATTCTAAGGGTCAGAGCGAGAGGGTGGAAAGTGGTCATAAAATCAGAAATGAAAAAAAGAGAGAAAATAATCCTATAACTTTATAGTCTAACATTATAAGTGGACCACAGAGAAAAATATTGTGATTTAGTAAAAACATAATTAATCTTGCCATTTTAATTTTACATTAATAGGCAATTCACTTTTTTTTTTAAACGGCAAAAAAACATGCATATTTGCTTGATGCTCATCAGCCAATAACTGTTCATTTAGAAAATCCTCTCACACCATTTAATGTCTCTAGCCCAATAAATTATTGTCATTAATCTCATAGGCAAGACACTTCTCAGTGTTCTTTTTTTAGAGAACTGCTCTCAAGTACGTAATTAGGCATTTAATTGGAGGGCAATTTAAATCATTTATCCACAAATAAACACACAAACAAGTTCACATACACTCAAAACACACACACACATCTAAAAAGTCATTATTTGGTAAAGAAGCTTATGTAAATACTAATCGCTACTGAACGGCAATTTGATTTAAATTTGATTGCAGTTTTTTTGCCTTTTTTCTTCCCTATACTCCAGCTTCTCCTCCACTTGTCTTTTAGAGAACGCTGAATAAGCAGCAGTTGTTGGTGCAGTCTTTGGATATTCTCTGTGAGCAGACCGATCAATAGACTAAGATTCAGTACAACCTGCAAATAGTCATGTGGAGTGGCCTCCCATTTGGACTTCATAGAACTGCTTGTTGGTGGGGGAAAATCAATCGGTTAAGTTCCTTGGAAAATGTACAGAAGATTGATTAACCCCATAGAGAATGGCCATTTGGCTCCATCACAAGTCATATTTGCAGGATACTTTACACTGGATGTGTCCGTGTAATAGGCCTGCAGCAATTGTCAGACTCTGTGAACAGGACAGTGTTTGAGCGATAGAGAGAACAGCACATAAAACAGGGCTAATAAACTTTGGAAACCTCAGGACCCACAAAACCTTTAGCGTCAGAGCCCACACTCTTAACTTTTACAGTTATACATTTTTATAATAAGTATAGACAATATGTGGTGTGTTAAGTGTTAGGACTAGAATCATATATCACGGTATTGGTCATATTTATTGAAAATTACACCCAAAAATGTTTTATATATTAAATAAATAGCCCATATAAAGAAATATATATTTTAAATAATTGAAAAATGGCCATTGATAAAAAAAAATGTCATTGATAGATATAAGCTATACCAGTGGTTTTGTTTTGTACAGATACAGATACAGATACAGATAGCTTTATTAATCCCCAAAGGGCAATTCAGTTTCTACAGTACACCGTCTAGATGTACAACCATTCACACAGCCATAGAATGTAGTGTATAACAAGGGTAACATGATAGGGTCCGGGTCCAAGGACAGTTTATAAATAAAAAACATCAAAAAGTTCCGAATCCGTAGCTCCTAAAGTGCATAGTGCCAAGAACAGATCAGTCCATAATTATTTCCTCAGCTCAATATTTAACAGACTGATTCCTAAAGGAATAAATGATCTTCCATAGCGGTTAGTCTTTCTGGGGGCTGCAAGTAACGCCGACCTGATGGCATAAGAACAAATTCATCCCCCAGAATATGATGTTGATTCATCAGGCTTTTTACTTTTTGAAGAACACGTTTCTCCCAAAGATAATTTAGGTCACACATTTGAATTCCAATAATTTTGGAGCAGACTTTCACAATATTATTTAAACAGTTTCGATCCTTCACTGAAATGTTACCAAACCAACAAATGAAAGAAAAAGTAAGAAGGCTCTCAATATACGACAAATACACGTTCATTCTTTCAAGTCTTTTATTTTGTAGTTTGGTTCCTGTTTCCTGTATTTCCCTTGCTCCTCATGTGATCATGTCATGTGATTCCCCTGTCTATTGTGTCATATGATTGGTTGCTCTATTCATGTGTTCATCAGATCTGTTTGTCATGGTTCATTGTATTGATGCTCATGGTTTCTTAGTCTTTATGTATAAATAGACCTCATGTTTCATTGTTCCTTGGTCTAGTTTTGTTCCCTGTAACTGCTGTTGGTGAGTTTATTTTGTTGAAGTTTAAGTCCATGTTTCAAGTCAAGTCTTTGTTTATTTTAATAAAATAATGGGTTCTCACTGCAACTCACTTTAGTGGAATTTAATTGCAGAATAAAAGACATAAAATCATGACCAAAAACCAACAACAAAAATCACACACGCACGCACGCACACACACACACACACACACACACACACACACACACACACACACACACACACACACACACACACACACACACACACACACACACACACACACACACACACACACACACCAGTGAATATTCGAACTTGATGGGCACAAACCATGCAATTAGGAATACAATAAATTAATAATCTAGCATTAGAACAACATATGCTTTACCTAATATATTGTAATACTTGAGTTCAAAATAAATAACTCCAATAGTAATACATTACAAAGCATGACTGTATGAGGCACTTTGAAGCTGCTGTATAAACATAGCTAATATACACACACAGACACGTGCGTCACATCATCCAAGGCGTTGGCATAAATAACTGTCAGGGTTTTATAATGAGCTGATTTTTGATAATTACCAGCATTTTTCGTGAGCTTATAAATGCCTTAGATGTCAACACCATGCGGTCAAAAGAAAAAAAGACACACACCCATGTGTTGCAGGGGTGACTTTCCAAGCATAGTTTTCAAGCATAGTTTCAAAAGTTTCTTTCTGCCATAGGCAACTCGTTTTTGTTTTTGTCTTGTTTAGTGTTCCAGCTGACCGCCAAGACTCTTTTCAACACTGAAAAGAGAGTGTTTGGCCAGTACAAAGCAATCATACTGGTTTTCCTGTTTCCCTTCCTGTACCAGCTCACCCACTGAGGCCTATCTGTCAGAGTGTGAGTCAACACAGCCTTATTTACAGATACAGTAAGCAGGTCTCTCTCTGCCCACGGGCCTCCAGCCCTCACTCTTCACTTTATCCAGTGCTTAAGCAGCCGGT
Organism: Phoxinus phoxinus; assembly: GCF_949152265.1. Lineage (NCBI taxonomy): Eukaryota > Metazoa > Chordata > Actinopteri > Cypriniformes > Leuciscidae > Phoxinus > Phoxinus phoxinus. Next base: position 16,003,225 of record NC_136897.1, on the reverse strand, counting down.
AAATTGGGCAAAGTTGCTTTATCTGATTAAAGAAGTGTATCACTAACAAGCACTCCAGGCAGTCTCTCTGATTTATCCTCACTGGTCCTGGGAGGACTCGCCAGTGAAAGAATGCATGGCTGACAATACCGGTGTTAATGAGGCTAAGCGGAGATGCAAACTGCACAATAAAAAAAAAAATGTCAGCGCCACTACAATATAAGTGTCACAACCTGATTAATCATTTAGCCCGGTGCAGGTGGGTGACTGGTCGAGATGAGTTTCATCTTGACCTGAAACTGACTGGCTCATTGAAAATATAATAAGCTAGTTAGTAAGACTCCTTTCTATCGGTTAATCAGAGAGGGATTTGGGATCATAAGCCTAAACCTTAGGCCGCTTTCACACTTGGTTTGATTGCTTGGTCTGAACTCAAACTCGACTGCAAACACCTCTCTCTGTTCCCACGGGTCACAATCTTCTTTTTTTCTTCTTCTTTTTTTTTTGCATCATCAATTGAGTACTAGCTGCAACTGTCCAAAACTGTTCCCAGGAGTGATTCTCTCATGGAGGCATGAACAAGATCCAAAGAATGCAATGCTCTCATAAGGCAATTTAATAGACAAACAGCTAAGATGAACGCAAATTAAGATGCATATTATTTAGGGGTGCAAAATACACAACCGATCAAAATTTGGGGTTGTATGAATAAAAGGTTTTCATGTATGAATAAAAAAAATACAGTAAAAACTAATACTGTTACAATTTATGTCAACTGTCACACGATCCCTCAGAAATCTATTCTATTGCTCAATATTTTGTGGAAACCGTGATACATTTTACATTCTTTGACGAATCAAATTTTCAAAAGAATAGCATTTTAGATATAGATATCTTTTGTATATTCGTATTAATAACTGACTTATTGGTATTGGACAGAATTTAGTGGCAGTTCACTTCCAAAAGTTGCTCCTATCCCCAAATTGCAAATCGCAGCGCAGTTCACATGAACCGTACCCCAGACCATCTTTTCACACGGCTTCAGGTGTAGTTAACCCAAGTTCAGAAAACCACTTTCATACCAACCAAACACTCTGATGTCAAATGGACTCATGTCTACATCAAAAGCTCTAGTAGGAAAGTACCCTGTGGGTTTGACTTCCTCAGGATGCCTTATGTTTCTGGGCTTTGTGGGATGGGTGAACTAGTTATTATGGGAAGCTTCTCTTTGGTGCCCTCAGCGATTCCACTGGCAATTTGGCACTGGTAGGTTGCATGAGAAATGCTAGATGAGAAAAGTAACTTGGGCTTCCATATGGTGATGCCTGCAGGTGTAGAAGACCATACTGCTGATGTATCTCGCAGCAGAGAATGAAGAGAGATCCAGCGGGATTAAAGATTAGTGGCACTTCTCAGGGAGACTTTTCTGGAAGTTTTCTCTCTTTTAGTAAAGTTTAAAGTGAAGTAAAGTGTGAAGGGGTTGAGGTTGCAAAACGGCAGATGGTGTTAACAAATCATGATGTGTTGTCCTCAGCATGTTGAGAAGGTGTCAAAGAAGTGCCTATGCAGATGAGGGGATTATTTTAGATCAGTAGAACAGAGCAAGGTCTGTCATGGAGAAAGGAAGCCAGACGTTAGTTATCTTAATAGCAGTCGTTCAGCTGGTGCAGGATCCCATTTAGAGGTATGCGGTTTGAAAAGTCCCATCTTCCCTAATGGACACTCAGTTCTGAATCTATAGAATTTTTTTTTAGGCCAATCACTTGATGTGAATGAGCTGTGACATCAAAGGCAGCAGACACAGTAACATAGTCCAATTATCATTAAGAGTCTTGCAAAATTGACAAATTGTGAAAATGAGTACTGGTAAAAGATTTTTTCAAATATACTTCTGTAATGTGTGCTGTATGCGACTATATCTTTTATTGTGTTGTTGTATTGTAAAGCATCCTTGAGTTGGAAGCTTTATAAAATAAACATATTAATGATATGAAACATCAATCATTAAAAATGCAGTTCATAAGTCACAATCTTTTTGTTTTTAGTTTCATTTTCATGAACTTTTAGGCTGAATCCAAATTTGCCCCCTATACCCTCAAATAGGGCAGTATTAGAGTGGACAGCCATTTATAGTGGTGTCCGAAACCATAGTGGACGTTATTGAATGAGTGCACTCATTCTATCCCACACTACGCCACAATAACGAGTGTACAGCCAATGTGAGCTCAACGACTGTCCGAATTTGCTTACTCGTTTTCATTCACTCCTTCTAGTGAACAGTATTAGTGGACTAACGTAGGGAATAGGGATTGAGGGTTAAGGTGGCAATTTCAGATTCAGCCTTAGTTTGTTTCTCTTTATTTCTCTTCTGTTACCTTTTTCCTTTGTTCTAGTTTCCCACCAGTCATGTGTTACCATAGACATTCATTAACGAGCACACCAGTCTGTAGTTGGTTCATCATTACTGGGTATTTAAGTTCCTCTTGGGCTGTGTTCGAAATCACCCCTTACAGCCTCACTCACTATTCCCTACATTCCCTCCACTATTGTCCACTTGAAGGAGTGAATGAAAATGAGTGAGAGAATTCGGACACTGAGTGAGCCGGAAGGGCTGCCACTTTTGCATAGTTTGTGCATGCTGTTTAATAATCATTTAAAATTAGCAAACTGGCAGCTCCAGTATATAAGAGGACAATATTTATCTTGAACTCTGTCATGGAAACTATGTATGAACCTTAATTAAGCACTTTAATAATCAATTTAAAAGGAATTTAGCCTGTGTGATATTACGCAGTAGCCACATTGGACCAACAATTTGGAAATGGATGGATGGATGATTCAGCTGTGGGCGCCATCTTCTAGTGAACGCGGGAATTCATTCAGCGCAATTGTCACAGTGCATTATGGGTATTATCTCGCCGTTGAGCCTACATCGATTGTACACTAGTTATTGCAGTGCATTATGGGATTGACTGAGTACACTTGATAACGTCCACTATAGTTTCGGACACCACTACAATGGCTGTCCCCTCAAATAGGGCCCTTTTTAAGGGTATAGGGGGCAATTTCAGACACAGCCATGGTTTTCTGTTCCTTTGTCGGGTATTGTGTGTTTGGACCTTTTCGTCTGTGGATTTTCTGTGTTAGTTTTGTTTAAATAAATTGCTTTTTGTTAACCATTTCCTTCATCTTGGACTTAACTTTACAGACACAAAGACTTGAATACACCTCTTCTATGATAGTCATGTTTTTAATTTGGCAGATACTTGCATTGCATTCAAGGTACACATTTTATTTTTTCATTAGTCCATGCATTCTTGTCACGATTTGGTCCAGGCGAGGATGATGAAAACGAGTTTCAATAAAGAAAGTTATTTAATAAAACCAACTTAGTTAATCCAATGCAGGAAGGCAGGATAACAGCATGTTTCACTGATACACGAACAATGCCAGACAACAGGCGATTGAAATCAAATGAGAACAGGTGATGACTCGTTAATCAGAAACCATAGTAACAAACGAAGAGAGGGAAACTGGAACAAAAAAACTAAATTAAAAAAAGGGAATTTGTGACAATTGTCTGGGAATCGAGCTCTATACTGTTTGAGCTACAGGAATTAATAAAAATGTGTTCTGGTATTTTTAGGGGGGAAATAAAGTAAAAAAAATATCAGAGAACATAAAGGAAAAAAGCAATTTTAAAAACTTCTGCGAGGTAAAACCAACGAAATCATGCAGAAAAATAGGAATTATACAGTTACAGTGGTGAAGTGTGCCTTATCACATGCTGCGTTTTCTATTTTCACATGCCTCTATATTCGAGGCTGGATGTGGGCCGGAGAGAGGGTCACGGTGACTGGAGGTAGGCGGACCCTCTGTCACAAAGTGGTTTTGATGACAAACTCTTGGGCTTTTCAAATTATTGTGGGAGTTGCACCATTATTATAACTTCATATTGCCATTAAGGTAAATGCTGGTTGCAAACATGGAAAGAGGAGAAGAAATGGAATAAAAGATATTTCCAACACTCCAACAACCAACTAAAAATGTCTTGACTCATAACGTCAAGATTGAGGCTCTTAATGTCTCTGAAACCTCTAACGGTTACCTACTGTGTGACAAATATGGTTCTAAGCAGCCTGCCCTAACCTTTTTGTTATACAAGCATTTTGAGCAAGGCTGGCATTTACAGTAATTATACATAGCATGCCTATTACACTCCAGGCTTCTCTTTATGTAACAATACAGCCATGATTAAAAGGACACTGAAAGTTTGTAGCATACCATTCTGCTCACAGCCTACTGTGTCCATGCAGACTGTGCAGCGAACCTGGTTTCGAAACTGTTCAAGTCATACAATTTCAGATTTTTCTTTTAAAGGGGTCATGAGATGAGAAATCAGATTTGCTTTGATCTTTTGACATATAAAAGGTCTTTAAAACGTCCAGCAAGTGTCATAGCTTAAACGTCCTCCTCTTTATAAACAAAGCATTCATTTAATCAAGCACAAAAAACAGCTTGTTTTGATATTACTGGATCTGTGACGTCACACAGGCAAACACATTTGCATAATGACCGCCTCCAGAGAAAGACATCAACAAATAGTTCTACCTCATCTCACCATAGGCCCCGCCCACTGGCATTCACATTAAAATAATAAATAATTAAACAAATATCCATGTCATGAGCCCTTTAACAAAACTGCAATGTCTGTCGTTAATTTTTACATTAAATTAACACAACAAGTCTATGAGTTACAACTGCTTTCTATAAAGGGAAAAATAATAATATATATACTACAGTCAGTACTCTGTTACTAATTTTAAAAACATCATGTTAGCAAACTGTAGCAAAGAGCTTGAGCCATTTATATTTCCAAATATTTCCAATCAGCCAAATCAATCCAAATCCAATCAGATTGGCCAAAGCAGATAATTAGTTAATTGAATGATCCAATGAATCACAAAGTCCCTTGTTTGGTTCCTAAATGAATCAGCCTTTTTGAAATAATCTGTTGAAACAATGAATCAATGACTCACTCACAAAGACACTTGCCACACCCATACTGGCGTGACGATATAACGGCCTTTATGGAATATATCACGCATCATTACCATTTATTATCATGGTTTCTACTGTAAAGCTCTATTTTAGCTTGTAATGTATAAAGTGCTATATAAATCAATTTGACTTAACTTGACCTAACAATTCCATGTATTTCATGTTGCATATTCATTTAGTTAGTTTTTTAAACATTTAAACATTTCTAATATTGTTTCATGTGATCTTTAAAATATATATTTATGTCGCCTATGTGGCACTTTAAAAAGAACGAGGAATGTTCGATTTGGAAGCAACATTTCCACATTTCCGCTTGCTGCCGTAAATGTATCAGAAATTACACATTTGGCCTTGAAGGCCCTCAGAACTCTTCCATAGTACCAATATTAAGAAGACATATCCATCTCAGTTTTTATTCACATGCAAATAGACAGATATAAGAAAATCCAAACACGATTAAAATGAATTGAATTTCAAATTCAAAGGCTGAGAAGGCAAATATCCTAATCGGCACCCAGGCTTATAACATATGTCTGATGCGAGAAGAAAACAGCAAAGGAGACGTAGCCAACTATTGGCCTCCAACTGAGAGAATCTCTGTTTACTGAGAATGAGTTCTATTACACCTCATCAAACCACAGCCAGGCCAGTCTTGAGAGAAAGCCAAAAGACGTGGGAGAAAAGTCTTCTGAGTGTGTTTGTGCACAAATACTGCTATACTCAGCAATTGAAATATTGCATTTTTATATCTTACCTTTTGAATTCATCTTCCCGCACTGCAAGTAAATGTCAAAATATGACCATTGTCCCATAAAGACATCATTTTGTGCATTTACCATCCGTATTTTTGGTTACAGTCACTTACAGTAGCTGTCATGAACCTGATAGGATTTTTTTAGTGAGTTAGTCTATTCTTTTTGCTATTAGCTCCCCAAATTCTTCCACCCACCCATCAAATCCGTGAGACTCCCCGGATCTCTCTTTGAGCAAACGCATTTCCCCTCGACAGACACACAGAGATCTGAGAGAGAAACTTTAATCACATCTCAACCATAAGGGAGGTTTTTCTCTGCTGCAGAGGCTCTTTGTTCAAAGACAGCATTTCCCTGCCATCAGAGCGAGATTACCGTACAGCGCACTTACCCTGGAGAGATCTTCCAACAGCAAAGCAGCCTGCACCAGCCAAAACCGACCTCTTCTGGGGTGCATTCAAACAAACCATTGAAGCCTGCTAAACAGTTTCACTGCTCTTTTCTGGTTTAACTTAAATATTACATCATAAGTTACAAATACATAACATGCCTGCTATGAGTTGTCTGAACACAACAGATTTGGCCCACAAATCGTAAAACATCAAAAATGTCTAATTTGAAGGATGTCGATCTGATAAATATTCTGGAATTGGTCTATACAATAGTATTAGGAGAGATTGGGGCTGGTTGTCGCCTGGGAGAGTTTTCATTAGGGTTTCATAATACTCTTTAAAATGAAAAGTCCATAAGCTGTTTAATGTGTTGCATTGTGACAATTTACTCCATGTATGTGTTGCATTATTGCCCAGTTGTCCTGGACAATAATGGTGAAAATATTGAATTCACAGAAATAAAGAAACAAAAACGTAGAATTATTATTCTCAGGAAATAAATTGTTCCATATCGTTACCATGTGTTCCATATGTTTGTCCTTAAAAAATACTGTAGGACAAAAGCAATGGAAAATACATGCTAACAAATATGGATATTTTCAAAGTGATTAAAAGTGATGTTGGAGGTCTTTTAGCTAGTATGTAGAGGCAGTTCCTCACTAGCCGCTGATGGATATTGCTGCTCATGCTGTTCCCCTGACTCTCTTTGTGAAGTTCGTCTCTACCAGATAAACAATAGCAAGCCGCACGCCTTAAACTAGTTCAGCACAGTACAATTTATCATTTCAGTGGGGTACGCAACTCCCATAGTCTCCCTGTTCAACTGGAAGCCTCTAATGACAAACTCTAATAACTATGTTTGATCATCAATGAAGGCTTACAGGACCACCAGGAATATGATCTGGGAAAGATGAAAAGTTATAGGCAGATATCGCACAGTTGTGATAGCAGTAATTGAATTTTCATTACTTTTCCATGACCTTTCCAGTTATTTGTGATGATTGGATAAGGATTTACATATAAATTATTTCACAGAGATGTCAATTTGCATATGTATGTAAGGTGTGAAACCTTCAAATTAATTGGGTATGAACCGTCATACCGTAATGAACAAATGTAGAGTTGTAATAAACTTTTAATAACTTTTAATAAATAAACTTAATTGACTGTGCTTATCCAATTGATTTGTCCAAGGTATTTGAATTAAAATGATTTTTTTATTTATTAACTTTGACTTACTTTTGGAAGTAAGTCAAACTAAAGAAAACCATTCAAAAACTAAACAAAATATAATGAGTTGATTGCGTTTGCTTTTTAGAGCAGAGCATTACAGGAAAAAAATATAATAGGGCTATAGAAATGTTTCAGGCCAAGAAATCACAATTTCTATTGATTTGATTCCATTTTATTTCCATAATCATGGGAACCCTGGATAATGCATATGTTCAGTGGGTATTATAAATGTGCAACATGAAAACAGTTGGATTAAATGAGAGTGAAAAGCAGGTGACATCGTTGACTTAACTCAGTTTGCTTACAATTTCAGTTTCTAATACATTTCATTCTGCACAGTGATTTTCCTCTTCATTTGCAAACATTTGCTGGTTTCCCTGGCAACTCAGTGCACAATTTCTTACCTCTTTGAGCAGAACCGATGCATTTTATGCTAATTTGAAACACAGCTTTTTTAGATATGAGAGCTTGTAAATGGCATGAAAAATGTATGCTAATTCGCCAACCGTGAAAACTGCAACCTAAAAAGCACCAAACTTTTCTCTGTTGAGTTTTTAATGAGACAACAGAAAGATGATAATATTTTGTCAAATATTGCAAAGACGCTTTGTTTTAGCTTTTGCATTGCTTTTTATTTCTACATAGTCATCTAAAAAAAAGAGGCGTACAGCAACTTTTTACTCTGTGCAGATAAATAAACAGTAAGCTGATGGAGCCCAGACATTTTTTATTTGTTGTTTAGTCATTCAGAGAATGTGAATCTCAGCAGCACAATCAATAGAGCCCTTCAACGCAATGAAACATAAGCGAGTGACAAGTTTGATGGTTGTCAGTCAGGCAGAGATAAATGGCGTGAAGCTTAACCACAGCGTGTTGAATTATTTAGAGATGATTCGCTGCAAAGGATCGGACTCGCCCCTCCTCTCTTGAAGATCAAGCGCGCTGACAAATTGTAGCGTCACTCTTGTACAAGTTTCTATGGACCGAGGTCATGAATAATTCTCTGTTCATATTTCTACCGGGGAACAACTTTTGTAGTGATTCTCCTCTATTTTGTCCTTTTAGTTTATTTTGCTAAGATAAAAAATAAATCCTCCAAGATGCGCTTGTTATCTTTCGGACTGAATGCCTAGGGTTTTAACAAATTTTATCTTGGTAGGCTGTCTTTATCTGTTCCTATTCAAATTCTGCCAGATGGGCAAGTTTTAGAATAGACTTTTATAAGAGGAAAATGTGATGTGCAATTATAGTATTAAGTGGTCTATGAAATGATAAAGCATTAGGGGTCTTCTGAAGGTCATATTGTAACAAATGATGAATGAACTTTTCAATCACCTCTAAATTTCTCCTATCAGAAGGAAACGTGCTGTCTATGTCAGGGTGTGTAATTAGGTGTAGAGATTGGCCAGACACCACAAAAATCAAAAGGCAGAAACCACTGGTGTTTAAAAGCAAATGAGTAACTATTAGCTTTGTGGGAAGATTCTTTTGCAGAAAAATGACATTCCAAAAGGTCATGGTTTGTTAAACTCCCTCATTTTACTTTGCGTTTCAATGGGCCATTTTCCCATTTCAGGGTTTGGAATGACAAAGTAAACTATTATATATTCTAGACCAGGTTCTCAACTTTTTTTTTTTTCACTCAAAGCCTGCATTGTTCAGCACAAAATAGGTATAGGTTAAGATATTTCCTCCTGTATTTCTGTTGTGATTATCAAAAACTGGGAATGTTGAAATATTAAATGAACTAACCACAAGAAGTTTTTAAGAACTGCATCTTCTCGAACAAAAACAATAGTTTTTAAGGGGACAATCGGATTACAATATTGATTTTATGTGGGTTTTTTTTGTTAGATTATTTTATTGAAACAATTTTAGGTAATCTTGGAGCCCCCTTGAAGGTTTACTGAGGCCCCCTAGTTGGCCCCGGCCCCCAGCTCTAGAGGTACTGAACATAGGAGACCATAAAAGGGATAGTTCACCCAGAAAAATTTACTCACCTTCAAGTTGTTCCAAACATGAATTTAATTCTTCTGTTGAACTAAAAGAAAGATATTTTGAAAAAAACCAGGCCACTTTGGGGCAACATTGACTATATACTATGAAATATATACTATGAAAGTCAATGGTGCCCAAGAACTGTTCAGTTTCCCACATAGAAAAATACGACACATTATCAAAGAAATTACCAGGGCACTATAACAAAGTGTTAAAAATGTACATTAAATAGTTTAAAAATATATAAAAGTTAAAAAAGTTTGCGGTAACACTTTATTTTGATGGTTCCCTTTTCTGTTGACTAAGTAATTTTGCAAGTACGCCAACTTAGGGGCCATTTACACAACACCACCATCAACTAAAAATGGAAATCTTTTTATGCGTTTTGGCAGATCATTGCATGACAACGGCATGCCTTGCATTGTGGGGGCCTGAAAATGCATTGTGGGGGCCTGAAAACGCAAACTTTTGAAAACAGGATTCGAAGTGCAAGTTTTTTTAAATGATACCATTTAAAGTGGTTTACCAAAGTGGTCACGTCATACGCATAGTGGTTACATATATTCGTTTGCGCGGATCCGTGTGAACAGCGAACGTTTTGACAAAACTTTCCCGTCTTTAGTACATCATTGTCATGTAAACATATTCTTTTTCTACCAACCCTTACTGTGCTATAACCTTACCCCAAACAGTCTAGTCTAGTATTCAACTAATACTCTAATGAGAGTTTGTTGACATGTAGGTGTAACATTAGGCTATAGTCAATGAATGTCTAAAGGGAACCATCAAAATAAAGTGTAACCAAGTTTGGTACAATGTTAATTAAAACAGAAATACATCATCAGCGCCTACTAAAAGGACTCAATGACCGAATAGATGTACAAAAAGCCTGTCTTGTGACCCTTTCGCTTTTGCTCAGGCTGTGCATGGAATAGGCTACGTCGTCATGATACAAGAGATGAAAGCAATAAAATACATGGCCAGGATAAGAGCTGAAGAGGTCTGAAAGGTTTCCTTTAGCGAACGCAATATCTCTGTTAAACGACTGGAGCTGAACATCTTGAAATTTTAAACTTTATCTTACATTATTGAGAGAAAAAAAATTATGCAGTTTAATGGCTTTTAAGCACTAGAGTCCTTTGGCCCTGGCACATGGGGCAGCTGTTGATGCGCTTACTAACCTTTTTAATAACAGACTTGTAAAACGCCACTACTGTGCTGTATTAATTATTTCCAATTCTGCATGTGTGATTAAGCCTGTAAAACTGCTTGGAAAAGGTTTTAAAAATGGTAATGTTGTTTCTGTGTGTCTAATTGAATATTTTATCACACATTATTTTTTAATTAATGTGCTAATATAAGAGGAAAACAGTTTTTACCAGCTAAAAATGCTTTGTGATTTTATTAGTTCACATGTATTCACTTATAGCGTTTTAGAATCTCATTGTATAGCAGTGTAGCAAACTACCTCATGCAAAATTAAATAGCAAGCTGAAAACAGTTGCAGCTGAAAACAATAACACTGCACTAAGGTTGAACCTGCATTCGTGGTTCTCTGGTCTAATACAGTGAAAAACATTGAAAATGTTCTGCTGTATGAACGTCTCTGAAGATAGAGCTGTTCAAAAGACCCCGAACAAAGAAAATCAAGCAAATTAATTATTAATACACCCACAGCGGACATGCTGTTACATAAAGCTGTCAAGAATAATCCACTACTACACATTATAAACTTTAAAGGGAAAATGCTTTTGGCAGGTTGTGTGCATGTGCCTTTTAGATGGCTTTTGCCTGCGGAAAATGTGACTTGTTATGAAATGCTGTATTTTCAGCATACCTTAGTGCAAAACGTGGCACATTTTGGTCAAGCACGTTCTGTAGCAATCATATTTGCGTCAAATGACACTGAAAACACCTTTTTAAAATAGTAACATAAAATCTTTCTTGGTGACAGACTTGATTAACTAATTAGCGTTCATAAGCTGAGCTAATATTTCATTGAGACTTAATCCTGGTGTGAAATGGTTTTATATAAATGGTTTTATATCTGATTCGAAATGTGGCATTTTACAAGTGTATTAGCAGCAGGTATTTGAATAGCTCGGAGAATGATGAGCCATGTAGTGATATTAGCTCTTATGCAGTGAATGCTTTGAGAAAAGGTTTATGACACAGAGCCATCTGCTGTTCATAATACACTATTGCAACAATAATGCACAATCATGACATCAACCACCAAATTCACACACACACACACACACGCGCGCGCACACACACACACACACACACACACACACACAAATCTTCCTCCAGAACACCTGAGGCCATGATGTACTGAGAAATGGGAATGTTTTGAGAACAGAAAAATAAAAAAGATAAAGAAATTAGGTATAAATAGTCACACAATCATAATAAAAATCAGCAGAAAACATACTAACATCATTTACAGTGCTTATGGATCCAGGTCATCTGAAATGACTATGTGTATATTAAATGGATTAAAGGGATAGTTCACTTTAAAATTAAAAAGTACAGTAGTCTGTACCCATTGACTTCCATAGTAGGAAAAAAAAATACTAGGAAGTCAATGGGTACAGACTACTGTTTGGTTACTGACATTCTTCAAAATATCTTTCTTTGTGTTCAGCAGAAGAAATAAATTAAAACAGGTTTGAAACAACTTGAGGGTGAGTAAATGATGACAGCATTTTAGTTTTAAAGTGAACTATCCCTTTAAGCTAATGCTGTCATATTGAGCTTATGTCACAAGACAATGGTTGTCAATGGAGTGACATGTTCCTGGGCTTCAGTGACCTTTAATATGATATCAGTGGCTCATGTTCTGATGTCCTAGGTTAGAAGAAGGGAGTCAGTCCACAGCATGTCAAACTGTCTGAAACATCAATTTGAAATCGATTGTGTCGTACAGGGTTGAACGAAATTCTGAATTTAAGAATTGATTCCCTTTCAGTACATCAACTTTAACGACAAGGAGAGAAAATGAATGAATTCCAATTAAAACCAATTCAGTCACACTACAGTGAAAATTGTTTTGTGACAAAACAAAAATAATTACATTATAAATTGATTAGTCGTGCCAATTTTATTAGTAGTTAATTTACTCTCACTCACTCACACACTCACACACACACACACACACACACACACACACACACACACACACACACACACACACACACACACACACACACAGTGTAATTAAAAACTACACTAACATCAGTTAAGTATATGAATTTCTCTAAATTTCATTCCATTTTAATTCTTGAAATTACAACTCTGAATGCATTGTAAATTGATAAGCATTCTTAATTTAATTCTGGAAGTTCTACTCAGCTTTTGTTATCACAGATTGTTGTGTTACAATTTTAGATTATTACGTAGGCCTAATTTAATATATATTTACTGAAAGCCATGGCACTATGGCAGTATCCTAAGGTACAAAAGCTAAAAGGTACTAAATATGTACACTTAAGTAACTAATATGTACTTTTTAAATAGCCTACTAATTTGTACAGTTAAGGTACTATTATGTATGACTTAGGGGTAAATAAGGTACAAAGACGTACCTTTTTGCTCTTGTACCTTAGGGTATGACACCTTTTTTTTCACAGAGTGAACATGTGGGCCAACAGATGTACTGCAGGTGGCCAACAATTGAGTTTTTTTTTTTTTTTTTGTAAAACAATCTTTAAAATACATTTTACATAGGCCTATTTGACCAATTATGTGTCTGACTGATTATCTTTGTAACTGCTTAGACACATTTCCCAAAGCTACAAATTACAAACCCAACTGGTTAGAATGGAAACCTAACATTGTTCCCAAATACATCCACTAGGGGCCACTAAACATGCTGTGTAAGGTGCTCATAAAAAAGCGAGCTGTATGTAGGCTACTTAAAGGGATAGTTCATCCAAAAAAATTAAATTCTGTCATAATTTACTTCCCCTTAAGTTGATCCAAACCTTTATGAATTTATTTCATTTTCTTAACACAAAAAAAGATATAGGATTGAAAAATATGGGTATACCAATTGATCACTTAAATTTGGGGCCCATTAACTGCCTGGTTACAGACATTCTTCAAAATATATTTTGTTGTTTTCAGCATAGTATTAAGCATAAGTTTGGACATTGTTTAGAAGTTCACAAATTAATAGAACAATATTTTATGAATCAGCATTTCAGTTTTCCTTACTGCCAACACTTGATCAAAGTATTTCGACACATGCTTTTTTATATAAATTATCATAGGCTATATAATTATGGTATTTTTCTTCACTTTATAGATTTGCTCAGAAACTATGTAGCCCATTTAATCCAAAATGTTTTAAATAGTACTTTAATTGAGCACTATGTGGATTACAGAGAGTGTTGCTTATGTTTACTAACATCTTTTGTTCAGTTTCATTTTTGTACAATCTCAGCACAAGATTAAGAAATGTAATCACCTAGGATGTAGCTAGGCCTATTTATGTTATCAAGAGATCAACAAAGACACACACACACACACACACACACACACACACACACATGATACAGTGTTTATATAAGCTAGAAAATAAAACGTTATTCGGACACATCTTCTTTACTCTGGGTTGTAAACGTTTGATAGAACTTTTAAACAAGACCTGGCAACCCTCGAGTTAACGCAAGATCTGTTGTTCTTCCTTGTTGAATTGTAGGCTAATGCTTTCGATTCACCATGAGCTTTAACTTTCGTTTTGTCTTGACAGTTGACAGTGGGAGTGTTAAGCACTGTTTGTTCGACTGGTTATTCTGGATTCTTTTTACTTGATGCACTTTAAGTTTCTGAAGTATTTGATCTGGGGGGTGGTAAGATCTGTACGTTCTTTGGCTACTTTGTTTTGGCGTGTTGTTGTTATAAGTAGTCAGCGGCGTTTGCGATATATTCGCCAAATTAACATGGAGTCAGATGATGAGTGCGCGTTGGACTCCACATGGGAGGAAGAAGGCGAAAATAAAACACCCAGAAAGAAGGTAAGTTTGGGCATAAGTTTTTGTTATTTTTTCAATCGTGACTGTGCAACGTGTATTCACTGAATCTTGTTTAGGAACGTTGTTTTATATACCATTTAGCCTACGCTTCTTCCCACTTTCTGTTTCTAGTATTCATTACAGTATGAAAAATTTGAACAAACAACTGTCTCATTTGGTATTTCTGTATGTTTTAAAGAACTACAAAATGAGGAGCAGAAGCAGGAGCAGGAGCAGGAACAGGAGTGCTGCAAAGGACATGCAATGCTTTCGGCATAGTTGCCGGGTAAGTTTTATTACCGTGATATAAGGAAGAGTGGGGTAATATGTCACTTTTGTCTAGTGGTGCTCACTGCAGAGTCATATGATGTCCAGCTTCACATCTCTAGACGTCTAATGGGTGGAGGGATAGAGTAATGGGTCGGGTTATGGTGTGCTTGGATATTCTTTCTCCAACCATTAAGCCAAATTCCATTCAGAGAGGGGGAGCTATACTTCACACTCCACCCATGGCTCTGCATTGAGCAGCCTCTCCTTTTGAATGTAGCTGTCCTTCTTGACAAAGAGAAAGGAACAAGAGGTAAAACTAATGTGTCTTATTAGCTACTAAATTAGATGAAAGCATCTAATTCATTCATCCATAAAATCCAACTTAAAAAAAATAAAGCTTCTAGTTGTCATAACAAAAAGTGCATATTGTCCTAGATTATTGAGGTAAACCGGTTTACCCACTAACACGTCTCACCCCACTCTCCTTTATCAAATGAGCATGTCTACTCGTATTGAAACATGTTGACAAACAACAGGAGAAAATCTAAATCATACTAAAGGAAAACTTGCTGTAGACTGTTATTTCTCAAAATTCATGATTGTGTTTGATTCTAGAACTTAGATGATGATGATGATGATGATGATGATGATAATGATAATGATGAAGAAGAGGAAGCAGGTAAAGTAAGTAATGCATCCTTTTCAACTACCGGTATTACACTCAGAATTTTCCACTTCTTGCATGTCAGTGTAGGCTTAACTATTTCATTATACTGTCATCATGTCTTATTTCCACCTCATTATGCGCCCCACGAGTTAATAAAAAAAAAAAAAAAAAAACGTATGAATGAAACGTCTCAGATTGCGTTGTCCAGCCAATCAGTGCTTTTATTGCGAATATTAACCCTTCACATGTATGACACGTGTGTTTAAAACATTCAATGTGTGACGTGATGAACTAATAAATTAAAATCTGCTTTCGTTCTTTGACTGGCGGCACTGAGCCAGATACAGATTTAGTTGTCATATATCACAATACGAGAAAGCATGTTATAGTATTTTCTTTAACAGACAATATATCTTATGTTTCTAAAATTTAAATACCTGTAAGTACTTGTAAAAACATTAAAGAGGTCATGAACTATTTTTTTTCTGAGGTGCACTTATAATGTAATTTTCACAACAAAAATTGTCATGATTGAGGAAATTTTTTTAACCCTCTGATTTGAACTCTGTTTAAAGGGGCGTGTCTTCTGTGAGACTTTAATGCAAATGCCCACTGCTATGATTGGCCAACACATCTTTGCATATGAAATAAGTATTACATGTGGAACTCTCAGAAAAACTTTTGCTTTTTTGAGGTTGCAGTGATGGACATGTCTGTTGAGCGCATGAATGCAGTGATCTCGTCATTGCTACTCGACTTCTGCATTCTCATGAATGCTTTCATCACAACTAACAGTACAAACACGGTGTAAAAAAGAGATTCATGTGCAGTGTAGACAGCATCATTGATTATAACGGCAGTTTTGACGAAAGTCCAGAACTGATAAACTCACGCTGTGTGATATGTTTCTGTATATTTAATCTAAATAACAGATTATTTTCATTAGGGCTGAACGATTAATTGTTTTTGCAATAATATCGTGATATGATGAAACACAAGTTTTTAACTGCAAAGGCTGCGATTACACCCTGGTCACGTGACACGTGAGAGTAATAAAGCAGCCTGCAGAGGAAGCATCAACTTGGAACGTTACGCATAGGCCTATTTGGCCTTCTCGGCCTACAGGAAAGAACAGTTTATGTTTAATTTATGTGATATTTTGTTATATCAACCCTGTTGATTAGTCTCCCCTATTTGTAGCCCTTGTGTTTCTCTTGTGCTTTGTCAGGCGCTGTTTGGTGTTCCCCTGTGTGTTCTCTATGCCCCCTGTGTTTTCGGGTTGTTATGTTTGCATTTTCATTAAACTCGTAGACATCACCTGCATTCTTTGGACGCAACGTTACACAAACATATTTAAAAAATGCATTTTACTTGTCTAATGCATTGTGTAGTTAATTATAAAATTTACACTGGAGGTATTAATGTGTTGTAAATCTGACATGCTCTGACGCTGTCACTATGTTGCATTACAAACATGTCAGCTCTCACAGTCTGCTATAAGTTAATCAACTATGTCATTATAAAAGTATTTAAATAGCAAATCTAGTTGAAATAAAAACGGTACATCATTCATACAACGCAAAGTGTCAAGTGACAAGCTTGATGTGTCGCCACGGAAATAGGAATATGAAGGAATTACTAAGTTTAGTAATTTTAGCAAAGCCCTGAACAAACTAAAATTGAACTAATTAAATGATTTGCAGCACAAATGTAGAAGGTAATCTTGATTTTGGAGCAGATGCTTAAGAATGAGTTTAGTATTTGTTTTTTAATTATTGTTGTTGTTGTTGTTGTCAAGGGCCGCTTCTATAACCTGGAGTTTTACCAAGGACAATTAAATTCTTCACCTGATGGTATGGCATTGTGCTCGTTCTATATTTAAATGACACAATTTATTGTTTTTTGTCTAATACAAGTGTCATTCAGTCAAGGCAAATGCTTTAACATATTACCTTTTTTTTGCGCAGATGTTCACATTGATGAATTTCACCAAAAGTGGAATGGTAAATATCAATGGCTGGAAGACTGTCACTCCTACATTCAATGGTTAGATACTGTTACACTTCATTCTTGCATCTTTTAACTATTATCCTTAAAGTGTTTTAGATTTGAATGACCATCTAACCATTTCACAGGTTGTTTCCAATACAAGAGCGAGGGGTTAATTGGGATGCACATGTGCTCACAAAAAAAGAAATAAAGGTCAGTTTAAAACATGAAATTAGATTTAAGATTACATTAGGTGTTTCAACTATATTTACCAACCAGCTTAAAAAGCATTTGGCTGTCAGATTGTGGAGGAAACATCTGAACGTCTCAGTTCAGAAGCTGAATATCTGAATATCTTCCAGGTTTTCCGCAAAGATGAAAAAGCAAAGAGGAAATTGGTGAAATCATATAAACTCATGTTGGATTTCTATGGTATACGCTTGGTCAATGAATCAACAGGAGAGGTGGACCGTGCTCCTAACTGGGAGGATCGCTTTTGGAACCTGAACAGGTTTTTACTGTCATGTTTTTCCTTTTTGCTGAATTTCATTGATGTTGTTTCAATACTTCTAGGCATTTCCAATGGTGAGAGATTTTTCTTTGATTTTGCAGACATTCACACAATAACCTGCGCATCACACGCATACTGAAGTGTTTGGGGACTCTAGGATTGCAGCACTATCAGGCCCCACTGGTCAAGTTCTTCCTTCATGAAACTCTTGAGGAACAACAACTTCAGCGTATGAAACAAAGTGTTCTTGATTACTTTATGTTTGCTGTATTGGACAAATCAGAGAGACGAAAGCTGGTTAGATTTGCCTTTAAGCATTTCAAGCCCCAAGAACAGTTTGTCTGGGGCCCCAAGAAGTTTCTGTCAGGTGAAGTAGATGGCAAAAATGAAGAGAATAAAGACAATAACACGGCAGAACATAAGGAGCAAAGTGAAACCGATAAGATGACAAACGAGGTGAACGAAATAGATGACAATAATCATGTCAGAAGTATTGATAATGAAATAAACAAGGGAAACGAGCAGCAGGCAGAAGATGTGCAGACGGTCGAAACAGGTTCAGGCAAAGATAATAAAGATGAACATGATTCAGATGATAACAGTCAATGCAGATCAGGAGACAACTCAGAAGACAACGATGTAAAGAAAAATCAGGGGTTGAGTGAAATAAACAAGGAAAACGATCAGCAGGCAGAAGATGTGCAGACGGTCAAAACAGGTTCAGGCAAAGATAATAAAGATGAACATGATTCAGATGATAACAGTCAATGCACATCAGGAGACAACTCAGAAGACAACGATGTCAAGAAAAATCAGGGGTTGAGTGTAAGTGATGAGTCAGGAGAGGCACATAGTGAAAATGAAACATTTTGACAAAAAGTTAGCAAGCCCCATATGTTAGTGTCATGAGTTTCCGTGTTTGTTCCCCAAAACTGAAATACAGAAAATATATTGGAACTCCCTTTATGATTCAAGTTAAAGACTTCTTAAAAATATTTAAGAAGATTGATAAAAGGAGAAAGCATCATAAAAGTACATTTGCCTGCCTTGTAGTAAATGTAATATGTTGTTTTTGTTGCTATATTTGTTTTTTTACTTTTGTTTATTATGGATTGTACTGATAAATTAAGACACTTTAGTCTCTTCACTGACGAACTGAACATTTTGACTATAGAGCCTGACTTCTTCACAAGTAATTCATTAAAGAAACTTGTGATGATGACGCAAAGGTTGCACTATGAAAATTACCGTCATTAAATGTTAGATATGTTAGTTCTCTGATTTGATCTACTCTGATGAATTGTTTTATTGAGATTACTGGAAATATTGGATTTTGTATGCCTTACGCTGAAGTGTAAAGATTTTGAAAGTTTAATTACATGATTTAGCTGATTAATTATGTGATTAAAAAAATTACTATAAAATGTAATGTGTCTGCTGTGTATAAATTCAATACTATATCTTATTCTGTTGAAGAATGTAAAATTAAATGCTGTTTTGGTTTGTTATTAGGGTTTCTACTGCAGCAATGAATGTCTTCCCACTGATAAAATGCTGCAAATACAGTGATAAAATAGAGCCTGTTATAAACCACACTGAACATTGCCAAACAGAGTACATGTCATGGATATCAAATTAATATTAAAGCTGTTACAAACATCAGAAATGAGAGTGTTTAGTTTAAGTTTTGTAAACTAGCCTACTCGTGTTTTAATTTATTTATTTAATTTTATTTAATAGGGACACGTGAACAATAAACGTACCACACTACAACATTTGTAGCCAAGGCTAATTTGCAATGTCTGTCCCTAGAAGGGCCTTTCACATACATACAGAAAATACATTTACAGTAACATTACCTAATTCTGACATTACATAGAGTGGAATTTTAGTGGAAATTATTTTTTTAATTTTAGTGGAAATTAATAACTTGAGGGGACCTTTTTCCTGTAATTTTGCTTTAATTTTTATTTCTGTATTGTAATTAGGAATTTAATTCTTATTAAGATTGCTATTAAAGATTGGATCATGCAAATAGAAAAAACAAGTGGCAGCTCCTAAAAGCCTGCTTTTAGATCCTTGCCTTCGTTTTTACTGAACATTTATGGAAGACATGGCAACCCTTTAGTCAACTGAATTGTTACATTCTTTGCTGAACTGTACTAGAAATCCTTTCGGTTCACTGTGACCTTCGACTTTCATTTTCTCTTGACAGTGGGAAGTTTGAGCAGAGCACTTTATAGAGTTTTGGTTGTGTCTGCTGTGAGATTTTGATATACGGACTCTGCGTTTTCTTACCTGTTTGAAATACTTGGCTAGGCTACTTGACATGGAGTCCGAGTGCGAGTTTGACTCCACATGGGAGGATGAACACGTAAATAAACCACCCAGAAAGAAGGTATGTTTAGACGTCAGTGCTGTCTTGTTTTGTTTTAGGTAGGCTATGTTGTTTGTTTGATTAAAGTTCAGTCCCTGAACCAGAATCGATCTTTTTTATTCTTTCCCTATGTCTAGGGACATGTTGTTGTTTTTATTAATCCTAAAATAATGCATAACCAAGTTAAAGGGGGGGTACAATGGTGTTTCATGTATTCAGAGTTGTTTACAGTGTTAAAGAGATGGATTCTCATGCTAATAATGGCCAAAGTTTGAAAAGTTATTTTGAACGAATAACAGAGAATTTCTGTGCTGAAAATCATACTTCCGGATTGCAACACGTTTCGGCTGTTTTTTTTCTATCGTAGATCTAATGACGTAGACCAGAGTGGAAAAGCGCGTTCACGCACACGTCGACCAGAGGAGAGAAAGACCGCGCTCATCGACGCGCTACTACCGGAAATCATCATCAGCAGCGCTAAATAGGAATGGTTGATGTCAAGAATGTCTCCAAAAAAGTGTGTTTTGGGATGTGAGGGAAAGTTTACCTTGTTCAGCTTCCCAAAGAACCCAGTGTTACTGGAACAGTGGATGCAGTTTGTATTTCCGGGACAGCAAAGGAGTGTGGCAAGTGCGGTTTTGTGTTCTGGTCATTTCAGTGACGAATGTTTTATTAACAAGGCCGAGGTCGTCGCTGGATTTGCAAACCAAATACTATATATATATATATATATATAGAGTAATATGACCTAACTTACCGCACCACGATCGATAATAAGCAAACCTCCCGCTTGACTCTATAGCTCCGCCCACGCCCAGAATCAAGGACCTCGGCTTTTTCCGGTTAGAATCGGAAAGCTGTATTTTTATTTTATAAATATGATGAAACTAAAGACTTTTTGGAGATATGAAGGACGCACTATTACTCTATAGGTACTCAAGATTAACATGAGATTGACTGAAACTAAGTATTTTACCCCCCCTTTAACATAATAACAAGTTTCCATTTGTTAATTAGATTGTTTGTTACTAAGGCGTTGTTTATATATGATTTAATAGCTATATATGAACTACAATATACTGGCTGGCCTATAATAACGCACTTGACTGGATTATTTACCGTCATTCGTGCTGGTAGGCCTACATTTTTGTCTTTATGCTAGCCTACTTAGGTAAAATATAAAATCTGCGAACTAGGCCTATTAGACATTGAATTTTAAAAGCACAATTAAGAGTTCAAATAGAAATATTTGTATTGTTTTTATTTTATTTGTTTTGAAACTGCTGTCTCATTTGGGATTTGTTTTGTTAAGATCTGCAGAAGGAGTCACAGGAACATGTGTGCTGCAAAGGACATGCAAGACTTTCGGCATAGTGTCCGGGTAGGTTTAACTCTTTTCAAACAAGGAAGAGTGGCGTAATTTATAAGTTGTGCCACTTTTTAATTAAGATATCATCTATGGGAAAAAATAAAGGTATTTCAGAAATCTTTCTCCTAAACTTGTAAAAAAAAACAAAAAAAACATGAAGCATACCATCATTGAAATGTGATTTTCAATCAAGAAAAGCTCCTTAACATATGGTGTCATGACAGCTTTTCCTATGTCAAATTAACATGCCAACTCACATTCCTTATTTGATACACACTATATGAGGTAAAACATATGAGAATCTAAATCATACAAACAAAATATTGTCAGAGCTCAGTCTTACATGATAACTTTGTGTTTGTTTTTAACTCTAGAACCTTGATAATGATTATTATGATGATGAACCAGGTCACGTAAGTAATCCATCACAGTGCTATTCAGTATACACTCAGAATTAGCCGTGTCTGATCAAAACTGGTTTGATTTGGAGCAGATGCTTAAGAATGGGTTTAGTGTTTTATTTTTATTTAGTGTTGTTGATTTTGTTGTTGTCAAGGGCCGCTTCTATAACCTGGAGTTTTACCATGGTCAAATAAAATCTTCACCTGGTGGTATGGCATTTTGCTCGTTCTATATTTAAATTACACAATTTATTGTTAGTTGTCTAATACAAGTGTCATTCAATAAAGGCAAATGCTTTAACATAATTACCTTTATTTGCACAGATGTTCTCATTGATGAATTTCACCAAAAGTGGAAGGGTCAATATCACTTGCTGGAAGACTGTCACTCCTACATTCAATGGTTAGATACTGTAACACTTCATTCTTGTGCTCTTAAAAGTTTTAACTATTATATTTACTGAAAGTGTTTTAGCACATTTGAATGACCATCATTCAACTAACCATTTCACAACTTTTCAGGTTGTTTCCAATACAAGAGCGAGGGGTTAGTTCGGATGCACATGTGCTCACAAAAACGGAAATAAAGGTCAGTTTAAAACGCACAATTGGATGTTTTTCAACTCTTTTGACCAACCAGCTTAAAAAATAAGTATTTGCCTGACAGGATTATAATATTTTGGAGGAAACATCAGTCTCGGTTCAGAAGCTGGTTAAGGCATTTAAAAAAACATATAGCTATAAAAAAAATAAAAAATATATTTTTAATTCATCTGATTGTTTGATTTCCAGGTTTTCCGCAAAGATGAAGAAGCAAAGAGGAAATTGGTGAAATCATATAAGCTCATGTTGGATTTCTATGGTATACGCTTGGTCAATGAATCAACAGGAGAGGTGGACCGTGCTCCTAACTGGGAGGATCGCTTTTGGAACCTGAACAGGTTTTTACTGTCATGTTTTTCCTTTTTGCTGAATTTCATTGATTTTGTTTCAATACTTCTAGGCATTTCCAGTGGTCAGAGACTTTTCTTTGATTTTGCAGAAATTCACACAATAACCTGCGCATCACACGCATACTGAAGTGTTTGGGGACTCTAGGATTGCAGCACTATCAGGCCCCACTGGTCAAGTTCTTCCTTCATGAAACTCTTGAGGAGGAACAACTTCAGCGTATGAAACAAAGTGTTCTTGATTACTTTATGTTTGCTGTATTGGACAAATCAGATAGACGAGAGCTGGTTAGCTTTGCCTTTAAGCATTTCAAGCCCCAAGAACAGTTTGTCTGGGGCAATGGCAGAATTAGGCATGGGCGACATGGGGAACCGCCCAGGGCGGCATCTTCCCGGGGTTGCACAGGGCACCGGTTTTCAAGTTTGCTTTGCACGTCACGTCGATGATATCATGTCGCCGTGTGGTTCAATTAACCTTGCCCACCCAAACAGAATTTTGGCACAGTTAGTGTTTATCTGTTTTTTAGATTTGTGTGTTGATTAAAAAAGAATCTTAAGTCCGGTGGTGATTATAAAGTCATAACTTACATAATAACTTTAAGTGATTACGCGCACAATTGCGCGACGCACCGGTCTCGTAGGCCTACTATCTCTCACATGGGAGCGGAAGCATAAAAGGAGGAGCGACGCCAGAGGAGATCGAGAGAGGAGCAGCAGGCCTGATTTTATGTTGTGGTTTGTTTCTGTTTTGTGTGGCCAGCAGTCGTCCGCGAGGGGCTGCTGGCTTATACTTTCATTTTGTATTTGTTTATTTATTAATTAAAATATTTGAATGTTCCCCGGTTCCCGCCTCCTTCCCATAACAACGAACCTCGTTACATAAGCTTTAAATGCAATACTAGTAGGTGATTATTTTTGAAGTAGGCCTATAATTGTAAAATTATACTGTTCTGGTTTATTATTTAGGTTTCTGTTTCTGAAGCAAATGAATGTCTTCCCACTAATAAAATGCTGATTTTACTGATAATATAACATTAAACTACAGCCTGTAATAAACCACACTGAGCATTGAAAAGCAGAATTTCAAATTAATATAAAATGTCAAATTAATATAAAATGTCAAATTAAATAAAAAACTACTGGAAATTACATTTCTCTAATTGTGAAGGTTTAATCTCTGTCATGTTATTAGAGTGGAATAGGCTACGCTACTGCACACTACACATTATACAACGGTAAATGTTGTTTTCATATTAAAATCCCCACATTTGTTGCATGTCACTTCATCATAATAATTATGTTGAGTGGGATTAAAATGTAATTAGTTCTAGCAACAAATTCACCAAATAAGCAACATACTAAATCACACATAAATTGTTTTGTAAACTGTGTACAGTCATGTTTCTGTGGGAATAAATAACTGGAACCATTTCCTGTAGCTTAATTGTCACATTTCCTGTCATTATGTTTAGCTATTTATCTCTGTTTTAAAATCAAAAACAGACCGTCAATCCTAGGATTTTTTTATGTTAGAATAATTTTGTTATTATAAGATTATTATTAAAGTTTGGAGCTTGCAAATAGCAAAAATATGTTCTGTAAAGGCCTGCGTTAGATAGCCTTTTTACTGAGTCTGAACATTAATGGAAGACATGGCAACCCTAGTCAACTCGAGTTGTGTCATTCTTTGCTGAACTGTAGGCTACTAGAAATGCTTTCGGTAATTTTCTCTTGACAGAGGGAAGGTTGAGTACTTTATTGAGTCTGGTTCGTGTGTCTGCTATATGATTTTTGTATACTCGACTCGTACTTGGAGATGTCTTAGTAACCTGAGTTAAATGCCTTGACATGGAGTCAGATAATGAGTGCAAGTTGGACTCCACATGAGGATGAATACGAAAATAAAACATCCAAAAAGAAGGATTGGTATGTGAACCACAATCAATTTTGCCATTCATTTAAATGTTGTTTTCATTAAAAATTTCACAGAATTAGTAGCAGCTTTACATTTGTTACTAAAGTAGTCATTGTTTATCGATCGGTTCTATTACTTTTTTGTGGTCTAATGCACCTGGCCAGAATATAAAAGATACAACGAGTTCTACGTTGTCTTTGTTCTGATATGTCCTATTTTGAGGCAGCCCTTAATAATAATTTTATTATTATAAATATATTTTTATTCATTTGTTAGGGGATTTACAGTTGGACCATATGCTCAAAAAGCCCAAGAGTCAAAGGTGAACTTCTTCAATCAGTTGTTCAATCAGAGTTTATTGAAGACAAAAGTTCTCCACACTCCCAAATGCCGTAGAAAATGAGTAAGATGATCCAGCCTCGAACTTACTTAGAATACAGAAACACTACTTATAGTCAAATAGATAATTGGATAATCAGTTGACATCATTTTGTTCTATGTATGTAAGACTCTTTGGTAAGTGTCAGGTGAGTCATAAATTCTGGTGGGACTCATCACACTACTTTCACTTTTTTATACAATACAAGTTGCATTTAAAGAAAGCATCTCGGGTTACTTTATTATTACCCCCTTCCATGAAAAAGGGGAAACGAGATGCTGTGTAGGCTACTAATACGCTAATGAGAACATTGTTTGTTATACCGGTTGTGAAGTTATGTGGCATACAAGCCAAGATCTTGGCTTAAATAACCTCTGATGAAGACGTTATTGGAATGCACGATCGTGAGAGGCTATAAATAGACGTGAAACAGGTGCACCTTTAGTTTACCACTTTGTCTGAAGAGACGTCTGGACACGCCCCCAGTGTGGAAATGAGGCGCAGCATCTCGTTTCCGCTTTTTCAGGAAACACGGTTACAATGCAGGACAAAAGGCTTCAAGAATGACCGGATGCACAGTCGAGAATAGAACTTAAGGAAGATGGGTAAGGGTGCAAAATAGCCTTGACCGATCCAGGGGCAAAGTCGACAGAGCCTGCAAATCACCAATTTTCTTTAGTGAAGTAATAACCATGATAAAAAAACATCTAGAATCAGAAGCTTGACAGGCGCTGACTCTAGTTGCTCAAAAGGGGTCTCGACTCTCGACCAGGCCCCTCAAGGACCACAACAGTCCCCCTCAGGGCCCAAACTTAAGGTTCCAAAGTTATGGCTGAAATATTAAAATACTGTCCCCTGTGCCTGTGACATAAGTTCCCTCCTGATCAGAATCGCACAAGGCGAGCCGTCATGGAAGGATATTATCTATGAGAACCAAACTCTGGTCGGCCAACGAGGTTTTATCAATTAGAGGCAAACAATTAACAAATTGTCTCTCTGCAGATATTTACATTGATGAATTTCACCAGTGCTGGGGTGAATATGAGAGGCTGGAAATAGTTCTGACCTACATTCATTGGTTAGATCCTGTTACAATTCCTCTAGTATCTCTAGTTAAATCTATTTTAATTATTATTATTATAAGTGTTTTGAATGACCATCATTCAACTAACCATTTTAAAACTTTGCAGGTTCTTTCTATTACAAGAGGAAGGGAGAAATTGGAATGCACATTAGCACACACATTTTTTTAAAATAAAGGTCAGTTTAAAACATAGAATTATATATATAATTTGTTAATTTTTTTAATTAAAGGAATAGTTCACCCAAAAATGGCAATTCATTTACACACCCTTGTGTATATCTGTGTTGATCAATGTTCATATGTGAATAAAAGCCTAAATTAAATTAGTTCATAATATTAAACACTCACGTCTCTTTAGAATACTTGGATAAATCTGCTTGATTATTATTATTAGTTTTCCAATGTCTTTTTGTACATTAAGCTTGCAAATGTTCATTACATAGACTAATGGATGGACAAAACGTATGAGAAATATATGTTAAAAATGGTCTTACGGGTTTGAATCAACATAAGGGTGAATGATGACAGAATGTTAATTTTTGGGTGAACTATCCCTTTTAAGTATTTATCTGACAGGATTTTTCATATTTTGAAAGAAACATCAGTCTCAGTTTCGAAGCTGATTAAGGCATATAGAAAAATAGACAAGGGAAAGTAAAGTTCATTAAAGTAAATTCATCTGCTCAAAGGGAAAATGAAACAAGGGAATGAATGAACTGATAAAATGTATGCTTTGTATCCAGTGTAAGTTGCATTGGATACAGTTTTAAGTTTAAAACAATGCACTTTGAAATAAAGTAGAATCTTGTGTGTTTGTTGTCCAGAATAAATATGGTCACCATTAAAATCAAGGATACTCAAATCAAGAATAGTCCTTAGAGCCTACGAAAGTGTATTTTCTGGTATAGAGTATGTGTAAAATAATTAGAAAAAAATAAAATAATAAAAGTGCCATTTCAGTCTAGGCCTGCTGTTTTGATTTTGCAACCCATTTGTCTAAATACTTGTAAAGATACCTGCATTTAGATCCCACACTTATTAGAAGCCATAAGCTTACTCAAGTCGTTATTTCTTTAGAATTTCCTCTTTGCTTTCAGAAAAGAGAGATGAGCAAATGACACTCTTAAAATAATTTAAAAAATGAATGTTTTCTGCATGTTTTACATGCAATACATTCTGCTATGCTTTGATTTTGATTGATTTATTGCCTGTCTTTTGAATGTTTTTGCTGAGACTGTCAATAGGCCAAATGAAAAGAGATGAAAGCAATAGTACAAGGTTAGGCAAGTATAGATGAAGGAACCTGATTGCATGGTTTCTTTTTGAGACATGCATATCTAAACATGACCTTTAAACAGTTTTTATTGCAAATTCTTTAACTGCCTTTCACAACAATTTATGACATGACATGTGTTTTGTACTTTGCTTTCATGGAATCTGTTGATTTGTTTCCGTACCTTTAAAGGTGTATAGCGCAAGATTGCGAGTTTTTGCAGAACTATGCCACCTCTGGCGGCAAGCGAAACTGCAGCCAGAGATGTGCATGCACTAGACAAAAGTTTTCTTTTTTTATCTTATGTGGAGTTTGCGTTGGTGTTTGAAATGAACTACTGCAGGTCTCTTATAATCCATCTTCTACAGAGAATGCCGGCGAATACACAAACCTGCCAGACATAGCCATGTGAGCGTGCCGTGAACGCGCATGACGTCACGCCCAGTCTAAAATTCCGGCCCGAATCCCTCTTATTTATTTTACTTTACAGGATTATAGAGACAATCTCAGTGATCAGGGCTCATTCAGCCCATCAGGCAATTGTTTAAGCATGTATGGGTTAGAAAACGGGTATTTTTAACATGAAAATTTGCTTAATGCACCTTTAAGTACAAAAAATTAAAATAAGCATAAATTGTTTTGCTGTGTTTTTAAAGTGGGCTTTCCATGGTTAGGGTTATCTTCAGAATCACATTCAGGGGAAGTAGCTTTCATAACGGATTTCAACTTTGGTCAAACATTATTACATGACAACTACTTCTTTACTTTTCATTTTTGTTTTCACATAAGAGGACTGGTAAATGAGAAGGAATTTGCAGTCTGATAAGAGTCCGATATGATGATGACATCTATGATTCTCTATAGATGGTTCTCAACATGTTTGGCGACCCACTTTTTTAGGATATATATATATATAAATGCGCACATGCATATTTTATTGATTTTATTATTTTATTGTATTTCATTGTATTATCTTTTTTCTATATGTGTGTTTTTTTCTGTGAATTTCTCTTTTGTAAAGAAGTGATGTCTAAATAAAACTTTACTTGCATACTTTAGTGTATTATGAGTGTAGCCTACTGTTCAAGCCAATAATAGTAGGCCTAACTCGACTGATAAAATAGGGAGACTGGTAAACATAAATACAGAGCATGTAGCCAAGATACACACATTTGTGAAAATAATATAATATAATAATTATAACAAAAGAAGGTCAAAAACAAGTTTGTTATTGGTTTCATCCTTCAAACAATTCTGCAATGATGGCCAATTATTTCTTGCTTCATGATTGGCATTTTATTTATAAGTTGTTTAATTTTGTCTCCATATTGTACTGACTTTCTGTGGGCTATAGATCATCTTTGGGTCTGCTTAGATATAAGGCAACTCAGAACTGTTTCCAGTGTTGAGTGTGATTTTTATGCACAACGACCACAACTAAAATATGAATATATAAGTTACGATTGACAAAGCAACAAAACGAAAGAAAAGGAAAATGATCTCTTTAAGCTGACCCAAATTTAAATAATAATTGACTAATTTTAAAAGAGCCAGAACCACTGTAATGTTATGTTCATTCGAACAAATTTCAACATACTCTTCCCAACAGTAGATGGCGCACTTGTGCTAATCTTTTTTCACGAGCAGTCATTTCCGCACACGTGGTAGTTGGTATGGTTACGCCATGCTTTTTGCTTTCAGATACACAGATAGTATGCTCGCAGAATAACAGTGGGCTTGTTATTACAACGTGAAGGTTTTGACTTCATGAAGTAGCGACATTTCTTTAGATAACGTTTGGGTTTCTTTTGTAATGTCTTTGAAACTACATTAATGGCCTCTTATACACACGAAGAGTTAGAACTTAGCCAGAAACATGAAGATATGTGAGTTCGTTCAGTTTGTTCTTGAGAATAAAGCTCTAGTTATCGGTTAAAAGCCTCTCCCAGTCATTCATTCCTTGTTATGAAACTGTACGGCTTAATGAATATAATTTCCCTCATGCAGACTGGGAAAAAGAGCATTACTGCTGCAGCAGATGGAAGCGCACAATGAACAGCAGAAGGCTAAGAAGAAACAGCAGTGTCTGATGTCTCAAGCAGCGAAGGAGAGGAATGCTCAGATCCTCAAGGTTGTCTGTATTTTAGCGTATAGTGTACTATGCCTTTATATGATAATGTATTTCAAACATAAGTACAGTAAAATATTTGTTTTCATCTAATTACTCTGATATGATATACTGATGGTATGAAGATGGAATGAGTTAACTGCTTTAGTTAACATGGACTAAGAATGAACAATACTTATACAGCATTTATTAATCTTTTCAACATTTACTAATACATTATTAATTCAAATAAAATGTTGTATTTGTTAACATTAGTTAATGCGAACTAACATGAACAATCAATAAACAGCTGGATTTATTAACTAACATTACCAAAGATTAATAAATAACAAATGTATTGCTCATTGTTAGTTCATGTTAATACTTTACTTAATGTTAACCAATGAGACCTTATCGTAAAGTGTTATACTACGGATTATTATTATCGATTGATTACTTTTGATGTATTGTTGTATTAGTTGGCTTGTCTTGCTCTAAAAAATGACATCCTGTAAAAATTAGGCCTACTTTAAAAAAAATATTGAATTTTTTATATTATCAGCAACAGCAAATCATGTTAGGCACTCTTACGGTAATTGTTTGTACACATTTTGTACACAAAAATTTGTTTCACATTTTTGTAAAGTTCCAGAATTCAGACGTTATTACATAACATGAATGACCCTCCTCACTTCTTAGCCCAGTGAAATTAAATTCCTAAAATGATTTTGGATGTTTACAATGTATTTGAAATGTGTTTGTATTTATGTATGTGTTTCTGTTGTAGGATTTACAGAATGCTGAAACAAATCTTCAAACCAGACAGCTCCTTCATCCAGATATTATAAACCTTGAGGTATTTGACTAACTCACATCCTAATTTCTGTCTCATAAAATACAATTGTTGCACAGTTTAAGCAGGTTACAATAAATGTTCCATTTGAAGTACTTTTCTGCATGTCAAGATGATGCCAACAGCAACTGTGTGCCCCTATCTGTGCCGTCATAATGAATTGAAAAGAGGCAGTTGTAAAGTAAATATAATGTGTTTTTTTAGTACAAGACAGCTGCTCGAGTTTAAATTCAAATGCCAGTATGAAATGTTTTAGCTACACAAGTTATAAGAATGTTGCGCAGAAGTAAATATTTATGAATGATCTTCTCTTTTAACTGTTGCTGTTTTGTCGTCCTGTCATAGACCTGTTATTGGGCCTCAGTTGAAAGGAAACTGCCAGAATGGGAGCAGTATTTGCTTGGGAAAGGACAGCCGCCGGTGAATGAGACTGGGAGATTGCTCAGGCAACAGAGACTGATAACTAGGCAACGAGATGCCTCACCTGCACAATGCAGGGGTAAACCCCCTCGACCCAAACCTAAATCAGCTGTCTGAATGATGTGTGGAGCTTGTCCAAATAAATCATTGCACGTAAGTAACAGTCGCGTGCCCAGTCTATTCTCCGCTTTATGCGTCGACCAAAAACTTTGACTTTTCGGAACTTTTTGAAGTAGCCTATTAGTCAAGTCAAGTCAAATTTGATTTCTATAGCACATTTAAAAGCAGCAGTGTTGCGCCACAGTGCTGTAAGACAATGTGCAAATAAAAGAAGCATAAAAGGAGACAAGGCAAATACAGATATTAACACATTACACCCAATACAATCCTATATTACTATGTACATTTGCGATATTTTGATAATTTCTATATATTGTGCAGCCCATATTTATAAAGTATTTTTACCATTTAAAAGATTAAATAATTTTTGTTTTCTGTTTGATATATTTTAAAATGTAATTTATTCCTGTGATGACAAAGCTGAATTTTCAGCATCATTACTCCAATCTTCAGTGTCACATGATCCTTCAGAAATTATTCTAATTTGCTGATTTGCTGCTCAGAAAATAGTTCTTCTTCTTATTATTATTATTATCAATGTTTAAAACAGTTGTTTACCTTTTTTTCAGTATGCTTTGATGAACAGAAAGTTAAAAAGAACAGCATTTATCTGAAATAGAAAGCTTTTGTAACATTGTAAATTTTTATACAATTTTGTTTTTATTTTTTTCAGCAAGGATGCATTACATTTATCAAAAGTTGCAGTAAAAACATTTATAACGTTACAAAAGCGTTCTATTTGAGAAAAATAGACTTTTAAAAACGTTTAAAAAATCTTACTGATCTAATATTTTGAACAGTAGTGTGTACACACACACACACACACACACACACACATTTATGTATCTATGTATATATATATTATTATGTGTATAATTGTATGCAAATATAGAATAAATGTGTTCTTTGAATGCTTTAGGTGTTATGTGTGTAACATTAGGAGCCCAAGATTTGTTTAATTCAGTGTACGTCCACAAGGGGGCAATACTGACTACACTTTTTGCATCAATGGCTCTTTATAACAATGTAATGAATCAGTTGTAAAGATTAGCAGTGATTTGTAATAAACTATGCAATTAACTCATAAAACTATGCATCTTTTACATATTTTACCCATTATTATATATTTTATTTTTATTTTTGTGCCACACATATTATAGTTAGGTGCAAAATTAAATGGTATTATTAAAGTTAGTTTACAAGTTAAAATTAGTTTTAGAAAAAAAAGGTTATCCTTATAGTTTGTCATATAATACATGTGTTTTTAAGAAAAAACTAATTAATTACCCTACCCCTCCCCCCTCCCATTTCCATCCAAATTTACATAACGGAAGCTGTATCTAAGTTGCATTATAGGCATTGGTGAGCAATTTAAGTCCAGCTTAAATCAAAACTCGTGCAAGCATTGCTGCGCTGTCTCAAGACTCACATTTGCAAATATGCATGGGGTGCTTTTGAATGTTGCCCTAAACCCCACAGCCTCCTACCTGAACCCTCAGCAACAATGAGGTCATGACTGGCATTACACAAAGCCTCCCTGAGCACTTCGACTGTCCACACGTAATTGCTATTGTATTGTTGAAAGGTTAGACTTAAGTTGACTAGTGGTTTAGAGAGAGAAAGAGATATTTTGAGTGCCTTAACAATCACTTTTTCTCCTCATACTCTTCCGCTGTCTAGTCTATCGTCCCTGTATGGAGGGAGAGATTGCAGACCGTGACCTAGCCTAATTGGATGATCAAACCAGTTCAGGGTGACACGGAGTGGCGGCTTGACAAACGCGATCATCTGGATGGTCAGGGTTGAAGTGGTGGTGGTTGGCAGCTGCCCTTCCTCCTCAGCTGGGACTCCTGCCCCTGAGGTCAGGGCACCAGTCGAGGCTTCCAAATTGGCGGGCGGGCGGGGGGGTTCAGTTGGCTGCGGAGGGGTGGAGAATTCTGGGTGCGGGTGGAGGGCAAGACAGCAAATTATCTAAAAGGGTTTTGAAGAGCACGATCTGGAGCCCTTCCAAATGACTAGTTCTGCATTATGTATTCTAATGGGGAAAGCCCTAAGGTGGTTTGGCTACGGACACCACTGCCAACTGAGGCTGTCAGAGCTCAGGCACCGGCCAAGGCCAAATGTTGTAGATCAGCTCCGGGCTTCAGACACCTGGCCATCAGCCAGATCTCCAGAACATTAACGTAAGATGGTTGAACAAAGTTGTTTATTACTTAATATCTTGTGTCTAATAAAATGGCAGTTGCAGTTAAAACAAGAAAGCATAATTATGTTTTTTTTTTTTTTTGAGTAATTCCATTAATCTTTGATCATTAGATCTTTGAAACAGTATAAATATTTTAAATTCTCCTTAGCAAAACAAGTTGGTCTTCCATCAGAAACACACCACCCGTTGCTCCCGAAGGAGCTTTTCACAACTAAAGATCTTTGTCAATGTAGTGCACTTAAACACGAATAGCTTTCGCTCGGGAGCCTGTTGGGGAATTTTCTCCATTCTTGAAACTATTATTCCAGCACTAGTGCTGGTCATAAGGGGACCCCTGTTGTTTTTTTTGTTCTGGCTAACTTGTACGTCATTCTGTTTTGTATTGATTTTGAGTTTCAGTTTTGTTATTTGCCCCCTTACCTCACTGGAACCCTTTAATCCGGATACTCAAAACATCCACTCCATCCCAACATTTGTTGTAGTAGTTTATGAGTGCATGTGCTTTGTGTGTTATTTAATTCTAAATGTATTTAGTTTTATATGGATTGGAGTATTCTGATCAGAAATCCATAAAATCATAGTCTAAAGGATCAGTCAGTGACACATCACTTTCTGTATCAAATCCCCTGCATACTAACTTGGTGTATTGAAGAGAGTACCAGCTTAACAGCAGGGTTTTTGGTCTGAGTTAATTAAGACCCATCCATTGGGAAACAGGGAGTGGAGATTGTCCTGAAAGGGCATCCTAGGTCAAAAGATTAACACCGGACATCCCAGATTTGCTGATCCTGCCAAACAATGAGACTGATTTCAGGTCACTCCTCTATTGAAGCAATACAGCAATTTAAACAGATAACTATTGAAGAGCTTTAATTTTCATTTAGCAGTTTCCTTCAGCTCATAACCCTTTATTTCCTAACACAATTCGTCACTTGCATTCATATTTATATAACGAGGCATTGAGATTTGTTGAATGTGGAACTGATTGTTTTGAGGTCAGACCTTCGTCTCTTTTAAGACAGTGTGGGTAAAGAGTTGGACGAGGGGACAGAAGGTCCCCTTCAGCTGCGTGGCCTGAAGCCCTCAAGACTGCTTCTGAATGGAGGTCATACCCGAGACTGACATTGATGTAATTCCGGCGAGGCAGAGTCCCGGCGCTCCGCTACCATGCGGCTGCCTCGACACCTTAAAGCAATAAAGCTCCTTCTCTGAGCGTGCCCTTGACGAACAGGCCGAACGCAGCGAAGGGGCACCGCTGCCTGCCACTCACAGCCCTGCGCTGGTAATGTCTGATCCCATTCGTTTACACACAAAGCTTATTTCATTGACAATTACCAGGACACTAAACAAGGATCTCTGAATTTATTATAAAAGAGAAATCTAGTTTAAAATGTGTGCCAAGTTCTTCGTATAAGAGTTGATTGACAAGTCAATTTTTTATTTACTTTTTACAAAAATGTGTGATCTAACCAATTGAAAAGTACTTTGTTTATGTGTGAGAGTACACAACTTAATTTTATCAAGTTTTTAAAACCTTTTTTTAAGGTAGGCTAAGTATATTTTTCAAAAATTACTTTTATTTCATGAATAACATGATGTTACTGCATTTTACTTAATTTTCACAACTAAAAATTTAACATTAAAAAAAGAATAATGTGTTGTTTCAACTTCAAGTAAATGCAACCTCAAATTTTTAATTTTGGTCGATTTGAATATAGCGTAGTTTATAGATTATCTCGTCAATTTTTTTTTTTAAATTTCATAATGTTTTTAAATTTAGAAAAGTACATACCTTTTCATAAAAAGGTTAAAAATATGTGATGATTTTATTTTCTAGTGACTTTGGGCATGTTATTTGTGTTATTATTATTTTGTATATAGTTTTCTTGTCACATGACAACAAAATGGCTTCCGGCATGTAGTTTACACCACTTTGATTTGACTTATAAACATTTTCAAATAGGCGATTTGTAATATATATTTGTATAGTACAAAAATAACGTCATTATTAATTATAAAAAAAAAATCCGTGAATTTTTCACTTGTATTTTTTTTTTTACATTCTCTGATAGTCTACACCACTGAGAATGTTTTTACTTTAAGTCCACCTAAAAAAAATCAGTAATTGAACTCTCGTTCATCATATAATTTGTGTATTCAAGTAATTTTTGTATAAAGTGTAACTATAATTGCTCAATGTGTCAATACATTGCACAACTGTGAGGGAGGTAGCCTATTATTTGTGAATATGTGATTAAGTTACCTTTATTTTTTTACATGTCGTCTCAGTTATTCGTTGAATGAATGTTCACAGCCCGTGAAACTGGATTAAACAACATATTGTCAGGTTGACCTTCTTTATCATCATGTTCTTGGACGTAAATACGTGTACAGAACACCATGCGATCGCTTGGCTGCGTCCATCTTTTCAACACCGTTCTGCAGGAACGGATCCAACGAGCGCGCGCCTGACGCTCATTAACTTTCCCCTTTGGCGCGCTTCAATGCGCCTCGCGAGCGCTTTGTGCCAAGAAGCAATGCTTCTCTTAACAAGTACTACAACTAGCCCGCTCTTCTCCAACTGGGAGAGAAATTGCTTTCCAAAACGATGGAAGGAGGACGATTTAATTAGAATTTCATTTGGGCTAAACTGAGAGAAACGATGTAGTTAACATTTGGTGGACTTAATTGGGACCTTTTCTTCCTCGCCCCCTTAAAAATGCTGACGCTACCCCCGTTAATCTTCCATTTACAATCAATTGAGTTGACCAAACAAAAGTCTGGGTCTTTTTTTTCTTCCTGTCTCAGCCGAGCTTTTGTCGCTTGTAAATGCCTCAATTTCGGCTGATCTCTGCCGTGTACATGCTCTGCGCTGTTGACAGTTCATTAATGCGCTCTTGTCCCTATAATCCCTCTCGCCGCGTTACATGCGCATGCAGTAATGAGCTCCGTTGTCAATTAACATGTTTCTAGAAGCAAAGCTGGTTGCTCAGATGTTTGAGAGGTAAGTGCAGAAAAAGGCCAACGAGACTGCCTTTAGGTTGTTTTCTTCTCTGCAATCTTTTTTAGGCACTATAGGCAAGATAGGCAGCTTTGCACAAAAGGGATTTTTTTATACCTCACACAAACATGTCTTTTGGTGAGACCCGCCCACAACTGGTATTTTCCCAGACCTCTTCACCGCCACAAATGCTCGGATCTTTTAGTTCATATTTTTTATGCAGATGTTATAGTGTTTAAAAAAAAAAAAATCCACACACACAACAGCACATCAAATCGTCAACGCATTCAAAGTTTCAACCCACTGAAATAAATAAATTAAAGTTTAACTGCTGCCTTATTTTATTTTATTTTTTAAAGAAAATCAAAGTATTGGAACCTACAGTGATACGTTTACTGCACGTTTTTAGACAAATTCGAATGTGAATAAAATCGAGGTGATACAGAAATAGACTAAATAGAAAAGTTCTTGCACTTTGCTTTAACTTCACTGTAAAAAAAGACATGATCAATAAATTATGACAACATATTTTTTACATTGCTTTAACTCATCAAAATAAGTGAAACAATTTGCAACTTTTTTGTGTATGCTAAGTTACATGATTCAAATAATTTAAGTCAGTTGAATTTTATTTCAGTTGAAATGATTTAAACCCCCAAGTTGATTGTTACAATTTTAAGGCAGCAACTTTTTTGTGTGTTTTTTATTTTTTAATTGAAATATTCATGAATCGCTTATTAAATCCTTGTCTCATGCGTTTTTATGCATTTGAACATGATGCATTAAAATTATACTGCAGAAATAATATAGTTTAATCTTATTCTTCATAATAATTATTTTACTATCTGTTTTATAGCCTTTGCTCTCTTTTCTGCCCAATAAAATGTACATTATTCAGTAAATGCGACTGTAGGCTACTACTGTAGACTATCAAATGGTTAGCTCTCGGTTTTGCCTATTGAAACTCGGGCTGTTATTCCACACGGGACGACATTCGAACGCAGTTGAATGAAATGAAGACACTTCTGTTCAAACACATTTTAGAACCGTGCCTCTGAGGAGGTGAATAGGCCATTCAACTAGTAATATTAGTCTTCCTCGTGGTCCCAAGACGTGGGCATAATTGCTAATTGGGCTGTAATTGGGAGAGCGAGATTTGGGATCACGCGCTTGTCTCTCATCAGAATTTCTGTTGGCGTGTAAGGATAATATTGTTCCATGATCCGTGCGCGGAATACATTATTGTTTATTAAAGCTGCGGTGATGAGGAGAAGTGGGAAAAGTGTAGTCCATTTTCCACCTACTGATGAACACGACTTGATGCGCTGAAGCTTCCCCTGAGGCTCTTTAGTTGATTAACGTAATAGGCTTTCAAGAGTCCATGTTTTATCTGATAATTTGAGCCATTAAACTGAAGTCAAGTGTACGGTCACAGAGGCAGAGCCGTGTATCAAATGTCTGAGTGAAACCACAGGCTTTGAACTCCACCAGACATGTCATTATGAGCTTTAAATTGAACTGCACTGGGGTGCGTTTCCCGTACAACTATATAGCTCACTGCTTAACTACCATAGTACGATGCATCGTTGGAGAAATCAACTAGCTAGTCACGAGTGTTTCCCGAAACCGAATGTCGTAAAGTATCGTTCAACCACGTTGGTTTATGACGTCTCGCACGTGGTGGACTAATAACTTTTTTTAATTAATCTGTTTGAGATCGAATTAACGCTAGATTTCGTCATATAAGTTACATACATGGCATCTGAAGACCATTTCAAATTTTTATCAGTTACTTTGCTTTATTACCAGACTCAATATTTGGCTCGTTCTTACATAGTAGAGCTCATTCGCACATGCGCAGTCTTCAAAAACGGTGCTTTAAATCTCTTGACAAACTAAAAGACGTAAATTACATTTGTATGTATTCTAAATAAAAAATACGGGTTGTACTGAATGTCAGCTTGCTTATTTTGCTAAAAATAAGGATTTATTCAGTCTACATCTCATGTAAACTAGAAACTATGCTTCTAACCACAGCTCCAGAGCTGTCGTTGCAACCACACAAGTTTGCGATGCTGTTTGCGAACGTTCGTTGGAACGATGGTTTCGGGAAACACCAAATCGTTGAACTATGCTGATAACGACGGAACTTGCGATCATAGTTGGCTAACGATGCTTTCGGGAAACGCACCCCTGAATGGCTGCAGGCAATATATCGATAGTTAGTCTATTATATTTGATAGATGAACGAGTCTTGTTATACAATTTACTGTACTGTGCCGATGGTGCTTTAAAAAATC
Organism: Phoxinus phoxinus; assembly: GCF_949152265.1. NCBI lineage: Eukaryota > Metazoa > Chordata > Actinopteri > Cypriniformes > Leuciscidae > Phoxinus > Phoxinus phoxinus. Next base: position 15,964,600 of record NC_136897.1, on the reverse strand, counting down.
GTACAGTTATTTTTTTCTCAATCTCTTTAATTTTACTTACAAAGGCGCATGTTTTATTAATATATATATATATATATATATATATATATATATATATATATAATAATTTATGTCAAATTAAATCTTTAGCCACTTTCGTTTAAGAACTTATTTTAAAATGGCAAAACTCACGTCTGAATTGCCTACATTTTCAAATGACCTTAAAATAATATCGTAGCATAAAAAACAATCATAGAAATATGAGAAACCCCCCCCCAAAATGAAACAATTAAGATGTATGTTAAACAAACAGATAGCCTACCTATTAAATATGGTGAATTCGTGTAATTTTTCTATATAAAAATAAATCCGACATTATTGTATTTATGATTTTATTTTAGCATTTGTGTCAACAATTGTCAACAAATTTATCAAACATTTCTTTTTTACACATAGGTTGGTATTTATTTATAAAACCCTTTTGTTTCATCTAGTCTACAAATAATTGCTTGACAGCCCCGTATGGCATGGTTTCGTTAAATAATATTTTATTCTTTGTTATGTACAATTCCTCGATGATGTGATGATTTTCCCCCGTCCCCTTCATCTTCGTTCATGTCGGTGGATGATGTTAGAGCACCACCAGAAAAAGTAAAAAAAAAAAAAAAATTGGTGCTGTTCATCATTTGTCCAAGTTCGGTCAAAAATAGGTCGCGTCTCAGTTTTGGTGTCCTCTGGAAGAATCATTTCCGCCGGATAAACTGATGTTGTCGTGCAATTTCCGTATGTGCTTTTTCAAGTCAAAGTTCCTGCAGAAGCCTTTCCCGCAGGTCCCGCAGGTGAAGGGCTTCTTGTCGTTGTGCGTGTGCATGTGAAACGTGAGGTTATAGACCTGATGGAAGGCTTTGCTACAGATTGAACACTTGTACTGTTTTTCGCCACTGTGGGTCAGTTTGTGATTCTTGTAATTCCCTGAAAAAATAATACAAAACGAACTATGTCAGTTTTTCCCCCCAACAGGTCAACAGTTCACAATTAAGTTACATTTAGCAGAAGAGTTTCATTTTCAAGCCTTCCCTAATCAGCACTTTGCATGTTGAAGTCAAGAAGTTGTCAAACTTAGTTAATATCACGTCGAGAGCTGTCGACGTACAAAGGAGTTAAAGGTCTGTGTTTTGACCCATATGAAATGTAAAAATCTTGTAATGGTAGCCTAAGTAGTTAGTAGAGTGACACATTTGTCTAATTTAAAATTGATTAATAACTAAAAACCAAACATCAAATTAAATATTTAGAATTTTATGCACTTTTTTAAAACTTATCTTAAGAGAATTCTTACCTTTTTGATGAAAGCCCTTTCCACAAAATTCGCAGACGAATGGTTTGTAGCCGGCGTGAATTCGGATGTGTGTGTTTAAAGTCGAGCTCCTGTTGAAAGCTTTTCCACACTGGTTACATTTATGAGGTTTCTCCTGTGAATAAAGTCACAACATATTTGTAAGTTAATTATATCTCGCGAGAGCAATTTATTTTAAAAAATATAAGCAAAAAAAAAAATGTGCTCACCTGTGTGTGAATGATTTTATGTCTACATAATGTGCTGGCCTGGCGGAAACCTTTCCCGCATACTTTACACACGAACGGCCTCGCGCCTGTGTGTACCGGCATGTGACGCGTCAGGTTATAGTGCGCGTTGAAGACCTTTAAAAGAAAGGAAAAAAAGAGCTTAATAAATCATCACAATTTATTGTATGTGTGCATAATTTTAATTTCTCACATCGCGTCAAAACAACTTGAGAAATTCCATAATTTACCTTTCCACAAACTTCACACGTGAAGTTCTTGGGTTTCCCGTCAGCAGAGCAGTTATTCGTTTTGCTGTGCGCTTTCACTCCGTTCTTCTCAGTCAGATTGTTGTTCTCCCGAACAATCTGGTCCAGCTGCCCCGGAAGATGCTCTTTATGTGGGTACTGAGGTGTGGGGAATTTCTCGGGTGAAACACACGCAAGTTTCGCGTTCTCCAACAAGAGGAGCTTCTGGTGCGCGCTTATGGCTTGTGCTTGAGAGTTTGCGATTGCTGAGGAAAATAAGTGTCCGCTCAGCAGATCGGACTGATGATAAGAGTCCAAGTAATTGAAATAACACAACGATCCGTTGGTAGGCATGGCCAGCGCTTGGTGTATGACCTGCGGTTTGATGACCCTGCTCCCCGGCAACACCGAGTGCTTGATGCCCGCGTCCGTTTTGCTGCAGACGCCGCAGTTGGCTTTACACATGGCCGCCGAAGTGCATAGTGCTCCCCTGAAATTAACTTTCCAGAACTCGGAATAGTTCATTAAAGCCTTGGCCTGCAGGTCGTAGCTGAACGGCTGGATCGGGATCATGCAGGGAATGGGTGTACACAAGCCGATCGTTCTCTTCCCTTCGGATCCCTCAAGTCCTCCACGGCGTTCCTCCGCTGCGGCTTTCGGTTCCGAAGTCTTGGACATGATTCTGTCGATTGAAAAGGCCAGGGACTTGGGCGCTGCAGCCGTGGCCCCGCTCCTGTCGTCAAGTCTCGGGCAGGACATCACTGTTTCCACCGGGAGAGAGCTCGCCATTTCTACCCAACTTGGTGTGAGCATCGACCAGCCGCCCCGTCCTCTCCTGTTGAATTCCAGAGAAGCCAGGACACGCACCAGTTTAATAAGCACCTTGCTTTTACAATGTCACCCATTTGCATTCAAATGGCCATCCCCTGAACAATAGCATCCAGGGGTACCCGATTAATGCTCATTAACTAGTACACACAAAATTAACAGGACATTACAGAGCTCGTTAAGCAGAGAATAAGACAAAACCCCTCCCAGAGTCGATTCCTATTCAGCACTTGCGAAAATCTTACAGCAAACTTACGCCAGAGAGCCGATGTTGTAGTTTACCCTTTTCCTCCAAAGCGCACAGCAGATGTATTCAACGATAACGGCGTGACTGCACTGTCACATTTTACTCGCAGACGTCCTCATCAGCGCGAGATCACTGTCTGGAGCACTTAGCTGACATCACTTGCTCTTGCTCTTATCAGGGTGACAAGGAAGCGCCATCACCAGAACTGTCCCCTCTCTTAGCGCTCATTTATACACGGCCACGGGGGTGGTATGCATGACAGATACTACAGATTATTATTTAAGTTTCTTGCCCCAATTCGTCTGTCGCGCATCCACATGCGCATGCGGTTCGCATCTATGATCCGCGAGGTGTGCAGGTGGAGGGCAGTAAAACATTGAAAAGAAAATGTCTCATTTAGCCTACATTATTGTAGCATATATTGACTTTTTTCAGTTTAGTTCATTCATTAAAAATAATGTTGTTTTTATAAGGAGATTCAAACCTATTTTGGTCATACATTTGCTGCATTTGGTGATATATTATATTATTTTTAATATATTAAAACATATGCATACGTTTATTTTATTGTATTTATTTATTTAGTATTTTTTTTAGTTTCACAGGAAATGTGCAATTCAGCTCGGTTTAATGAGAAGGATTTGGGGACCGTCCGACCAGTTTCAATTTTCATTGCAACTTGCTAATCCTTGTCGCTGAAAATTGCTTTTCCATGCTGGTTTTTATACTTACTATTTGTACAATTGAGAAGGTCCCATTTCCACCTGTTTAGAGAGCAGATTGCGAGAGCAGAACCTCCCTCGGATCCTATTAAACGTTTTTCCTCCTTCACCTATTCAGAGGAACCAATTTTCCAGCGCGATTCAGAGTTCAGCCCCGAAAGAAGCAGCTCTTTCACTTTTAGCCACTAAAGCACTGCGTGGAACCTGGTTTTGTGTTTTTCTGAAATAAAGGGAAGGATTAAAGCAGGGAAGAAAAGACTTAGCCTGGCCAGAGGTAGGCTATAGCACGAAATGGGGAAAAAAGAGAGAGAGACCCTTTTAAAGCTGTATAAAAAGTTTGCTGGAATCCAGAGTTTTGTGTGCTTGCTACAATGACCAGTCGCCCTCTCGTCTTTTTAAGAGGGCCAGCTTGAAATCATTTGTTTGCAGACGATTTCACCTGAGACTCACAACAAAGTATTACAAAAAAAGGCCGAAACGGAGCTTTTCAAGTTCAAACACAGCTAGTGATTATCTTTACTCGGAGGAGAATATGGTGGAAGTTGCTCATTCAGCGACGCCCGGAGATGATGTTGACTTAACATATATTTATTGCTTCACGGAAGCGTGATGACGTCTTCAAACACGACTGCTTATGCAGAATAAATTAGCTTGTTAAACTGACTGTAAATATAGGCTATACTGTGGATGAAAAACTCTCTGATTCGATTGCTCGTGAATTGGAATAATTTTAATACAGTTTAGTCTATATAGTAGGCTTGCTACATTTCTTATGGCATTGAGTAGCCTATTTCAGTGTTTACTGTTTCAACGAAATAAAACAAGCAAAGGATAGTTAAGAAACCCAGTCCCCACACCTGCAGCCACAGCAGAGAGGTTCCACTAATTCTACTCATATGTAAATCATCTAACTCTAATTTGAGTTTATTCAGGCACAATTAGCGGCTTGTCCGCACAATAAACATTGATCTGTGTCCGCGAACACGTTGTGAAATTAGCTCAAATTCCCATTCAACGGACGCGCTCCTCTTCAGAAAGCAAGAGGCAAAAGACGGAGCACGATTTACATGACAAATTGCTTGTGTATTAAGGCGCATTTAATTGTAGTATACAAACCAGAGAACTTTACATAGATTTTTTGAGAACAATAGCCATTAGTTCACAATATATATTAGGACATTGGCGTGTTGGCACTGCAGGGATAGGGAACTAAAGAAAATGGTCCTGTCTGCTATACTATTATTACATTGTTTCGAAACTTAATCGAAAATCGTAATATTGTAGTCTGATCATCCTTCCAGGAATGAGTTTCAGAATCTTGGAAGAATGTCATAAATGTCTACATATGAATGTGCGGTAAATATTTGGCTGTCATTATTGAGATTTTGTTGTTGTTTTGCATAATGTGACTGGGCTACATATTTGGTTTGAGTTGTGGGATAGCAGTTGATACTGTATTTACATTTGGGAACTGAATTTGTTGCATTGCTTGTTAAAAAGGAAATAAAAAAGAATAAATTATAAAACCATTGGACCTAATGAAAAGTGTGTGTGTGTGTGTGTGTGTGTGTGTGTGTGTGTGTGTGTGTGTGTGCGTGTGTGTGTGTGTGTGTGTGTGTGTGTGTGTGTGTGTGTGTGTGTGTGTGTGTGTGTGTGTGTGGTAAAATTGGATTTTTAAAGGCACAAGTTTTAACATCGACCAGCGTCCCAGTGTAGGTTTCTAGTAATCATAAGATTTGATGCATAAATAGACATATGTTTTCAGAAGTGGTCAATCTACACAATCACTGTCTTAATTATTGAATGCTCATTTTCAGCAGTGCTACTTTTTCTGTGTCCACTTTGTTTAATTAAAATAAGTTTGAGTGTTTAATGAATGATATCATCTTTATAACTGCAATTACAGCCTATGAATCACATTAACAAGAGAAGAACTGAAATGTGTGTGTCCAACACCAATGTGTGGTACTTACCGATAATGAAGACACCTGTGGATTTAGCAGCTTTTAATTCCAGGTGCAGTAAGGAAGAAAGTGATGTAACACTTGAACTGTAGAATTGCAGGACATGAGAGGTAAACAGAAATGGAGCGAGACTCAAGCACACCTCCAGAAACACATTGTGCCACACTTTGTTGCAGGGATCCCACCCTTAGGTGCATTTAGAGACCGATTCAATGCAACGCTCCCATCTGTTCTCAGATCAGTCAAAGAGTCTTGATGAAAAGTACAGATTTAAATTTAGCCCTGATCTGCGATCCACTGCTATAGAAGACGAGAACTGTTGATTAGTTCACTTTTCATGTTGATCTGAGTGAAGTTTTCTGATTGCGTCAATGAATGTTCTCTGAATGACAGGTTCATTTTGTCATTCAACTGTTACAATTAATGTGTAATATCATGTTTTGCTTTTTTTTCAAAGTCGTTCCTCATATATAGTTACTGTTGGATTAAAGAAGTGGTGTGATGTTTAACGTAAACAGATCAAATGGCAGGGATTAAACATATCGCCATTACCATTCTGAAGCAAATGGCTTGTCATTACAGAGAGAAAGTTGTCCGTGTGGATGTGTGTTTGTTGAAAACATGCGACTCTGAGACAATACACTAAAAACATATGCATTCAAACACAGATAAATACTGAAATTAATATTTTTTCATGCTACAAATAGAAAAAAAAATGTGTTCCAGAGATTTAAAAATAAACATTTTCTTCAAATGTTTTAATGTTCCTCTGATCTACTTAAATGCAATTATATCTATATGCAAACTATATTTTAGATTGGTATGACAAAGTTTGCACTCTTTTATAAAGGACATTTTTATAGTTGTATCTGATATTTTGTTTCTGCCAAAATAAAAAAGATAAATGAGACTTTTTATCTCACAATTCTGACTTTTTTTCTCAGAATTGTGTGATATAAAATCGCAATTGCATGCTATAAAGTTAGAATTGCGATATATAAACGTGTTATCAGTGTTGGGAATTACAAGTAACACGGATTATGTAATCAGATTAAAAGTAATGCATTACATATTGTAATGGATTACTTTTTAAAGTAACTTTGCCCAACACTGCTTATTATAAACATATTCAGACTTTATTTATCGCAATTGCAAGTTTATATCTCACATTACTGAACTTTTTTCAGATTCTGTGGCGGATACAAGCTCACTGTGGTTTAGAAAGTGTTGTTTGGCCTCCTATGTTTCTTCAAAATATCTTCTTTTGTGTTTCACATAAGAAGAAAGTGAGTCAGACAGTTTTGGAACGACATGAGGGTGAGTAAATGATGACATAATTCCTTCGAACTCTCCGTTTTAAGTATGTATTTTTAGTTAAAGTTGGCATGAAACATAAGTTGCAATAGTCTTTTCTTCCCTATTGTGACGTATGAGTGCAACGGCCTCTTGAACAAGAAGAAACGTAGGGCAGGATGTCCATCAGGAATTGATTGGATCATTGGATTGTGGTTTGCTATTGGTCAATCTTACGTGAGTGACAGGTGGTCCCGCCCTCAGTAAATACATCATCAGAAAAGACAAGAGATGTCGTTGATAGAGGGAGGGAAAGTTATATTGATTTAAGATTACGAGGGCACATTAATGAAGATAAAGTACTTATTGACTACTTTATTTGTGCATTCTTAAAACCCGAAGCTCTAAACCATGTCGCGGAAACCTTCACATCTCTGCAAATCGTTTTCTGATTCCTGAAATGCTAACCTCAAACAAACATACTGACTAAAAAAAAAAAACTCATAGTAAGAGAAAAAAGAAAGTAGCTGTCGAAGTTGCAAAGAAAACAGTGACCAAGGAGACAAGCTGTGTTGTCAGGCAGTTGCTGTGGACTGCACAAAAATGGCTGTTTTAATGCAGACTTGAGTGAGTCCTTTTGTCAGCCAGGACATTCCAGCAGCATCAGAGTTTCTCACCTGCCTGTCCGATCACCTCTCCTCAGCATCCCGGGACACACGCATGCGAGGATCGCTCAAGATGTGCACACATACGGAAAACTTTTGCATGCGGTCACAGTGCTTTTCGTGATTGTGTGGTCTTGTCATAGCCATACACGACTCCCTATCTAGTGCATGCTCTCTTAGCCAGCTCTTTTCTGTTGGAAATTGTCTTTCAGTGCACCTTTCTTCTCTATTTTCCTTTTCAAGTCCTAACGTTCTTTCAAGTGCTGAGTGAACCACTTTTGCTCCTGCTTGTATTTGTCTGACCCTTGTCCGTGTGCAGTAGGTTCTCCATAATGTCAGCTCTGAATGGCACAGTGGTCTCCAAAGCGCGGGGGGGACTCGAGCGCACCTTTGATGCTCCGAGCAAAAGGTTTGAATGCTTTTTCCAGAACAATGGCGAGGAAGCCTGACAAAGCCGCGGGTGCAGCGCAACCTGAGTAACCCTACTTCACCTTCCTATTCACCATTCACGTCCCTCATCTGTCCACCAAATTAAATATGGTCCGCAAAATGGACAAGGGAATGTCCCCTCCGGTGTTATAGGGATGGAGGAGACTGCGGGATGCAGACGATGTGTCTTGTGAGTAAGGCCGGGCATTAACATATTCACTTCAGGCTTCAGAACAGGTGGATGAGGGAAGAATGAGAATGAGTGAAGGATGTGATTCCAGCCATTTGATTGGCTGCGGAGAATGTGAGCTCATTGCTCTCAAGGGCCTGATTATCCACTTTAAACTTATTTCAAGCATATTTGTGTTTCTTTGAGGAGATGTCTCAAGTTATCAGACTCACATGACATCACCGTCGAGAGAATATGTGTAGTAACACAACACTGTGGACCTGCAGTTCTTTAGTAATGGTGTTTATTAACACACAACTATACTGTATTACTTTATATAATGAAATGCGTCAACTTCTTGAACTATTCATTTGTATAAACACTACAAACGCAACACTACAAAGTTTTGGAGTCAGTAAGATAAAAAAAAAGAAGCAAAGATGCATTAAATTGATCAAAGGGAAAGTCAAGTCATTGACATATAATGATATAAAATATTTATATTTAAAATAAATGCTGTTGTTTTTAACTTTAATCATGAAAGAATCATGGGGTATAACAATTTCCACAAAAAATATATTAATTAATATTAAATATATATTTAAACATTGGTAATAATAATGTTTTTACTGTAATTTAATCAAATAAAATGCATTTTGATCTAACTCGGAACTCACTATCACCAAAAATAATAAAATATGATAAATTACTAGGCCTATATATTATCAATAAATTTATGTATATATATATATATATATATATATATATATATATATATATATATATATATATATATAGGCTATAGGCCTACATAACTTGAGTCCTCTCAAGGCACTCAAGTTTGTACTGTATTGTCGTGAATATAGTCACTTTTCAGCCATGACTATTCGCAATATAGCACAGCCTCTATACCTTAATTATAATGCAGATGAAGCAAGCACATATTTTGTTTTTATTCAGCTATAGTGATTTGGAAAAGTAATAGACAAGTCAAAGGTTTAAATTCCGCTAATTGCTTACACAGCTGATTGTGACGCAATGGGCTCTTGATTTTCCATATCTTGAAGGGCGGACACATTACCCGGTGCGGAAGGCAAAGTGAGATCTCAGCATAAGCCCATTCACAGGATCAGATATGACACACTTTATCCTCTGAGCCATTTCTGATTAAAGCAGGATGATGATGATCAATCATCTCTCTTTGTCTCTCACTCACTCTCAACCTGACGGCGCTCCCATGAGCTGAACATAATGAGAGATTACTTTAAACATTAAGCTATTCATTTCACGGAAAAGATAAAAATAATAATAATCAGGTTCGTTGTACCCCGTCCTAATACTGAGATAAGATGGTCGCGGGTTGGCTTTAAAAAAAAAAACATAAGAGGCTTTGAATTGTCCTTGTTGAAGAGATCTGACATCTACCTGTTTACTTAGATGGTTTACTTAGAGACGCGCGCTGGCACCAGCACGAGCGCGCGCGCTTCTGAGAACAGTTGTAGTGTAGGTGAGAGTCGTGCGCAGTCTCGTCATCACATAACATCTGCTCGAGCAAGCAGGGTGAAACTACGCACGCTGTGGACCTCGAAATGAAACATTTAAGTCTAACCCAACGTTGGCACACAAATGTAATCTTGTGCTACTTTCCCTGTGTATTTGTGTCGGCAATTTCTGTTTTTCATTTGCCCACCGCCTTCGTTGTTGAGGTCACATGCTGCGCTCGAAGCCGGGCCTCGCGTCTCGGAACTCTCTCCCGCACAGATGCGAGTGTGAACCTGGGGCCAGTTCTTGTTGCGCCGGTCAATTGGAGAATCTTTTATTTGGATACACTTATCATTCCTATTTCCTAACCTGATTGAGGCTTAAAAGCCAAAGCAGCTCAGATCGTGCCAGAATAAATCTCCTTGCCTATTAATCTGTCGCCGGGTCCTCTCCCTCTCAAAATTGTTGCATTGAGGCAGGATTTATGAGGAAATTAAATGTATGATATCCGAGGCTCCTCTTCCAGCGCTCCGTGCCTGGCGACAGAGCATTTCTGTCCTCCTCTGTTGATTACAGAGAAATCAGCGCCTCGGAGGAAGCGTACATTCCCACAATTAGGTCACAGCGGCGGGCCACGGGAACACATTCTAGCGGTGGGCCTCTCTCATTTGTCTTTCCCTGCCCTGTGCCCCCGCGCCGAGCAACACACCAAATTGTATCCGTGGGTTTTGATCGGAAAGAGTAAGGAGATGAAAAGGCAATTTCCATCTGCTAGTTAAAGCTCATCCATTCCTTTCTCTGGCTCTGAGTGCTGCATTATTGCCCATAGCCTGTGCTCCAGGGGGTTAAATGAAACACTTCACCTCAGTTATACTTAACAATGTGCCAATGGACAGTGTTATTCAACCAGATCGCATGTAAATGCTGAATGATACATTCTACGATCTTCATTATATCTTTAAATCATAAAGAAGAGCAAAATGTATTTCCCCCCACCACAAAATTCTATATATATATATAGCCTATATATATAGCCTTATATATATATATATATATATATATATATATAAGGATACTGGAAATTATAACATATCCGCAAAAAAATTAAGCAGCACAACTGTTATCAAAACGAATAATAAGACATGTTAATATAAATTACATTTTAAATATATTAGAAAAAGAAAACAGTTATTTTAAAGTGTAATTACACTTCACAATTACTGTGTTTTTGACCAAATTAATGCATCCTTGGTAAGCATAAGAGACTAAGAGACTTCTTTCAAAATTACAAAAAAAAAAAATAGTCAGTTAATCTTCTGCTGTATACAAATATACAATTAAATAAAATACAAATCATTTGGACTGTTAATCCAATAAAATACAAATATAATCTAAAATATGAATATTTTCAATTTAAATGTGTATATACTGTAGCCTAATTTAGAATGTTTATGTTTCCTTATACCGTATAGGAATCAAGTTGTTTTTCTTTTAAAACCAGTGATCGTTTCAAATCTTGTCTTGTTTGTTTTTCTCGTCCTTAAGGACTTGTTTTTGAGCAATCTATGTTATAATTAAGATATTCTTTCTTCATTTAATGTGTCGCGGTATTAATATCTAATCCCTTGCATTTATACTTATTGTCTTGAAGATCAGACTGATTTGTTTTGAAAATCTTATGTGAAAAATTTTAATCTGGTTGAGAAGATCTGTCTTGGGACTGGTCTGTGTCATCTTTGGTCAGTCAATCTCCTTCTGTTCTGCAATATCTGAAGATGAGCTATGACTTAATCCCAAAATGTTAATCTCAGACTATTTTCTTTTTTCTTTTCTTCTTGGTGGAAGTGTGTGGGTGTGGGGAGAGGTTAAGTCACGGTTAAAGTTGTGTGCTTCACTAAGCCTATACTGCAAGTCCTGAATGAAGCCTGTGCTGTATGGCAGGTGTTGCATTTGATGAGTTTGAAACCCCGGGCGTAGCAACATTTAAAAAGATTTGGAGACTTTTAAGGTGGTCAGAGCAATGAATAAAAAAGTGAGACTTATTATTGATTGATTTAAAAGTACACTATTTAACTTTTGGTACTCTAGCCGTTAAAAAGCAAAGCATGCATTTTGCAAAGAACATTGTTTTGGTAATGCTTCAGATCTCCGGGACTATGTGGTGAATATGACCCTTTGAATGATTTAACGCTGTTAGAGAGTTACATAAGGCATTTTATCTCAATAAAACTGTAATATGTTGCTATATGCAGCAATAAAAATATGTTGAATAATAAAAACGCAATCTCTGCGTCACTTTTCCAACATTTCAAATCCCTCAGTTGTTGTCCGAAAAGCCAAGTCTATGTTGATTATTGTTTTATTACAAGCTCTGTCGAATTCTCTTTTTACCAGCAGACTCTCCTCTATTCTGCGTTGTTTTTTTAAACGACAACTAACCTACTGTATATGCGACAAAATAGCCAGAGCAACCTTTTTCTAGACCGCGAAAACTATCCTGACAGGTCTAAAATATAAACATTTATAATAGGCGTACCATAGTGAAGACAATAAAATAAAATAAAATAAATTTTTTTGGAAGGAGGATTGATGATGTATTGACTAATTTACATTTGGTTAATTTTTAACAAAAAAAATGAATAGTGTACATTTAAAAGCGAAAAAAACAAAAAACAAGTCATGAGTTTGAATTCTTTTATTTTTGTAAGCTCGGATTCTTTCATTCCAACCGTGGGTGTACATAAGGCCGAAGCAAGATGAATCCATCAGTTACTTTCCACAAAAGCTTTCGGATAAGATTTCTGACAATTGGAACATGCAGCTACTGCACAGAGGGGAATATAAAGCGCTATATACACAAAACAACAGTGGCAATGATGAAAACCTGCAAGCGTTTAGAGGCTATCCAAATAAAAGGATCGGAAATGCTTTGTTGCGAAGAAACAAAAATGATACAAACAAAAATATTTCTTGTCAACCCCCCTCCCCCCCTCCAAATACAGAATAAATATATATTTTTTAAATATTTTTTTTAAATTATGCATGGATTAAAACCATAAAAAAAATGATTGACATCAGTTTAAGTATATCACAAATCTATATATTGCATCTCTAAAATACAGCTACATACATATCACCACACCCAACTCAATAAAAAAAGGTCTGAAAACATTTTGGGTGTAAAACACATTGTGGTTTGTTGTGAGCCGAATATACAAACATCTGAACAAGTTAATACAATCATGTCAGTTGGCCTACACTCCAAAAGAAACAAGAGGTCTATGCACAATTATATAACATTAATGTATTTACAATACGTTGAAGAAGCGCCATATGGATTTGCATTGAACAGGGACACGACGAGCATTATTCCTTACCATCTCACACAACATTGTTTACAAATGGTACTCCATATTGCTTAGAAACATTTAGGTATGATTTTCAGACATTTTTGCTTATCTTTCCCCCCAAAAACCATCAATTAATTTAATGTTTAGGTTAATATACGCTTTTATTTTTGTCATCTGAATAGAGATTCATATATTTTTATTTCATTTTGATTGAAGATGGTCCCTTGTCTGTCATAGACCATGACGTTAACAACATCCGGACATGTACGAGTGATGGACAGTGGTGTACATGCATAATTTTAGGCCGAATTGTCCACACCTAATTGTTTCCAGCGGGATCTAGTCATCGTCCTCATCGCTGTCCTTCATGGATATGCCTTGCATCCCTCCTTCTCTTACAGACGCTGTAGCCTCTTCTAGAATCAGCCTGTTTCTCACCGTCTCATACATCTTGCTGTTCAGAGTAGAGTCCAATACACCTTGTAGTCGGAAATCACGATACTTTTTCTGCAAAAACAGACAGGATTGAGGGAATAGTTATGAGGAAAAAAGTGAATCTAGCTTCTCCTTTCATTTCATTGTTAGTTATATAAACATTAGGGCTGTAACGATTAATCGCGATTAATCGAAATCCAAAATAAAAGTTTGTGTTTACATAATATATGTGTGTGTATTGTGTATAATTATTTTGTATATATTAATACACACACACACATGCATGTATTTATTTGAGAAATATTTGCATTTATATACTGCATATATATTTTTATATTAAAGATTTATTTAAAGATAAAGATTTATATTATATATAAATAGAACTATTTTATATATAAATAACACATTTTTATTAAATATATACATGCATGTGTGTGTATTTATATATACAAAATAATTGTACACAATACATACACATTTATTATGTAAACACAAACTTTTATTTTGGTTTTCGATTAATCGCGATTAATCGTTACAGCCCTAATAAACATGAACCGAAATGTGGGATACATTTTATTTTTGTCCCATTTCATGAATATAGTACACCACTTTTAAACTATTATCTAACATAAAACTAAATTGTAAATTGCAGTGTTGACTGCTTTCATAAAGGACAACTTTCAACCCTATTATGGTTACTGGAAGAGAAAAAAATTATCAAGCAGATATTTTCTTTCATTTTTTTTAGAGCTGTCAAAAGATTAATCGCGATTAATCGCATCCAAAATAAAAGTTTGTGTTTACATAATATATGTGTGTGTACTGTGTATAATTATTTATATATATAAAAACACACACAATCATGTATATATTTAAGAAAAAATGGTTATATTTATATATAAAATATTTATATATAATATAAATTATATAAATGTATATAAATGCAATCATTCCGTAAATATATATATGAATGTGTGTGTATTTATACATAATAATTATACACAGTATACACACATATATTATGTAAACACAAACTTTTATTTTGGATGTAATTAATCACGATTAAACTTTTGACAGCCCTAATTTTTTTGTGAAATGTACATTATCGTTTAAAAGTTTTGGGTCAATATCATTTTTGTATGTTTTTGAAGAAGTGTCTTTTGCTTCCCACGTCTACATTTATTTGATCAAAAATACAGTAAAACAGTAACGCTATCTTCTCTAGCACATTAGAAACTATTGCATCCATCAGATTAAAAAAGGTTAAAGATTTTTGCACCATGGTACAAGAGTATTACTCACGCTCTCAAAAGAGAAACTCGTAACCTAGAACAAACCCATTAGGTCTTTAGAATCCATGGAAAGATAGTATGTCCTGCTATAAAAGCTCTAAAAGCTACCAGGGAAGAGCATCTCTGCAAACTCAGAAAATAACCAAAACAATCTAAGGTTTTTATTTAGTACAGTGGCTAGATTAACAAATAAACGGACGTCACCTGAACTGAATATTCCATCACAGTTTTTAGTAGTAATGACTTTATGAATTTCTTCACTGAGAAAAAATGACCAAAGAGTTTCGATATTTTTCCTATTTAAAACTATACTCTCATTTCTGCGTAATAATCAAGGAATTGTACTGCCGTACCAGCAGGCTCAATGAATATTACGCAGGAATGAGAGTATAGTTCCTAGTCATATTAGCCTAGAAAATCGCAACTTTTAATTTTCTGTCAGTCTTAGTACACAATGCAACTACAAAAGAGTCAAGTTTTAAATAGGAAAAATATAGAAACTCTTTGGTAATTTTTTTGAGAGAGATGCTAACGGTCTAATCAGATTCAATGATATATGCTAAGCTATGCTAAAAGTGCTACCGCCAGACCCGGAGATCGGCTGAATGGATACGAAAACGGTAAAACTCAACTGTTTAACTCTAGGGGAGTTGGAAAATGAGCCAATTTCCAAAAAAAAAGTGGAGTGTTCCTTTAAGCCTCTCATTAAAAATCACAACTAGATCCAAACAAATTGGGAAATTACAGACCCATTTCAAACCTTCCATTTATGTCTAAAATGCTAGAAAAAGTTGTGTCTGCTCAATTGCACTCCTTTCTGCAAAAAAAATTATATCTATGCAAATTTTCAGTCAGGATTCAGGCCCCATCATAACACAGGGACTGCACTCTTTTAAATTACAAATGACTTCTAGCTTCTGACCAAGGTTAAATCTCAATACAAGTTTTATTTGATCTTAGTGTTGCGTTCGACACTATAGATCAGGGATAGGCAACTCCGGTCCTGGAGGGCCACTGTCCTGCAGAGTTTAGCTTCAGCCCTGATAACAACTCACCTGCCTGTATCTATCTAGTAATCCTGAAAACATTGATTGCCTTGTTCAGGTGTGTTTAATTAGGGTTGGAGATAAACTCTGCAGGACAGTGGCCCTCCAGGACCAGAGTTGCCTATCCCTGCTATAGATCATAAAATACACTTAGATAGATTACAAAATTACACCGGTATTCAGGGAGAGCCATTGGGGTGGTTTAGATTGTACCTATCTGATCGTTACCATTTTGTTTATTTAAACAGGGAATTCTCCAAGTTAACATCAGTAAATTGTGGAGTGCAGCAAGGGTCTTTTTTAGGACCTCTGCTATTTTTAACGTGCTACCTCTTGACAATATTATTAGTAAATCTGGAATTAGTTTTCACTGTTATGCCATTGACACTTTGTTATATATGAAATCTCTAAATTATCCAAGTCGACAGAGTGTGTTAAAGTTTAAAATATAGGATGATCAGTAATTTTCTTCTATTAAATTCAGATAAGACTGAGATATTACTAATTGGACCAAAAACCTGTACACAGAATCTCTTAGAATACAATTTGCATCTTGAAGGATGTAGCCTGCTGTTACGTCATCCTCTACAGTTAAAGGGATACTTCACCTCTGTAAAGATGAATGTGTATTTAAAATGGGTCATTTATAGAAATGTGAAATTATTTTTTAATTGGGAGCCTTCTAGACTGAGAAAAGCCAGAAAATGTATTTGTGACTCATGTTGATGAAAGATAACTACTCCCAGAATGCACTTGCTTCGCTGCCCTACAAGGCCACTCCCAAGCCACGCCTACCGGTAAGAGAGCAGTCAAACAACAAGGCTAGGCTACTAGTGAGTCTCCGTGATTTCGAGATCGCCCGGGATTAAACAACAAGGCTAGGCTACTAGTGAGTCTCCGTGATTTCGAGATCTGCCCGGGATTTCGAGATCGCCAAAAATGTCCGGGATTTGGCTTTTGCGTTCTACAGTCGCCATTCATTATGTTTACTGTGGCAAACAGGACGAGACTGACGGCTGCGGGAGAATGACGTGAGGCCGGTGGCGTGATTACTGATGAGCGGCACCTGAGAGACGCACCGATCTCGTATCTCTCACGGAGGAGCGGGAATTTTCCTAGCAATGTTAAAACGCACATTAACCCGTCACTTGTTTAGCGTTCATGTAAACACTACATTCAGATTCACCAATCGGAATGTATTCAGTTAGAATGAAGCAAAAGGTGTGCATGTAAACAATGAATGGCGACTGCGGAAAGCAAAAGCCGAATCCCTGACATTTTGGACGATCTCGATGGCCGGACATGTCCGGGAAAAGAGGATGCTAACCCCTACTACTCAGCTTTCTCCAAAGAATAAGAACCTGTTAGATTAGCTTCCAAAAAAAGATGGCTGACACTAGTTGTACATTCTGTGAGTGAGATCCCTTCCTCTATGGGCGGGTTGATAACATGCCTTTAGCCTCTGGGCAAAAAAGCCAGACAAAAAATACATAAATCTCTTGTCTCAGGGGGATATGAGGGAAGGAAGCACGGTAATTTGAAAATACTACAGGTTTTCCACTGATACAAAGCTTAATGCTAAATCCTGAAGTATCCCTTTAAAGACCTGGGTGTTATATTAGACAGCAACTTGTCTTTCAATAATCATATTGCACATGTTGCAAAAACAGCCTCAGAAACATTGCTAAGCTACCGAATATTTGATGTATTTCTGATGCAGAAAAGCTAGTTCATGCATTTTTTTATTTACTGTAATGCACTACTAGGTGGTTGTCCTGTATCCTCAATAAACAAACTACAGTTAGTTAGTCCAAAATGCAGCAGTTACAGTTCTTACCAGGTCAAGAAAATGTGATCAAATGACACCAATTGTATAATCTCTGCACCTATGAAATTCAATTACAAAGCATTGCTACTGACATATAAGGCCCTAATTTACCTAAACGGCCCTACAACTATAGAGTACTCCAGCTGTAGTTTGGATCCAGCCTCTTACGGAGATTTCAGATGACCTAACACCTGTGAAGAGATGACGCCAACCCCTGTGAAGACTTCACATGATGAATCAACATACACCACTGCCAAATTTTCTATATATTGTAACCATTATGATCATAATTTATAATAATTGCTTTAATGTGATCATTGTTTTTGCCTAAATGAATACATGATATTAGCCAACTGCATGATTTGTATTGTCTTAGAACTGTACATTTATGACATATGGACATTACATTGACACAGTCACCTCTGATAACACATTACTCTAAATTGTAATGTGGAAACATGCATTTTTTTTCTGTAAAGCTGCTTTGAAAGTATATGTATTGTTTTGTATATAGTTTAAAATGTAATTTATTCCTGTGACTGAATTTTCAGCATTACTCCAGTCTTCAGGTTCACACGATCCTTCAGAAGTCATTCTAATGGTGATTTGGTGCTCAAGAAACATTTCTTACTATTATCAATGTTGTAAGCAGTTGTGCTGCTTAATTTTTTTGTGAACGTGAGGATTCTTTGATGAAAATAAAGTTCAAAAGAACGGCGTTTATTTAAAATAGAAATCATTCATATTATAAAATGCTTTTGCTGCCTTTTGGTCAATTTAATGAAATTTGCTGAATAAAAGAATACATTTTTATACAGATTGAATGAATGAATCTTACTAAACCCAAACTTTTTAACAGTAGTGTAAGTTTAAAAAAACAAAAAAAACAAACCAACATTAACTAGCTAACCCCAACAAAGTGATACCTTAATTTAGGATGTATTTGCAACATGTACATTTGCATACACTGTATTTATTATTTTATTTCAAATGATTTTGGTAACATGGTTAAAAAGACCCTTTTAAGATCCTATTTTCATAATTAAAATTTTCTATTCTGGTGCTGTTGAGTACTAGATGAGGAAAACCATAACAATGAGGTCTTCATCCAATACAAAACCTAATCTGTGCAAAATAAATGCCAGATCTAGTTCCTCCGTTCCAACAAGAAAACTGTCTGTCACACACACACACACACACACACACACACACACACACACACACACACACACACACACACACACACACACACACACACACACACACACACACACACACACACACACACACACACACACACAATACAAAATCCTGTTGATCTTGCTGAAAAATCAAGCGGAGGCTGAAGAGGAAGACTGCCTTCACTTGGCTGATCCACCTCTGATTGGTCGATATCTGCATATTTTTATAACATGCTTTTACATTTGGTGCACATACTCTGCTATGATTACTTCCTGCACATATTTGGGCAGTTTTGAATCTATAACTGTTCTGCATTTAATTCACATGCCCACCTATACCCACTTTAGTGGTCAATGATGCTGTAGTTGTTACCTTTACAATTCTGATGAGGATTTTCAGCTGATATAGATGCAACTGCAGGTCCATACGGTCTGTCAGCCATGTGCCCAGGAGATTCATTGTGCTGGTGTACCATTGCTGAAATACAAATACATTGTTCTCCAGCAAAGACAGACACACATATAAATGCTGCCACACACAAACATATATGAATACACATTTACAAAAACATAACACAACACAAAGCCAAAGTGTAGGCAGAAGATTATGTGAATGAAAATCTTTTTAGTACAAGTTCTAAATATACTTTTCAATAAACATTCCAACAAGCAGACTGACAACCTACAAAGCAGAATGCTTTATATATACACAATGGGTCAAATGTTTTTAATTATTTAATATTTTTTATGTTTTTGAAAGAAATCTTTTACACTTACCAAGGCTGCATTTATTTGATCAGAAATACAGTAAATTTTATGAAATATTATTACAATTTAAAATAACTATATTTTCTAGTTTATATATTTTAAAATTTAATTTATTCCTGTGATGGCAAAGCTGATTTTTTTAGCATCATTACCCCAACATTCAGTGTCACAAGATCCTTCAGAAATCATTCTAATATGATAATTTGGTGCTTAAAAACATTTATTAAACAGTTTTGATGATATATATAAAGAGTTTTTCCTGTATTTTTGTATCAAATAAATGCAGCCTGGGAGCATAGGAGATTTCTTTCAAAAACATTTAAAAAAAATCATTAGTCCACACTTTTGATCAGTAGCATATAAATAGGATAGTTTTCTTCAGCTAAATATACCGTCAAGTACTTCCACTTGTAGATGGATACGGAGGAAAATGACTGGTAGAATAGAGCTTTCAGAGGCACTGAGAGGAAAATGGTGACAGAAAAGAGAACCCAACAAGCTCTGCCTTGGAGGAAGTCCTTCTGTCACAGTCATGATCCTCACCCAGACCTCTCCCTGTCTCCACAGCTCCACCCAGGAACTCATAATTGACAGTCTGGGATCCCATCAGCTGTCTCCTGTTCTGCTTTTGGACACTGATCATGAGAGATGTTGCCCATGTTAAAGCAGCCACAATCCTGCCCTTAGCCTGCGCTTCAAACTGTGGCACTTTCTGTCACATTGAGGGAGAAACATCCATCATTCCCAGCGGACATATTGTCTTTACCGCAGTCGCAATGAGCTCGCTAATGTAACCGTTGCTCAGGGTCTTACTTTTACGAGTCTTCCTTTCTCTTAGCCTCTGCATTTTGCTCTCCATTTCTACTCACTGAAACTCACTGAACTCAAAGCACCTCCTAAATAGCCAGTGCACTTAGCTTTTGGGCTGCAGATGTTGGACCGTGGGGAGGATCTTGTTTGCAGTCTAATTGATTAGTTATGATCGAGCTGGTCTGATGGTAATCTGAACTGACTGAGTCTCAACGGCTTAGAAGCTGAGCAAATCGAGCCGGAGACACAGGAGATGCGTCTTGGGTAACTGCAGCACACTTGACAGTATTAAGGTGGATAAACAATCGTTTGTTTTGAGATGAACCGAATTTAGACATGGTTTCTGCTATAGTTTATCAGACCTCCAATGATCTTGCAGCTTAATGATCAAAAACACAAATACTTTTTGGGGGGAATTTACACTCAAAATCCACTTGGCACCATCAGTTTGAAAAAGCATTAGGCTTCTGCTGGTGATAGTCTAAAAAACAAAAATGCGCTCTAGACTTGAAAAGCCTCAAGTTGAAAACATTACACAATTCACTAAGCCATTGGTTCCATTGGTTTAACAGAGGTTGAAAGCTACTTGAACGCAAATCATTGGTGTTTAAGTGGCTGGTAAAATTATGCTGCTAAGGTGTGTACATAGTAAAGAATCGTTTTAGGATTCAAACTAAGCGGCTGAGGGTAGTGGCTCGTTCCTGCAGTGAATCAGAGCTTGGTGTTGCTCTGTGAGGGCTGGTGCTCTGTGCCTGTGAAAGATCGGGCAGCCGGGCCGCGATGGACCCCCACAGGGAGGCCAGACCTGGAGCAACTGCTCTCTCTCACACCCAGTCTTTCTCTCATGCTCACTCTGTATCTCCATTTGTTTCTATAATAGTGTGACCTCTCTGGCCTTTACCATTTTAAAGGAATATTTCACCCGCAAATTAATTCTGTCATCATTTACTCACTATTCTATACCTGTATGACTGTTGGAGCACAAGAGAAGAATATTCTGAAGAATGTTTTGAAGAATGAAAACTGGTTTTGTCTATACAATTAAAGTCAATGGGGTCCAAAACAACACTGGACCATGTTGACTTTTATTACATGGACAAAACATTTTTCAAAATATCTTCTTTTGTGTTCCAAAGAAGAAATTTAGTCATACAGGTTTGGAATAACGTAACTGATGACAGAATTTTCATTTTTGGTTAACTATCCCCAACGCATTTCCAGGAAAACTATCAGTTGACTTAATATCATAATCGACATGTAATAAACGAAAATGCTGAAAAAAATAATTTGGTTGCGTTCCACTTTATAGTCCCCGCTTTGAGCACCAAATCAGACAACAAATCAAATGACACACAAGGCCGAAATAGTTGCATATTTCGAAAAAACAACATTTTGAAATCGTGAAAGTCTCAGCCAGTAAGTCCGTGTCCTCTATGGTCTTGGTTGTGAAATGAACAGTGCTGGCAGTGGGACATTGTTCTGCTGTCAGCAGAGAAACAGAAGACTCTCTGAGAGTGTATTATGTACTGTGGCACTTTTTGGATATTGAGCAGCGGGAAGCTGGCAATAGCTGCTAGCCAAAACAGGAGTATCATGACTCTGAATGCATAATGAAAGAAGCGGATATGGGAGAGAAAAGAAAAAAAAAATCTGTGATCATCTAACGAGTTCCATCTGATATTGGAAAGCGTGAGGGCTGCGTGTACACGCACGTGTGTGTTGGACGCGTACGTTATGGTTACCGATACAACACACATGAACATCTGCAGGGCCCCCACACCTCTAGCGGGGAGCGCTGAAAGGCTGAGCGACCTCCTGCCCTTGCCACACCACGCACATGCACAAGCCGCGCTCCTAAGCTTGCGTTCACACTCTCGTCTTTGACATGTTACAGGAAGCCATAGCGCCTAGCAGGGGGGCAACAAACAGAATTCAGTGTAAGGTTGCACACCCATCCACCCCCATCGCAGACACACACACTCGTCACTCGCTTTTAGCGAATCCTGAAGCACCTGAAGGCTAGCGTCTCCTATGTGAGGGCCAGGAGGAAGAAAGAGCTGGTAAGGGCTGAGTTTGGATTAGAAAAAACACACTCTTACAAAAGCAGGAATGCCGAGGAGGGGGCGAGGGCACGGTGGGGGGTAATGGGGGATTACAAGCAACCTGTGACTCTGCCTCTTTCTGCCCTTGCTGGTGGTAGTGGCTCTGCAAATATGTGTGTGCGCCACTCAGCCTGGTCTCGGAGGCCTAGGCTGTTTGAGAAGCGCTCCTGCTGGGACCCAGCTGTGTCTGCAATTAGCAGTAGGGATGGAATGATGATGGTTGCTAGCGCTGATGTTAATGCAAAGCGGCAGGCTGGTGGAGATGAAAACAGAACGAGAGCGACTCCGCGGTGCCTCCCCCGTGCTCCCTGTCCTCTCTGTTTCTTGCGAATCAAAAAGCGAGAGAATACCCCAAACAAAAAACACACAAAAATCGAACCTCCAACCTTTCTCCCGGTACTCTTTGCGTCTTTGTCCGCGCTTAATAGAGCCGTCTCTCTCTCTTAGGCCAGCAGGTTGTAGGGCACTCGTCCTTCTCGCCGGCCAGGCAAGAGAATCGGGCACCTTGCCGGGCCAGAGAGGGAGGCCCTGGGGACTGAGGAGTCTTTAAATCGGACTACAAGACATTATGCACTTAGGACAAAAGCCTGGGGTAATCCTACCTGCTTGCTGTTCACAGTCGCCACCGGCCCGTTATTGTTCGCCTCATCCCTCCTGAGAGGAGGTCCATTGATGACTGAACTCAATTACCATGGTAACTCACACCGGTGACCCCACGCCTCCCGGCGTTCACTATCTCTCCGCCGTAGGACCCCACGGCCTCATGGAAAAAACGTTGTGTAGGAAATACGCGACCCTAAACATGGTCCTCCGATGCACTGCTGCGTTAGTGCGCTCTCTCTCTTTCTCTCGCTCTTTCTCTCCAGAAATAGGTGCTTCTGAATGGTGGGATTG
Organism: Phoxinus phoxinus; assembly: GCF_949152265.1. Classification (NCBI taxonomy): domain Eukaryota; kingdom Metazoa; phylum Chordata; class Actinopteri; order Cypriniformes; family Leuciscidae; genus Phoxinus; species Phoxinus phoxinus. The sequence goes on along the minus strand of NC_136897.1, from coordinate 15,941,305 downwards.
AAAATAAAGTTTCAGGCTCAGCAAGCAAAAAGGGCTTCAAACTGCTCACGATTGTGTTGTGGATACAAAGAGAACCCTGCTCTGGATTTGCACGCCTCACCGGATCCTTAAGTGGAACAAGCCCTTACTGTTTCTGTGCAAGCTCTGCTACACTTTTAAGTGTCTCTAATGCAGTTTTTTTGTTTGCGAACGAAGCAATACGCTGCTAAACGGAACGGCGTGTCGAGCGTTTTTTTGGGGCGGGTGCAAAACGAATCAGCCGATCAAAAAGTATAATTGCAGAGAATGCATTTCTGCTATTGAAACCTGCGCTTGTGCACAACAGTGTCCAAACAGGGCCCTTTTTTATAAAAACCGGCCCTGAAAGAAGGAGCTCGTCGAGATGAACTAAACGGCGGGAATTACTGCCTGTGATCGTGTCATTGAGTAAACACACAATGAAGAAAAAGGGGTGAGGGATAAAAAAAAGGAACGGGAGAGAGAGAGAGAGAGTTTGGTCCCAGGGCAAAGTGAGCCATTCTGCTCACAAAGGAACGCTTAGGGGAGGATTGAGCCGAGCAGGAATGAGGAGCATAACACTTGTGGGGTTCAGCCTCAATGGGGGGAACGAAATGGAATAAACCAGCGAGCACTTGAGAGCCCCGCGGTGCACCTGAATGGCTAAGGGGTGGGAGGGGGGCGGAGGGGGGAGCGCAGAAGGTGAATGGGCTGCTTTTTGGGACCAATTTGTTTCTTTTCACCCTTTTCCCCTGCCTCTGTGCTGACAGATGTACAAAGGCGGACCCGCGCTGAGCCTCTCGTATACATGAACCCGCTAGCAGATGTCACTTTTGTCAGACAAGTTAATCAAACAAATGCCACCATACCTCACTTATATGTCACGGGGAGAGCGAGAGACGGAGAGAGAGCCAATAGACGGCTAATAGAGCCAGTCGAGAGCCATGGCGCCCGAATAAACTTCTGCTGCATTACATTTACTTTGCTTAAATCTCTAACCGTTAGTGTTGTTGCTGCGGATTTATTTAAATCAGCCTCGGTTCACATTAAGCGACAAAAGAAGCATCTCGGCCTCTGTAATTATCAGAAACCTGAACCGCTAACATCTGCCCTGCATTCTGAAAGAGCCAAACCCCTTTAATGTGTTTTGAACAGAAAGGACCTGTTGGGTCCCTTTTAGACGTTTTTTTTTTTTTTTCATACTGACCTACTAGCGTTCAGATTATTCATCTAAAGCTCCTTTTTCAATTGGTTTACCTCTAAAATAAAAGGATTAACTGGGGAGAAAAACAAAAAGAGTGCATCCGCCTCCCATATCGCATGATTTTCTAAATGCAATCGGAGGCTGGAATGAAATACGTAAACACATAAAACAAAAACACATTTTTGATTGTTGTTGCTCTGGATATCATAATCAAGGATAAAAACAAAGGGAGCAAAGGGGGAAAAGTGGATAAAAAGGTTTTAAATTCTCTAAGAAAACATGTATAGCATTCCAAAAAAACAAACAAAAACAATGTGTCGTGTTTTTGCTTTTCTCACACACACAAAAATTAAATGCACAAGGACAATACTTTTTTTTTCTATCTAGTTTCCTCTTGAGTAATTTGTTTCTGTTTTTCTTAGGCCATATTGGAAAGCATTAAGTTTGCCAAGTTCTCTAGCTAAAGTTGATTAAACAATTCACTTGGGTCCGCCGGACCTGCAAAGTGGTTAAGTGTCCCAGACAGTGAAGTGGTATTTCAGGTCTGTGAAATGCAACACAAACAGCAGCTCAGTCAAAACCCCCGGCTTTCCAGTATCTCTAACCCTACTTGCTCCTCACAGTATCCAGCAGTGGAGCGATTAAACCGCATTAACCGTCACCGTAAAGTGCAATCTCGTCGATCTGATAACTGCCAAGGTCAACGGGAATACTTCAAATTAATCAATGAGGGAAGGCCACAATCTCCTCCAGAAGCAGATTAAGTGTATAATTGACGTGTGTAATCTGCTGTGTATCTGAGTATCTCTGCTGGCACTCAGACACGCATGCATACGCACGCACACACTGAAGAGCCGGGTGCAGGACGGCGGTATCAGTGAAGCGCTGGATTTGGAGATGGCTTTTTTTAATCAATGATCTATGTGCTCCGCCCCAATCTGACAGATGAGCCCTCACGTTAAGCACAGCTGCCTTAATCCTGCTCTCCTCAGCTGTTCTTTCAAGAACTGGCAGGCTGGCAGAGTGAAATAAATTAATTTTCTCTCCCCCCTCCATCCCTCTCTCCCTTTCTATCCCTCTCTCTGGTCCTCTATCCTGAACTTAACAAACTTCATCCATCCACTGGCAAGCGGTTTGCCTCTTAGGCAGTTTGTATCTGGAATATGACCTTCTTAAAAATCACCATCTTCTCAAAACTCATGAATATTACATGATATTGCAACAAACCACTTGCAAGTAAATTTCACTACTGAAAAGTATTTAAATATGTTTCCAATTAGACAATTTTTAAGATGTTGTCTAAATAACTAAATTTGAATCAACATTTAATTAATAGTTTAATTAATATAATGAATATAATATAATATAATTAATATAATATAATACTATAATAAGTTTAATATGTATCTTAAATTGACACAATTTCAAACTGAGAAATGCTTTAAAATTGTATCTGTTCTTATAACAGATAAATAACAATTCTAACAAAAATTATCAATAAGCCTCTTCATGATTCCTAACAATTAGTATTATTTTACTCTTCATCCTTTTTATGCATATCACTGGACTGAATTTCATCCATTTTTCTTTGTTTTCATTTTTAATACCTATTCCCATATGGTCGCTTTTTCAGCATTATGAAACGCCGTTATGAAAGCAGCCATATTTTGAATTAGTCAAACAACAAGTATAATCTTCTTACTCTGGCCAATGTGCCATCTCTGTCTGTGAGAAATCAGCATCCTTGACCCCAATTAACCTAAGCTTAGCGTGGGCCACATTTACTTCAATATGACAACCAGCCAAAAACCACTAAGCAATTATGCTACACCCACCTAACAGATCATTTCAAAGCGGATTACTTAAAACAATCAAAAATTGAAGGAAAAAAAAAAGTGTAAAGGGAAGGAGGCCATCAGGAATATTTTGCCAAAATAACAAGTGAAAGCAACATTTTTACTGATTCAAACACAAAAAGAAAAACCACGATACAGGGGAAAAAGCCCTTGTAGTGATTGGAAAGCTGTCCCCAAAAAAAGTATATGGCATTTTCATTCTACAATAACTTATTAGTAAAATTTCAGAAGAAACTATTTAACTCTTATGTAGTTAGTCTGACTAAACCTGCAAAGATGAACCAATATCAACACCAATATGAACCAATTATATTGCTTCATTATATTATTTTTTTACAATTCCTTACAATAAGGTTTTATTAGTTAACATTAACTATAGAGAAATACTTCTACAGCGTTTAATTATTCTTAGTTAATGTTACTAAAACATTTTTAATATCAAAGGTTTACACAAATGCTGTAAAATAGATTGCTCATAGTTAGTTCATGTTAGGTAATGCATTAAACTGATGTTAAAAAAATAGACCTTATTGTAAAGTGTTTCATGTGCAAGTCAGAAAAAATGGATAGAAAAAAAAAGTGGAAAAAAGGAGGCTGCTGTTCTTTTAAACCCATTTAATTAGTGATACCGATACTATAATCTCATCTATGTCGTTTTTATAATGAACTGAGTGCCGATTTTTAAATAGGCTGTGTGTAGCGGGTTTAAAACAACAGCACGTGGTGTTATGGCTCATTGTGGAGGATGTTATGACATCTTTAACAAGTGAAATGACAAAGTAAGAAGAAAACATTTGAGCAGGTTGCCTGGAGCCCCTGCTAAAGAGCGGAGCTATTTCAATGGCTGTTTAGCATAACAGTGAGGACCAGCGTGTGCGTGTTAGCGTGTGTGTGTGCGAGACGGAGCGAGCGTGCATGTGTGTATGCATGCACACATGTTGTCTTTTTCAACTGCCTACGGAGACCCGACCACTTCAGCGGGTGGAGAGGGGAGATGTGTGCCATGCGTGCCCATCTGGGGTTGACGGCGATGGGGCGGGAGGTAGGGGAGGGCGGGCTGGTTGGCTGATTGTGTGGATGGATGTGTGTAAGTGCATGTAGGAGCTGAGTCTCTGAGGACACGGGCCATGCTAGTAGATGTACAAAGGAAGATTATTTGACTCTGAATAACGCCACTTGGCATAATGTGACAAAAACAACTTGACAGGAAGGATAAGTTTCATTTCGGTTCAGGGCGCAGAGAGAGAGAGCAAGAAAGGAGGTGGAAAAAACGAGAAAGCAAAATGGAGAAATGGAATGAGAGGGTAGAAAAAACAAGGCAGATGGGATTGTTTCCCTTGTTTGCATTCGAGGAAGTGAAAGCAAATGCACAATGCGGCTGGAAAATAAGCGACACCATCTCATTCCAAGCGAACGAAGAAAGAAAAGAACACATAATCTTTTCAGACACCCTCCAGGAGGGGAGAAAGATAGTTAGGCATTGCAAAATCGAGGTAAAAACCAGTACAAGATGGCAGCCTTTTTGTAGGACACTCAGAAAACTCACAAACCAGAGCTCACATGTTCAAAGCATCTCATAGTAAGACTACTGATCCCGGGCCAGCTTTCACCGTGAAATGAAAGTCAACAATGAACCACGATCAGGATTCTTACTTGAATTGTTCACATATGACACGAGGAGACATATTCACAAAGCGTTTCGGAGTGGGAGCGCTGTTTTTCAGATCAGGTTGTCTTGAGGAGAAGCGTTGGGCAAACGGACAAGAAAACCGATCCTAGAGCAGCGCTCCCTCTCTGGCTTTCTTTCTGAATATAAACAAAAAAAGTCTTTAGCCACACAATGCAAACACACCTTTCCAACAACACACACTTAACAAACTGGTCTACAGACAGCACAAAAGGATTATAACCAACATGATGGCCCTGGCCATCCCTTAAGACGGTGTTCTCCATTGTGTGCCCTCCCCTTCAGTGTTTCTTATTCAACTTCTCTTTCTTGCCCTCAGTGTTTCCCTCATTCTTTCCTTTTCTTTAAGCCTTTATCACAATAAGCCCAAGGTTTGGAGGGCTTCTCTCTATTTGGATCTCCTTAGCGGGAGATTTACTCCGGAAATAGGGCAGTTGCCTTTGTGACACCCCCGCCCCAACTATCAGCTAAAAATGAACAAAACAATATCCTTCACACTCTGATTGTTTTAGTATATCTAATTTGTCCAGTTTCAATGGAAGTCCTAAGTAGACATGCATTATTTTTTCTCTCACTTTTTCATGATCTTGACATGAAAGTAACCATTTCTTTGGTTAGTTTCAATCACTGAAACACATGTCAGTAATATATCCACACAGACTTCATAATGGAAATAAAATAGACCATATGTTCAATATTACTTTATGAATGTCTGCTACCAAAAAAAAAAAAAGGTTTTCTCTAGTGTCAGACATGGATTTGAAAGTGTCTATCCATGACGGACAGAGATATTTTAGTATGAGTGAGCCTATGATGACAGTAAAAACTAATACACTCATACATGATACAGTAATATGTATTGAACTTACAAAATGCTTTTGTTGTTTCCAAATCAACAAGACAATAAGATAGTAAAAGTAACGATAGTAAATGTCGTGGGAAAGTAAAACATTTTCAACCAAGATTACGGGAAAATTGTGATCATTAAAAAATAAAGCATGGCCTCTAAGGACTTCTGTATAGTTCTATTCTACTGTTCTCTAAATCAAACCACAAGCTATTCTGAATAAGCAGAAACTTTAACCAGAGGCCTGTAATAAATGTATACTCTATCTTTGTTTGCATGTGTGTTGTAGGTGTCTTGAACATCTGCATGTCCCTTTGTGTGAGAACACATCTTAAGATAATCCTCCTCCAGAATAACGAGCAGAGCGAAGGGAATATTACAGCCAGAACACGCAGGAACACACACACACAGCACTGCAAACCAGAGAGGAAAGGTTAAGCCAGAGAAGCAGTGCAAGAGAGAAAGTTAGAGTCAGAGAGTCAAAGAGTAAAAGAAATGAACTAAGGAAAAGAGAGAAGCAGGTCTCAAAATGTGACTTATCCCTCCTAGCTGGCTGTTATGTCACATTTTGAAGGGCCTCCCCCTTCACAGAGGGAGAAGACAGCCATTACTTACATCAAATAACCTTTCTATATATATCTCCTCATTGACCTTATCCCGCAAGACATCCTGAGAATGGCGAACGAATGTCACATAGCTGTCGGCAACATCCATCCCAGGTTTCTGAAAGATGGCGGAAAGAGAGACAGAGAAAAATATATTAGTGCTTGAAGCAATTGAAGTATTAGTATGCAACAGTTCTGTTACAAATTCTAATTTCTTCTACATAGGCAGCACCACATAAATACACTCGAGTCACAAAAACAATACCTTTTTAATTACACTATTACAGTTTTTTTAAGCGATATTTAAATTTCAGTTTTGAGTACTGAAGTTCTTATAATAAAATCTCACGTCATCTTAAATGTTTTTTGTTTTTGTTTTTTTTCAGTGTCGCAATGCTTTCTAGGATTGTCTTTTCCATGACGGAAGATGCCTAACTTTTGAAAAAACCTTTGATCCCTTAAAATACTATAAATGTAGGCTTGTGTATCCAGACCTTCAGACTGACGGCAGAAGGTCTATGCTGCATCCGAAATCTCATACTTCTACAGTAGTAGGCGAATAAACAGTATGCGACAAAAGTAGTATGTCCGAATTCACAGTACTCATAAAAGAGTAGGCAAAAAGTACCCGGATGACCTACTACTTCCGGAGGGATTCTGAAGTGTGCATACGATGTACATTTTACAATCCAATGAGGCCACGAGAGAGAATTTGTGAATGGCTGTTTAGCGACGTAACTGAAGCTGGTAGGTCACATGATAATGACAACATAGCAGATGTAGTAGGTCCGGATTACATTAGTACTACACACATTCATATAGAACGTACTTTTTAGAGGTTGTGAAATAATAACTTATTCAATATAAGTACCTACTCAAGAGATAATGCGATTTCGAACACAGCCCCGGTCTCCATGGCAGCTTTAATTGGTCAAGGACCCCCTGACTGACATGTAAAGCAACTAATCACAGTTTGTTTTGTTCAGTGCCATGATTAGGGAAGTGGAAATGGAAAGTCGATGTCCCTACAACAACAGAATGGCGTGTAAAACTCTTGAAAGCAAGTCTCAGTTGTAAACACAACAGCTTTCTTGTTCCGTGAGGGGGTTTGGCGTCATGACAGCTTTGTTTCCAGGCGGACAGTTAAAGAACGCGACACACACGTCTCCAGGACAACCTGTAGAATGCATCCAATCAGATGACGACTTTGAAAACTCCTGAAGTGTTTCCAAATGTGTGTACCTTATGCATCAGATGTCCAGCCAAGACTGAGGCTGAGGCTAAATGTAAACAAAGAATAAAGGTGCAGTAACATTTATCATTGTTCAGTGAATTTTTATCGGCGAAAACCAGTAGTTTCAATAGGAATCTATGCAATCTGGAATTTTGCTTGAAGGCGTCATCAAGTTTGTCACGTGAATTTGCCATGTTGTACAAAGGAAAGTGACTCCTGTGCTTCATACATCACTACTCTCTCAACAATGAAACTTTTTGCCGAAAATTCCCTATTGTGACTGCACCTTAACAGTTTTTAAACCTCGAATGGCGGAAGCCATGTAGCGCCTCCATCTTGAAAATACAAGCTGAAGTCTGAACATGTCGGCAGGAGAACAATGCTATCTGATTAAGTAAGATTCTATTCAACGAAATAGCGAGTGAAAAATCAACCCAGGGTAAATCATCTGGGGTGTTTTGCCCCCCCGCTCGGCCTCAGCGGTGAATTAAACACTTCCTTTGCCAGCGGCCATATGAGGGTCATCAGAATTGGTAATTGTCAGACGCTGTAAATTGAACTTACTTCACACATCTATGGGTCCTTTCAGAGGGTGCAAATGAGCAAGTTTGTCAGGCATAATTTTATTTTGTGTATTAAGCAAACAATTACCATGGAAACATAAGATTCTCTGACCCTCAGACCGTCAGGAGTACGACAAAGAGAGAGAGAAAGAGAGCGAGAGGACGCTTCCGGCATTCATTGACAGGCTTTTAATTTAAAAAGCCTCGAATTGCGACCAAATGTGTTGGCAGTTGAAGGAAACTCAGTGATGTGATGCTGAGTGCAATGAGTTGGACCCAGCGGCATCCTCACGACGCGCTTTTGTTGCACAACACACACATCACACTGTCTGCTGCAGAGGGTAGAGCTTCACAGAGACGACTCTCTCACACATACATATGAATGGCCATTTGGGGCTAAGAGATGGCCATCTGCACAGCAGGCCATGGCAATTATTAGCCATATCTTAAAGCTATCAGGGCTTTTGGAAACAGTGTAACATACTATTAATGAATTGTGAATGAGTTTTTTGTGTCTACAAGATGGAAAAAACTAAATGAACAACTTAAATATTACGTTAAATTATAAACAATGAACTGTTTGATTAATCAACCAATGAGTATTAGAAAAATCCTGGTGTCACTTACAGGAACATCCACATATTTCGAAGCAGCTTTTACCTAAAAATAAAAGAGATTTAATAATCAAAATAAATTAATCATTTAAATATGAATATTTTGCCTATACAATACTGCAATGTGAAAGACAAGATCTTAGACAAGATTTAACAAAGCTGTTCCTAATATACGATTAAACTATATTTATTTTTGTTGTTGAAATAATGCATTTTGGAGTCAAAGGCCAGATTTACTAAACAGGGTGCAAATTAAAGAACACAGACGCAGCCGGATCATTTCCATGATGACCAACGCAATCTACCAAGAGCAGTGCAAATTACCGTCTGGTTTAAGATGTGCTTTTTTGGGGCTGGTAAATAATGGCGCAAATACCAGTAAGTTGACTAAATGCAGACCTCATTTATTCACATTGCGTGATTCATTTAAATACTCTCCTCCTATAAATGTTGTGTCTGAAAGGGAAACTCCTACAAATGCATATGCGATAAGGTCAAAATAACCCCGTCCACTCCTTTTCAGCGCTAATTTGTCACTGCGTGTCTTTAGTAAATCCTGACAGTAGTTTTTAAAGCCAAAAAAGGGATTGCGCTGGCACAAGCTGTTAGTAAATCTGGCCCAAAGTATCCTGTGACAAGAGTAAAATATTTGTTATTATAAAAACACAATTTGTTCTTACTGTAAATGACAGGAAGGAGGAAAAAAGTGTGCCCTCATCGTAACGTGACAACTTTGCCAGAACACTCTCTAGGATTACAACAAACTGAAAAACACAGAAAAACACACAAATAAAAATTTTAACTAGATTGCCTTTCAAAATATAAAATTATCCTAATTGATCAAACAGCATAATTTGTCCTGTGAATTTCAAGAGATTTAATAATGAATAGAAACCTAACCCACAAACAGTCTGTTTTTACTTGTTTTAATTTTTTTTTAAAGAAGCAATTATATGGATATGTAAAAACACAAATGAGGAATATCGTTTTCCTGAAATGCTACCTTTGCCACGAGTAAAGTAATCATTTCTTTCACCGTCTCCTCGATGAGATCGTCAATTTGCGAGTGGTACTGTCTCTGGAAAACAAAGACATGATGAGTATGAAGTGCAACAAGGTTTCTTCGAGCAGTTTGGTGGTTTTCACCTGGGATAATCTGTGCAAACCCAATCCCTTTGTCTCCAAATACCTCATATAAAGGACGTCTGGGTAATTAATTCAGTTCAGATCATTACCTGTCTCAAGATGCTACGGATATGAGATGTCTCACTTCTAGCACATGTATATTCAGAACCAGCTATCACATATGGTAATATAATCAAAACAATTTAAGTGTCAGAGGACTGGGGGAAACTGCTAGGATTGCTAATTATACCTTAGGGACACAAAGGTGAGAATTCAATTGAATTGTTAGCCACACTTACCCATTCTCTAACAAACTTTCACAAGATTGAGTAAAGGGATGAAAAGAAAGATACAGCAGACAAGGTGACAGTGACAATTAGAAAGCAACAGAGAGAAAAAGAAAACATCTCATTCCAGCACAGAGTCAAAAAATGTAGAAACAATGAAAAATTGCCATGCTGGTGAATCATTCAGATCTGTAGCATTAAATGCATTTAAATTAATAACATAATATATGTATATGCATTTAAAAAAACAACGTTCTATTCATATATACATACTGTATATATCATAGGCTGGTGCATATGATGAATTCATGCATTTCAAAAAAGACTACAGAATAAAGGGTTTAACGATATAAACTGCGATTTAAACTAAGATGCAGATGAGCACATTATGAGGGCGTTTGACTGGAAATTGTGGCAGAGAAAGTGTATGTTTGCAGAGATGAGAAAGCTAAAGAGAAAGAGAACATGAGAAGTTCCTTGTGTACCTCTTGGCTGAGCTCCATGGCACATAGTTTGGCGGATTGGGCCTTGGCGTCCACCATGACATTGAACATGGTGCATATGGACTGAGGAACACGGAAGTCTGTGGTGCGCGGGCTCTTCTGCAACTTCACCTCAAAGGCTGCTCTGGTTCTGAAACAACAGAGGAGAATAAACTCCACTGTGGTGATTCAGGAGTAGGATGTCAAAAGTGAAGTGAGGAAACAAGAACAAAATATATGCCGGTTGAGAGTTTCTGCATTAAAGTGTAGTAACTGGCGCTTAGTGGTGTAAGCATTAATGCACTTTTTTAAATCATCAATATTTTCTGTATTTTTCAGTTTTTAATTTGTATAAAAACAAAACAATATTAATATTTGGTATAAATAAAAATGAATATCCACATTTAATATTTTACATTATACTGTCGTGATGCCACAATTCATTTGTAGAATTTAAAATGATACATTTTAGATTGTGGTGTTTCAATTATTGAGACAAAAATAGTACACAATTTTAATGTTGGTCATAACATGTACTCTGGATATATGACATATTTTATGAAAAAAAGAAAGATACATCGTATCAGAGCTTTTTCTTGTTTAATGTAAAAATTACAACCTATGCAACACCACAAAAAAGTGACATTTCAGAGAAAATAAAAATAAAAAATGTAGAAAAGCAAAATGCATAAGTGTGCACACCCCATGAACTCAGTTCAATCAACCTTTAATTGTATTACAGAATTTTATTATAGTATATTTGTATAGAAATATTTCAGGTTGTATAGAAATCTATCAAGATCTATCTGATATCTTTAATTTGAATATTTTCCCACTCTATTATGCAAAAACTTCCCAGATCTGTTACATTTCAAGGGCATCTCTTGTGGAAGACTGTGCGCTTTTTTATATCCACTGTAAATAATTTATATTTTAACAGTAAAAAATATATAGTAAAAGAAGTAATATTTCAATAGGTGCATCCTTAAGATAAAGCCAATATTCTGGATTGTAGAAATTCAAATAAGATACATAACAGTATATTCTTTTTAAGAAACAAACTTTACTACAAATATGAATGTAAACATTTTTTTTTTTTAAACAGAGTCCTGGTGTGAAGTAAAAGTATGAATAATTAATACCGTCTCTCAATTAATATTCTGTCAAGAAAGCTGCACACATAATAATAATAAAAAGTTAAAATAAAGTTTAGCATGTGTCACACTGCAGTACATGACAAAAAGTGTCAACTGTCAAAATACAACAGCCTAAATTCCAAAAAAAGGGCTTTGGTATCAGATATTTGTAGTTATTGTGTTAGAAGACTGTTAACAGGTTTCCAACGTCAAGAAAGTTTTACCTTTTTACACAGGACTCGATCATGTCACTGGACATGAGTTTAAGTCGGCTCTCCAGGTGTTTGGCGAACTCTTCTTCTGGCCAGTGCAGGTCTCTTATGAATGTCTGCAGTGCATCCAGTTTCCAGAACAAGTCCTCTGAAGTCCCAGAACCATTACTGCCAACGCAGAAGAGACAGTCAGAGGGAGATACAGAAAGTTATTTTACTCGAAGCTGAATATCAGGAATGGAATGCTCTGGAAAAGGTCAGGAAGTAGGAAGGTCAGAGGGCAGGGGGTTGTTAAAGAACACAAAGCCTGTTTCGAGTCCAGGGTGGCACATTTGGTTCACTTATTTTTTACCACTTCCCGATCGTTTAGTTGCCCTGACCGCTTCAGATCAACCTCATTGGCGATCGTTCCATGGAAAAAAATAAATGGTTAATCCTAAAACAAAATGATAAACAATCAGGCCTTACTTGGTTGTTTGAGTACAGGTAAGGTAAAACGTGCACAATGATGTTAAAGGAGACTTGCGGGATCACAAGTAAAGGCTGTATGTGTATGAAGTGGCAGGAGAAGATACAGTCCCAGACTTTCAACTGATCAGACTAAAGCTATAGATCTGTTTGAATGGAACCAATTTCAGCTCCAGAGGGTCCGAAATGAATGAAGAATAGATCATAGAAAGAAAATAAGAGACTGACTCTCACACCATTCCTCACAGCCTGAGTACAGAGTCCTCAAACAGCCAGCAGGCCAAGGCATCTTCAGTGGAAACATGTTTTAAGATTGACTGAAGCAATGAGAGCTTCACACTGAAGCCAGATTTAGATGGAAGACTCTAAGGCCGTGTGTCCACCAAAGCGTTTTTAGCCAGCTGAAAGCGCCTAGCTATGGGCGCCTGAGAGCGTTTTGGCAGCGCAGCATTTTTTTTTAGTTGAGACACTTTGCTTGTTATGATACGGAATATCCACAAAAGTGTTACTAGCATCTCATTTCACACATATTTTGTTTCTGTGTTGATTCTATATTAAAATGTCGATACAATGTAACATATTTTCTCTGGCTCTTGTTTTAAATGATTTTGTTCCGTTATTATGCTTGTTGTTGTCATCTGTTGACGTTGTACAAGCAGAATGTGGCGGTTGGTCGGTGTGGTATTAGTCCCGCCCCTCCTCCACTGTGATTGGACGGTTGAGTAAAAAGTGACAGTGATGAGCGCTGCGTTTTACCCAAAGTTGAACATTCTTCAACTCTCGGCGACCTGTAAAAAACGCAGAGCGTTCAGCACTTCATTCATTAAATTCATTAAAAACGCGGCGCTCCAATTGAAAACAATTGAAATAAATACTCCAGCCGCGTGAAAAAATGCTTTGGTGGACACACGGCCTAAGGGTCGGTTCATTTGTACTGCAGTCGTCTAACAGACACTCACAATACAGCAGCGGAAGGATGTGTAGAAATATTTACAGATTGATTAATGGTGACTATTTATTTATTTGTTTATTTATTAAGTTAGTATATCAAATTCAATTTTAAAAAATTTGCTTGATAGACTTACTAAAATATATAAACTGCATATTTATATTTTCTTTATTTCTTTATCATTGTTTCCCCCGTAAAATAAAAATAAAGTTTTAGGATTAAAAATAAATAAATAAATAAGGTTACAATTCGTAAAAAATAAATGAAACCGTATACTCTTTGGCCGTAAAACTGGCCAAATTAGATGTCATTTAAAACATTATTGATCCATTGTGTAAAAAACAATGCAGTTTAAAGTTTGGGTTACTCACACAACCAGTAAAGTCCTTTTAGAGTCTTGTATTTGGTTTCTACTGAAAGCAGATGCCTGTTGCTCTGAAGTTTGTATATCACTTCAGAGAACGGTATGAAGGAAACAGGACAGAACCAAGAGGGGGATGGGGTGATCTCCCTCAGTATTCTTATCCACAACACCCTATATCTCAAGGCAGGGTACAGAAGGAGAGCTACTACTCTGGGACCCCATACCCAGCAAATACAGCAAGAAGAAAGAGGAAAAACACCTGTTCTAATAGAAAAAGGGAAAGGAGGAAGATGTTGGAAAGATACAAGATGTTAAAGTAGCATCACTTATTCATGACCAGATATCAATGATGAGCATCTAATCACCTAACCATGCTATTGTGAATAGTTTTGTTGAAGGTGAAGTGTGTAATTTCTGCGGCACCAAAACAAAATGCAATCTGTTTGTTTCAGTGGCAGAAACGAACAACATTGGCTCAACCAATGGCATGAGTGAACAAACTCACTCAGTCAGTCATCATGTTGGCTTTATATTAATGAATCATTCAACATTTGTCTTAACAAACATTCCTTTTCTAGTTATTTTTGTGATTTTGTTTGGTTCAGAAATTAATTACACACTTCAGCTTTAATATTCAACTATCAAAACATGAGCATGTTTTTATAGCGTGATACTGTATTTGTATCTTCCAACACTTCAACATGCTTAGGGCTTTTTGGGTTCAAATTGTCCATGGGTTATTTCCATGCTGTGGCCTTAGCATAAATATATTACTGAAACATTATTCAGGTTTATTGTAAACACAGATTCTGGTTGTACTTTATTTTACAGTGCACTGTGCATTCTTTGTACTTACCTAAGAAAGTACTAGAGAATGTAAGGTAAGTAGGTTTAGGTGTAGGGAAATATTATTACCCAATTTTTGTAATTATTATAATATGTACATATATGTACATATATGTACATGTGGAACAGGACTGTATAATAAAGTGCTAACCAAATTCTAAATAGAAAGTATTTTAAGCTTGAGTTTGACATGAGTAGACAGGTACACGTATTTTGTGGCTAATATATTCTGGCTTCAACTACAGTAGTTTTGTCAACCTTTGGAGTTTACCCATCATTACACCTTAGAGATCGAGTGTCACTCAGCATGCGTAATTATGTCTGTGTGTCTGTGCATGCATAATTTTTAGCCCAATAAATGCAGCGCTGAAGGTATTTCACTCTCGTCTGGAAAGTGGTGAAATGCTAAGGTTTGGAGAATCGTTTTTTTTTTTTAATTATCATGTCTAAATATAAACTAAAATTCCCTTGGCTCACCTCTGTCAACTCCCTAAATCGCAATTTTTTTTAATCATTTCAATTCACAACTGTAGACAATTTCCAACCATGTAAACAAAGTACTTGAGTCCACATATACCGTTTTAAGACAAAGTTTGCAAACTATTTGGAATTATATATATATATATATATATATATATATATATATACACTTTGGTAATTGTACTTTGCCAAGCTACAAGCTACTTTACTATTTAAATTAATTTACAGTAAAGCAAAAAGCAAACCTTTTTTGTTTTTAAAGTTTTAAAACGCCATTGATTTTTAAACGCAGAAGATGAAATAAGTTGAAATCCCCAAATATTTTTTTTTCTCCTTCAATTAAAAGTAATGGATACTAACATTGTTTTCTATGATGTGTTCTGTTAACATCTCAGAAAATGTGGTTTAGTGTTAAATGACCCTTTACATATATATAATACATATATACATGTAATACACTATATATAATACATATATAATACACTATAATATGATAAAATAAAATGATGATTTAAAACATTAAACAGTATTTACCAAAAAATAAATAAAAAAATTAGTAAGATATTGGCATTTTGCACAGCATCTGTTTTTGTATAGCAGAATGTCAAAGCATCTGTTTTTGTTTATTGTCCCTTATGTGCATTATGACACATGAAAGTGATTCCAAACATAGTAAATCAACAACAGATTGCTTTAAACTGGAAAAATTCCATTTGGTTGTGAAATTCTTATCACAAACATAGAAATGTTATGGAGTAATCTCTAGTTTGAACTATTTGTCTCAACAAATATATATATATAACCTTGTACAATTTTGTGTAATGTTGCATAATATAATTTTAGAAATGTTAATTAATGCTGAAATCCTCAATTCCAAATTCCAACTGTAGATGCACCTCTTAAGACTTTCCTAATTCAAATATTTAAATGAAACCTGTCTACAATTAACTAGGGGTGAATCCGAATTGAAATATAAAATACAAACTAAATGTTGATGCTAAGGCCACACATGCGTGTATTAGAATCCAGTACACACTCAGTTTCAGATAAACCCGGTATCCAGTTGGGGGTGGAAAAGCTAGGCATTTGCATTGGTCGCAGATTAACTGACACTGGTAGATTTGGTACTTTAGGCATTTGTAGATTCACATTTGGTAGGTTGACACTGGGCAGATTACTTGTTAAACTCCTGTGGAAAAGGAAAAAAGAAACAGAAAAAAAGAATGCAATGATGTACAGTAGATGCACAGAAGAAAGCGTGGATGATAAAGAAACACGGCATTACGTACAGTATGTTTAGAGCGCAAGATGAAGAATTCATTTAGAGAGAAGATGGTGTTGCAGAGATGGGAAGTGCACACGAGATCGGGGTGAATCACATTATCACCACTTTGGCTCTGGTTTTATGAGAAAACACACATTTGTTTCTGCTGAAATGCAGATTGTTGATTCAATTAGCATTAACATTCCTACAGTCACACACTTTGTCTTATGTCGCTTTGCTGAGTGATTCAAAGTTATTCTGGTGACTTGTATATATCATGCAAAAATGTTTATACATGTTCAACAAGCAGAGCTGGTTAGGACTGTAAGAAAATTAGAGCTAGTTGAAGAAAAATTTAAAATACAATTATTATTAAATTATTTTTTAAAGGGGACATATTATGCCCCTTTTCAAAGTCCTGTTTTTGCTTGTGGCGTCTACTAGAATAGGTTTTCATGATTGAATGTCCGAACAACTAAAATTTTCACGTATTTAAAGGTAGGGTAGGCAAAAAAAATTATAAACACTTTTTGTTATACTGGTTGAAACTCTCTTCACATCCTGATAGCAATCAATAATAGAAGTGGTCTAAATATTAAAACATGTACAAATATCTTCTGTGGAAGTCTCAGGACACAACAAATGTTTGTCCAATCATTGCATCCGGTCGGAATGCAATGATACGATGTCCTACCTGCCTGTCAACATGTGTATTTCCATACCTCCGCACACTCTGCTCACGCAGACGTCACACGACATCATCGCGTTCTGTAAATCTACGCCAATTTGTAGACAGACAGTCACATAGCGCCGCAAACAAACAGAAGCCACATTTTACAGTTCCTCCTGAACCGAAACAACAAGCTTATGCCATGGGCACGCTATGTCGTAATTACAATTAAGAGCCGTTCACGTGCTCAGACTCGGATTTATGTGTTTCTATGGCACTATCAATGGCGAAATGAAACTGCAGCAGTCAGGTGGTACAAGTCAGTGCTCTCGAAGTTGTTTACGTTCATTATTATTGTAAAGTTACCGTATTTTCCGGACTATAAGTCACACTTTTTTTCATAGTTTGGCTGGTCCTGCGACTTATATATCAAAATTAATTCATACTGACTGAGATGAACCAAGAGAAAACATTACCTTCTACAGCCGCGAGAGGGGTTCAGAAGCGACACCGAGGAAGAATTCAATGGATTCAGTGTTGTGGAATGAGATCGCGGGAGCTTGGTGAACTTGCTTACTGGTAACTTGCTTGTTGGACTCGCTGGCTAATGTTAATTTAGCCTATTCAGCCTCCCAGGTATATTTTCTTTATGCTATTGTGTAGCTGAATAACTGTTAATGTGTTACGTGCCATCCAGAAACTTGCGCTCTGCAAGTGAGCGGCGTCTGGTGGTGCCATCTCAAAGAGGCACGCAATCTCTCTCTCGGACCTTTACCATGACTGTTCCCTGCTGGTGGAATGATCTGCCTAACTCAGCCAGAGCTGCTGAATCTGTAGCCATCTTTAAGAAACTGCTGAAGACGTATCTTTTTCGGCAGCACTTGAGCACTTGATCCAGTACTACTAACACTAACACTTTCTTATCTATTCTATTAAAAAAAAAAAATGCGTTGGATTGTACTGTGAAGGGTTATAGCACTTACATACTGTTGTCCTACTGCTAGTTTAATTGCTTATATTGTTTCTCATTTGTAAGTCGCTTTGGATAAAAGCGTCTGCTAAATGAATAAATGTAAATGTAAATGTTAACATACCGGACACCTATTCAGCCTGTTGTTCTGTGTGCTATTGTGTAGTTGAATAACTTGCCTTTCCAGATTAAATGTCTGTTCTTGGATTTTGTGAAATAAATGTATAAATAAATGTGACTTATAGTCCAGTGCAAACTTATATATGTTTCTTTCCTCTTCATGCCGCATTTTTTGACTATAATGCGACTTATACTCCGGAGCGACTTATAGTCCGGAAAATACGGTATGTCCTTTGGGACATGAGGTAATTTAACGCCGTCTCTCGTGGCTTTGGAGACACTCCAAAGGAGAGGGTGGGATCTCATGCTTTCAAAGCTAACTTGCTCTTGCTAGCCACTCTGAAATAGCCTACCCTACCTTCAACATTTTTGTAGCACCTCTCTCTTCCTGGTCTGTAAGTAACCCTCTGTTTTGTTCCTGTCTCTGTGAAGTCCCACCTTTCAAAAAGCACAATGTGCTCTGATTGGTCGGCTGGGCCAGTGTGTTGTGATTGGTCAATTGCTTCGAGCGTGTTTCAGAAATGGCATACCACTTACAATAACCGAGAGATTCAACACACTATCAATGCAACTCAACCAGGCCACGCCAGAAACAAAGCTTACTGATATAGAGAATAGCTCTCTTTGCAGTGGACTTTGTGCTTTAGTAACTTTGCAGACCTTTTTCGTGCTCAAACAGCAACATTACACACTGAATAAAGTTGAAATGTAAAAAAGTAATACAGGACCCCGTTAAGCCGTTAAAATATCAAGTAAACAAGTGCAAAGAATGATTCGAAAAAACAAAAAGACATAAAAACACATAGCGAGACCCCCGCGGTCTGTTTCATTCTGCTGGATTCCATCTTGCTCTCTGAACACATGAAAAGACTGCGGAAGTCCAGGGGGCATGATTAGTTGCATACATTTTTTTTATTTATAATTGTACTAATTTAATTAACATCCCTAGAACTAACGCTTGAAGTGAAAAAAGTGTTTGGCTTACTTGACTGGTTCCCAAGACTCTCGTTCAAATCCTCTGTGTATGGACTGAGCTATGGAGGACTCCATTAGATCCACATACCTCACCACCAGAGGGGCAAACAGGTCTTGCAGGTGCTTATGAAACTTCCCATTACATAGATTATCTGAAAAAGCAAGACGAAAGTGGGAAATTGCTATTTTTGCCACCCTTTGACGTATATTCAGCAATAAACAGCAATAAACAAAAAATAGACACAATCTATGAAAAACAATTTTTTAGTTAGCGATTAGAGTTGAAGTCAGCATGACGTTTTTTTGTCTTTTTTAAAATGGAATATTGCAGTATTTATTATAAATCTGTGCACATCTTTTCTTCTCTTTTTCTTCTCATGTACCCTCCCTCGTAATCTTAAATCAAAAAAAGTTCCGCTAACTCTTGCATCGACGACTCTATTCTTCTCCGATGACGTGTTTACAGGGACAACCTGTCACTCACATGATATCACAGCAAACACAACGATCCAATCAATTCCCGATGCACAAAACCAAGTCCCGTCCTAGTTTTTTTTTCTTGTTTGAAAAGCCGTTTCACTTGGATATAGAAAATGATTAGAATAAAATGATTAGATTAAGAAAAGATTATTGCAATTTACGTTTCATGCCGACTTTAACTTTCTCATACATTTTATGTAAAAATGAAGGAAAATGAATGTGATTATTTATTGTCTTCCCATCCATGCAGCGTTCAGATATTTAAATATATATTAGCTATCTTTCCTGCTAGGTTAATTTTGTGTTAGATTATCAAAAAATATATAATAGCTGATTACTAAACAAAGGATTTGTTCTTTTTTTAAAGAAATTGGACACAATGTGTACTATATGTGGTGGAAAGTGCCTTATGTTTTAGCATGTGATGACTAAGCATAGTACTAGTCATAGCGTCTCTATTTCTCTCACTCTGGTCTCTCTCAAGGTCGATCATTCACAGTAGGTGCCATGTTTGTTTGCTTCCCTGATTGCTCTGTTCCAATTAGCCACTTGAGCGGTGGTGGTTGCACACTTGGCTGTGTTTGTCCGCGAGCGAGTGTCCGGGGCAGTGGGGTCTCCCAGGCTCCTCTGTTTTAGACCTCATTAGCAGCATGAATAGCTTCTTCTTTAGCGCCTGTCTGGTGTTAAGGCTATTTCATGCCTAGATCAGTGCTAAAGGCACAGAACGATAGTGACCTTCCATGCTGAATGTCCTGTTCCACAGATGTAGTGCACGCTGTAGGCTGTCGATTGATGGTGTTTGCTTTTGTTTGTGTTTATGCGAGTATGTGAGGAGGCCAGGGGGAGATGATGTGTGTCTCTGTGTTGTAGTGAGGAGTAATATGTGTGTGTGTGGGTGTTTATGGGGAACTAGATGGTGTTAAAACTGGTGTATCAGTGTTTAGTTTTGTGCTTGAGAAGAGCTTTCTAATGAAAACTTAATTTTTTCTGCTGGAATGCTAAATAACAGACCATTTATAAAAGAGTATTTTGTTCTCTTCTTTAAAAGTAATTATTATAAGAAAATTCCACATCTGTATTATTTTGAGATGTTATTAAATAAAAAGATAATAAGACAATCTCTCATAGAAGGCTACAAATGAGAAGTTATGAGAAGTGTATTATTCAAGTACATGTGAAAAATAAATAAAAACAAACAATGAACAATATAAATAAATGAAATAAAAAATACATTAATAAACAACAAACAAAAATACATTTGTGATAGTGCCCAAAAAAGTGTCTATGTCTGGACTAGGAAAACTGACATCTTCAACCTTTATTTAAATATTATTCAAATGTGTTAAAGGTTTTTTTGTGATAACAAAATGAAACCAAATTGTAAGGACATAATTATTTAAAAAATTGACGAAATATTAATAACTGACTATGTTGTAGCGTTTTTTTCCTATGCATTTTCTTTTGCAGAGTAAAATATTGCTCATATTTAAAAATATTTTTAAAATATTTTTAAAGTTTAATTGAACTTGTGGGGTAATTAACAACTTTTGGCCACACTCTCTCTCTGTGTGTGTGTGTGTTACACATATACACACACTCTTAATAATAATAATAATTCATTAGATTTATATAGCGCTTTTCTCAGCACTCAAAGCGCTTTACATAGAAGGGGGAATCTCCTCAACCACCACCAGTGTGCAGCATCCACCTGGATGATGCGACGGCCATATTGCGCCAGAACGCCCACCACACACCAGCTATACACTCTTGCTTTCAAAAGCTCCATCTAGACCAGCAGAAAAAGCAATCCAATATCAAAAATAGGTTACCAGACAACAAACTGTCAAGCTGTGCAAAGAATGCCACTAGGATAATTAGTCAACTGCAGCCCATGGCAGAGGGGCTTTAGCACCATGGACAGCACCCTATTGACTCCAGTTCATTAGAGACGTGATAAGGCCTTGAGCAAACTCTTTACATTCAATGTGTTGGTTTGACCCCCTGCGGGTTTCACTATTTGGCCTTTAATTCTTCTATATTGTCTCTTAAAGCTCTGCTTTGATGGAATTTGTATTTTGTACACTATTGTAGGCCTGTGATATATGTGGATTGCAACATTACATTTATGAACTGTGGTTATCTCAATTTCCAGTTCCGTACTACATTTATGATTATTATGATTATGACTTCTGGTTCCCTCCTGGTCACAATCACAAGGTGTTATCTGCTTCTATTGCACACATTTTAAACATTTTTGTTTAAACATTTGTTTAA
Organism: Phoxinus phoxinus; assembly: GCF_949152265.1. Classification (NCBI taxonomy): domain Eukaryota; kingdom Metazoa; phylum Chordata; class Actinopteri; order Cypriniformes; family Leuciscidae; genus Phoxinus; species Phoxinus phoxinus. The sequence goes on along the minus strand of NC_136897.1, from coordinate 15,919,596 downwards.
CATTTAAGATTGATGCACTTTTATATTAATTCAGTCTAAAAATAATGTTTCTGACAGTCTATGAGACACGTAGAGCCCTATTTTAACGATCTGAAACGCAAGTATCAAATGCGAAACGCAAGTAACTTTGTGGGCGGATCTCGGCGGGATAAGGATAAATGACTCTTGCGCCCGGCGCAAATCTAAAATGGGTTGGTCTGAAGTAGCTACATTACTCATAGGTGTGGTTATTGCGTAACGTGCAATAAACCAATCAGAGCGTCATCTCACATTCCCTTTAAGAGGAGGCGTGCTTGTTCCATGGCGGATTGCTATTAGAACGGCGAATTTGCCAGGCGCACGCAACTTACATGATGGTAAAGGTGATTTCGCAGTCTTCAGAACTTTGTTTCCTGGTTCTTTACGAACAACCCACTTTGTCAGATGTCCTTAAATACCTGTGTCTTGCCACTATTGATCAAACAGGTTTGATCCGTCATTACTACAATTATCCTGAATAATTTGGGTAAATGTGTGATATAGATTTATGCCTATCTTCATGGACACCACAATGATTTCCCTCGTGTGGTAATATTTGTCCTTCTAATTATGTATGGTTTGCAAAAATATGAACTGCTGCGTCAGTGTCGATGAGAGAAGCAAAGTGTATGCGCGTTGTGCACCCGCTACATTATGGCCAAGCATGCGCCCTTAAAATAGCATCTGAATAACGCGCCACTGACTTTAGACTAGGTTTTTCCTGGTCTGTGGCGGAATTGTTTTCTCAAACTGCAAAATGGCACCAGGGAACGTTTGCGCCAGAACACGCCTCCTATTTTCGCTGAACTGCCCCCCGAGCGCAAGTTCATTCCCTAATTTACCGACGTGCGTCTGTGGAGGGAAAAGTCCGCTGTGCGTCGGGTGCAAGATAGGGCCCAGAGGCTCTCAATAGAAATTACTTTGTATTTAACCTAGAATATTCATTTAATAAGACATAAAAATAACAAAGACCTGTCCAGAAAATATCCCCTTAAAATACTTACAGTCAATGCGCAGGAAGTCATTGAGCAGCTGAAAGAGAGGGAAGCTGTCCCAGCTGTCTGGGGGCTGAACCTCCAGTGCCGCATCCATGTCCACAGCATACAGAGACAGAAACGTCTCGGCGTGTTCGACCATCAGATCTGACCACCATGCAAATGCCTGCAGTGAGAGAAAGAGGCAATACAAGAGCCAGAAAAAAAGCACAAATAAAACCAGTCATGTAATATAAAGACATAGAATGAAGATCAGCCTTTTCTATAATACTTAAGAGCATGACAGTCCACAGATCTATAAAAAGTTATCAAATCCACACTGGTCTTTAAAGACCCCAAATAGTTTTGAGACTGTCTAGAAATGTATTTTTTCACCTTTGTGTCTGTGGAGTGTCATGAGCTTGTCTCGTGCATTGAAACTCTCATGCTTCTAAAAAGCACAGCTCATCATAGTTAATGTCTAATACACATACTTTATATGTAAAGTACATCCTTATTTTGCAGATGTAAATGTTCCCACAAGTCCATGCACAGGAATTTATGCCCTTGTAACAGAAAAATTCCCAGCATGCAGCAGCAGCAGTGATTAGCAGCACGATCTCAGTAGTTCGTATCATTTATCTGTTCGATTGTTTAATTATGTGAGATTCCTCTGCTGCTAATCCAGCTGTGCTGCTGTGTGTAACACATCTGGCCTGCAGATATGCACCAAGCATGTTAGACAAATGAAAAGTTAATGTAAATCATGGCTTCCCCAAAAAAAAAAAAAAGCATGCTGTTGTCACTGACCACTCAAACAAACCTTTCATACCAGTATGCTTGACACCAGTATAGCAGTTTTGCTTTATTGCAACACTTCTCCCAAAAAACCCAGAGAAGTGCAGTTTAATGTGAAGTTAGAGCTGGTAAGTGAAGCTAGCAGACCAAACCAAGCTGAAGGACACAAAACAAAGGAGAGTTTGGAGATAATTGGGGTTGTGCAAGGGTGAAAATGAGACCAGTCATTTTCATTGAGTTTTTTTGGGGGGTCTGCTTCCACAGGTGAAGCACTGTCCCCCTCGTGCTTGTGGAACCACAAGCCACTTGCTCAACGCTCCATATGGACAGCTGACTAGGGGAAGGATGGGGTGTCCAGGCAGAGAGGGGGAGGGAAAGGTGGAAATCCCCCCCATCCATGGTGCAGGGGCTGTGACATGCACATAGAGGGGGGCTCTATAGGGTCTACATACCTCTTTACCCTGTCCAATGTTTCCCAGCCAACAAACAAGTAATGAAAAACAGTGAGAGTTATGTGAGTTTTTTTTTTTTTTTTTTTTTTTTGCTTTGTATTTGAGCACTTCATTATCATAAATGCTTCAGCATTAAAGGGCTTTAAAATGCAATTGGAAATATGATCACATTAAGAATGACTGATGGTAAATATTGATCAAAAAGAAGCAAATAAATAATAGAAACAATGTTTAATAATTACATTAAAAAAAATCCTATGCTTAAGACTTTTTGGTAAAGATTCTAACTTGTGCTTTAAAAAAAGAAAAAAAGAAGTCCATTCAGTTTACCAGATTTATTCCATTATTTTGTGCATGCATATTATGTTGTTTGTGTGTACATTTGAACATGCAAGTTCAGTGTGCATGATATATGACTGGACTTTGTAAAATACCATAAACAATTCCATGCATTTTAGTGGACTTGTTTATTAAAGAAATGGTTTTATGTGCTTAAAGGCATAGTTCACCCAAAAATGAATAATTTTGTTGAGTAAATCATGACTACGCTGTTCCAAACCTGTAGCCATTTCTGTAGGCAGATATTTTGAATAATGTTTAAATGAATAATGTTTTAAGTCCATATAATTACAGTCAGTGTGGTTCCAACAAACATCGGACCCCAATGACTTTCATTGTTTGGAAAACAAACAAACAAGTGTTCTTAGTGACTTTTGGGTGAACTATTCCTTTTAATGGTTTAGTGAACCTGGCATCAGAAGCAAAAAAAATAAAAAAAATAATAATAAATAAAATAAAATAAAATAAACCTGTTAGAATAACAGACTGAAAATAAACCAAAATGAAGATCAATGTATTTCACATACAAAGAAAAACTGTATTAATTTTGTCCATTGACTTCAATGATTTTAATGTATTCAGTCAATGTGACAGTAATTTCAGTTCAGTCAAACGGAAGATGAATAGATCCAACCTATCTATCTATCTATCTATCTATCTATCTATCTATCTATCTATCTATCTATCTATCTATCTATCTATCTATCTATCTATCTATCTATCTATCTATCTATCTATCTATCTATCTATCTATCTATCTATCTATCTATCTATCTATCTATCTATCTATCTATCTATCTGAATCTCAAACAAATCCCAATCAACTAAATTTGAATGAACTGAACTGAAATTAAGTAAGTCCTGATTTGCTATGCCCATGTAATGCCTCTTCCAGTGAAGGCCAGATCATGAGGCTGGCATGCAAGAGCAGGGCACGGCACTGATGACAGCAAAAAAAAATCAAAAAATCAAAATACTGTACCGCCTGACCTCCCGTACTTGTGCGTGTAGCCTGCGGAGCACATAATTTAAAGACACAAAATACATATATTCTGCCTTTGTATGTAAGAGGATGGCGGCTGCTCTAGTGGAAAAATGCTGCCTAAACAGTCACTGAGGAAGGTTTTTAGAGATAATATTTTTAAGAGTTGTTATAGTTTTGAGTTCTTAATATTCAAGCGGCGTTGTTTGTTTTCACATATAAATATGTGCCTGAAGTATTTCTTTTCATGCATGTGTATTTAGGCACGTATTGCATCTAACACGTCATGTCTGGTGCACTCACCTCTGCATGATGTTCCTCATTCTGCTGGAGCACCTCTATGACCAGCTCGGCCAGACGGAGCGTGTCCTCAAGCTTTTTGGCAGGGGTGACTAAACGTCCTACATTTTCTGAGGCACAAAGGTACAACAGTTAATATGGACATACAGACAAACACGCACATGGAAAACATCCTGTCTGATGCCTAAAGTCACTGCATTTCACAGCAATGTGATTTTTTAAACTTGATATGTAATGTTTCCATCGCAGAATTTTTTTTTTGTATTTAATTTAAAGTCTTTAAATAATGTCACTTTATAAGCATATTTGCTATGAAGGCAAAAACTTTAGATGACAATTAAAATGACAGAGGTAGTAAGAGATGGGTAAAGTTATGGGTTACATCTAATTTTTCATTTGAATTTCATAAATGTTCTCTCTGGAAAAAAAAAACTGACTTAATGAACACAAATTAGGTTCTGCATATATCAGCTCCGCTTGTCTTAGTTAACGACTTGGCATAATCTTGACACTCTGTCAACACTCAGCTCTGTAGACACGAACCATAATGAGTCAATAAAGAGCAATGCAAATATAATGAGTCAAACCAAGGAACTGAGGAAAAAGAAAGGGTAAAAAACGACAACAAATATGTTATAGTCATCATGCATAACGTTCAGCACATGCAGGAATTTATGTCGTCTCATTTCCTACCTCTCTCTGTCAATACAAGCGGGCAGCACCTCTCTCTTAGACATGTCATACTTAAATGTACCCACTAAAAGATTTCATCTGCCAGTCGATGACACGGAGAATGACAGGAGTAATTAAACATTATTTTCATTTTAAATAACAGTGTGAAATTAAAGAAATCATATCGTTTACAGCAGACTGTTGTGAAAACAGACATACTGTATGTTCATGGGTCTTTAACATGATGAAAATGCAAAATGCGAGGAAAACGGTTCATTACTGTTGGTTAAGGATAGGATTGCAAATTAAAGAGACATTTATGAGACTATGGTTTATGGATACATGGGTGTGTGTGTGTGTGTGTGTGTGTGTGTGTGTGTGTGTGTGTGTGTGTGTGTGTGTGTGTGTGTGTGTGTGTGTGTGTGTGTGTGTGTGTGTGTGTGTGTGTGTGTGTGTGTGTGTGTGTGTGTGTGTGTGTGTGTGTGTGTGTGTGTGTGTCCAAAGTCACTATTTTGTTCTGCTTTTTTCAAATGGTTAAATTTTCATTATTTTAATAATTTGTTATTCATTGTAATGGATCACAAGATGTTAAAGGTCATAACAATATCATTTTATATAGCTGGAAATCATGATTTCTTGTTGTCCAAATAATGTTTCCATCATGTATCATTGTGTAACCAAAATATTTGATTTTACTTTGCTTTTGGTAATATTTCATTTATTTTATTTATAAAATCCCCAATTAGTAGTTTTTACTTATTCCTCAACATAAAAATGTTTAAAAATAACTTTTTATCTTATAAAAATGCGTACATACATCTTGCGTCAATTCTGTTACCGTACCATACTTTGCCTTTACAATTTGTGTAATTATCTCCCACAACTATGTAAGATACAGGAAATGATGTCCCTTTCTCTCACTGATAAGATCTGAAGCGCTTCCCTGAGAAAATATTTTAATCTAAAAAGTTCTTACACCAAGAGTTATTTTGTAAAACGTCAAAATTGTTACCACAATTTCAAAAGGAAAACAGAATGTATCACTGATCACACAGTAGGTTGTTTAAAAGTCTTTCAATCACGATTTCATTAGTGCCATGTGTTCTTAGCATGTATGCTAGCAAGTGGAGTTTTTGGCTAAAAAGTGTAAAATTGTCAATTCTGTTATCAATGTTATTTTAACACATTGCCTAATTTGTCTGTGGCAGCAGAGTTGACAAACAATACTGTAAAGAAAGTACTTTTTCATTAAAAGAAAAAAAAAGAAAAAGTAACCTGTTTGGCAAGCACTGAATTATTCAAATTTAATATGTTTTCAATAAGATACTGGAAAGTATTTCTGTTAATATTTTGAAATGCCAAATGTATCTCCAAATATAGAATCACTCACATGTTTTTGTAACTCATAACGTTTCAATATTGGCTGAGAGGGAGATTATTTTTTTTTAGACAACCCGAGTGATTTTTGTTTGTCTATCTGCTGTTGATTTTGAACAAAGATTTGTTTGTGCTCTGTCAATTTTTGAGATCTTTGACCATGTCATTATATGATGTGCGGCACTTTGATGGAGGAACACAAAGACAGACAAACTAGGAAGCAAAGTCATTTGCTGTGTGATGAATGTCAAAACAATTAACATCATTTTGAAGAGTCACACCCCCCTCTCAGTCAACAGTGCTTTCATCACTAAACACAAAGCACACACCCCTGATTGTGAATTAACCCTATGACCTTTCTTATAATTGTATCTCAATCATCTTCATCTCCCTCAATAAGACTGAAGACTTAAAAAAAAAAATATTATTACATTTTTGTGGCCTTTTAAAGGTGTACTGTCCATGCAGGGATGAAATGTCATGCAATAGTGCAACATCAGGTACTTCAATAGCAACAAACAGAATGCATTAGCATTTTGACATTTGGATTATTATTATGTTTGAAAAACATCCAAAGAATAATCTTGGTTTAGACCATTTGAAATACCTGATCTTCCTAATTCAAGACATTTTAGAAATGACTGGTTTCTAAACCAATACATAACATATACTGTAGTTTGTAGATTGAATATACTTGTTTTTCTGATATTTTTGTAAAGGTTTTGGAAACCAACACACAATGACTGTCATGTCACCATATATTCACTCCAATGAAAAATATGATGTGCAATATGCAATATGATGTGAACTGAAAAATCATTAACAGCGCATCAGTATTGCTATTTGACACATTAGAGATTTTTCTGTAACACTTTACACTAAGTTACATTTTTTTAATATTAGTTAATGCAATTGTTTATAAATCAAGCAATTAACATATATGTACACACACACACACACACACACACACGCACACACAATAGAGTGTATTGTAGTATATATTTATATGCAATATATTTTTAATATAATATTAAAAATATATTGTATAATATATATAGTAAAAATATTAGTAATCTAACAAATGCTGTAAAAATGTTATTCATTGTTAGTATGTGATATCTAATGCATTAGCTAATGTTAAAGGATTGAATCTTACAGTAAAAGTGTTACTGGGTTTTCATTATCACGCACTTGGTGCAGAAAGAGTATCACTTTAATCATAAATAATACAGGCAAATAATAATCTGCTTTATATTATTTGTTGGAAGTTTAAGTAATAATTAAAGGAATACTCGCTCTGCGTGTTCCATAGACTGGTAAAGCATACATACAGCTCTTACCAGCTCATGGAAAATGCATCTTTATTTATGGATGCAATGTATAGACTGAAGGAGACATTGGCATAACCTTGTCACAACATTCCCGTGGTTATCTTAATGTTGGAAAATTTTGCCATGCGAATGCTGTAAGTTGGTTATGTTTTGAACTGGGGAAGGGGGGGGGGGGGAGGGGGCTGTTTTAAAAATGGGTTTAATAGTAAGTCAGACAAAAGATGTCACCTGGATCCTTCTGATCCTTCTGAGATTTCTCTACTAAAAAGAAAGAAAGAGAGAAAAGGAAGAGGGAGGGGATAAGAGAGAAAGAAAGGGAAAGAGAGAAGGAAGAAGGGGTCAGCTTTTATTTTCAGATGTGAGATCAGACGGGGAAGTATAGAGGGAGAAGGAAAGAGGGGAAAAGAAAGAGGCATTTAAGAATAGGACTGTCTAACCCCGAAAAACCTGTAGCTCACTGTCATTCCACGAGGGATTGCATGAAAGAAGTTCTACAAGAGTGTTTGCGTTACGCTGGGAAACAAACCATTTCAACAGGGGTGTAAAAGTACAGAGAAATTATATTTGGGTTCAAAACTCAATGCTGTTAACTGTTACTAAATGTAAAACATACTTGAGAAAACAAAGAAAGTTTTCCACATTTAACTTTAATGTTAAACTTTGGCATTAACTAATTGTATAGTTTTTAATACTGCTTGCTTTGAAATGCTATTCTGTGGTGACTGTTGAGACATCTCTTCAGAGTAACCACATAAAAAATGAATTCTGTTGGCTATTAAAGTTAAAATGATTTCATTAGTTTGTTAGCTTGGTATGATGGACATAAAATATAAATTACCATTTAAAAGTTTAGGTTTAGTAAGTTTTTTTTTTTTTTTTTTTTTTTTAGAAAAATGCGTTAAATATTCAAAAGTCACAGTACATACTTTTTTTTCAGTGTTACAATATTATTTTTAAAATAGATGCTGTTCTTTTGACATTTCTATTAAAATAATCATCGAAAAAATGCATAAGGTTTTCCACAAAGAAATATGAAGTTTTCAACATTGATAATTAAGAAATGTTACTTGAGCAGCAAATCAGAATGGTTTCTGAAGGATCATGTGACACTGAAATCTGGAGTAATGGCTGATGAAAATTCAGCTTTACCATCACAAGAATAAATTACATTTTAAAGCATATATAAAATAGAAAACCATTATTTGAATATTTTATTATTATTATTATTATTAAAAGGCACGCAACTTTTGAACAGCAGTGTATTCTGTTTTTTTAAGAGGAAACATTTAAACCATGACCTATGCAATATGTACTTTCTACTTTTTACCATTTCAAAGTATGAGTACATTCTTTATTAGTAGTTCAATAAAATGGAAATTTCTGTATAATAATATAGTACAATTATCCAAATACTTTACACCCCTGCTTTTACAATCCTGCACCTGAAACATGTCTTAAACCAAGTTTGACCCAAAACAGAAATAATAACACAAATCACAAACAGAAAAACAGTGAAGACCCACAGTGATAATCTGCTTGAGTGGATAACAGACAAAAACATACAGAACTCGTGGTCGAAAACATGATTAGAAACGCGATGAAGCTGCGTCAGAATCCCTGTTTTGTTCCTGGTTTTGGAGATGATTTGAATGATTTATCTTCACCTTGTACCTGACCAGTACTGTAAACGTACAAAGGTGGGGAGGAGTGACTTACACAAAAGCAAAGTAAAAATGCATTCAAGTCACAAACAGAAAGAATAAGCAGAAAACGGAAAGAAAGGCTGCCACACTGACTCAGCTGGACAGGGTGGTCTGATCAAAGTGACAGCGAGACCTGTGGCAGAATCACTCAACCTAAGATTCAAGCCAAACACTTAAAGAAAAAGGCAAGCAGACTGCAAGCAAGAAAAGAGGATGGTGCCGGTCAGGGCGTGAGGGAACAACTGTTTGTGAAAAGTGCTCGAGAATGAAAAAAAAGAAAGAAAAAAAAATGAGAAAATAAAAAAGGAGGGGTGGCGGAAGTGATGGAGTGTCTCCAGATAAGCAGGGTACTCACGAATGGTTAAATCCATCACTTGTGACGCCAAACAGAAGACAGGATGCTCATACATTTCTCTCTTTTTCCCTATAAAAGAGGATGGGGGGCATGCAAGAGCAAGGGGTCAGAGGAGAAAGAGAGAGAAAGAAGCACAACGGCTGCATGTGCACTACGGGGCTTTTGACCAAATCTAGTTGCATGCAAAGTTGCCTGGCAGGGTTGATAAAAAGCCTAGCAACTATTCAAATCAGTCAATCTGATATGATCTGTGGGTCAGTATGCATGAGGTCTTGATAAATAAAAATGCATCTCTATAAGCTTCTTCACATTGAGTCCAAAACATCGTAACAATATGTGACTACCCAAAAGTTTGGAATAATTAAGATTTTTTAAAATGTTTTTAATCTTATGCTCACTACGGCTGTATTTTTGTATGAAAAATACAGTAAAAATAGTAATATTGTGAAATATCATTACAATTTAAAATAACTATTTTCTGTTTGAATATCATTTCTACTTTGAATATATTTTAAAATGTAATGTATTTCTGTGATGTATTTTCAGAATCATGACTCTTCAGTGTCACATGATCCTTCTATGATTAGAAATCATTGTAATATGCTGATTTGGTGCACAAGTTATTATCAATTATTATTGGTGTACATTTTTTACATGGTTCTTTTTCTTATACGGCATTTATCTGAAATAGAGATCTTTAGTAACATAAAAAATTACTTTACTGTCACTTTTGATCAATTTATGGCTGCTGAAAATCCAGCTTTAACAGAAAGAAAAAATATATTAAATATAAATATATTAAAATAGAAACAGTTCGTATTAAATTTCACAATATTACAGTTTTTACTTTTTTTTTTCTTTCTTTTTTTTTAACAAATAAATGCATCCTTGGTGAGCACAAGAGACTTCTTTCAAAAATATTAAAAATGTATTGTAATTATTCCAAACTTTTGACCAGTATGACCCTATGACAGTATATTTTTCCATTGGACACATTGCAAATAGTTTTGGCTTGAAAAAAATGTGAACAATTCATTTTGGTTTAGTCTACCATTAGTCTAGCATGTAAGTTACTCCATCTAAAAGCTTTGGTCTCTGGAAAATACTTTATTTTGGGGATGTGTTGCAAACTATTGGTCAGTTCAGGTTAGTACAAAAGTCACATTCAGTTTAGTGTTCAGCAATCAAAAGGTCAATAGGGAACAACACAGACATCATCTGGCTAACAGATACGAAGGGCTTCTCCTTCAGTATCTGCAGTGCCCAGTCATATTTCTTCATCGACATGGACAGGCACTGTACAATAATTCGAGAAAATTAAATTCCAGACCAAATTAAAGCATTTGTCCAATCAACATGGCTATTATTTGGCATCAAAGACCCCCTGTGTGTGAGCCACAGTTTTGCTGTCCATGTCCATGAAAGAAACAGTCTCACTTGCAACACACGATGTGTGTTGCTTGAGTGGGCAATCCCAGCTTTGCACTGTATATTGGCTTCTCGAAACTGGCTCAACAAGAGAGGGCTCCAAATAAGACGAAAAGCCAATAAACACGAGCAAAAGCGGGGAGGGAGGGAGCAGAAAGAGAGAAAGAAAGAAAGAAAGAGAAAAAAGACAAAGACTAGTAAAAAGGCAGTGATTCTGCAATCAACATATGAAGCAGGGGAGCTGGAAAGGTGATGAAGAGCTGGAAAGGAAAAGTGTTTTTTTTTTTTTTTTTTTGCTGTAAAGTAATTTTAGACCTGAAAGCTAAACCACAGGATAGAGGCAAACATCCACAGAGGGCAGCGAGAAACCATCGAGCAGAGCAATATGGCACCGAGGCCGGGGTTTGAGAGAGGGAATTGAATGCATTTTTACATACTTCTAAAACAAACCTGCACCAACACAACCTAAAACCTTCAAAAAGCAAGGCATGGGTCTAAAGGCCAGGGTGTAATCATAAAAACATTAAATAAACAACATAATAATAATAGAGTTATCTCATGTTTCTCGGAAGAATTAAAGCCCATCTATGTTGTGGTATCGCCAGCATTCTGTCAACAATACACAGAACTGGTAGAGATAAGACAACATAAAAAGCCATTACACACCAACAGTTAACTACTGCTTCATTGTAAGATTCCTATTATTAAAAAAAAGGTGGTATTTCATCTCTGCCTCCATGGAACACTGGTTAGTTGAGCATCACTGTTGTTAAGCACTGCTACTAAGAGAGGAAAATGTCAAGTGCTACACTATTAAAGAGAGGAGAAAAACCCCTGCTAAACAGGAATATGTGCTTCCTACCTTCCACCTTGGCATATTCTGAGAGACGCTGGTAGTTCACTAAAGCTGCCTGCTCCAGACATTTACGGATCACGGCCTTCACCTCGTCCTGAGGCACGGGTGTCACAATGTCCTTCATTAAGACCTGCAAAAACATATCACCAATCAATTGTATATGCTTTTGCTTCTAGATCTGTTTTTACTTCGCGTTGTACTCTTTTTCAATACATACATATAAAAAAATTACAACATTTTTCAGTTATTTGGTGTAAAACGGAGCGGAAGATTAAAAATGGCACCACACCCTCTCAAGCAGAGACAACGTGGCTTTTAAGGCTCCTTCTGGGCGTCCAAATGGAAAGCAATACCTTCAGATAGAAAATTGAACAGACAGTTTTAAAACCGCTTTGAACCATTGAGAAATAAGACATTACATATTCCCATTTTAAATTTGTTTGAAATAAATAAGAATATCCAGTTTCATACATGTGATGGGCCACTCTTAGTAAATACAGGTGAAACTTTTGAAAAAAATTTGAATACCGTGCAAAAGTTTATTCCAGTAATTCAACTTAAAAGTTGAAACTAATATATTATAGACTCATTACATGCAAAGTGAGATATTTCAAGCCTTTATTTGTTATATTTTTGATGATTACTTACAGCTTATGAAAACCTTTTCACAATATTCTAATTCAAGATAAAGATATCCAGTCCTCACACAACCAGTTTCACATTTACATTACATGAACATTTATGTATTTAGCAGTTTCACACTATTGTGAAAATTAAACGCATATATAGGTTTATATATAGACCTATATATGCGTTTAATTTTCACATATATATACATATACACACACACACCACATATTCCATTATTATCTCTAGCTGTTAATAAGGTGGTATTTTGTGATGCTGTGTAGACTGACAGTAATGTACCTGAAGTGTGTGATCTGGTTTTCCAGCAGCACGCGCAGTCGTTCTTTGATCTCCTCGAAATGTTCCTTCTCTTCTACTGAGACAGTACCGATTCCATCAGGCCTGAGGCAAAACACACACACACACACACACACACACACACAAGAGCAGAAATGAATGCCACTGCTTCTCTCATTAAGGTAACAAGGGTCACAGAAACTAACACTGGGTCTCATGAAGAGGTCACGAACAGGCCAGACACATGAATATTGTACTAGCACTATAAATAATTTTCCATTTATGGCTGCCGTGCTGTTCAGAAGAGATGTGTTAGTGAGAGATTCAGACAAGCTGCACATTAACCACACAGATTACTACAGAAATAATATTTAATAAAAAATAAAAAAAAACAGAGAGAAAATAAGACTATTTTTAACTTCTGAACAAGCCCCAGCTTTTTATTTGGGTGCATTTGCATGTGCATACATGTTCATTTGTCCAAGTCATTTCACTTGTGCATGCACTTGAGAGCAAAAACCTTATTCACCAAACACCAACCATCTAGTTTAAACATATACTATCTACTATGACTGAAATAGCACTGTGCCATGTGTATGTAAATTAAGTCATAGTGCTATTTGAATAGTGCAATTATTATTGTCCACAGAAAACTAGCAAAACAAATAATAATACATATTAACAGACATTTGGGTGTATTTTTTAGTGATCACTGCCCAGAATCGGACTGTAAGATGTGCAAAACTACCTTGCATTAAAAACCAGATACTTAAACAATGTACTGTAGTGTGTGCAAATAAACGATGCTGTCAGTGGGTGCAATCCATAGTGTGTATGCCTAAATGTGTATCTGTGTGTGTCATCCCCTCCTCAGGCAAGGCTTTTTGGAAGGGCCTAAACTCAGTCCCCCTCCCTGTCATGTCTATGGTCATATAAAGAGTCCTCCGCAATACAAAGACATTGGCGAGGATTACCTCAGGTCTTCAACCTCTCACCACATACACACACACAGGTTTCTTATTGTGACTCTATAACAGACAGAGAGAGAGAGAGAGAGAGAGAGAGAGAGAGAGAGAGAGAGAGAGAGAGAGAGAGAGAGAGAGAGAGACTGTGGGAAACAGTTCACCTGATACGTCAGTGCCACTCCTAAACTTATTAGCCAATCATCACTTATGTTTTCAAAAACTGAAATGAAAACACTTATTATACCACGCTGATGTTCATGCAATTGATCTCTAGATTTGAGAATCATACGAGACATGTACACCTCTCACTGTCTCTCACATCTAGCTGACGTATACGACAACGGAAGCTTTTAAAGGTATTTTTGAGAACAAGAAGAGGTGACCCGGTCACCGATCACCCCCCCACCCCCACAGAGCGATGGACCCCGTCTGGTGTGACAGCCATGGTGGTCCCCTCTGAAATCCCTGCCCCCCACCCTCTTGCTTTTCCCCCGCTGTCCTTCAGAGTGCGCTGGGCTGACATGGGGAGTGGACTGATGAGGAGTGTGTCATGTCTCCTGCTCCTCAAACCGCTGTCACTGCGACCCGCGCCTCCACTGTCACATACACTCTGCTCACAGCCCTCCTTCCGTCTACCATGTCACAAACGATAAGGAGCCGGGCCCTTTGGTAACATTCTGCATGAGCGTGTGTGTGTGTGTGTGTGTTTAACTGCGTGCAGGTGACATACGTCGGCTGTGAGTGTGTTTCTGTTCTAGCTGGGTGTCACAACAAAACTGATTGATAAAAGACGGACCAGCAGGGAAAAAAAAAACCTTCTCTCTGTGTCAAACACAGAAACCTAAAAAAAAAAACTAAAAAAAAACTAAACAAAATACAAAACCACGACACAAAAAAACAAAACACAAAATACAACCAGAAAAACAAAACACAAAACCACAAATCAAAACAATACTACAAACACAAAAAAACTTCAAACAACAACACAAAAATACAAAAACACAAATATGAACTAAAAATAATAATAAAGAAAACACAAAACTACAAAAACAAAACAACAAAAAAATCCTTCTATCAAAAAAAAAAATTTATTAACATGTTTTTTGAACATTGGACCATGGTATTATTATTATTGCACATGTACCATCCATGGTAATATCCTGATATTCTTTTAAGCACTTAAGACTACTGTGATAGATTATGTCAATCATTCAATATCAAGATATCTAAAATGCCATGGTATTACAATTACTGTACTTTTAAGGTGTCGTGATAAGCAATTGAACAAGAGCATTTATGCCATTTCACATCCTTCTAAAAACACGACATGCATATTCATAATAGTGTGCTATGAGACTAATATGGTTATCCAGATAATGATATATGATAATGGTGCAGTAGTATCTTGTCAAACAACATTAGAGATCCATAATCCCCATCTGTAACACTTGTAGATTATTTGGCTTCAAATATATATCAGAATAGGAACTCAATGCCAAGAGGTTCAGGTTGTGGGTCATGTCAGTTATAAAGAGTGTGGTTGGCTGGACGTGAGGTTTTGGCACAAGCAGACAGGCTGGAGTGAGGCCTTGGACAGTTTGGAAAGAGAGATGGAGAGACCTGTCATCCTGTCAGCCATGACCTTAAGGCACTATCCATAGTGTCCCCCATCTCTCTCTCTTTACCCTGCATGTATCTCACTGGTTCGACACATGTCTATCACATTCTGTTTCCCAGCCTCGCCCTTACTTTTCTCTCTCTCCCTCAGACAGTTACAAATTCACACATACGGTGGTGTCCAAAAGTCTGAGACCAATCGTTCTTCTTAGAAAATAATTTATAGAAAGTCAATAAATATTAAAACAATTCTGAAATTGTCTATATGTGTGTGTGTGTATTCTGTATATACATTCTATTCGATATATACAATTCTGAAATTTGATAAAATAATATATAAAATAATACAACAATAGGTATAAATATATATATACCTATTACACACACACACACACACACAATATATATATATATATATATATATATATATATACAAATATATACACACACACACATGTATATATATATATATAGATTGAATATTAAGCTGCTACTTTGTACTTTCACAAATAAAGAATACAAATAAAATGGCACACACACAGAAGAAAGAAGAAAAAACTTATTTGCCCCCTTCCCTCACTTCCATCCCCCAGTGTCATATGTTGAGGGTGGGGCTTAACGCTAATCCACACCCAAAAGAGTGGATTGCATTTACATTCTCACCTTTTGGAGCCTGAGAGCACCTGCGACTTAGACTCCCTTTTTCTCCAGACCTCCATGATTTTGTTCTCTTTCTTAGAGGGGGTCAAGGGCTCAGGGGGGGAGGGAAACAGAGAACTAAGCAGCTCGGTCTCTGACACGGGCCATTTTAGTAACTCAATCACTCTTTGGCTTCATATCACACACACACACACACACAGACATTGACAAAGGTGCACGTTCACAAAGGTTATCAGAAGATGGTGTGTGGGTACATGAGAAATAAAAGAAGAAGAGAAATAACATGAATCATGCATGCAAATAATAATAAAAATAAATGCACAAAATATAAAAATGGTAACTAGCTAAAATGTGTGTGTGTGTGTGTGTGTGTGTGTGTATATATATATATATATATATATATATATATATATATATATTATAGATTTTTTTGTTAAATAAATCACATAATTAAATATGTAATAATTATGTTTAACATTTTTAAATATGAAACTATATATTTGTTTTATATATTGCAAATATATTTGTATCTCAAATAAAAAATAATTGAAATAATACAGAAAAACCACACAATGAAATCTTGTTAGAAGGATAGTTTTGAGGACTCCTGTGAACCAGGTAATGAGGCAACTTGAGCTTTTTTTGTAAAAGCATTGAAACTACAGTGGGATTCTGGGAGAGAAGCATTATTTCCTGTGACCAACCACAAAGCTATGACGAGAAGAGATGGGGTTTCTATAAAACACTTTGGCAGCCAATATAAAAATAAAATAAAAAAAAAAACAGTTTACGCTCTTGGTCTTAAGTTACCTCTGTTTCTGCCCATGTGTGGACAGTGGATGTACAGACAGATAAAAGGGCAGGACGGTGAAGAGCGATGGAGTGATTTTAGGATGGAGAGAATAGACAGAACTTCAGGTGACAGTAGGATGAATGACAGAGAGAGAACATGAGAGATAAATGGTTGAATTAACGTGGCTCCAAATGAGAATGAAATGAAGTGGGTGTTAAGAAAGGAGTGAGAAATAGATAAAGAGTGTGAGACCGGCGCTACCTGTTGCCGTGCACGTGAGAGGCGCAGAAGGCAAAGCTGTAGTGGAGCAGCGTGGGGTCAATCATGGAGCCTTTCTCTGCCCTCTCCAGCAGGTCACTCAGGTAACACAGGTGCCTGTGACACCCCCGCACCCCGTACCTGGCGCAGTACTCATCTAACACGAACACCTGTCCCGGACTGAACCAACCCTGAGGCACACAACCAGACCCAAAAGGGGGGAGGTTAGTAGTGTAAAAAGAGTAATACGTGATAACACAAATAGCTCTAACTGAATAAAACTGAATTGATAGCTCAGTTACCAAGCAGGAGTACGAATCGTTGAGTCTGTGGTCCAGTGTCAACCGCTGAACCATCTCAAACAGCGAAGAGTGGTCAAAATTGCAGGGGTTAGCGGAGATGAACTCGTCCATTCCATGTTTCTGTGCTCGGTCTGCATCTGTGTGTATGTGTGCATGTTAACGTATGGAGACAGAGACAGGCTTTACAAAGCATACACATCTCAGTGTCGCAGGAGCACACACTCCTTAGAGGAAGATCTCTAAGCTGAGACAGATATCAGGCTTTAAAGTGTCATTGTCGACTTGCATTACAGTGTAAAGTCAATCCAAGGTGCATTGCAAGCAATGCTAGAAGTGCAAAATCAAAGTCAGAGCAGGTGCTCATGTTTAGAGGCATCTTTCAGCACAAAGAAAGTTTGTTATTTGTGTTAACTCTAAAACAACAACAACAAGATATCACAATTATTTGAATCTTTCGCCAGCCATATACGTCTCTATATTTGCTTGCTGAGGGAAACAGTGATCTGGGGAACAGCAACATGACACTTTTATGACACTTATATTGAGAGGGAAATAATGAACTGTTTACAAGTTACTGGACTACAGTGATCAATTATGATAAAGTGAACAACTATAATTATGCTACTTTTTGAGCAATTTTAATACGTTTTGGCTTATAATTGTTTTTTTTGACGGACACTGATCTAATTTTACCCCTAAACGTCAAGTAAAAACAAAGAAGGAGAGATTGGTGGTTCAACAAGACAATCAGGCAATATTAACAAAAACCTTTGACTTGCATGACTAAAATTACTAGTCTAGTAAGAGCAACAGGGCAGAATTGCTGCTTGTTGATTTCAAGCATTGATTGCATGCAATATATTTATAAAATCCAGTTTCTACATGTATATATACAATACACCCATCCTTTCATTCTATATATGAATGCATACGGAATCCATTTTCAAGAGCAAGCTATTGGGATGGCTTATTTTTAACCTTTTTAATTAATAAATGATCAATTCAACTGCCAAATCGCATCAAGTTATATGCCAACATCATTATATTATTGGCTTGTATTTCCCCCAAGTATTTCATTTTTCTTATTTGGCTTGGTAATCCTGCAGGACCTGTCTGAGCCAGTGTTCCTAAGCAAACAACAACTCTAGGTTGACGCTTTCCCCTCCCTCCCCATTCATTGCTCTGTCCGCAGGCCTCTGCCCCCCCTCAGGGCAGCCCTAATTAAAGAGACCCGGGGCCTCTAAACCCCCCTACCCTCACCATCTATTGTCCATTAAAGAGACTAAATAAATTCAACAACACATTTTCGCTTTCCTCTGCAGTCGGTAAGCTTAGGTATTACATCTGGGCCTGCACAAATAAGCAGGGCCGTTTCTTAATCCTGCCACTGGTCAGGGGCTATTCTTATTCTAATACCCCGTTTCTGCCAGAGGCTTTAGAGCTTCACTGTATGATTCAGCCATTCAACAGACACCTCCTTCAGAGCGTCACTGGTTTACATGTTAAATCAAGAATTGCTTAGCTGTATAATAGAGAATACGTTTTTTCCTTGCATGATATACAGTTGATGCATTACAAATTTGGCTAAAATCAAAAGGTTACACTTTATATATATATAAAAAAATGATGACGAAAGAAATGCAGGTTTGGAACACGAGGGTGTTTAAATAATGACAATTTTCCTTTTTGGGTGGGCTATTCCTTTAACAAGCATTAGCATATAATATGGTGCCTATCAGTTCAGTAGAGGGAAATTTCATGACATTTTGTTTCATATTTTATTACATAAAATGGAGCACAAAAGTACTGAAAATCTGCGATCTTTTATTTTAAATGTTAAACTTGATTTAAAATCTGTTAAAAGAGAGAGAGATAGAGATAAATGTAAATACAGTAAATAATAAATAAAATATATTACATAAATATAAAATATAATAAAACAATCGTAATGAAAAATGTACAATAAAATAATTTTCACTGGTCTAAAAAAATGTTTAGACCCCATTGTATTGATATTTGAATGTTCATGAACTACTGATCAGCTAAGCATTATTTAATATTAAACACTGTATTACAATAAGGAGATTACAATCAGGAGAAATAATGTTGTTTTTATTTAATATTATTATGATTATTATTATTTCACTCTAATGCTAAAACTCTGCAAGCCAATTACTTTATAAATTAAAATAAAATGTAAAATATCATCACAGAAACCTTGTATCCATTATCTTTTTTTTATTTTTTATAAATCTATACTATAATTGGTCACCCTTTACGTCTGTCTGTGGGTTTTGCAAATATTGAACCTATGAAAAGCATTAAAAAGAGCCAATCCTCATAACTCCATTGGCTCCTCAAACTGTCAGTCAAACCTCATAAACTCCACTCAGCCTCTATCGTGAATGAAGTGTCACACACTGTTTGGACAATCTCTGCTTGTTTGCAATGCAAAGGTAAATAAAGAATTGATTGTTTGAATAATACAGTGTTTTCTTTATTCAAGAAACACTATATAAGGGCTAATGGTTTATGTATTCAAGGAGCGGAGAAGAGTGTCTTAGGCAAGCATTTGCCATCGAGTCATAGCCAATTCTGTAGCCTATGCATAAATCTTCATCTTTTTATAACGTGAGATTGACAGAATCTCAAATAACAGAAAAAAACGGAGCGCCAACATAGCTACAGCTACAATAAACTTCACTACTCAATATAATGCGATGCACTTACAGCCCCGGATACGGCCGTTCTAATGACGGAATAAAACACTACATTCGACAGTGGCCGGGGTTTTGGGGGTCCCAAAAACTTTCACAATATGAGGTTAATCCAGCCCTGTAATCGGTGTTGCATTTTTGTCTGTCCGTGGCATTATAAGATATCCAAACACGTAAGTTGAAGCCAAAATGAACCACTGAAATCAGCCACAGGTCAAAAAGGTGACATTGTGTCACTCTCCTATGTCTTAATATGAGCTTGTCATATCTCTTTGACACTGGAATTGAGGGGAAGGTCTCTGGACAGTAACACACAATGACATTAGTCGGCTCTGTCCGAGCGGGGCACAGGAGAAATGACACTGATTGATGGATTCTTTTCATTTATAGATCTTCTCTCATGGAGAGTCCGAAGAGCAGAGCATTTGGGGCTATTTAGCGCTTGTATATATATATATAATTTTTTTTTTGGTTCTGTGCGTGTGCCTGTACAAACACACACAATGGACGGATTGGGAGTCGGAGATTCGGCCCTGGGCTGACAAGAGCTGAAGGGGCCAACTGACAGGACGGGGATTTCTCTGTGAGTGAGGAATGGACAGAGGGAGAAATAGAAGAGAAGGGATTGAGAAAGGGGTGACAGGAGAGACATACTTTATTAAGTGGTTTCTAATTTAATCTGCTCCTGAACTTGATTTCCAACAATATGGCCAGCCTCATCAGGCCTGCAGACAAGTCCATACGTGAGCCTCTCTCAGAGCCCGGCGCTATTTCAGTCCTTATCACACTGGATTAGAAAAGCCTGGACTCTGGATGACATCCAACATCAATCACTGTTTTCTTTGTTTTAGAATAATCAAGCAGTGAATGAGTTGAAAGATGACAATTTGTTATTAACAATACTTTTTAGGCTCAGGTTCCTATATAGCCTGTATTGTTGTTGTTGTTGTTGTTGTTAAATGATACAACTTGAGGCTTTATACACTGGGTGTAATGCATAGTTCAATAATAATAATATTAAAGAATGAAGAAACAAATAATACTTAATAATAATAAAAACAATGAAACATACTAAATCATAGTAATAATAATGATGATGATGATGATGATAAACCAGTGGAATTATTATTATTATTACTGCTATAGTTATTGTTGTTAAATGATACACCTTGAGGCTTTCTACACTGGGTGTATTATTATTATTGTTGTCAAATTATATAGGCTACCTCGAAGCCATGGATAAAATAGTAATAATAATAATAGTAATACTAATGATAATAATAATAATAATAATAATAATAATAATAATAATGTAAACTTGGTCAGAAGGATGAAACAAACAATACCCAAATCATTATATATAGGCTATATGAAAAAAAATAATAAAAAAAGCAAAAAAAAAGTGGTGCATTCATTTATTATGATTATTGTCAAATTATATACCTCGAAGCCATGGATTAAAAAATATATATATGTTATATTATATTATATGTTAAATAATAATGATAATGATTATTATTATGATTATTACAAGACCTCTGTATTCTCAAAGTATCACTGATTTAAGGTTGTGTCTCCCCCTAAATCTCCCTTTGCACGGATTTAACAAACAGCAGACAAGAGAAGGAATTTTAGCATTTTTCCAGGTGAAGAAAGAAACGGTTAGTCTGAAACTGTTAGTAGTTCTACAGGCAAACAAAACAGAAACACTACTAAGACATGAAAAGGGCCACTATTTGTTAAATGTGTCAGTATACGCGTGTGGCAAAAGGGCTTGTCAAGATGTAGTTGAGGCAAATTTGTGTCAGTTTATCATTCAATAAAGAAACTATGAACTCATCCGCTGATCATTTCTATATTCAAGCTACATATTTGCCAACTCTCATTTCTGAAAAAATCACAGAATGAATCAATTGTGCGAGTCCACTGCTTCAAGGACAACACAAAATATTTTAGAGACCGTTTGAGAACAAACAGCCAATGTTTCCGATTGCATCCTAATCCCCCACATTTAAAACTGCAACCACAACAATTTAATTTGACGCTGTCGTAAGGTTAAGAGAGAAAATAAAAAAACGAAAACACTGGTGGCACGACTTTCTACAGATGAGAGAAGCTGGTGTGAACTAGCAAGTAGTTATTTGGTAACATTCCACTGATAGCTTCCAGAAATAATCAGGGTGAAGATGCACTGTTTTATTCATAGCATGTCACTCTTAACATGGTAATTACCAGCTGTGGATGGGGTGCAGAGCACGCCAGTGGTTCACACAATTCATTTAGCGCAATAAATCAACAACTACAATAGAGAAAATCACTATAATTATATCATTTACCAAATTCTCCATTTGGTCGGAAATCTTTATTGTTAAATAAAGGCAACTGCTGTGGATTTCATCCAACAATAAACTAGCTTACAACAGATGGATTTGATTTTGCACATGCTTTTTGTATGAAGCTTTTTGAGAAGCCGTTGACTCAATGAAGCCATGTTGAGAGAAGGCAAATATGCAGCTGCTAATCCGAGCAAAACATCCAGAAAGAAAAAATCCACATGCATTCTAGTCTTTTGAAATAAAAGTGCGTTTGTATTTGAGACCTTATGAAGTAAAATGGAGGGAGATTTGAGGAAGGAAACAGGAAGAGGAGGAGTAATGTGAGTTTTGGAAGAGGAATAGCGAATAGCACATTGCTTGTGTCAGATAATCCGGGTTGGTTTATCTGATCTGTGCCTGCTACAGGGAAGCACTTACCCTTCAGTCCGGCTACGAGAGAGCAGGGTAAGAGGGAACACACCAGAGTGACAGACTGTATAGACTCGCATGAAGCAGCAGAGAGAGAATATTCCCTATACACAGGGTACACTGAGCAAAGCATGAGAGACGGAGGATCTGACACACTTATTCATACACTGAGATGGTTATTAAGAAATATCAAGTGTACAAGCGAAAGAGTGCAAATATGCAAAAGAAAGGTAGAAAGAAAGAAAGAAAGAAAGAAAGAAAGAAAGAAAGAAAGAAAGAAAGAAAGAAAGAAAGAAAGAAAGAAAGAAAGAAAGAAAGAAAGATGTACAAGCCAAAGAGGGCAAATATGCAAAAGAAGAGCGAAAGAAGAAAGAAAAAAAATAACCATATTTGTACATTTGATTCTTTCGGAATGAGGGCAAATATGCAAAAGAAAAGTGAAAGAAAGAAAGATTAAATGTACAAGTGAATGAGGGCAAATATGCGAAAGAAAGAAAGAAAGAAAGAAAGAAAGAAAGAAAGAAAGAAAGAAAGAAAGAAAAAAAAAGAAAGAAGGAAAGAAAGAAAGAAAGAAAGAAAGAAGGAAAGAAAGAAGGAAAGAAGGAAAGAAAGAAAGAAAGAAGGAAAGAAGGAAAGAAAGAAAGAAAGAAAGAAAGAAAGAAAGAAAGAAAGAAAGAAAGAAAGAAAGAAAGAAAGAAAGAAAGATGTACAAGCCAAAGAGGGCAAATATGCAAAAGTACAGCGAATAAAGAAAGCAAGAAAAAAAAGAAAAAAGATCTTTCTTTCTGTTTTATTTCTGAATGAGAGAAAATATACAAAAGAAGAGTGAGTGAAAGAAAGAGCGAAAGAAAAAGAAAGAAATTTGTACATTTGATCTTTCTTTCTGTTTTTCTTTCTGAACGAGTGCAAATATGCAAAAGAAAAGTGAAAGAAAGAGCGAAAGAAAGAAAGATCACACTTGTACAAGCCAAATGTGTGCAAATATGCAAAACAACAGCAAAAGGAAGAAAGAAAGAAAGAAAGAAAGAAAGAAAGAAAGAAAGAAAGAAAGAAAGAAAGAAAGAAAGAAAGAAAGAAAGAAAGAAAGAAAGAAAGAAAGAAAGAAAGATCAAATATACAAGCAAAAGAGGGCAAATATGCAAACTAAAAGTAAGAAAAAAGTTTAAAATGCAAAAAAGGAAAGCAAAATGCAGTGAAAGAAAAGTGGAAAAAGAAAGAGAAAAAATTGAATAAAATAAAATAAATAAATCAAAAGACAAAAAAAAAAAAAAAACGGCTGATGGCTGATTAAAATGAACCACGGCAAAGAAGATGTAATGCCGAAATGTAAGTGGGATGCTGGGAAGGAGGACTCAAGTGGTGCAGAGGAACACAGAGTGAGATTTTGACAGTAAGTAGTTACTCTGCTCAGGAGTTCACTGTGGAGATTACACTCATACACATTAATGAGCAGCGAGTGAAACAGTGTAAAAACATCAGCAGTGCATCAACCCATGCTAAAGAAACATTCCAAGTGTGTGTGACTGCCAGGGCCGGAGTGGGGCCACTTTTCAGCCTGGGAGATTCAGGCCCAAGACCGGCCCACTTTTTCCATGGTGGAATTCCAAATTACATTTTTTTTTTTCCAAATTGGATAAATGAAGCAACAGTTCAGCTCTTACTATTGTGTAGTTTGTATTAATACCATGATTCAACAAATAATGTAAAGGTTAAATAATAATTCACAGAAGAAGTTAACAAAAAATATTCCACTATTCCAGAAGAATAGGTTGATAAATTAACAAAAGCAGAAAGAAAGAAAGAAAGAAAGAAAGAAAGAAAGAAAGAAAGAAAGAAAGAAAGAAAGAAAGAAAGAAAGAAAGAAAGAAAGAAAGAAAGAAAGCATTTGAAATGTATCACTCTTCCACAAAGAGGCATATTGAACTAATGTTTACAGTTCTGCTGCTCAGAAGCAACAACAAATAATTAAGAGGTCAATTTACTGCATATGCAGATCAAGCATGAGTTTTGTTATCAATATTAAATTGCATAATATTTGCAAAGTCTATGAATCGCCATGACATGTATTGAGTGATACAAAAAAGCTAATATTTTTATTAAATTTTATATTTTGCTTGTGAATAGGTTGACAACGATACAACGGTATTAGCCGAATAACTATGTTGCAGCGTAATTGCTGATCATTACTAGGCCTATCTCTCTTTACCTGCTTGCCACTTTTGTCCTCTTGAAAATAAATCTGTAAGCTTGGCACATTTGGCAGCATCCTCCTCCAATGCCTTTCTTTTTTTCAACCTGGCTTTTTCAGCCCCTCCTGGCCTCTTCCTTCCGTTACGGTAGGGCCGGCCCAGCTATCGGTATCTGAGAAAACGTTTTGGAAAAGACGCGCTATGGACCCAACCAACTATATGGGAGGGGAGGGGAGAACTGCCTCACATGGACCATGCAGAGGCTGCGCGCTGCGGTGTCCGAATGCGGAACGCGTGTAGCCTAATATTGTAACTAACGTGACAAGAAATTATCGACCGGCCCAAAAGTGAAGCGGCCCACCGGGAATTCTCCCGATTCTCCCGATTACCCACCCCGGGCCTGGTGACTGCTATGAAGAGTGTCATTATACCTGTGTGTGTGTGTGTGCCTGCAGTCAGCATGTGTGTATCCGTAGAGTCTGCATATTCATACTTACAGAACTGAGAGATGGGAGCATCAAGCTGTGGTGCTGTCCCTCCTTTGGCGTTGAGTTTCTGCACCTGTGTCGGGGGGATGGGTTTGTGGGACTGGCCCGTGGCACGATACATGGCCTGAACCCACAGGATTCGATCTTGCTCATCATCACTGGCGAAGATCACAGTGTCTCCCTCCTTCACAGCGTTGAAGAACGTCCGACCTCCATCCAGACCTGGATTCAACAGTGTTCATCAGTTATACTTCACACAGAATGAAATGATCAAAAGTGTTCTGTTGTTTGGCTAAAGTTATATTCTACATATAACAATACATTTAGTGTTTGCAGTGGATGTAGAACAGGCCGAATTTGAACCTGGGTTTCCAATTTGGGAGCAAATCATGTAATGCAAGAAAATATGCTACATTAATGTTAATGCATTATGCACTAAGATTAACTAATAGTGAATAATGATGTATTTATAAGCTAGCATGAATCAAGATTTAATATTTATTCATCTTGATTAATAAATATTCATCAAGATTATAATCATATGCATTATAATTCTTAATCAAGATTAATAAATGCTGTACAAAATATTGCAAATTATTAGTTGCGTGATTTCCCCTACAATAGCTAATATTAATGAATAGAAATCTGCAATGTAGAAAGAAATCATTAAAAAATATATTTTACTTGACATTAATGTCAATGCATTATGAACTGGGATGAACTAATAGTGTATTATTGTATATGTATATGCTAAAATGAATCAAAATTATATATGTATTAATCAATATTAATAAATATTCACCAAGATATGAATTATTATAATAATAATAATTATTATTAAATCAAGCTCGCTGTAAAAAATATTGTTAATTATTAGTTCCATGACAGCCAATACTTTAATATTAGTCTTTAAAATCTTATTGTAAAAACAAACTAATTCATTGTATTGGTTTCACCTAATGTTATAGTAAGGATGATTCAGTTAAAAATCTATATTTTACTTGATTTATCATTTGCTATAGACATGGCCACCAGAATAAAAAATGTTTGGTTACCTCACAAAACATGCTTTACAGAGTAATTGACTTAAATGAACAGATAGTTTGATAACTGTCATAATTTATACTATTATGTGACAGTATTCAGTACACAGCTTGGTTATGCATAAACTATCGAAATATCAGACAGCATCAAAATGATAAAACACTACAAGCTTCACTCTACACAAGAATGATCAATATTAGATTCAGCTTTTCATAACCCATGTACACAGTGCATAATGTTTTATGCAAGGATACAGAAGGTTTCAATGAAAGATAATTGACCCTAACTATTTCATTACTTGTGTTTGTTTAACACTAATACAATGAGTCATCTTTTCCTTATGAATAAGTGTGTATAGATCCTACAAACACATGCCACCTGCTGGTAACAGGTGCTTCTGTCCACCTTATTTTGCAATGCGGAAATAAGCTATTTTCTGTGAATGTGAAAGACTTCCGATTCATTGAAGTGAGTTATTGATTATAATAAATAACAAATAATATGATAAATACCAGTTTACAATATCAAGACTAAAATAAACAAGCCTTCCACATTCCAGTTGCAAATGTCCGCACCTGCTCTTACGTTACAAATAAGGTGGATATATAGAGCAGATGAGGACTATATTTCAGTTAATGTTTTTACTGTGATGTCATTGATTGTGGCAATCTGATTGGCTGTGGTGACCTGGCTGAGGGTCGGTGTAATCCACAGTGTATCCGTCCAGTTGGAGAAGTTCAACAGGTTCTGCTTTCTTCTCCCTGTAGCTACACATGGCAAATGTGTATTGGCTCACCTGGAAAGAATTTTGGCATATCAAATATAAATAATTTCAATTATATGGATTTTTTTTAGCTGCTTTTAAGGTGATATATGGGTGAGGTAGGTGATATGTTTGGTGGTTACACTTTTTTTTTTACAAACATGAACAGTCAAACCAAAATTTATTCAGACACCTTCAACATTTCTCACATTATCACAGTGTATTCGCTATAGTTTAGAAAATGGTAATAAAATATGACAAGAAATCAGTTGATATTTCTGTTAGACTGCCACAAAAATAAATTAGATTTAACAGCTGACAGCTATTCAACCTAAGTACACAATTAGATGATACCAATTTAGGTCAACCAGTTACCAAGCATTGCTTCATTTTGTTCAGGCTGTGGTGTAAAAAGGTTGTAGCAATTAAAGAAAAAAAAAACCGGTAACACTTTATTTTACAGTGTCCTTGTTACATATGTTACATATACTTAGCATAGCAATAACAGTAAATTATGCATACTTACATGCAACTAACCCTCAACCAAATCCTAATCCTACCCTAACCCTATAGTAAGTACATGTCGTTTCTTAATACTACTCAGTACTTAAATATAAAATTACACTGTAACAATGACACCTTGAAATAAAGTGTAACTGAAAAAAACACTTAAGCAAAACATGGTATAATGAATAATAATAATCTGAATAATTTTTGGTCCCAAATGTTTCTACATTTTACTGGTAGTCCACTGTATGAAGAATTATTGGGTATAATATGTCACAGTTTACTTTATTTAGCTACCGTCACTTACATAAATGAACTATAGTGTCCTGGACCCACTAGTTCAAAAATAAAATAAAAAATGATATATATTTGTTTGGTTTGACTGTATGTGCACAAATGCGTTGTATCAAATTATTCAATTTGAATCATAGTAGTTAAAGACACCTAATATAAAGTGGGACACCCAACCCAACCATACCACTAAACCTGTCCCTAACCTTTCCCATATACCATGTCAACAGCAGCAATAAGAGAACACAATAAGTACATTGTACCTAATAATTTTTAAATATTTTTTTGTAAGTACATGGTATTAAAGTGTGAGCGAAACATCAACTGCAGGCTAGTGATGGGGTTCAAACGGGGGGTGGCATCTCAGAGGGAGGCTGTCTTGGTCACTGACTGGGTGGAGTTAGACTTGGGTTTTGTCCTGTCAATCAAACAGGACTGACAGAAGAGTGTGGGATGACACGCTGTCACTCTGGATGTGAGTCGTGCGGTTAGGTGCCAGTCATACACACGTTCTCGCACGTTCTACACGCGCAGACGCGCTGCTGTCAAGACGTTCTCCGGCCCCCGTCCGCAGAATTACACCAATCCAGCGCCTCCATCACCTCTGCTGAAAGTGGCAGCCCTCTCTCACTCCGACTCCCGAGTGACACGATAAATTCAATGTCATGTGTGTGACGGGCACTTGGGCTGGCTTCAGGGCCCCAATCTGGCTTGGTGGCACCCAGGTGCCTTCGGGACGTCACCGGGGCACACGCATACACACACACATACACAACCTCCCATCAATCCACTGAAGTTCGGGCTTGTCAGAAGCCGGAGCGGTGGGGCCATTGACCCGCTGTCAAACCGACAGTTAAAGGATTTTAAATGACTTTGCTTTCTGATTACCCCTGCATGCATTTGCTCTTTTTAAATAACCTTGTTTTTGTCGATGCTCTGCAAACCGCATTGTGGATGGAGACAGCAGGAGAAAAAAACGCTAGTGCGAATCGATCGCAAGATGCAACAGTGGGAATATAAAGCCTGATTCCCCCCGCCACACACACAACCACGAGCCCCTCCGGGTCACTCGAACTCGCATTACCATATTCAGACGCGTAAGGCTGCATGCCTGAGCCAGAGCTTCGGAGACGAGACGAGGGGAAAGAGGAAGAGCGCAGAGCGTCTGCCCGCTGTTTTGTCACATCGCCTACCAACCGTAAAATAATTAGACTTCAGTTTGAATCATAATGCTGGCCTTATGCTGTCAACTTACTGAGAGGGCAACACGAGCACTTAGAGGCACAAAGAAAGACGATTTGGAGGCTATGAGAGACTTATGTGGATATCGTCGTTATTTATATGAAGTTAAGCAACACCGAGGAAATAAAATGGCACGGCGGAGCCTTGGGGAACTCTGTCAGCACCTTTTTGTGACACCTTGTTTCAAAGCCAGCCTGTGTCAAACAGAAGCCCTAAATGGTCTACATGGTGTGGTAATTATTTATGAATAATGCAACAGTGAACTCACACCCGCCCTGTAACACAAACCCCACATTAAATGCAGGGCCAATAAGAATCTGTCAATCAAACACCGGTCACTTAATATATATAGGACTTGGAGCATAAATTTGTGTGTGTGTGTGTGTATGTATGTATGTGTGTGTGTATGTATGTGTGTGTGTGTGTGTGTGTGTGTGTGTGTGTGTGTGTGTGTGTGTATTTATCTATTTATTGTCCAATACATTTTTTATTTTAGTCAGCAAGGATGCATTAAACTGCATAAAAATGACAGTAACAATTTTTATTTTGTTACAAAATATTCTATTTCAGATAAAAATGATGTTCTTTTGAATATTTTATTTGTCAAAACATTCCGAGAAAATATATCATGATTTCCACGAAAATATTAACTAAACAGTTTTTATCATTAATCATTTTAAGAAATGTTTCTTGTGCACCAAATCAGCATATTAGAATGTTTTCTGACGGATCATGTGACACCGAAGGCGGAGTAACGATGCTAAAAAAATCTTTAGAACAAATTACATTTTAAAACGTAATAATCATTATCTGACCCTTTGAAATGTATTAGTTGATTTATTCCGGTTAAATAGTATTCTTTAATAATTTTTAGAGAAAAAAAACAGTTCATTTAGATGCGCATGATGTACCTTTTTATGTTGATAAAATGTATTTTACAGTGTAGGAGATTGCTTTGCAAAATATCGAGGTTTAAGGATGTTGGTTTATGCCACATATAATCTGGAGTTTACATGTGTGTTTATGTTGACATTCACATTTACAAGATGAGGACTAGATGTGTTGACGTTTGTGTGAACGCTTGCACAGGATTTAGCACGTGAACAACATAAAAAACAACAAAAAAGCAGAAAGGAAACAAACAAATAAAAAGTGTGAAAAAAAAAAAACGGACACGAAAAGCGCATTCTGGCATATTTTCTTACCCACACTGACATTCGAAAACACAAACAGGGCATCGTGTTATGTTTTTCGCTTGCAAGCACAGACACACATGCACGCAAACACTAAGGTAAATAAATAATGTCAGTGTATTGACTGTTGTTTGTCACTTGCTGTTGCCGTAGCTGCGAGCGACTGGTGGGCGTGTGATGTGGGCTCTTTTAGCTGCGAGTGCTGGTCCTTTACTCTGTCAAGCCGCCTGTCAACTTTTAGCTCTCAGACATGTTACAACCCACCACAGAGAAGCTGACTGAACCGCAAACAATGGGGACAGAAATAAAAAAAAGGCTCCAGCGAAGTACCTGATGCAGTGCTCGGTCAGAAAGAGCTGAGAATCTAGTCTACTTTACTGATGCGATTCTGACACATGCAATTGAAATGCACAGCACTTGATAAAAAAAAAAAAAAAAAAAATCTGAATCAGAAGGGAAGGGAAGAGTCTCCATTAGAGGTGACACAAATAGGTGAAAAAGCACATACCTGCACCAAGACAAAGAATCTCTTCTTCCATCTTTTCCACAGGTTTTTCCCAATAGCCCAAAGGTATCTGTGAAGAGACACAGAGCAGGTGTTGCATCATAGTGTCAAGATATAGCATGCTGGATGTGTTGTTCTTAATTTGGCTGATAATGGGCTAAATTTGACTTTCGCTCTGATTTTCCTACACAGAATCATTTAAATTTAGTAAATTACGACAGTGATGTTTTTAGATTATAAATATAGGTTAGAAATATATTTGTATTCAATAATATTATTTATGTTCACAAACAAAGTGAACAGTTTCAAACAAAAATAAAAGATTGAGAAGACATTCATTTGCAATAAACAGACAAAATAGTTGTCTGATTATTGAGGATAAAATAAGATAAAAAAATAAATGCTACAACTATGACACTAAAAATGTGTTAAATAATCAAGGATGAGCTAGTTCCCCTCATACAATCAAATACATATCTGAAATTATTTCCTTAAGTTCGAGTTGAATTTATTATGTGTGTGTGTGTGTGTGTGTGTGTGTGTGTGTGTGTGTGTGCGTGTGTGTGTGTGTGTGTGTGTGTGTGTGTGTGTGTGTGTGTGTGTGTGTGTGTGTGTGTGTGTGTGTGTGTACATATTTTTTTAAATCAAGCAGTTAAGATTTGTTAACTTTTAAGCACTTACGTGACTGAAGACAAATGTTAAAAAATTTAAAATAACACCTTCTACACAATGCAAATGTATAGAGGATGACATATTAGTCTTCCTTCAGCTACTGTAGTAGTAGAGTGAGTTTTAAGACAAGCACAGAAACAGACATAGATTTTCAGATGTAGGTTTAGTGTCCCCTAATGGCCAAACCAGTATATTGCACTGATCTGCTCTGGGTCCAATAATAACCAACTGCAGAACCGCAGAGCCATACGTCACAGCAGTCTGAGGCCAGCAGTCTCAGACCAGTGTTGAGGTGGAGCTTCATTTAGAGTAGGTTTAGTGGTTTGGGAATTCGTTAAGGTAGAGCTTATTATAGTTATAGTTAAGGGTTGAGTTAGTGGTAGGGACGGTATACACAATAATTTTTTTCCTCTGATTTGTTTCCTGATTTCCTCTCTTCTATCACTTTTCCACATGTCTTATTAATATATATTAGAAAGAATAAATAGAGGTGTGAATAAACCGGTACGGTGATGGAGAATAGTTGCTATGCATAAGGTTTCTGGAAGACAGGTGCACAGAGAGCCACACAGAACACATATGGGCAAGTGTGAGCCAATCAGAAAACAGCCGCTGAGCCAAAACCCCTCCTCCATTTCAAAGATAACAACATAGTCTTGGTAAGAACATCTGAACTGTTCTATGCTTCTGTCTGGAAACAGCATGCAATTTTCAGCTTATGTTGTTCAAATATCTAGCTTACGGGATGACTGATGACTGATGATAAATATGATTAAAGGTAGGGTAGGCAATTGCGGAGAGGCTAGCAATAGCAAGTTAGCTTTTAAAGCATGAGATCCCACCATGAGATCAATATTTTAATCATAAAATATTAATATAAACAAATAAAAACGTTTTGTACAGGATATACTGCACAGATCTCAGGGTTCATCACATCCTTCTGGAGTTAATAATAATGTGGTACATTGTCCACTAGATGGAGCCATAAGATCAGAATAGAGGTGAGGTCACACACTCCTCATTGGACCAGACACAGATGCAGCGTCCCAATTCATCTACTTATACTATGCCCTAAAAGCATGCACTGTTTGTGTGAAGAGCAAGTACATAATTTTGAGTGTGTAACAACATAGTAGGCAAGCTTTTGGGACATACTACTTCATCATATTGTGTCTTTAAAGTACCACTCTGTCGCTTTATTAAGTGCATCCTGTCACGGTTTAAACTGCCCTGTCAATCATCTTGGCACAGTTAAAATCCTCTACATTCAATCTGGTATCAGAAAGAAATTAATTAGCAAGTTGATCTGCCAGTCATGGGTAATTCATGCTGAGAACTCTCCGGGTATCTTTTGAATACTCATTTCAACATACTATGATTTTGGACACACTAATTCTAATTTTGAATACAATTTAAGATGGATAGTATGGGTATTGGGAATAATCTGTTGCCGGTTATGACAGCAGAAAGTGTTAGTGGAATGGTTGTCCTGAGTCTGTGTACATCGAACTTACCCACAGTGCTTCATGTTCTGTGGTTTGTCCATACGGACAGCCAATTTGATCTTTAGGTCGTCTGGGCAACCTTTGGCAACAGTCATTTTATGGAGCTCACACTGTTTGGGACTGTTGGGTGTTGGGTGTAACACAACCTGAAATCACATTATGACAGATAACAACAATCACTGCAATCTTTCTAGGCTGTCATTAAAGCAAAAGGTGATACTAAAGACATGAAATTCATGCTAACTCAACTTTTCACAACTCTAGGTTATGCTGATAAAATAATATGAAATTAGTTTCTTGCATATTTCGATGGTCCAATTTAGACATTCTAATATGTAACTTGTCAACTACATGTCAACTAACTCTCATTATTAGAGTATTAGTAGATTGTAGACTGTTAGGGGTAGGTGTTGGGGTTCGGGTTAGTAGAGTACGTTGACGTAGTTGAAAACTTATTTATAGTCAGTTCAATGTCACATCAAAATAAAGTGTTAGCAGATATTAAGCAGACAGTCTACTTATAATCTAATGCCTGGCCTGGTAGTTGACGTACTGTAGTTGCAAAGTTGGTTAGTAGAATGTCTAAATTGAACCATCGAAATAAATTGGTTCCTTATTTTTTTAAATTACAATAATGATAAATAGAAGTATTTTCATGTGTGGTGAGCTTTCAAGTAATATCCATTCCCACCAGTGCTCTGATTCATCGCACATCGGATCCTATTATTTTCTCTATCTCTTACTTCACTTTGAAGTAATCTATCATTTGCATAAGAGCCGACATCAGCACCTTATCTTTCTGTTTTTATATCAGTGCAGGATTATTGTTTAAAGAGAATGAGTGATGGAGAGAGGAAAAGAAAAACTCTATGCCTCATTGACTCAGCACTGGATCAAATCCATTAGAACAGCTACAGGCACACAGGGGGGCAGCTCATTTTGGAGAACTTAGCAAAATCATGTTAGTGCTGATCACCTCCTGATGGTAGAACTGAGCTCAGATCAGTGCTGACTGCTTAAAGAGTTGTGCGAGTATGAGCTGGTTATGATGTTATGAGATTATGAGTATGATGGTTCAGTGTGTGTGTGTGTGTGTGTGTGTGTGTGTGTGTGTGTCTGACCCGTCCTAGCTCTTTGTCCTCCAGTGCCAGCACTCCCGTACTCTCCGTGAAGAGTTTCACCTTTACAGCCGGAAGTGGGTGAGTGGTGGTGAAGTCTCCTTGTGTACCCCACCTAGAGAGAGAGAGAGAGAGAGAGAGAGGGAGGATTCTTTGATTAATGGACCATCTTTTATTTGAAATTAAAAAAAATTCTAACGATGTAAATGACTTTACAATCACTTTTGATATATGTATTGTATCCCTGCTGAATTTTACTGACCGCAACCTTAAAGTACCGTAAATTATGTTGAACCAAATCATATTTTACATTAACACTCTATTGAGTTTTGGATTAAATAATTGTAATTATATTATTGATTTGATAAGAAATAAGCACCACACTTTAGGTTAGGTGGCTTTAAATACTACACTGAACAAAATTATAAACGCAACACTTTTGTTTTTATTGTGGCTAGCCTGAGGCACACCTGTGCAATAATCGTGCTGTCTAATCAACATCTTGATGCCACACCTGTGAGGTGGATGGATTATCTCAGCAAAGCAAAAGTGCTCACTAACACAGATTTAGACAGATTTGTGAACAATATTTGAGAGAAATAGGCCTTTTGTGTACATACTGTAGAAAAAGTCTTAGATCTTTGAGTTCAGCTCTTGAAAAAAGGGGGAAAAAACAAAAGTGTTGCGTTT